>NC_139006.1:24334485-24934485 GCF_964374135.1 Grampus griseus | reverse complement strand
GCTTCTCCACCAGATGTCCACATGCTAACCCGATAAATTACATGTTGCCCCCACCAGACAGCAGTGCACTTCAGCTGTCACCACCTGCTGTCACTGCAGGTGGTTCTGGTGGGAAGAATTTTAGGTCTTGGGTATATTCCGTCGATATAGGGCACTGGGCCCTTTTGATTCCTTTCAGTTCACACCTGGTCATCACCCCTCACCTATACCTATAAACTTGAGTCCGGTGATGGTTTTATTTTGTTTATACTTTGTCATTCCCTGTTCCTTATCGCCTATCTTATCCCCCATTCCTGATTCGGGCTTCCAGGATCCTGAGACAATTCTGGGTGAGAAAGAAGAGCCATGCTTATCTGGCCTTATGCCCTCGTGGTTCGGGGGAGGCTCCTCAAAGGCTCACAACGATGCCCATGCCCCTTGCAGGCCAGTGAGGCCTGAGTGCCCTTGGAGGGGTCTCCATTTGCTGCAGCCCGGTAGCCTCAAACATGAACTATAGTTGTTCCACCAGAGTGGCTGTGAGCCCCAGAACTCCTGTAGGTTGTCCTACTAAGCCTAGTTGTGCCCTTTGGGACAGCACATGACAAGCTGCTTCCCTCTTCTGGTCTGCTCACCTGGTGTCATGGCTCTCCCTCAGTCATCTCCAGCCTTCTTTCCTCCAACCGTTCTCAGTTTCCGGTTTGCAGACACACCCCGCATCCTCCCCCTGTCTTGAGTGCCTTCCTTTGGTTACTTGTTAATCCTGCCAGGTGTCCCTGAGAGACTACCTTCTCTGGGTGGGCACGTCTTCATAGGGTACTTCAGTTTGTTGATGATCAGCTGTGGTGTTGGGAACTGAACACCAGCCTCCTGCCTTGAGCCAGGACCTGGACCCCGTGAGCTCTTCCCACCTGGGGCTCCTGTTAACGGCAGTGCAATGCAGCTTGCGGCTGCAGCCATTTCTTTCTCTGGCATTTTGCACAAAGTTGGCCTCTGCTGACCTTAGCAACTGAAGTGTTCATTGTCGTGACATGAACTGATGGTAGCTGGGTTCTCTCTTCCCACTTCTCCCTGCACATTTGCTTTTTCAAACTCAGTACAGGACTTTACACTGATCTTTGCTTAGATTTCTCTGTCCGGTGCCCCTGAGGTCATTTTGAATCCTGATTCTGTCAGCTCAGACATTTATAATATCTTCTCTGTTGCATCTTTGATAAGCCTTAACTCCCCTGGACTTGAGATGTTAAATGTATGGGACAGGATTGGGCTGCAGACAGCAAGTGATCCATAGTCTGTGTCCCTTGCCTCAGTTGTCAGCCAGTGTCCACACCCAGCTCCCGGCCCCACAGACACCAGAGGCTTCCAGGTGCCTGGTTTAAATTCACACTTGCCATGTTTCTTTATCTCATATACCTTCCAAAGTGCTTTCACATTTATTATCTGCTTTATCTAAAAGCAGGCATGGCAGTTCAAAGAGGGGCTTGCCCACATTCCGAAAAGAAGTCAGTGGCAAGGCCGTTTGAACCTGGTACTGACCCCCATTCAGAGCTCGGCGAAGCAGGATGGTGGTTTTAGGAGCAAGCAGAGGGATTTTTTGGCATCTCTGAATGAGGCAGGAAAGAGAGTCAAGCTGAAACCCCAGAGGTAGTCATCTGAGGATGACTGCAGAAGGCCTGGCCTGGTCTCTCTAGTCACCCTAAAGATTCTGCAGCAGACAACAGTTGTGATATATGTTGGGTTCTGGGCCTAAATTTTTCCAAGAGAAAACTACATAATTTTTAAAGTCCCATCTAACATTTCCAAAAATCTGAATCTAAACCAGGTTTTATTCCCCTCACTCTCCTTTCTATACCAACTAGAAAATGTGGGTGGATTGAGAAAGAACAGAAAAGAAAGATCAAAACTGTGACAACTCTCTGACAACATTTTAACTTGAAAATTGCCTGCAAATGGGTGGCATAATCCTGTGTGGGCAGATGTAAATCAGGTGCACGTCTACTCAGCTCCTTCTCCTTCACATCTCCTAACAAACACCTGGAAAACACAGCCCTGGACTTGACCGTTGGCCTTCGGAAGACTAACTCACTTCAACCTGCCTGATTCTCCAGTTGGGTGAGACCTGCTCCTCCACTGCACTACCAGAGCCTGTGTCATGCTGGTGGCCTCACCTCCTGCTGCCCCTATTGGTGGCACCTGTGCACCCCCCTCCCTGCTGCCCCAGGCCCAGCATCACCAGCAGGTTCTCATTAAGTGGTTGAGAGGAACAAAAAGTCAGGAGATGGGACTCCAGTTCTAGTCTGCTCCTTCCTACCCAAGCCCTCTCTGAGAGCTTACTGGTCATTAGGTGCCAGTCCAGAGGCTGATTCTGCAAAATCAGTCCCTCTTTCTCCCCCCACCCCCCCGCCACACATACACACACGCTTCCCTGGGCAAGGCAGAGAAGTGTGGATGGTTCTGCACCAAGCCTTTCCTACTGGTGGGAAAAAATTCTTCGCTCAGAGGACACTGGGTCATCACACCTGTCACCTGCCTAGCCTTGTGCTGACACCCTGGCCTGGCCTCTCCCTGAGCCCAGCCCCTCTCTAAGCCTGACTAGTGGCAGGGCAGGGGGGCTTGTGGGGTAGCTCTGCTGAGTTGCCCTTTCTCCTCTGGCAAAAGAAAGGGTGGAGCCAGAGCACCTACGAAGGTGACTCTGCACCCAGGCTCTGTGTTTTGTGTGTCCAGCCTTCTCCTTTAGGGCTGTGAGTCACCTGACATTCTCCCGCCCCACTCCTGGCTCTGCAGCCTGACAGGGGCCATCCCAACAGTGACAGTTACTGCTAATGATGAGTTACAGTGCAGTGAGGGGTGCCTTAGAACAGAGGAGGGGAGGAGAGGGCTGTGGTAATCAGACATTCTGATAGAGTGCTCTCCACTTTTCAGAGCGCTTTTTCATTCCCTGAGGGAGTGACTTGCCTCACAGCAGATCTCAGGTCTCCCTAAGTTCCTTCCCCCTTAATGTAACCTCCCATCAGCAGAGGGGTGTCCCAGCATGCTCAGGAAGCGCTTTGGGAGCTTAGGGGAAGAGTGTTCACCATGGCAGCAGCCCACAGGACTGGCCGGGAGCCTGTGTGACATGCAAGGATAGGGGTGCGTTCTAGGCACAGAGTGCCATCCTGACGTGCCTTTATTTAGGCCCTGGGCATCAGGGCAGGCTGCACGGAACCATTCCTACTCCCTAAGCAGTTGGCTTCTGCGAGCCCCCGGGTTCCTGTTTCTCTACCACAGTTGCAAAGAAGGCCCACTTCCAGCTCTGGGTTATCAAGACCCAGCCCAGTAGATCCAGGGGGCAACCTCTCATTTCCTCTTACTTCCCAGGCTGCCCTTCATCCCTGAGCTGCCTTGATTTGTCTCCAGAGCTTGTGCCCTGGTCAGTATGTGCAAAACTGAGGCTGGCCCACCCCACCCACCAGGAGCCCAAAGTGTTTTATGTAAGTCCTCCCAGAGGAAAGGACCTTAACACAAATGGGGAGGCTTGCAAAGGTAGGGGTCCTGTCTCTTATGGGGCGAGTGATGAGCCAGGATGCGGCCTGAGCCAGGCCTCTGCTCACAGGCTTCCCTGGGGACCCTGGCCACAACCGCCATGGAGCGGGGCTGGGACCACCACACGGACAGGTTCTGTGATGGAACTCTTTTTTTTTTTTTTTGCGGTACGTGGGCCTCTCACCGTTGTGGCCTCTCCCGCTGCGGAGCACAGGCTCCGGATGCGCAGGCTCAGCGGCCATGGCTCACAGGCCCAGCCGCTCCGTGGCATGTAAGATCTTCCCAGACCGGGGCACGAACCCGTGTCCCCTGCATCAGCAAGCGGACTCTCAACCACTGCGCCACCAGGGAAGCCCTGTGATGGAACTCTTGTGCTTGGAACAGGCTTGCATGAGGCATGCGGTCCATCCCCAGCCCTTTGGGAAGAGCAAGGAGAGAGCAGAGGGGCCCTAGGACAGAGCTTTAGGGGTTAGAGCAGCCCTGGTATTGCCCCCGGCAGCTTGGCCCAGGGCAGACACGCATCTGCAGCCCCAGGGCTGGGCCAGGCCTATGTCTCACTGCTGCTGCTGCTGTTGAGGTGGGCTCTGTATGTTTGCGTGCATACACATGTATTCTCTCATGGTCAGGGAATGACACATGCATCTGTTCGTGTCTGTGTATGTGCGCTTACACATGAGCCTGGCTCACAGTGGGAGCTTGTACAGGGTGTGTGTGGTGATGGGACACTGGGCCCCCTGGGGACCCGAGGAAGCATGATCACGTGGGCCTGGGCTCCAGGGCTGGCCTACGGGCTGGTCCTGCGAGGGTCTAGGGCTCAGTTGTATCTAAAGTGTTTCCTAAGACCCTGTCCCTGTTCTTCCCCAACCCAAAGCCTGCACCATGTAGCCCAGCACTCAAAGCTCTGTTCCCAAGAGGCCTCAAAAAGGATGGAGAGACGATATTTCTTCTTTACCTACCTTTGTGGTTCTCTTAGTGGCCTCTTCCCACCAATTGGTCATGAGGACTGACAGCATCTGTGCCCTTGGCCGCCTCAGGCACAAAACAGGCCACTGTTCTGCCCTCAGCCTGCAGCAAGCCCAGGCCAAAGTGTGTAGGAGAGTGGAGGGAGTGGGCTGTGTGGTTGTGTCAGTGGTTCTGACCCTGACTGTCCATGAGAACCCCTGGGGAATTGCTGCTGCCTGGGTCGACCCAGCATCTCTGGGGTAAGGGCTCAGGCGTCGGCACTCTTTAGAGCGTCCTAGGTCTCTTCTGTGCAGCCAGTCCAGAGGACCTCTGATAGATATGACAGTGAAATATTGCTAAAATAAACCTGTGTTGGTTTAGGGAATACTTACATATACATCTGTCTAGTAGAAGTATTAAGATGTGCAGTGGAACAAAATGAAACCCAGGAAAGTGGTTGTTTCCAGGTGCACGAAGCAGGGTGATAATATGGGGAGGGGTTGGTTGTCATGTTTCGTTTCTTGAGCAGAGTAGTGGGAACATGGTATTATTTCATATTTTTCGGTTTGGTTGAAATAGTTCATCGTTAAGTTAATGGGAAAAAAAATCATGGATTTTTTGGTCAGATAAACCTTGGGTTTTAAGTTCACTTCTGCCATTAACTAGCTGTGTGACTGGGGCAAGTACTTAACCTCTCTGTTCAGGAGAGGTGGTTTAGTCTCTCTGTTGTTTAGTCATCTGTAAAATGGGGCTCCCAGGGCTACGTGAGGATTACCTGTGAAGTTCTAACATTCCTGCCCGTCTTCGCCCTGAGTGTGCCTGCGAGACTTCAGACCAAGACTGACCCTCCGGCTGGGGCACACTGCTCACTTCCCCTGGGCCTCAGACTTCTCCAGCACAGAAGGGTGGCACCCTCTCCTTAGGCAGGGGGCCCCAGAGACAGCGTTAGAGCATGAAACACCTGTTCCTTGTACGTTTCTTTGTGGGAGTAGGAGGAGGGATGACTCCAGGGGAAGGCAGTGTAGCCCCCCACCCCACCCCCTCATCATTTCTAGATCCCCTCTCAGCTGAGGGGTGGAGCAGGGCAGTGGGGAGTGAAGGAAACAGCTCTGAGAAGGTAACATAGAAGGAGACCTACAAAGGACATTAGGAAGGTAATGAGGGAGGGAGGAGCCTGGTCCCCACACTGAGGGAATGCCTAGGGCTAGATGGGTCTGTGGCTTCTGGAGGGAGAGCAGCTAGAGAAAGGGTCCCCTCCTTTGACATCCTCTTCTCACAGGAATGCAGGTTTGGGGCTGCACATGGGCATTTGCATTTTGGTGCATCCAGGCAGCCTCTTCCCTAGGAAGATGGGAGCCTGGGAGTCCCATCACGGCCCCAGGCAGGCAGGCTGTCTGCACATATGTGCACCCTCTCTCACACCTGCAACACATACCCATATGTGTGTGCCAGGCCTGGCTGTGGAGTAGGGAAAGGAACTCAGACACCATTCTCATTGGACAAGCTTAAAACACAACGTGGCTCATTTTTATTGTATCTCAGAAAAAAAAAACATTCCCTTCAGAAGGAAAGGCAGTTAGATAGGGCCTCTACCTGGGCAGCTCTGAGCTCCCCAGGCTAACCCATGCTGGCCAGCCCCGACATCCTCCCCTGCGCCCACGCTCTGGCACGGCTCCATTACAACTCGCTGTCCTCGAAGGAGACGTGCATGACAGCTCATGGCAGCGGGAGAGGGCTGCCTGGGTCTCCCTGGGCCAACTCCTGGTGCCAGGTTAGCAGCAGGGCTGAAACAGAGCCAGCAACCAGGCAGGGAAGATTAAAAGGGTTTCCTCACACTTACATTTTCTCCTGGAAAAAATAGTCAAACGCCACCTCTGAGCACAATAGCTCCTGAATCCTTGGAAAGTCTGGGGAGGGTGGTGTGTGTGTGGCAGGGGGGCCTTTTGGAACCACTCCCCAGCCTCAGGCCAGCCAACCTGCTCTGCCACAGCTGCTCTGCGGAGACAAGGTGGCACTTCTAGGTGCTTCTGGAGTTGGGGACCAGCCCTGGCCAGCCAAGATGCTCTCGTGCTGGGGCTCTGGCCTGATGCAGGGCCTCCCAGCATGAAACGTCCACTTCCTCGGACTCCAAACCCTTCCTTCTGGGCCTCATGCTGCTCCAGCCGGGGCTCCCTCCTCAGTCCAAAGTGGAAACCGGCCATGAGAAGGGTCTCCGGCACATGCACTCTTCTCTCAACGTGACTGGTTCCAGCAACCAGGAAGAGAAAGATTTCCTTCCCTTAGGAAGGGGCAGACTCAGTGGTTCATCAGGACACTCCTGCTCCATCCTGGGCTTGGGGACCCTCGAGGCCCAGGGACTCTGGGTGCTCTCCCTTGAGCTCCTGTCTGAGGAGCTCCACGTCTGGGAGGCCCATGTCCCGGTGGGACTCACGGGCACTCCCTCCACTCAGCAGCCCCAGGGTGTAGCCATTGGGTCGCCGCTCAGGCTGGGGGGCACTGCCGTTGGCCCACACCCCGGGAGGGTGGCCATTGAGGCGGAGGCTGATCTGCTCCGCGTCGCTACTGTGAGCTGCCAGGGCCCGGGCACTGGTGCCACCTGCTTTGAAGGGCTCCCGCTGCCTCAGGATGTGGCTGCGAATGATCTTGCGGAAGGTCTGGCGGAACTCGCGGATGCGGTAGGCATAGATGAAGGGATTCACCACGGAATTGGTGTGGGAGAGGATGATGGTCAGGTACATGAGCCAGGGTGGGGCGTGGCTGCACTTGGGACAGAAGAAGGTGAAGCAGTTGATGATGTGCAGAGGCAGCCAGCAGAGGGCGAAGAGCCCCACAATGATGGCCAGTGACTTGGCAGCGTGGACCTCCTTCTGCAGCGTGGACCGGGCTCGCTCCCCCGGCAGAGGCTGGCTCTCCATCTGCTTCAGCTGTCGCCGGGCTGCCAGGAAGATCCGCAAGTAGACACCCAGCATGAGCAGCAGGGGCACCAGGACACAAGCAAAGAAGTTGTAGTACACCATGTAGTTCATGGGGACCACGTCCTCAAAGAGACAGGCCACCTGGCCCACCCTGCAGCCCTGCGAGTGGTTTCTGCCCTCCTGCTGACTGCAGTTGTTCCAGCCTAGCATGGGAGTCAGGCCGATGGCAAATGATAGCACCCAGCAGACTGCAATGATGCCCTTGGCCCTCGTGCCTGTCACCAAGCCATTGTACCTGGGGAGAGGAGACCAGCATCAGAGGCCTGGGAAACCAGGGCTTAGGAAGGGCCAAGAGTCAGAAACCCAGAGCAGCAACCTGTACCTCATCCACTGGCTGTGAGGTCTTGGACCAGTCACTTCCTGCCTCCTAGCCTCAGTATCCTCTTCTGTTCAGAGGAGGGCCAAGCCTGGCCTTTTCTCACAGGAGGTAACAGGAGAGCAGGCACCCTGGAAAGGGAGACCACTGCACGGACGTCCAGATGATTTTTGAATAGTATTACGAGTAGTCCTGGGACTTAATTAGTTTGGTTTGAAGGAATTAGTAAGTGATTCTGGGGGGGTGAGGAGGGGAGAAGTTACAACCTCCATGTTGATCTCAGTCGATGCTACAGTGGGCGTCCCTTTATTTAGAGTGGGAACGGGTCAGGAGGGTACTCGCTGGCTGGGAACCAAACCAGCCAGATCAAACCTGTAGGTGGTTCACATCTCTTGTGCTTATGCTCTTCCTTCCCCACTTGACTTAGGGTCTCCAGAAGCCCCTAAGGAGAGGTGGGACAGGTGGGAAAAGGAGGGGTGGAGGTCCCGGGCCAAATGAGATACCCCCTCTCCCTTCCAAATTCACCCACAGCCCTCTGGAGAGAGATGAGATCAGTATGTCTTAACATTTATATAAGCCTTAACATTCAAGAGGAAAGAGTTGCATGAGATTCTAAGGTCCAGAGAGGAGAAGTAGTCTGCCCCAAATCATTCAGTACTCTAGAGCACCAGACTCAGTTCCAGACTCGGGGAGTGGCCTGATCTGCTGGCTCAGAAGCTGACCTCAGGCCAACAAAAAAGGGTGGTATCGTTTTTATTAAAAGAAAGGGCAATCAAAAAATCATCTCCCTGACTGAGGAAGGTGACCTCAGTTATCTCTGAGGGATGACTTTGCATTTAACGGTTTTGATTCCGGCAACACCAGACTGCCTTCCTCTGTACCTAGTAAACCCTACCCATCCTTTCTAAGTTCAGGTTAGACAGATCTCAGAGAAGTTTACTACCCAAGCTCAACTAATCCCTACCCAATCTGGGCTCCCAAGGCTGGGGGCCCCTTGGGTCCCTATATCCATCGCTGCATTACCATCACTGAGACAGGACATAGTAGGTGTCAAGGAAAAACATGCTTAATTCTGGAGCTGGAAGTATCCATAGAAACTAGTCCATGGGGTAGCAAACACAGGGGCCTAGAGGTTACAAATGTGTGAGGCAGGCAGGCTGGTGGGTATTTACCCTGTGTGCAGGAGGCAGCTGATACCACTCAGCCACCCCCTCTCCCACCCCCACCATTTAAACTTGCCCAGTGCTGCCAGATCTCAGGAGGGTCTGGGAGCTGATTTTTCTGGGTAAAACCTCCCATGGTTTAAATTTTGTCAACTGATTCAAATTAAGGGAAAAAAAACCACGGTGGCCTCTGACCTCTAGTCTATTCCAACCCTCTCGTTTTATAGGTAGAGAAACTGAGGCCCAAGGAGAGGAATGGACTGGCCCGGACATTCCAGGAATCCAGAGGCAACTCGGGCCAAGGTAACTTCCTCATTTCTGAACCCAAACAGTAACCTAGCAGGACTGTTCTCCCGAGCTCTGCAGCCCCATTCACTGGGGGCTTGGGTGCCTGCAGCAGGAAGAGGGTCGTGGACTTGCCCATTTCTGTCAAGCCACAGAGAGCCTATACTGCCCTATTTCCTGTTCTGGAGCTTCAAACGTGAGGTCACAGGTTTTTTTTTTTTCCATTTATTACTTATATAGCACTTGCTCTGTGCCAGGCACTGTTTTTAGTACTCTACAAATAGTAATTTATATGATCTGATTGAATAAGAGGCTGTTTTAATGTGTTTGGCTGCACTGGGTCTTAGTTGCAGCATGTGGCATCTTCATCGTGGCACGTGGGCCCTTAGTTGTGGCATGTGGGATCTAGTTCCCTGACCAGGGATCGAACCTGGGCCCCCTGCATTGTGAGCTCGGAGTCTTAACCGCTGGGCACCAGGGAAGTCCCAGGAGGCTATTTTAATGTTGATATTTTTCTGAAGAAAAGCATATTCCCTCTGGGTTCTAGCGATGGTGCATTCTTGTTTAGCCATGTTGTCACTGCGTCTCTGAGCCTCAGTTTCCCTATCTGTAAAATGGGACTAAGAATCTGGGGCTTGTGAGCACTGTCGCATGAGGGCAGATTGTAGAATTGTTGGGTGAAAATTATAGGGAGATGGATTGTGGCTCAGGGTAAATGAGCTATTCACAGGAGAAATGGACTGCCTCAGGCAGTGGTGAAGCTCCTGTCATTTGAGGCAGTCAAGCAGAAGCAAGCAGTAATAGGGATGGTGTAGAAGATCCTGGAGGCCACCTGCTTTGGGGATTTTCAAATTGTTCTCCAGCAGCAACCCTTCTCACCTGCATTCCCAGGCAATCACAGAATTGGAGCTGCTGAGGAAGAGAGGAGGCTTAATAATATTCACTGAACGAATGAACTGGGGGGGAAGCCAGGGCCCAGCCTGAAGGCTTCTGGGGACACGGTTTGAAAATTCCTGTTTTGTCCACTTGTCTACATTTAGATGAGGAAACCTAGGAGAGGAAGTCTGCCACTGCATTCTGAAAAGAAAGCTCCTCCTGTCCTGGGGACAGAAACAGAAACACATTGATAGCACTTGTCTCTGTATGCAAAGGATGTCTGGAAGGATTCCCAACACTGCCTTCCAGGAAGGGAGCTGAGGTGGGGCAAGGGGGACAATTCTTTACCATATATGCTTTTGTTCTTTTTTGATGTTGTAATACATGCAGGTATTATTTATTTTAAAAAGATACCAAACAGATTAATTTTGTTATTGGAAAGAAAGCCTCTTAGGCTTAGAGCCCTGGACCCAGGCTCCCAGGGGACTGGATCAACATTAGGGCCCAGATGGAACCATGGCCAAGCCACAGCCTGGCCCAGCAGCATCTCCCATCCCCTGAGCTGTGTCTGTGACTAAGGCAGTCACATCTTGCCCTCCTGGGCCTCAGACATAGACTGCCTGCCTGGTGGAGGGGGTGCCAAGGCCATCCAGGGTCATGCTCTGCTGTTCTGGGGAGCCCAGAAGTGTCATAGGAAGCCAGTGCCAGAACCACATCCCCCGCGTTTAGAGGTGTTTCTGCATCCCTATGTCCTCCAGCTCACAGGCTGCCCCTTCCTGGGGGCTCCCCATTACATTGGGGGCTTACCCTATGATCCAATAGTACCCCCCACAATTCAGGTTAGGGCTTCCCGTGCATTTGCCCTTCAGTCAGGAGAAGGCGGAGCTTTCCTAAGTTGTCCAAAGGAGCCACTGACCTACAGCTAAAACCCAAACTCCCTCCCAAGCATGGGAAGGCCTGAGCCAGCCTCACAGCCTCCCTGTAGGCCTGTTCTCCTCTCTGTCACCTCTCCCTGGCCCAGAGCCCACATGCTTATTCCTTCCCTGTGGCCTTTGTCCAGGCTTGGCCCCCTTCTGTTACCCCTTTCCCCACACACGCCAATGCCCATTCCAACGCATCCCCAGCAACCCATGGCGTCACCTCCTGCAGGGAGTCCTCTCTCCCAATCCTGCCCCCTTAGAAGCCAGGGTACTCAGGTTTTGTTCCCTGGGGCAGTTCACCACACAGGACTCTGCTGCCCCATACGAAGGCCTGTTTCCCGAAGGGAGAGAGCAGTCAGAAGGGGCTAAAGTGAGAGATGGGAGACAACGGGTGTGGAATTCCCCTGGGAAAAGAAAGCCTTTGTCACCCTGGGAATTCTGTCCTCTGGGGACATGGAGAGCTCCCATCCCTGCCTCTGTCCAGGCCCTGCCCTAGCCCAGTAGGGTCCGTGCACTTGGGAAGGAGCACATAAGATTTTTCTGAAACTGAATTCTTTTTAAAAAAAAAGAAAAATTAATGGTGAACGGTGCAGGCCTGGAGCTAGGCATCCAGAGCATCGGTCAGAGGCTGGACTTCAGGTTAGCCAAATGGACTTACTGAGTGGATCAGGAAACAGCACACAGGAGAGACTGGATTCCAGCTGGAAGGGGACAGAGGAAGGGGGGCAGGAATGGGCACCCTGAGCCAGGCAGCAGTCCCAGAGCTGCCCCGGGTTACCATCTGCCTCCATCTAGTCCCCACTCATGCCCAGCTTGCTCTCAGGAGCCCCACAGGACAACTTTACACACCTCGTTCTCCCAGCCCTCGCCAGCCCAGTACCCTTGAGGAAGAGGAAAGTGGAGGGACCCAAGGGGACCTGGAGCAGGGTGAAGGGCCCTGGAGTCCCCGCGTCCGGAGACACTTTTCCTTCTCTGGCTCTGGCCTCCCCACGAGTAACAGGAGGGTCATAACATCCTCCCGGCCACAATGCCGGCTGAGAAGACCAAAGGAGACGCTGAGCCAACATCCTCTGGCAAACGTGGAGCTCTCTGCCCCAAGCAGGGTTGAGCATCATCACCACCGTCATCCCATTGGCTCCCTAACCCAAGACAGCCAGGCTGACCCTTCTAAGCCCTATCAAGTGGAGCTCAAATGGCCAAGGTCTGGGTGGAACTAGGTCCTGCTCTGGAAGACTGTGGGAGTTGGGCAGGCAGATGGGGTTGGGAGGGGGGGCCAGGTCCATAGCTCTGAACCTCCAGCAGCTTCAGAAAGACCTGAATCTCCATCCACCCCACCCTGCCATCCTTCCTCAGGGACCCATCACTCCAGTCCACTCACTGGGCCCTCAGAACACCTTTGTGAGCTCAGAGGGATAGAGACCTGGCCCCTTTTATAGATGAAAAATGGGCCCAGAGAGAGGCAGCTGACTTTCCACAGTCACACAGCGCGTCCCATCCTCTTGCATCAGGGAGGATGGGACTTTTGACTCTTGAAAAACAGAGACAAGAAAAAGAAGCCAAGGAAGGCCCTTTAGATTGAGATCAGCAGCTCTGATCTCTCCCTCGAATCTACTGCTCCTTGAATCAGGAAGAAATTGAGAACGACACCTCTGCTCCCCACTGAACATTCTGCCAGGGCCGGCCCGGCCCAGCCCACACTGGCCTGGCCCCGAAGTGGACACCAATCAATCAGCCTGGGAGCCCTAAGGCCTCTGTGTCCTGGTCGAGCCTGGACTCTGGCTCTGCCTGTTTAGGCTGGTCCTCTATTAGGACCAGCCAGAGTCCCCTTTTCTTTTGACAAGGGTCCTAGGCTGTCCCGAGACAAAGTATTCTGGGAGGGCCACACGGGGCCCAGGCTCCTTCCTTCATTTAAGCAGCATGATGAGGGTGTCTGCTTTTCCCTTAGAGCCCAGGTGGCCCAGGTTCTGGGAGACAGGGGCCACCCTATGACCAGCTCCCAGAAGACTGAAGTCACCGAGGGTGGCAGTCATGTTTCTTCCCAGGCCCAGTCCTGACTGTGCTACCAACTCATTGCGTAGCCCTGGGGGCTGACTCCCTTCTCTGAGCCTCATTTTTCCATCCATAAGATGAGAGGAAATGACCTCTAAGGGTGCCCCTGGGTTTGACACTCTGTATTTCCATTTGCTCATTGAGCCTGTTCCCTGTCCTGGCTGGGGCACCCTCAGCCCAGCGTGGAGCTGATGGGACTACTCTGGTTCAGAGAATTCGCCACTGGATGGGGGCACACCATCCTCTGAGACCTCCCTCAGGGCCTGCAGCCATCTAGGCTGTGGAACCCAGCTCCAGGGTGGAGGGGCGAGGAGGTGGGGCAGAAGGCCCCCAGGCTGGCCCCCAGGTGGGGAGGGACACTTACTAGCCCTGTCCATGGGTCGGTGGTGGTAGGTGGAGCCTGTCTTTAAGTGAACTCAGCCTCAGGGAAAGTCTTTGTTTACACAATACATGGCTGAAGTCATTTCACAAAAGTTTCACCATAAAAACCCCCATCCACCAGCCAGCTCCTGTCCCCCATGAACACTTGGTGACTGAGCAGCACAGAATTTGCATAGAGGTCCAAGTGACTCACGAAGGCATTTGACCAAGTCACTTCCCCTCTCTAGGTCATTTTCCTAATGTGCAAGCTGCAGGGCAGCTTGGAGGAGCTGGAGGAAGGCAGGCGGGTAGGTGGGCGGGCTTCTAGCTCTCAGGTCCTGTGGTTTCCCGTGGTGCCCACCCTGCCCCACTGTCATGCTGTGTGAAGAACGCCCCAGATGCACCCACCCAGGCCTGGGCTGCACACATCTGCCAATAGCCAAAACACGGCAGCCTCACCCATGTAGCCCAGGGGAGCCTGGGAAGGACCAGCCTGCCCTGTGCCCACAGGGATCAGCTGGTGTGGCACAAGTGCTGGCCATGTGCCAAGCCCTGGGCAGCCCCAGACTGAGCCCCATGGCCCTGTCCTCAGCTCAACACACTGACCCCAGACCAAATCCTGACCCCAAGTTCACCCTGACCCCTGGTTCACTCTGATCCTGGCACAGACCAGACCCTGACACAGGGAGCTTTTTCACAGATGTGGCCCCCAGCATGAGGTGTACCAGGGAAGAGAACGTGGCTCACCGGAGTGGGATGCGGATGGCGATGTAGCGGTCAATGGCGATGGCCAGGAGGCTGAAGATGGAACTCTGCGTGAGGACTAGCACGAAGCAGGCGAAGAAGAGGCAGCTGTGGCAGGCGGCACAGAACCCCGTGCTGATGGTTATGGCAAAAGGGATGGCAAGGACCCCCACGGCGATGTCGGCTGCCGCCAGGGATACCACAAAGTAGTTGGTGACGTTCTGCAGATTGCTGTTCAGCCACACAGCCCAGCACACCAGCACGTTGCCCAGGATGGCCAGCACGGCAATGGCCAGCTCCACCATGATGTACACCGAGGAGCCCATGTTGGGCACAGCTGCAGATGGGCAGGGTCAGCAAGGACGCAGGCCAGGCCAGCTCACGGTCCATAGCTGCAGCACAGCTGGCCTGCCCAGGCCCTGAGCCCCTTCACAGGAGCCAGGAGCGTCCCTGCCGTTGGGGGGGCCCCCCAAGGGCTTTTCACAGCCAACTCCGAGTCTTCAGAAACCAGGCCCTCTCCAGGGGCTCTGGCGGCATCTTGGCTCAGCTTAGCTTCAGAGTTCCTGTGGTACCTGCCAAGGGAGAAGCCACGTGAGGAGGTGGACCACTGGCAGGGGCACAGCTGAAGATTCCCAGGGGCAGCCCTCAGCCCCGGTTCCCCAACGCCCTCCCCACAGGCCAGGCATCAGCCTGAGGACGACCTACCGTGCCCTGCCTCTCCCACCTGAAACAGAGGGCCAGGGATCAACCCCAGTCTGTTTTTCTTCCAGAGGAGCCGAGAACTTTCAGAGTTGAGTCACTTGTGTTGGCCCCCAGGCTTAGCTTCTCAAGCCTTCTGGGGCAGCTCTGCCAGTTTCCTGGATCCCTGAGCTCACCACTACCCCATGACCCTCCCTCCTGGAAAGGCCTCCTTAACCCCTGGATCTCCCAGGGCCACCCACCTTCTCTCTCAGCCAGCTTCAGTCTGCTCCATCCCCCTGAGAGCGCTCCCCGGGGACTACCAGCACCTACCTATGCTGCCCGCATAAGGAACAGGCCCAGAGACCCCAGAGCTCTGATCTGGGAGGATCTGGTGGCCCTCTGGTCCTGTCTCCCACTGCTGGCAGGTAAGCCCTCTTGCCCTCACTGGTGGTGCTGCACAGAGTGTTGGAGCAGGCACAAAGGGAGCCCGCCCCTCAGCAGCCCCCGCCAGCTGACTGCACATCTGGGAGGGGCGGCCGCCTCGCCTCCCCCCTCACTCCCTCCTCCCACACCTGCTCCCCAGCCTGGCTGGTGCGCTCAGCCAGGCTTGCCTGGGGACTGCGGGCAACAATGTTCTTCCTTTCTGGGCCTCAGTTTCCCCACTGATACAGTGGGGAGGTTGGACCCCAGTAGCCTCTGGGGGCCATTGCAGCTCTCACCCATGATTCTATGAGAAGGGAGTGAACACATTTGAAAGGGCTCCCCCAGTCAAAATGTCATAGAAACGTAAAGAATTAGTGACACCCAGTAGAAGCAAACCCCCAGGGATCCCCCTTGAGCTTGTGAAACAGTCTCTATCGCCCCTGCCAGTCCAGGGGCCTCTCCCCATCACCTCTACCTCCCCCTTGTCACACTCACGTGTGCTGCCCAGCAGTGTCCTCCATGCCAAATCCACCCCCTCCTGCAGTCCTGGGCTTTCATGGTCCAGGTGCACATGGATAGTGGCTGCCGCCTGCCTGGGAACAAAAAGCCTGAAGCTGCCTTTCAGGCCCACATGTGGGCTCGGGGTTGCATCCCCCCTCTCTCTTCCAGGATACGAGGGATCAAGAGGACTGGCAACCTTGGGAGAAGTTTGCTTATTGTCCCTGCCTGTATTCCAAGGGCCAGGCTCCCCCCACCCTGTCCAGGAGGTGATTTAGAGCTGCAATAAATGACCCCAAGTTTCCTTCTAACTCCGATCTACCTCAGGTGGCAGGAGCTGGGTGGGCACGGAGAGGTACAACAGAGAGGTGTCCCCCATGCCCACTGGGAGGCTTGGAGGGGAGTGCCCAGCCCCAGGAAGCCGGAGAGAGAAGAGGAGGCCGAGCTCCTGAGAACCCAAGGGGTTCCTGCAGCCCACGTCTTCTCCCAGGCCTGGCAGGAGCCTGCCTCCAAGGGGCCATGGACAAGTCCCACTGAGCCCCTGCTGTGCACAGGGCATTTGCCAGCCAGCTACTTACAAAGCATGTCACTGGCGGAGGTAGGGCAGACCAAGTCTCCTGGTGCCAACTCTGGCCACACAGTGTCCCTTGGTGTTCCCGGCCTGCAGCCCAGAGTAGCATTCACCAGGGGCACCCTGACTGCAGAGGCTATGTGTCCAGTGTCTCGTCCTCGTTCTGCAGGAGTGAAGTGACAGCCCCAGAGCTGCCTCCCATCTGGGGGCCTCCCAGGTTCAGCACCACCAGCAGCGGGCCACTGTCCAGTCAGGCCCAGCAAGCCCCAGGGACCCTGCCTCCTACCACCAGTGAGCCACCCATCCACCTTCCTGGCCTCCGGACAACCCCCTGCCATCCTTCTTACCCTGGCCTCAGCCTCTCCTGGGGAATCTGCATTGACAGAGACACAGCCTCTGCCAGTCCAACCAGCCCAGGCTAGAAACCTGACTTGGCCCTAGGCCATCATCCAGATTCAGAGGGTGCTTCCCAGGGTCAGATAAGGTGGGGCCACCAGTGATCCACCTGACCCAGATAAGTACCACGTTTTTGTGGAGCTGAACGTGGGCTGTCTGGCCCCACTGCCTGGAGCCCTACTGATGGGGTCACATCATTAGCATCTGCCCTGGATGTTGGGCTGACTCCATGTGGGCTGGGATGCCCAGCATAGAAGGGTGTTTGGGGACCCTAACCCAAGCCCTCTGTTTGGTGAGGTTCTCCTGGCAGACTCGGGACCCCTAAATCCTTGGGGCTTCCCCATCACCTTCTGTACTGTGGGCTCTCAGGCCTCACAGCACCTGGTACCAGCACCCTTCCTGACTAAGCTGAAGGCACCTTCCTACTGTCCAGCAAGCCTTGGGTACCTTCCCAGTCTCACTGGATACAACAGACCCTCCAGCCCAGGTCAGCCCTGCAAGGAGCCAGACACACCCCTGCCAGCTGGGTCTGGAAGGCTGCCTCCCTGCACACTGGGCTCCCCATCAGCCTTCTACAGCTTTCCTGCAGGCCCTCCAGCAGCTGCCAGCACATCCCGGGTTGAAGCTTGCCTGGCCACACAGGCAACCTGGTTATCTGCCAGACTAGAATCTCCCAGCCCCAAGCAGAGCACATCAGTGGAGCCCAGGGCACCGCGGGGTGAGCAGGGCACGGAGGTAGCTGGGAGGAGGTTGAAGCTTCCCAGCTGTCAGACCGCAAATCAGCCCAGGGTTGGGGGTGCCCTAACTTGGGGCCTTCGCCAGAGTTTTGTAGTAAAATGCTCCCATGATGGCCTGTTTTAAGGTACTAATGAGTCACTGACAGGAACTGGGAATCAACGTACACAGTCAGCTGGGGAAAACAAGGCTCCAGCCACCACTGAGCCACCAAGCCCTGTGCTCTCCCAGGGCCCACCTGCCTGGACTCCACTCCAGACCCTCTACAATAGTTTGCACGGCCTGCTTGGGAGCTCAGGAAATGAGGGTGCAGAGGTCTGTGGGTCATCTGTGTTCTCACTGGCTGGCCCCATGAACTTCACTCTACAGATGAGGAAGCTAAGGCTCAAAGAGGCTAATGCCCTCCCAGCTTTACCATGAGCATAAAAGGGTGGAACAGAGCTGGGGGAATGCCCATGAAAAACAGCAGCAGCAAGATTTCCTAGGGCCTCCTGGCCCCTCTCTGCTTTCCTTCAGAGGCCTCCTAGAGCAAGAGTGACAGGAAGGTTGGAGGCCCAGGGGGAGGGGGCTGGGGGCGGGGCCAGGATCTGGCAATTTCCTGTTCCTCTCTGTTGGCTCTAATTAATCCTTGAGTCATCTGTTGCTAGCCAAGAGGGGAAATGAAATATTAATAATGTAATATTTCCTTGTGATTGTCCCTTATTGGGGACAGGGCAGAGGGCAGAAGCCATCCCATACAGATCAGAGTTACATGCTGGGGAAGGTGCATGATAAGCCTCAAAAGGACAAACCCACAGGATTCCCCAGCAGTTAGACTCAAAACTGCTGCTGCTTCCCGCCTTTCTCCTTACCCTCACCAGTCTGGCCACTTTAATTAAAACTCCATTTAATCAAACCCGCACATTTCCTGGCTCCTTGTACATCAGACTAGCAAGGCTTTCTGTACACATGCCCACATGGTGGCTGTACCCCCCAGAGCCCGGTGGATAGAAGTGCCCGCCAACTTCCAGGCAGGACCCTGCACACCTGCTCCTGAGTGCAGCTAAGGGCAATGTACCAAGGCCAGCCTAGCGCCTTGTGCCTGTTGCAGCCACACTGGGCCTGTTCCTGGGTTCCAGAATCCCAGCCTGAGAATCCTCCACTACTTTCTCACAGCAGATGTTTCCAAGTACCTACTCTGTGCCAGGCAGCATCCCAGCTGCTACAGCACAGGGAGCTTTGTGCCACCTGCTGCTGAGCCTGACCCCAACAGGCCCTGAGCCCACAGTGGGGGGCCTTAAGGCAGAGTTGTCCCAGGAGACTGTCCTGAGAGCTGGCTACTACCCAGGTGTGCAGGTCACTCCCCACTTCCAAGACCTCAATATAGAGATTAATTCATTCCAGAGATGAAGATAATATAGTAATCTAATAATTTTCAAAGACATTTAGGATCTTCAAAGAGATAAAGGAGTAGTATCCATAAACAAGAATGAGAATTATTGGCAGAACCAAAACAAGAACAGGCAAATATGAACGAGAAATAATATAAAAATCCTGGAAATGAAAAACAGAAGGATTGAGGAGAACACAATTGATGTGTTGTCATGTGCATACAGTTTGAGGAGACAGTTGGGGATCTGAAGACCGCACTGTGGAATTCTCACCCAAACCTCAGAGCAGGTAGTTGAAAGAAATGGAAGGTAGACTGAGCAGCAGCACCTCAGTGGGAAGGGAACTCAGTGGGAGAGTGGAGAGGTCAACAAGCAAAGGAGAACTAGCTGGACAGGCAGCTCAGCTCTGCCCCAACCACAAGCCCTCCAGTGGCCTTTAGAGTGGCCCAGGCCTGGGCACAAGACTCCCAAACCCCAGGACCCTGGGACCGGCCAGGCCCCTCTCCGAACCCATCAATGAGAGCAGGGCCATCTCCAGTGTTGCCTGGAGGTGAGCATCCTCTGTGTCATGGCACATCTTCCCTCCCTCTCTCCCTCCCTGCAGGGTTGCTAGCAGCTCCAACTTCAGGAACCTTGTGAGGGCTGGGCCCAGGTACCCTGGCAGGCACCAGTGGTGTCCCTTCCCCCACGGCCCCTGGGGTGTGCAGCTGCTGCTTTCAGAGCCTGGGGGCAGGATGTGGGCAGGACTGGGGCTGAGAGCCTACTCCCTGCACTGAGCCCAGCCCCCAGAGCAGCCTCCACATCAGCAACGCCTGGAGCCGCAGGGCCTTTCTCCCTGCTGGGGGCCCAGAATCCCCCTTCCACCCCCTCGTGTCCAGGCCAGATGCCAGAGAGGCCACAGGCCCTGCCTCTTCCCAGCCTGACGTGGCCACTCACCCCCATGGGCTGCCTCACCTGACTCCCCCCTCCAAGGGGCCACTCCACACACAAAGTGCTACGTGCCCACCCTGTGTTGCAAGGAACCCAGATGGGGTCCCACTCCTGCTCCATCCCACACTCCCTGAGACCCTGAGCAAGAGGCTTCCCCTCTGGTACAGCAGGCCACAGTGAGACAACCTCCTCACCCACGTGGCTCAGCACCCACACCTCTCAAGTGAATCTTCTACTGGCATGACGACAGGCACTACCATGCCTGAAGAGGTCAAGATGGGGGGGGCTTCTAAATGGCCCTGAGAACATAGACCCTAGTGGGCCTGGGGTGGGACCCTGACAGAAGGCTGGCCTGCTGAAGGGGCAATGCCAGGTGCACAGCCTCAGGAGCTCCCAGAGGGTGGGTATGCTGAGGATGGGAGGCAGGCAGACCCACTTCTGGGGTCCCTGGGATGAAGATGTGATGATGCAGCCCTGGAGGCTGAAAGGAGAGAGCAAGAGGGTCAGCCAGACCAACTCCAGCACGGCCCTGCCACTGCTCCCTGGTCACTCAGTGGCCTCTGGTACCTGGCTTACGGTTTGCAGAGGCCACTGAGGGGCCAGAGGTGAATGCTCTGTGACAGATGGGCAGACACATACCAGCCCTGGGGGCCTCTGGGCAGAAACCATTACCCTGACAGCAGGGAGGCACCAGAGTGGCACTGACTGCCTCTCCATGGCGCACCAAGGCAGCCTTTCTTCCAGGTGACAGCTGGGCTGACGCGAGCAGCAGCAGAGGTGGGAACCGCAGAAAGACCCTGCCCAGCAACTTCTGAAACAAGCTTGTCCTATGGAAGGGGTTGTGGGCCAGAGGAGTCTGGAAGGGCTCTCAGGGGAGGGGGTATTCATGCTGGATTTGAAGGGTCAGGGAAGAGAGGAAAGGAGATTCCAGGCAAAGGCAACAGTCTGTGCAAGGCCCAGAGGCATGCCAGAGAAGGCCTGCGGGGGTCCTGGAAAGCTGAAGCCTCCTGCCTTCCCTCCCCCATCTCCCCCATCCACCATCCTGCTCCCCCAGCTAGAGTGAGGGCAGCTGAGCTTCTCCAGTCCCCATCAGGAGTCAGGATCCCATGGCTTCCACACTGTAGGGGCCCCTTGCATGATTCTGTGGGCAAGGGCTGGGGGACCTCTGCCACTAAACTGCTCCTTCCCACCACCCAGAGCTCCCAGCCCTGTCCGGGAGGTGAGCAGTCTCTTGCGAGGGCTCCCTGCATCCCAGCTCTGAACTCCTGCCATTCCTCACTTCCCTTCCCCCATCTGGGCCCAGCACAGACTTCCAGGGGCCCACCCTTAGCACCGCACTCCCACTGCTCCCTTCAGCCTCCAGACCATGGGGCAAACCCTCCCTTCTGTGGCCGCCAACATTTCCCAGGCCCAGATCCTTCCCTAGGGGCCGGAGCTCATCCTTTTGTCAACTTAGCACCTGACACCAGTGATCTCCTCAGGGTCCCCTGACACACACACCAAAACAACTTCTCAGCCCATCCTTCAAGCCCTTGCCTTCCCTCAGGCTGTGCTCGCCTTGGCTCTCATGTGTACACATCTTTCAGCAGACAGGACTGACCCCCACAAGACACTTGGGGTGGCAGTTCCAGCTCACTCAGAGTCAGGTGGCTCAGGAGTCAGGCAGGTTAAACGGGAGCAGGAGTTGCTGAGGGATTTCAGGTCACTGCTGAGGGCCACCAGGCGCTGTGGTCCTACACAGCAGACCTAGAGGCCCTACATTTTGCAGGGTGTGATGCCAGGTGCTTGCTCCCAATCCAACTCCAGTCCACATGTCCCTCGGCCAACAGCGATCTCTTGTGGTGTCCCCCCCAACCCCATAAGGCTAAGAGCCTCCCTCCCAGGTTCCCAAGCTCAAGCACAGATCCCAATCTGTCCCCCACAACCAATGCCTATCTCTCATTTACTCTCCACCGCAACCCTCGTTAAGCATTGCTTGCACCATCAGGCTTATTTTACAGATGAGAAGGCAGGTTTGCTGGGGCAATGACTGGCCCAGGGCTGCTCAGCAAGTGAATCAAGACTAGAACCCAGGTTTGGGCATGGAAGTCTCTGGGCCGTTGGGTTGCCTCTGAAGCCAGCCATTGCCCTCTTAGGCTGTGGATTCCTGGGGGCAGGACCAGTGTGTGGTCAGAGACCTGCACTTCCCAGGCCAGTGTGAGGAAGGCAACACACACGTCCACCAAAACCCACCTGGCCCAAAGCCTGTCTCCTGCCAGCCATGTCTGGGCTGCCCTCAGCCTCCCTGAGGCGATGAACAGAGAAGCCAGCTTAGCCCAGAATCTGGTCTGCAATGAGGGGATAGGGAGGGAGGGGCAGTGGCCCAAGAGACACCAGGACCTGGGAGAGCCAGGGAAACCCTAAAGGGCAAGAGTAGAGCAAGGAGGTGTGGACAAGCCTCAGCGAGGAGCTCCCGCCATGGACCAGAACCTGGGAGGGGGCCTGGCCCATAGGGCAGAGCCTTTCCAGCCCATCCAAGGCATCTAGGACCAGACCCCGCAGGACTAAGGAGGCAGCCCCTGATGCCACACAGCCTCCCTAGCCCACTGTGCTCCCAAGAACTCTCCATCATGGGCCCCAGGACCAGGACACGCAGGGGCAGCCCTAGCGGCATAGAGGTGACATGGATTGTCTTCTGAGGGTGCAGAGGCTGGGAGTCGATGGAAGCTGGATAGCAGAGGCCAAGGAGAGGGCAGCCTGAGCTCCAGGTGGGAAAGGAGCACAGGCCTGTGGGTGGAAGCGGGCCTAGGTGCCGCCTGAGATGGGGAGGGAGAACCGGCACAAGGGGCCGCCCTAGTCCTCCCCCAGGGGTCAGCTCCAGTCCAGAGAAAAGGGGGTGGGGACTTCTCTCTTCTCTTTTCTCCCCTGCGGAGCCCTCGGCCTCCGCCTTCCTCCCATTGTACAGTCGGGGAAATTGAAGTCTAAAGCGCGGTGGCCGCGCCCGCAACGCAGACATCTCTGCTCCGCTGGCCCCGGCCCCTCCTTGATCCCCTGGGCATCCCGCGCCAAGTCCCTCGGGGACCGCCACCATTCCCGCAATTCCTACGTCGGCTCAGGGCAGCCCGGCGGACGGCCAGGACAGTCCGAGGCGCGCCCCCAACCCTGGCCTCTCCTGGGACCCCCTAAGTCCGGTTCCCGCCACCAATGCCCACTGGACGCGCCCGCGCTCGGCCGGCGTTCGACTCCCCCTTTCTCGCTGCGCCCCAGGCGCTCGGACGCCGTCTGCTCACCCAGCTTCCCGGGAACACCTGGACGTTCGGCAGCTCCACCTGTGGAAGTTCTCGTCTGCGGGGTCCGGCCCGCCCTGCTCAGGCCGGCCTCTGCCTCGAGCCCAGCCAGGCCAGGGCGCGCCCCGAGGGCTCATAGAGTACCCGGGCGGCCCGTGGCCCAGAACGCACCGGCGAGGTTCCCGCCCCTGCCGCTGGGGCCGCGCTCTCTCGCCCCTTCCCCTCCCCGCTTACCCTGCGCACCTTCCGGTCCATTTCAGGGTGGCCCAGAGGGTCTGCGCACCGTCCCCCGACCGGGCTTAGAGCGACAGCCGCACTCGAGCCGCCCCTGCACCCGCTGTTCCCGCCGCCGCCGCGGGCAGGGCTCGGACCCCGGCCCACGAACTCGCTCTCAGGTCGGCGGGAAGAGACGGAGCGGCGGGGCACCTGAGGAGGGGACCCGCGCCTCCCGCCCCCCAGTCCAGCAGCTTCCGACGGCCCCACGCTGCCCGGCCGCCCGCCCGGGACCCTGGGGACCCCGGACGCGGGACCCCACTGACCTGCTGCTAGCGCGCCGGCTCCCGCCGTCTCGGCGGCCGCTGGGTCTCCAGCTCCGGCCGCGCCGCCCGCGGGCGCCCCCTGCAGGGCGGCTTCCAGACCCGCGCGGTTCTCGCTCCGCCCCGCTGCGTGGGGAAACCGAGGCCAGGTGGCCCCGCCAGGGCGGCCAGCCCACAAGTCCGGCTGATGCCCGCCTCCCGCTCCGGCGCGCCCTCGCAGCTCTCGCGTCCGTTCAGGCCACTTCCCTCCGGACCACACCCCCTCCCCTTCGATGATTCTCTCACCCCTGGGTCCCAGAGCCACACTCCCTCCCCTCCTCCAAGAAGCCCCAGGCTGCCCCTGCCGCTTGGGTCCTCCCGGAGCCCTGCTGTCCCTCACATCGGAGCTGAGCGGGTCGGTACCCCTGTGTCATCCCGGGAAGCGTCCTGTGCCTGCTTCTCCTCAAATCTTTCCATGGATCCCCCAGTTCCTGAAGGAGAAAATTCGGCCTCATACCAGGGACCTCAGGGACACGCCTGCTAGTCCGGTCCACAGCCTTGCTCTCCCTCCCTAAGTCTGGTCCTGCGCTGCTGGGGGTGGAGGGTTGGTACCTCAGCTCAAAGATGCCTCTAAAGAAGTCAGCCCCAATTCCAGTGATCCCTCCAAGAACTCCTCAGCTCCGGTGCCTGGTCAGGTCCTTCCCCCTCCCCAACTGCTCTGAGCAAAGAGAGGAGTCACCTTCTGCATCCCTGACTAACCTGGAATCTCAGTCCCTTGCGCTGGGATTTCATCTTCCTCCCACCCCACAGATCCATGTTGTGGTGATTCCAAATTGGAAACGACCTCACATCCATCCAGCCCCAGTCCACCTTCAGACCCTTGAATCTGGACAGAAGTGGAGTAACCCCAGTCCTGTGCACAGCAGGACGAGCTGCTCAGAGGCCAGGGTGTTGGTGGCCAAGGGTTTGCAGGAACCTTGCATTCTCAAACCTCCTGGGACCAGCAGGGTCACGGTGGGGTGGGGTGGGGCAGAGAGGGGGTGTTGCTGGCCCCCAGGGTGGAGGCCAGTGGGAGCAGAGGCTGGAGGGAAGGGCGGGTGGGAAGTGGGAGCCTGCACAGGCACTTGGCCAGCTCCTCCATCCCAGGAGCAGAGCCCAAGGTACCAGCCTCCACTGCCTGGCAGCCTCCCCAGCTTGTTGCCGGCCCCATTCAGCCAGCTTGGATCCCCTGCTCCCCGTTTCCCCTGATGTCCAGTGGGCCCCTGTCTCCAGGCACAAGGAGGCAGAATAGGGCATGCTGGGAGGGGCTGGGACTCCAACATGAGAGAAAAACCTGAGACCTCATGGGAAGAGGCACGTGAGAATGTTCAAATTGGGAACCTCCCGTCCTGATTTCCAACCTCGTCAGCTGCCTTGCCCCCACCCCCCAGTCCAGGCTGTGGTCCAGCCCCAGCTGGCTCTGCCGTCCTCCCCCGCACTCACCTCCACTGAGGGGAATCAAGACCTCGGCTGGGGTTGCCTTGGTTGCCTCACCTGTAAAATGGGACTATCGCCTTCCTGCCCTGCCTCCTCCTTAGCTGTGCCAGTCAGACCATGAGGAACCTGGGGAGGTGCTGTCCCACTGGGGGACCCTCCCCCCAGGCCCTTGGCTTCCCTCCCTTGCTTCTGGGCCATTACATGGGACAAACTCCTACAGCTGGGACAAAACCCTCCTGCCAACATCTGTTGGGCCCGTATTCACTCAAGTCCTCACTCAACAGACATGCAGGGAAGAGCTTGAGAGCCACCTGGGGCCCAGAGAGGACTATGGGGTTCATAGGGCAGAGACCAACACTCAGCCAATACTGGGGTCACTCTTGTCCCCTAGTCCCCAGCGTGGGTCCCCATGAAGCTCTCCCCTGCCATTTCCATTCTGGGGCCCAATGGCCGTCCTGCCGAGACCTCCCCAAGTGTGGCCTGCCCCCACACTGGCTACATCCAGTGCCCAGGGGCTGAAGGCTTCATTTCTGTAGCTGGCCCTCAGGGCCAGGGTGCCAAAGCCCTTAGAGTTCACTCGTGGGGCCCAGTGGGAAGCCCCTCCTCGGTGTGGGTGCCCCAGGCCTAGGGTGGTCAGCAGGGCCTGGCTTGGCTCCAGGCCTGGGGCCAGCTCCCTAGGCCCTGGAACCCACATGGCCTTGAAGCAGCATGGTCCCCAGCCTTGCTCTCCAGCAGCCCCTGTTAGAGATGGGAGGGGGGGAGGGGGGGTTGCTCCAATGTTCTTGTGTCATTTGCCAGGTGCCTTTGTCCAGGTCCCCAGTGAAGCCATTGCCCAGAGAGCACATGACAGGAAGCAGGCACATGGGAGGGCTGTTCACGAACTCTGCCCCCCCCATGGAGCGGATGTGCGCCTCCAGGCCCTCCTGGGGAACCCTCTGCTGCCCCACCCCACAGGCCAGCGAGCCCCTTGCCCTTGGCCTTGAGAGTCCTCCTCAGGTGCCAGGCTCCGGGAGCCCTGCAGGCCTGAGGCAGCACCGAGGGTGACGGGCTCAGGGATGCCCTGGCCGGCCCCATCTACTACCTCCGGGCCCTTGGTTTCCCTGCCCAGCCTCAAGACAAGCTGTGAAGGCTGTGGGCACCCACCCTTCCTTCCCTCAAGGCCCGGCTCGGCAGGCGAGGCAGGGGGCCAGCTGGGCTCTCCTGCTCCAGAATTCCGTTCTCAGACTCCCACCCCCAACCTACTCCCGCGGGCTCTTTGTTCCTATCCAGGATGCACCTGGGTGGCCTCTGGCCCGATTGTTTGCTCTGGGGCCAGCTGGGCCAGAGAAAGGCGGCCAGCCCCAGGATGAAGCACCCAGTGGGTGCCGGGGCCAGTGTCCCCGGGAACCACCAGGCCACCCTGAGGTGCTCACCAACTTCTCCTCTGAAGGAGCAGGCACCACACACTTCCTGGGGTTCTGGGATTGAGGAAGTGGGGGGACCTCACGGGACTCCAGTTTATACTCAGACTAAGGCCCCCAAAAAGCAGAATCACATGAGGAAGCTCTCCAGCCGCCCGTAGCCAAGCAGCTGCAGGACCACCCCATCCTCCAGCCCAGTCCTGGGAGGATGCTTCAGCCCACGATGACTTCTGGCGTCACATGGCAACCCTGCTGGGAGCCCTGTGCCTCTGAGCTGACCTGGGTGCATCCCTTGGATATGGAAACTGAGGCCCAGATGGGAGTGGGGCCTTGTCCTGGACAATGGTGGCAGGGACAGCCCCTGGCATGCGAGGCTTGTCACTCACAAACCTAAGAATGGCCCTAAGCCAGGGCCCCAGGCACCCACACAGCAGCTGCCTGAACATGAAAGCCACCCCTCGCCACTCTCCCAGGACCCCTGCCTCAGACCTCCCCGGGTACCTCCCGCCCCACTTCACAGAGAGCCTGGGAGCACGGTCCAAAGGGGACCCTTCCTGGGGTGACCACATTGCAGAGGTGGGAAGAGCCCCAGCCCCTCACAGGTGTTGGTGGCAGACCTGGGTGTCCCTGCTTCCTCCCTGACAGGTGCTGGTAATGGTCCACCCCGTACTCCTACCCAGCCCTTCTGGTTCTGCCACCTAAGATTTCAGACCTTGTGGTGTCTCCCTCCTTGGAACCCTGGATCCCCGCCCCCCCCCAATAATGCAGACATCACCATCCAAGGGCTCCTGGGGCCTGCCCTTGCCCTGGGCCTGGCACAGCTGGGGTGGCACAGACTGCAGGCCATGTCCAGTCACCCTCTGCCCTTCTCCGCAAGTCCCCCAGCTCCTGGCCCTTCCTGCACACCCAGCCTGCTCTCCCAAGTGCTCCCCGCCAAGGGAGCGGGTTGAGCCCAGGGAGCGTGGAGCCCTGTCCTCTGTGCACCCATGCTGCCTCCTGCACCAATGACCAGGGCAGCCCAGCGAAGTCCTGGCCTGCTGGGGCTGGCACTCTGGCCAGCACTTTCCCAGCAACCTGGGGCCTGACGAGAACCCGCCCCTCACCCCGACACAGCACGGGACCTGCAGGCACCAGAGCCCTGATGTCTGTCCCTGTCCCCCACTAAGGGACCACCTTAGACAAAACCTGGCCAACCCTGGGCCGCAGGAGTGCTGTGCCGTGGGAGGGAAGCCAGGCCTCCCCAAGCCCAAGAGGACGCTCCCCAGTCTGCCCAGCCGCGCCGGAGAGGCTCTGGAGATGGAGTCGGTCTGCTACTGAGGCAGCTGGCACAGCAGGCAGGAGTGTTCTGGGGAGGGACCCCACCCTGTGGGGCAGCAGCTAAGACAGCAGAGCTTCCCCCACTGCCCAGGGTCCCGGGTGGGGTCCCCCACTCCTGCCGCCACATGCAGGGCCCACAGGCCCGTGTCTCAGAGCCTGTGGCCTTGGCTGGACGACCTCCCTGCAGCAGCCAAGGGAGGGAGCTCAGCGTCTTCGGCCCCGGCCACGTAACCCTGGCCACACAGCTGCTGAGTGGGGAGAAGACGGGCCACCGCTCTGACATACACACCTCCACTCAGCTGGCGGCTCTGGGCCTCCCAGGGAGCAAATCAGTTACCATATGAAACCCTGACCCTGGGGAGGGGGTCGCAGGCCTGGGAGGGGCGCCCAGGTCTGCCAGTGTGAACAGGAGGGGATGCCACGGCCTCTGCACGTGACCTGTGTCATGTGCAACGTGACGAGGTGCAGTGCTGTTCCCGGCTGTGCTCTGTGGAGTCACTGTCATTCCACACAAGATGCCCAGGAAGAAAGGCTTGATTGGTTGGGTGCCTGCGAATGGTATAATTATTGATTTTTTTCTCTATAATTTTATACATTCTCAAAATTATCTCCAAGAAGACACATTTCTAAAAAAACCCAGAAAACCTCAAGGCACCCTCCCCAACCCAGAGCAGCACATGTCTGGGCCACAGGTGGGGGGTGTGGGGGCAGCTCAGGCGGTGCTTCTGGGGCCTGATGCCCGTTACAGAACCTCCGCGGTCACAAGGCCGCCCAGGCCGCATGGCTCACCTGGGCCATCCCACCCCAGATGCAGGCAGATGGCCAAAGCCTCCCCTGCCCCACCCCACTCAGGCCCCCGGCGACATCTCCTGGCCTGTGGGCTCAGGTGCCCTCCCTGCCACAGCCCGTCCCCGGAGGTGGCGAGGGTCCTGTTCACAGCGACCCAGAAAAGCCCAAGCCTGATGTGTCACGACAATTTTAGGACATTCAAGAACGTTTAATAGAACAAAAACTTAACAGTATCATCAGCCAGCAGAAGCTTGTGGTCGAGAGAAAACCAACACTGGTCCTTTTGCAGTAAAGCTTGTGCTTAAAGGGAGGAGGCAGGATGTCCTCCTGGAGACTTCGCAGCAACTGCCACTGGACCCAAAGCACCTCACAGCACCACTTCTAGGAACACAGGACCGTCCAGGGTCACCCCTTAAAGCCAACAGTACAAGGATCCTACCAGGAAAAGCGAAATGTCTTGCTTCTGGAACCTTCTCAGCCGTGGATCCATGTGGAAATCGTGGGCGGCTTGGCCACACAGCCTGTTGTCAGAGAGGCAGCTGGGCACCCAGGAAGCCCTCCCTGCAGCCCCCTCTGCCCCGTCACCAACCCCGGGAGCTGAGGCCGGGCAACACCAGCCCATCAGCAGTGGCCACGCTCCTCCAGAGGACACCAGCAACACTCCCCCCACAGGCCCTGCAGCAGGAGCCGCCAGGGACAGCGGTGTGAACTGCAGACCCAGGAAAGTCTCCATTGGCCAAAACAGCCGCCTCACATAATAAATAGGCAAATGTGGCCGCAGATCAGGCACACAGGCCACCATAAGGGCAGATGAGAGAAGAACCAAGTGGAGAGACACTGAAAAGCAACAACTCTCCCCTGACAGTCACTCAGCTGACAGCACAGGTGCCCAGCAGGGCAGCAGATGCGAGGACAGAGCCTGTCAGGGAGGAGGGGTCTCCTCTGTGCTCTGGGCTGGGCGCTGCTCTGCAGCTGAAAACAGGCGTTTCACCAGGAGCCTCCCAGGGGGTGGCAGCCGGTGACCTGGGCCAGCGGGCTGCATGTACAGCCCGTCTCACAGCCGCCCTCTGCCCTGGGCTGTTGACTCGTCCGACCCCTGGTCTTGAACCTCCTGCTCACGCATGGAGCCGCAGCCCCCAGGCTGGCTGGGTGGCCTCCCCAAGCCCCCGCCTTGCATTCTGTGGGGCAATGGCTGCTCTTCCTCCTGCTTATTTGTGTTCTGGAAGTGCAGGTCTCGAAACTGTTTGAACCAACAGCGGCTCCCCGTTCCCAAGAAGGGCTGCTGAGGGTTGTCGTCTGGATGGCGGCGGCAGCCTCCCCTGCAGAGCTAAGGCACTTTCTTCCACCCCAGCCAGGAGAGTCACTTCCGAGCGACTCAGGGACTGAAATCGCACCATCTGGGCCCCTTGACTTGTTCAGCTTTTCCTCCTGTTTCTTGCCACGTTGGTTCTGGCTTTCATCACCTTATGTCCAGATTTTGTGTTTTATCGCTACACTTACCAAAACAATTTAACTTTGGTACTAAGAAAACAAAAGCCATTTCCCCCCAGTATTGCTCATAAGAAAAAAAGAGAACTCCTTAGGAAAGATTCCTTTGTCTGGAACCCTGAGGTTGGTGCTGGGTTTCCGAGCCCCTGGAGCTGGAGATTGGCAGAGCTTGAGGGCGGGGGGCACGGTCCGTATCGCCGGCGAGGATGCCCTGTCACACAGGAGGGGAACAGGGGCCTATAAGGTACCCATTCCCCCCACCCCGCCCCGGTTCTCAGGGGCGAGCAGTTGAGGTGCTGCAGGAAGCTTTCACAACCTAGGGAGCTGCCCGCACACGAATCCCCTTCCCTAGGTTGGACCGTGAGTGAGCCTTTCCTCCCACCCCAGTGCTAATGGTTCCCCAATCTCTCCAGCAGGTCAGCGTGTGCGCGGGGCCCTGGCCGCGGAGGCCAGGTGGAAGAGCCTGGCCCAAGCGCAGGCCACACAGGCCGAGTCCCCTGCCCGCCGGGGGCGGGGCTCACACGCTGCGGGGCGGTCAGGGGCAGAGTGTAGGGAGCTGCGTTCGGGGTGACCGTGGGGCCTCAGGTGCTCAGGTCTCAAAGTACTTGTAGATGGCCGTCACGTAGAGCATCACGTTCTGCCAGTCCGGCCGCTCGGTCCCGACCATCTCGTTAATGTCCTGACAGAGGAGAAGAGGCTAGTTAGAGCCCAGGTTGCCTCCCAGCCACAGCACCAAGGGCTCTGGGGGTGGGGGCCTCCCTCATGGGACTTTTGTCCGAGTCTCACTGCACAGGTCAGCAGCCTAGTACCCAGGAAACTCCTCGCCCGGGGCGTAGGCAATGTCCAAGCCTCCCGCCCTGCCCAGGGCTGCCCCTCAAGGCTGGAAGGGGCTGGTCTCCTCTGGGGGAGGGGGAGTTGGGCCGTCCTCCCCACCTGCCTCTCCTCGCTAACCCCTCCGGCGTCACCTCTGAGTGTCCTTCCCACCAGGCACTGCCTGCCCCACGGTGGGCGACCCCCTGAAGCCCTGGAAGCCACAGTTCTCTGTGTCCTGTGTGGCCCCCGTGGTTGGGGAGACATCAGCTGATGCTGCTGGGAAGCGGGCGGGGGACCCTGGGCTCTGAGACGTGCCCGGGAGGCCCCCAAGAAAGACCCGCTGTCCTTGCAGGGCACTGCTCCCAGGGGTCCCATGGGTGCGAGACACAAATGAGGACCAGAGTCAATGGGATGGGGAGAAAGAACACATGTATGTTCAGTGTAAGAATCTCAATGGAAAGTTTTTAGGCTGGGGAACTGCCTGCTTATATATCAGCATTTACACATGGTGTAAAACATCCAGGTAATGAGAAATATTTCAACTGTAATTTCTCTCTCTCTCTATATATGATTGAATAGAAGCCACTCAGAAACACGTATTTCTGTGAACTCAGAAGACATATTTATGGAACTCTACACAAACACTCCTGCAGGGTAAAGATGAGTGCAAATATGTCTTCAAAGCTATCGGCTGTCACAAGGCAGGGTGATGGGTACCCTCAGGGTGGGAGGTGGCACTGGGGGTTCCTGACCTGGCCCTGTGGGGTCCTTCACTCTGTGGACCCCCGAGCTGTGCAACACCCCTGTCATGTTAATTTCATCAGCATCTCTGGGTGTGGAAGTCTCTGGCTTTGCATTTGGACGAGGTATTTTCTCCCTGGAAGTCAGACTTGGTGACGAGGCAGGAGCCCCCACGGAAACACGTCTGTCCTGAGCTACTGTAGCCCAGAGCACAGCCCTGACCCCAGGGCTCCTCCGCCTCTCTTCCCGCCCTTGAGAAGCGCTCTGGGGCCTTGCCCTGCCCTCCCCTGCCTCTACTTTGACACCCAAGGCAGATCTGCTGGAATGTGCTTTTGACAGCGAAACGTGACCACCCCCTACTCAGGGCGCTTCCTTGGGACACTTGACGGGAGGCATAAAGAGTGCCGGGCAGGGGACCATCTGCACCCCGCCCGCAGGATGTCCTTGGGGCTGGTGCAGGGCCCGCCGGGGCCCCAGTCCCCACCCAGAAGCCTCCTGGTCACCAGGCCTCCCAGGGGTCTCTCCTCAGGGGACGGGGGCTCACCAGTGTGGACTTGATGCCGACACTCTCGGCAGCCTGGAAGGCCAGGGTGAAATTCCTCCGCTGGAAAAGAAACCGTGTGACAGGTGCATGAGCAGGGCCGGGGAGGGCAGCCTGACCAGCCCGGTCCACACCCATACCCGACGCCCCGCCCCTCTGGTGACAAGCTGTGGAGTGACACCCACACACTTGTTCTTTCCTCTCCGCACAGGAGGGTCACTTTTCACACATCAGCTCTGAGCTGCCCAGCACCCCCAAAGCTAATAAGCAACACCTGTGAAATTGTTTCCTCCCCGTGGGCGTTTTCAAAGGTCATCTGAAGGGCAGGAGGGGCCAATGGGGGTGCACACTAGAGGGCTTGGGCCTGGGTCCTCTCCCAGTGCCTGTCTGGGCAGGGCTGCACCGTGAGCCGGTCGTGGCTGGACGTGGGGAAGGTGGCCTGGCGTGGGTGACGCTGCCCAGACCACTCTCCTCAAGAAGCCCTGACCCTCAATGTCGTTCCCAGAGAGGCCACCGGGGTGTGCGAGGAGCCAGCAGCTTGCCCCCCCGCACCGCCACGGAGGGCTCTCTCCCCTCGCCGCCTGCCCTCCATGGCCTCACCTTATCCTGACTGTTGAGCTCCTGGTAGGGAATGTGGGCGGGCAGGTACGTGTGCAGGAGAGCACAGAAGGCCAGCCCGTCGTTCCAGCTGCTGCTAAAGTTGGTGATGTCGATATTCTGCAGGAAAAGAAAGAAAACATGTGAGCAACACACACTGCGGGCTTCTCAGGAGATGGCCGAGGGGGGCGGAGGCCCCCAGGCCCAGCAGGCTGAGCTTCTGCAGGAAGCACGGCAGGATGGGGGGCTGGGGGCCAAGCCCAGGACCAGCTGGTGCCCGTGACCGGCCCCCACCCTGCACACCAGATCGCTGCAACCACAGCAGCAGAAATTTGAGCCACCCAAACCCTGGCCTGAGAGGACACAGCCCTGGGGGCCAGGGGCTCTGCCTCCGGGGCACCGGGGAGCAGCAGCGCTGTTAGGAAGAGCTGTGGTCCAGCCTCCTCCCCATCATTTACAGGACATCACAACCCCTGCACTCTGAGGACCAGCCACCAGCCTGCATTCGGCGCCAATGACCGGGGGGTGGGGGGTGGGGGGTGCGTGGGGCTCCCACAGTGCATCTCCGAGAACCACCTCGACTCTTTGAAGGGGCACCTACTCCATATTCAAATTAACTTGTTCACAACTACAGAAGAAACACGTCATTCAGAGTATTTTATTATATGATAAAGCAATTCAGCTAGAAAGTAGTCTTTACCTTTATTTGCAAGAACCCTTTTGAAGCTGAAACTCCACAATGAAATTTGGAAATTCACACGCTTTATGAAAATGCCACAAACTGAAAAAGAGAGCACCCCAACCCCCAGCACCTCCTGCTTCATGTCTTACTACTGTTTCATGCAGCCTTCAAATGCATGAGTCCGCTTCCTGGGTGACTGTGCTCGAGGCGGCAGTCCTCACTCCCCGGGAGCAGCGGCCAAAGAACAACAACGCTATTCACCTCTGTAGGGAGTGTTCTACAAAGTCTGCCGGCCCGACCCCCTTACAGGCCCGACCCCCTTACAAACCGTTAGGTCCTGACACCAAGTAGGGCCCAGGGACAAAGGGCGGGTGGGGAGGATGGGGCTCTCCTGACAAAAGCAGCAGGTAGTGTGGAAACAAACTCTGTCACCAAAAGGAAGCGTCCAGCCCTGACTGCAGGCACCCAGGACGCTGCCCTCTGGGGACTGCTCAACCATGACCCTCTGAAGGGCAGCAGCTCTGGGGGCAGTGATCCCAGAGGTCACTCCCTCAGTGGCCGCCAATCCGGCCTGGAGGACTTGTCCATAAACTGTGGTGAGGAAAGTGATCAGGTTAAGGTGCAAAGGGGCGCAAATCTGCTGACAGCCCCAGGGAAAGGCGGTGGTAAGGTGTGGTGGCCGTGGGCCATCTGACGCGGCCATCTAAGGGCAGTGCCAGCCACTCAGTGACATCACTGCCCCCCTAAGATGAGGCCTGGGCAGCCCCTGCCTCACTGGTCCCCACACTTGTGACCATGAAGACACTGCCCCGACAGGCTGGCTGCCCTCACAGGCCTCTGCTCCGCAACAACCACAGTTATGGCCATGGCCAACCTGTCCCTTTGATGTCATCGGGATCTCAGGAAGCAGCCAGCAGGGGCGCTTCAGCCCCACCTGGGACTAAGCTAGGACCAGGGAAGGAAGTCACCTGTCCAAGGTGTGGGGCTGGTGGGTGGGAGGACAGGGCTGGGAGCCCTGGTCCCCAGCATCCTCCGGGCCGTGTCTCACTTTAATTCTCATAAACCCCAGAAGCGTTTTTCCATGAGGCTCAGGTCACAGATGATTCCTGTGGGATTATTCCTCCCAGTCGTCAGGGCCAAACGCCCTGACAAAAGAGCCAGGACACTGGTCGCCATCGCATGGGCAGCAGGGAATGAGCTTCTTCACAATGTGTCCCAGCTCTGCACGGGGCTGAGTGTAGCTTACAGCAGCCAGAGGCTCCGACCCCTGCCCGTGGGTCACATGCACGCCTGCAGGAAAACAAATCTCTACTTCCTGCCGCTAGGCCTGATGTGGCGGAGCCTACGTGCCTGGCCTCACCGGCCTGAGGCAAAGGCCCCAGCACCAGAGAAAGCAGCTGTGCCCCAGCTCCCAGCTGTGGGAACCCGGCCATCCAGCTTCCTCCAAACAGACCAGACCCCCAGCCTGGACCCCGCAGTCAGAGCAGCACCTCGTGAATGAGGCACCCCGAGGAGACAGCGGGCCTGGGGCCCCAGGGCAACGACGACCAATTTCTAAATCAAAACAACCGAAACCCAGACCACTGCCCTGCCCCCTGCGAGATGGAGGGGGCCCGGCGAGTGTGGCCCCGGCCCATCCAAAGACGCTGGAGAAGCAGACAGGCCCTGACACAGGGGTGGGCGGGGAGGTGGGGAGGCCTGCACCCTCTGCTCCCATCTCACCATCTACTTCAGTGTTTTTCATGTTCGGGGCTGAAAAATCAAACTATTGATACTATGAAATAACACAGACAGAACACAGAAAAGCATGGAGACAGCAAGGCTGTCTCCAAAGCTGAAAAGCACAGGGAAGCTGGGACGTTCCCAGCCTCCTGTCTGTGCTCTGGGCCCCACGGCTGTCACAGCGTATTAATAAAAGGACAGGATCCACAGAAAGAAATAAATGCGCGGAAAGGTACAAAAACTGTATGAAATTGCCAGAGGAATGGCCGTTCCCACGGGAGCCACCCCCTCCCACTACCGGCTGTGCCCAAGCAGGGACCACAGGGAGCTCCAGGCCCCCGAGGTGAGCAGTGGGCCGGGGACCCGGGCCCCACCCCATCCGGCTTCCTGAAGAAGAGCGCAGATAACAAGCTCTCATAAAATCATTCAACACCCAAGGCCGGAGGGATGGTGACGCTATGACCGCTCATCGCAAAGCAACTCAGATGCCACAGGGACGTGCACGGACCGTCTCTGCAGGCCTGTGAGGACACCAGAGCCGCAGCCCTCCAGGGTGGTGCAGGAGACCTTGGCCTTGGAGGGAGCCAGAGTGCTGACCCCCAGTGAGACACCCTCAGGCCTGCAGGCAGGGGCCTGGGTATGAGTCGTCTGGGGCTGAGCTGGGAGCAGGGGACAACAGGGTGGCGAGCAGGGAGGGGAAGTGAGGGCTACAGAGGCTCCGGAGAAAAGCAAACTGGACTTGGGGACTGACTGGCCGTGAGGAAGGAGAGAGTCCGCAGTCTGTGCCGGCAGAACTGGACAGCAGGGTCCTCCAGTGACGCACGGCTCACTGCGGGGAGGTACTCCCGACAATTACGCCTGTGGCACCCAGGGAGGTGCCTGGTGCTGACACGAGGGTCTGCAGCTGGGGATGCAGTGTAGGGGGGGCACCGGCGGTGGCCGGAGCGGACAGTGCACAGGAGGGAGGCCTCAGACCAAGCCCCTCAGTATAAGGGCCAGGCAGAGGAGAACCGCCTTCAACGGGACACAGGGGAAGGCCCGACAGGCGGGACAAACCAGAAGCCAAAGGAAGAAGCGTCAGAACTGGGAGGGGTCAACAGCATCAGTGCTGCCAGAAAGCCCGCTGAACAAGGCAGCACTCAGGGTGCCACTGGTCCCAGTGAGCAGGTCGCCAGAGGAGTCCCACAAACCACAGCACAGGGCACGTCATCTGCACAGCCTCGCAGCTCTCACACACAGACTTCGTCACGTATTTCCTTCACAAAGTTGTCCAGAAATGGAATTTCTGTTTTCAGAAAGTGGTACTTCCAGTGAAGAGGAAGGTCCTTGACTATGAGACCCGTCTTCCAGTGCGTTTCTCTCTGAAGCAGCTGCAGGGTCAAGGACCTTCCGCCCTACGGGCCCTGACACCGCAGCTCTGCAGGTGGCCAGCTGACCCCTTTACAAAAAATAATACTCATAGAGCCAAAAATGGTGCTTTTTGAGGGGAACATGCACACTAACGGGAGGACTTTCTTCGCACTATTCACAGGCAATGCCAAGCTCTCTAAGAATGAAACAGTTTTCTTTTAAAATAGAGACACATAGTAATTATAATACAAGTTGCTAATTAATGAATTCAGATTTCGCATTTAGCTTTCAGGTGTCTTCAGGGCTCTCCTACTGCACAAGATAAGTATAAGTTTGGACAAAAACAAGAGGGTTACGGGAGTTCAAAAAAGCCTTGAGGGACTTCCCTGGTGGCGCAGTGGTTAAGAATCCACCTCCCAACGTAGGGGACACGGGTTCGAGCCCTGGTCCATAAAGATCCCACATGCCGCGGAGCAACTAAGCCTGTGCGCCACAACTACTGAGCCTGTGCTCTAGAGCCCACGAGCCACAACTACTGAGCCCACGTGCCTAGGATCTGTGCTCCACAATAAAGAGAAGCCACCACAATGAGAAGCCTGCTCACTGCAACAAAGAGTAGCCCCCTCTTGCCGCAACTAGAGAAAGCCCGTGCACAGCAACAAAGACCCAACGCAGCCAAAAAAATAAATAAATAAATAAATTTATATTAAAAAAAAGCTTTGAGCACAGACTCAAATGAGGTGCTTCACCCCATTTTCCTTCCATCCAGGAAGGGCCGACGGTGATCTGTAGGCAGATGGCTGTGGCCTGTGTGCAGGGCCCTCAGCTGCCCTCTTCATCTCACCAGAGCTCAGACTCCCCTGGCCCCCGCTGCCCTTGGCGGGCAGCTCCCCGAGCTGGGACATGTGCCCTCCCCGCTCCTGCGCCCTTAGATGCGGCCTGCCCCCACCTGTGGCAGCAGGTGAGTCCCACCTCTGTGCATCGAGGGTTGAGGGCTGGAGTCTGAGAGCCAAGAAGTTACACAAATGGCCACAAAAAAAGATTAAGAATAGGTCATAAAACATCTTAAAATGTTTTAATGTGTCTGAAGTTTAATTAAGGGCCATAAAATGCACCCCAAATACCACACAGTTGTTAAGGTTCTGATCTATTTAAGGAAATGCCATTTTGGGGGCACAAGGCAAAGGGCCAAAACCCATGATTAATCTCTGCAACACTCATGGCAGCACTTCCTCCGCCGTCTCAGCCACCGTGGTGGGATCCCCCCGTGACCGTGACCATGACCGAGTACACCGCCTGCCTTTGGGAGGCAGGACAGAGCCACAGACAAACCCTGTCCACGGGGCCTCGAGGCCTCAGCCCTGGGCCAAGGGACAGGGTTTGGAGGGTGTTAGGGAATCTGGGTGAGGAGGGTGGGGGGTGCAGTGCCTAGAAGAGAGGGAAAAGCCACCAGGAGGCGGGTTTTAGCACTCCGGGAGCTACTGTTAGCGGGAGGCCCCAGAGGCCCTGGGAGGAACACGCAGCAGCCTGCTGGTGCTGGGGTGCCTGCGCTGGCTGCACATCTGAGGTGCTGCCTGGGGCCTCCATGCTGTCTCCTGTTTGAAGTTGAGCCAGGCTCTGCTCCAGGTCAGGGGAGGGGAGAGGAGAGGAGGGGGGAGGTGGCAGGGGTCTGGGGAGTCTGAGGCCCGCTCGTCACAATGTCCATGTCGGGACGTGTGTAAAGTGGGAGGAAAGAAGGAAAGACGCCAGGGCAGGCAGCCCAGGGGGCCAGTGACCCCGGAGACAGGCCTGCATCTTGTGCCCTGTGGGGGAAGGGGTTCCAATAAAGGCCTCAGAATCACGGGCAAAACCTTTTCAAGGTGACACCTCTCAGCCATCCGCCGGAGAGGCTGATCCGGCCGGTCTGGGCACCATTCTCCGTAAAGTTCCCCAGATGCCCTGAGTGTGCAGCCAGGAGGCAGGACCACCGACCCGACGACCAAAGGCAGCTGGAAACATGGACGGGACATTCCAGCATGAGGCCTGGCCGGGCCAGCTGGACCTCGCTCAGGACCCTGTGCGCTGGGGAACCAGGCCAGGATCAAGCACTGGACGGAACCTTCCTGACCAGACTCGACATAAGGCAACCAAACAGCCGATGGAGGAGCCTGTCTGAAAAGAGGAATTCCTGGGACAGACGGAGTGAGACCAGCACTGTTGGGCGACCGCAATCAGCAGCGGTAGCGAGCCGGCCTCCCTCCCCTCTACCTGGTCGGACGGACACAACTCCACCTGAGGGGCTTCTGCCGGAAATCTGAGCTGGAATCAGATCCAGCCTCGAATCAACTACCAGTTTATATCAGGGACAGCACTGCAGGGCTGTCAACACCAAACCTAAAATGCTAACGCTCCACAGGACACAGTCCAATTCCTTCCAAAGACAAACTGAAAGGAGACAAAAAGAGGGATGGGAGTTTTAAGATTAAAACAGACTTAAAAGAGGCATATTATCCAAATGCAATGTGTGAACCTTATTTGGATCTTAAGTCAAGCAAATCAACGGTAAAACTGACCATGATTCAATTGGGAAGTCTGACCTCTGTCCAAATATGTGGTGACATGAAATGGCTGGGACCTGCTTCGGAATCACCAGGCAGGGGTGGGAGAGCAAGGACTGTGCGCTGACCACCCGGGCCTGGGCGGTGTACTGAGTGTCCTTTTACTATTCTCACAGCTTTAGTGTGTATTTGAAAATTTCCATGAAAACCAAACAAACCTACAACTCAATGACAGACAGACAGACAGACAGACAATGACAGACAAACCCAAAGGCCCAAATATGAAAATGGGCAGAGGATCTGAACAGACATTTCTCCAAAGTCGATGGACAATGGCCAGCAGCACAAGAGAAGATGCTCAAGGCTGTTGGTCACCAGGGAATTGCAAATCAGAACGAGGCTGAGCCACCACCTCAGGCCGCCAGGATGCACAGTACTTGGAAAACTGGAAACAACAGATGCTGGTGAGGATGTGGAGAAACCAGAGGCCCTGTACTTGCTGCTGGGAACGTAAGACAGCGCAGCTGCTGCGGAGCAATGTGACGATTCCTGGTCACTTACACGTAGAATCACTATGCACCCCAGTGAGGCCACTCCTTGGGGACAAACCAAGAAGACCTGAAGATGGCGTGGACACAAATCCCCCACACGAGTGTCCACAGCAGCACAGAAGTCCAAAGGTGAAAGCAACACAAACGTCTACCAACCGGAAAATGGATAAACAAAACGGGGAGCATCCCCACGATGGGGCGTTTTCGAGCCACAGAAAGGAACGATACATGGTACAAAGTGGATGAATCTGGAAACGTTACGCTGAGTGAAAGTGAGACACAAAGCCCACAGATTACATGACTCCATTTATATGAAACACCCAAAATAGTGAAATCCAGAGACAGAAAGCAGATGTGTGGCTGTCAGGGGCTGGGGCCGGGAAACAGTTCCAGATGAGAAGTTCTGGAACTAGAAGGTGCTGACGGACACACAACAATGCGAATGTACTTAATGCCACTCAACTGTAGGCGTAAAAATGGCTAAGATGGTACGTTTTATATTATGTGTATTTTACTACAATTTAAAAAATTGTCTGATGTTTAGAAGTAGCTTATGCTCAGTAAGTCTGTACACCAGGTAGGCCTCAAAAGCAACTAACTTACCCATAAGTGTTTACTGAAGAAGTTATGGCTCGCAGGCAATGACTCACGAGTGCATTTTATGGGAATTTACTACGGCCCTGGCCCTGCTCTAAAATTTTTTAATTTCTTAAAAACAAACAGTTAAAGGTAGAAGCAGGGTATCAGTCTCCTTCCTTTACCACCAGGATACACCAAGCACTCTGCCAACTCAAAAGGGACCTGACCCACCGCCCATCCTGGGGATGGCTGTCCAGTGCCCTGGAGGGAAGGGGCCGCACTGACCTGCAGTGACGCTGCCTGATGTGCTCAGGGTGCGAGCACACATCCGGGAAGCAGCTCTAACTACGCTGAAGCGCCACAGAGTCCAGCGTAGAAGCATGCACCACAGGCTTAATGTGCTGTAATAACTCTTTTTAGTCAAATGAACCTATTTTGAGGGGACACTTCATGTCACCCTAAGGGACCGGATTGATGTCCCCATATTTCCCATAAACCCCTCCCAAAGGAAACTTTTTGTGTTGGAGCACACAGGACCCATGAGGTCTGCTGTCTGAAAATTCAGGAAACAGCCACCAGGCAGGGATGGTTGGCAACAGTCCCTGGTGAGGTCAGTTAAGTCACGAGCACGGGGCAAGTCTGAGCAGTTTTATTAGCAGCGTAGGAACTAACTCTTTTCTAGACTGCGTCTAGCTCTGACAGGGTTATTACTCACTAAAATGCAATTTCAACCGAAGGAGACACAGTACTCCCAGCTGTACCTTTCCTGTGTGTGCTCCAGGGGGCGTGGGCATAGAGGGAGAAGGGTGGCTGGTCCCAGCCCCAGCAGCCCAGGGAAGTGTTTGAGGAGGAGAAGGAGCACTCCTGAACTTCCCAGGACGGCCTCTTTCAGGGTATTCTTGGGACAGAGGTCACCAATCTTGTACTCAGGCTCTGAAACATGGATGCAGTGCACTCTGGGTGCTGCAGCCTTGAGGGCTGCCCAGCATGAGCAGCTCTGACTCGTGGGAGCCGCTGTTTAAATGCCTTCTCCGAGGAAGGGCCCTCAGTCTAGCTGGAGCTCCTGGGGCAGCTCTCAAGGCTCACTCTCCCCTGGCTTATGTCTCAGTTGATGCCTTCTACCGAGCTGAAGGCTCCCTTTCTGCAGAGTAGGAGGCATCGTGGGTTTAGGGTCCCAGGGACCTGGGGCCACTCCTTACAAGCTACAGGGCTGTGGGCACACAGTTTAACTTGGAGGAGTCTCAACTTTCTCATACACAAAATGGGGAAAAGACCCAATTACGAGGATTTAATAAAGTGCCGGCTAGCGCTCGCAGGTCTCGCTCGGCCCCTCATCCGGCCTCCTGAGGCAGTGCTGACCGCCTTCCGTGACACAGACGGGCGCAGGCCAGGGAGGCCCCGCTGGGTCCGAGTCCCTCTCCTCTAGTCAACACCCAGCCCCTGGGGACCCCTATTTGGGCCGGACATGAAAACTGACGGCTCCGTGAGCGGCCCGTCTCTGTCGTGGGACCACAGCACCTATGGCCCGAACAGCACCAAGCAACGGTTTTCCGCTCAGGCTGCAGCTCCGCGAGCGGCTGTTCTCCACCAAGCACCGAGCAGAACCCTGGGCTGCTCGCAAGGCCCTCCGCAGAGGCTGCTCCAGAGCTGGCTTAAGAGCAGTCTGAAGGGAGGGACAGAAAATCCAGGAAAAAAGGCCTGAGGATCTGAAAGCTTCAGTGTAGCAATGGGCTTTAAAAAAAAAGTTTCAGCTTCTAAACATGAGGGCTGCTGAAAGTAAGACAACACTTTATAAAGCATAAAGGACAGACACAGAGTGCACCTAGACTCGTTCAAACACCTTACACTTGAAAAATATAATTCATGCAGAAAAGGAAACTACCACACAGAGACTGCAGCACAGTATTAATCCATCAGAGCAAAGGCGTGGACACAGCCCTGCTGGGACCCCGGCAGGGAGGATGCTCATGGGGACGCACAGCCACCCTCCCAGCCCTCAGAACACCTTCGGAGGCGCTGAGACAGAAGGAGAGCCTAGCCTGGGAGGACCACGGACAAGTCTTCCCGTTTCTGAAATCGCAGGGAACGCGTCTGTCTGACCCAGGACACCAGGACGCCCAGGGGCCAGGCAGCCCGCACGTGAAGGGGCCGTGAGGGGAGGAAATGATCCCAGGACAGAGCCGCTCAACACAGCACGCTCACCTCAAGAAGAACTCACTTCACTGCCTCCAGCAGGAACTGATGCTTTCAAATCTGTCAGTGGATTTGTTTCTACACCTACCAGGTACCGTTCTGGCAGAGGGAAAATGGCAAAACATCTAAAATAGGGAACACAGACAGCTGTGGTACCACCCTCTTGTACTTCTCTCCAAAGCCCCAGCTCGATGGTTTACTTACCTGCCCTTGAGGGCAACAAGCAGAGGGAAGTGGGAAAACGCTTCTCTCTGGACCCTGTGGTGGAGCGTGACTCCCCCTTGTCCGTCCTGCTGGGGCCCTGTGCGTAGCGCTGGGCTCCTGAACTCCCGGCTCCTTACTTTTCTGGTTTTCTTTTGCATACAAGTTGTTTTCTTGGTATAAAACATGTTAGGATGCAGTCAGAGAGAGAGAGGGTTGAGGGCCATGAGGAGGGAGACGGTGTCAGTAGAAGTCTGATGGTCGCTCACACCTGGAGCCTTCGTGGCACAGTAGTGCACGCTTGTGATCACAAATCTGAGTCATACAAAAGGCGGTCTGACGCCTAGGAAAAGGCATAATTTTAAAAGGCCTGGAAATATTATGTTTCAAAAATAATGTTGGAAGTTCCTTGAGGGCAAAGGTCATGCTCTAGATGGCATTACATCCCTCCTTGTATTCAATGACCTTGTGATGGACACTTCACCAAGAAGGTACATGAATGTATCACAAACAAGCACATGGAAAGACACCCAACACCATTAGTTCACAGGCACCTGTGAACTAAACCAAAACCAAAACCATACACCTACGAGAGGACAGAGGCCGACCGTGCCCAGTCACGGCCAGGACAGGAAGGAATGAGGGCCCTTGTGCACGTGGGGGAGCGGAGGGGGTGCAGCCACTTGGGAAGACAATCTGGCAGCTTTTTAAAGAGTTAAACCTATACTGACTGCATGATCCAGCCAACCACTTTCAGATGCCTCTACAAACGCCTGCACCAAATGTTCACGGGAGCTTTCCTCACAACAAGCAACAACTGGAACCAGACAAATGTCCACCAACAGCCAAATGGATAACAAATTATGACATATTCATAAAACGGACTACTCTTCAGGAATAAAAGGAAATGAATTATTGATATATACAACAATATAAATGAATCTCAAAATAATTATGCTCAGTGAGAGAAGCCAGACCCCTCCCCAAATTGCACACACTATGATTCCATTTATACAAAATTAGAAAAAATGCAAACCCTGCAGGGACAGCAGATGAGTGGTTGCCTAGGGACAGTGGCGGGGGTGGGGCAGGACGACCGGCATGCAAAGGTGCCTGAAGAGGCTTCCGAGGAGGTGGAGATGCTCATCTCACATGGGGACGGTTTCACAGGTGTGTTTCATCAAGTTGTAGAATGTAAATCTGTGCAGCAGTAGTGTTCATTTTGTACTGTACAGAAACTCCAAACCCCTGTGTTATGCATCACAGTGCTGTGGGTCTACTAGACTTCAAAAATGAACGAACACACAAACACACAAAAAAGCAGATCAGATCTGTGGTCACCAGAGGTAAGGGTGGGGGAGGGGGAATTGGAGGGTACAAACTTCCAGTTTCAAGATAAATAAATACTAGGGATGGAACATAAACATGATAAATAGAATTAATATTGCCGTATGTTAAACATGAAAGTTGAGAGAGTGAGTCCTAAGAGTTCTCAACACAAAAATATTTTTCTTTTTATCTATACAAGATGATGGATGTTCACTAAATTTATTGTGGTCATCGTTTCACGATGTATGTAAGTCAAATCATTATGCTCAGGTTTCCCTGGTGGCGTAGTGGTTGAGTCCGCCTGCCGATGCAGGGGACATGCGTTTGATCCCCGGTCCAGGAAGATCCCACATGCCGCGGAGCGGCTGGGCCCGTGAGCCATGACCGCTGAGCCTGCACGTCTGGAGCCTGTGCTCCGCAACGGGAGAGGCCACAACAGTGAGAGGCCCGCGTACCGCAGGAAAAAAAAAAATCATTATGCTCTACAACTTAAATCTATACAGTGCTGTATGTCAATTCTACCTCAATAAAACTGGAAGAAAAAATATATGTAGTAATAACATATGTCAATTCTACCTCAATACATTTGTTTAAAAAAAAAGGGCATCCCAAAGCCACAAACACATTCAGATTTAGGTACTACACAGGCTCTCTCAGTTTTTAATCTTTTCCTCTTATTCCTGGTGTTTTGGAGTTTTTGTTTTTGCGGTACGCGGGCCTCTCACTGTTGTGGCCTCTCCCGTTGTGGAGCACAGGCTCCGGACGCACAGGCTCAGCGGCCGTGGTTCATGGGGCCCAGCCGCTCCGTGGCATGTGGGATCTTCCCGGACCGGGGCACGAACCCGTGTCCCCTGCATCGGCAGGCGGACTCTCAACGACTGCGCCACCAGGGAAGCCCTGTTTTGGAGTTTTATAACTGAATGCAGTGCAGGGTTAAACCATGGCAGAACCTGCCCCAGGCCAGCGACTTACGGGAGGTGCTGTCTGCTGGACACCCAGGGTGGGCTCCAGTGAACCCCAGGGCACCTCTGCTTGCACAGCAGGAATCCTTCACCTCTTCACCGACTGTCACTGCTCCACCCAGGCTGCCTCTCACCTGTGAGCCAGTGTTTTTAAAAATCATTACCAGGTTCTGCCAGGTTCATGTCACATTATTAGCGTCTCTACTTCCTTAAATAAGACAAAGCCATCTCTGTGGCAGCCTGGACTCTTGAGAAACAGCCTGATGGTATTTCTCCCCTGCATCCTCTTCAAAGCCTCACTGCCCATCAGGAGGTGGGGTCTACTTCCCTCCCCTGGAGCCAGGCAGGCCTCTGCCCCCAGGTCATGAAAGGCGAGGGGCCGTTACCTGTCCCTCTCTTGGGACATTTGCCCTTGGATCGCGGCCAGCACGCTGTGAGGAAGCCCTGGCCACAGGGAGAGGCTGCATGGAGGTTTCCGGTCACAGCCCCAGTGAAAGTCTCAACCACCAGAGGCGTGAGGGCGGGAGCCTGCGATGGAGCAGAGGTGAACTGCGCCTACTGTGCCCTATCCACCGTACCTGTATGAGCCAAGTCAACGCCGTGCTTACTGTAAGTCACCCACTCTTGGCGTGGTGCCTGTTACAAGGCAGGAGATTACAGACCAGCCTACTTTCTCCTGGGTCTGAAGAGCCCAACTGGAAAGGAAACCAGGTTCTCTTTCCTCTGCCCTACAGAATCTAATGGTTAATTACCCTTTCCATAGTTATATGTGTACCATGAGGCAGCAATGGAGCATCTTCTCAAATAATCTGCTTCTACAAATGAAGAGGTACCCTAAATTTCCCGAATGACCTCAGGCTAAACTCATTTGTGAAAACCCAGAGCATCAGGTAGGTAATGAAATTAACCCGTCAAATCTCAACTCCTCTGTGGACTTCACATCGTTATGCTGGCACCCCATCCAAAGTCAATGAAGCACAAGAAGAAAAAAAAGGCTTCTCACGATGTAAGCGAGTAAGGACTATGCATGCTACCAGAGATGATACATAAAGATTACGTGACCCAGACAATTTAGTGATTCTGCTTTTAGCAAAATAATTAAGCAGCTCTTGAAAATGTTACTTTCCTGATTTATCTTCTATTTCTTAGCATTACTCATAAAATAAAAAGACCTACTTACTGGAAACTTACTGGAGTCTGGGGCACTGCTGGGGAAGCAGGACAGCTTGGTAGGAAGAGTCTGGGGCTGGGTGTCAGGAGACCCTGCAGCGAGGGCTCAGGCTGCAAGCACCCCGCTGGCTTGCAGCTTCCTCCCTATGGAATGGAAGCCCCATCTTCACGATTTCTAAGGGCCGTCTCATGTCTGACTTTCTCCAACTTCTGAGGATGGAATTTTGGATGCTGATTCCGATGAAGCACTTCAAACTTTATCTAAGCAAATGCACTCCTGAGACAAGTATCTTAAGGCTAACTAAGAGCGCTGGTGACCAAACCGTCGACCACACACAGCAGGCTTCTCTGTGTCCTCATGGGAGTTACACGGGAAGAAGGAAGGGCAGAGGAGCAGGACCCCGAGTCACGGAGTCTGTGACTCCGCGGAAACTGTGGAAACTCCGTGGACCCCTCCCACCTCTGCACTTGCACAAGCCCATCCTGTTGGTGAGGTCACAGCAGGCATATCTGAGAGTCTGCTGCTTCTGTGTACTGACCATGGCTCCGCCCGGCAGCTGGAAGGTCAGCTCTACTGAACATCTTCCTGAATGTATGGACCCCGAATGTGGCTCTGAAAGACGCTCCCAATCAGAGAGACGAGAATCAGTGTTTAAGAACCAGCGCCGTGTGCGATTTGCACACCCTCTCACCTGCGTAGGAAAACCTAACTGGTGTCACAGGGGGAAACCTGACTGAGTAGTGTTACCTACCTCACACTAAAACAATGATCAAACTAATTTATCTCAATGTTACTAAGCAATTAATTTAAAAATTATAGCCCTGACATTTCTGGAAATAGAGGTTAACAGTTGCTGTCAAATCATGTTTAAACAGAACACAAGAAGTACATCGTGATTCTGGGAAAACTTTGTTTCCCAGCTGCTATGTTTGGCACTAAGAGGAATCCCTAAAAACAGGAAGCAGTCCTCTCACTCCACTGTGACTGCCGTGCGGAGCACAGCCCAAGCCGCGCGCGCTCTGCTCCCAGGGGCGCCTGGTGGGCAAGGGACCTTGCTCAGCTGCTGCAAGCTTTCTGGATGGAGACGGCGTGTCATCAGGTCAGAGGACAATTAGACTAGCAGCTTTAATCGTTTCACTGGAAAGAACCTGTGAGTGTATGCAAGTCCACATAAAGAACGGGTGGGACCACAAATCTGGCCATTCTTTTTCCCTTTGTTCAAGTATTTTAAACCCCTGGAACGCAGTGATATTTACAAACAATAAGATCTTTCTGTATGGGAATTTAGTTTCCATGCAAAGTGACAATGTAAAACAAAAAAATTTAGACTTCCAACCTAGATCTGATTCAGATCAAAACCCTTATCTGCTGCCTGCACCTTTTTTATTTTTAACTCTGGGAAGCCGTCCCTGTGGCCTGAGACTCCAGATACAGCAGAGGAAATCAAACCAACTCTAAGCTTTGCTCTGAGCTTCAGGGATCCTGAACGCGTTTGTTCAACTGTACCCTATCCACTGGCAGAGCCCCTAGCTTTCCTAACCTTCCCGTTCTGCCCTCCCCCACCTGAGCACTAACTCCAATCACAAAGAGAGGATGCTAGGAAGGTGGAAGGGGAGAGAGAGAAGGGAGGATGGGGAAAGTGGCACTTGTAGCGTCTTCCTGAGAGAGACTGAAGACATCCTTAAAAAGGGAGGGGAGTATCCACAGCAGTAACGTTCCATCCGCACCCTCAGACAGACCAGGGGAGGAAGGGTTGTATGTAGAGGAGCTGCTCTCTTCCCCGGCCCCTCCCAGCATGCAGTGACCAAGAAGCATCAAAAGGAACCTGGGTCTCTGGGGCCAATCTCTCCCGGGGGGTGAAAGCTGCCTTTACAGCTTCCAAGCAGTGGCCTGGGGAGGGTGCAGCACCAGCGCCCGGCCTTAGAGGCAGACACCAGCACGCTCCCCGTGGACACGGCACATGGCCCAAGGAGGGAACTTCCTTTCTCCTACTTTCTACAGACCGTCTACTATTTCAAAGGAGCTGGGAAGGACCAAGCTATTTTTATCTGGCCATTCATTCTCACTCTACTCTCTTCAACCCACAGGGACACACAATTCTGGGAGAATTTGTTGCTGCTTACTGAAAAAGGGTCAGGAAATAAAGAAGAATCCCAAAAGGAAGCACGCTAGGAGACTTCCAGCTGTGGTGGAGCAGAGGCCGACAAATCCTCTCCTAAAAAAAACATGAAACTGGACAAACTGGTCAAAAATAATCATTTCAGGACTCTGGAAATCAATCAAAGGAAATAAATTAAGAAGCATTATTCATGAAAAGGGACTAAAACTTCCGGTAAGAACAGAAAGTCTGTGGCTCTCTCACCAGAAGCTGCCCTCATTACTGTTCTTCTTTTAGGTTTTTTAAAAAATAGCATTGTATAAAGGAATAATTATAACACTGTACTATTGGGTTTATAACACAAATCTAACATATATTGACAATCACAGCACAAAGGAAGAGCGAGGAAATGGGGCTACACTGGAGCTATATTTTACCAAATTAAGTCAGAAAAACCTTAAGTAAACTCTGGTAAGATGTACATTGTAATCCCTAGAGTAACCGTTAGGAAAATAACTTAAAAAATAGCAATATGGTAATACTCAGCTATATGCTACCTATCAGAAACACACTAGAAAAATATACACCATGCTAAACTGTAATCAAAATAATAATATTTTGTAAACAAAATAAAGCCAGAGTGGGTGTATCAAACAAAGGAGACTTCAGAGCAAAGAATATTATCGGGGATAAAGAAGGTCATTTCATAATGACAGAGGTCAATTTCTCATCCTTAACATTTATGTACCTAATAACAGTTTCAAAATACACAAAGCAGAAACTATTAGCACTGCAAGGAGACAGAAAATCCACAACTTCAAGTCAAGACATTCCAATACCCCTCACTCAACAGCTGACAGAGCAAGGACACAAAGTAGCTGAAGATACAGAACATGTTGACAACACTCTCAACCAACAGGCTCTAACTGAACATTTTTTCCAATAACAGCAGAAGAGTATTTTTAAAAACTATACACCATGTTCTGGGCCACAAAATGAGTCTCGAAAAATTTAAAAGATATTCAAGTTACAGAGAGTACGTTCTCTGACCACAATGGATTGAAGTCAGAAATCAATAATAGAAAGATCTCTGGAAAATCCTTAAGTGTTTGGAAACTAAATAACATACTCCTATATAACCCATGGGTCAAAGAAGAAATCAAAAGGGAAATTAAATTACTAAGTATTTTGAACTGAATGAAAAAGAATATACCATATATCAAAGTTTGTGGGATACCACTAAAGTAGTAAGTACTTTGGTGGAAATTCCTAGCAATAAGCATCTATAGCAGAAAAAACCTTCAAATCAAGACAACTTCTACCTTAACTAAAGAAGAGCAAATAAAACCCAAGGTAAGCAGAAGAAAGAAAATAAAAAGACCAGAGTACAGATCAATGAAACAGAAAAACAAAAACAATACAGAAAATAAATAAAATTAGGGACTTCTCTGGTGGTGCAGTGGTTAAGAATCTGCCTGCCAGAGCGAGGGACATGGGTTCAAGCCCTAGTCTGGAAAGATCCGACATGCTGCGGAGCAACTAAGCCTGTGCACCACAGCTACTGAGCCTGTGCTCTAGAGTCTGCGAGCCACAACTACTGAGCCCATGTGCCACAACTACTGAGACTGCGTGCCTAGAGCACGTGCTCTGCAACAAGAGAAGCCGCCACAATGAGAAGCCTGCACACCGCAACAAAGAGTAGCCCCTGCTCGCCACAACTAGAGAAAGCCTGTGTGCAGCAATGAAGACCCAATGCAGCCAAAAATAAATACCTAAATAAAATAAAAAACTGGTTCATTGAGAAGGTAAATTTTTGTCCTTTTTTTTTTTTTTTTGCGGTACGCGGGCCTCTTACTGCTGTGGCCCCTCCCACTGCGGAGCACAGGGCCCGGACGCGCAGGCCCAGCGGCCACGGCTCACGGGCCCAGCCGCCCCATGGCATGCGGGATCCTCCCGGACCGGGGCATGAACCCATGTCCCCTGCATTGGCAGGCGGACTCCCAACCACTGCGCCACCAGGGAAGCCCAAGAAGGTAAATTTGATAAACCTTTAGCTAAATTAATCAGGAAACAAGAGAGAATATACAAACTGCAATATCAGAGGTCAGAGCAGAGACAACACTTCAGATTCTACAAATATCTAGAAGATAATAAGCGAAAATTATGATCAACTTTATGGCAATAAATTCAACAACTCAGATGAAATGGACAGAGTCCCTGAAAGACTCAAACACCCAAAGCTCACTCAAGAAGAAACAGATAACCTGAGTAACCCTAGAGTTACTAAAGAAATTGGATTTGTCATTAAAAACTTTCCCACGAAGAAAACCCCAGACCCAGGTGGCTTCACTGGGGAATTCTACCAAATATTTCAGTAGGAAATAATACCAATTGTACATAAACTTTTCCAGAAAAATAAAGAAGAGAGACTTCTTACCAACTCATTCCGTGAGGTCAACATTACCCTGATACCAAATCCTGCTAAAGACATAAAGAAAACTGCAGACCAATATCCTCATAAACATAGATGCAAAAATTCTAAACAAATTTTTAACAAATTAACAAGACAGAAAAAGGATAATACATCATAACCAAGTGGAGTCTATCCCAGGAATACAGGGTTGGTTTACTACTTTTTAAAAAATAAATCACCTTAAACAACTGGAAGATCAAAGAAGTCACAAGGAAAATCAGAAAATAATTAAAGACAATTGAGGGACTTCCCTGGTGGTGCAGTGGATAAGACTCCACGCTCCCAATGCAGGGGGCCTGGGTTCGATCCCTGGTCAGGGAACTAGACCCCACATGCATGCACAACTAAGAGATCGCATGCCACAACTAAGGAGACTGTGAGCTGCAACTAAGGAGCCTGCCCGCCACAACTAAGACCCAGTGCAACTAAATAAATAAATTAATTAAAATACTCAGTTTTAAAAAAAAAAGGAAACTCTGGCCCCCAGATTAGATTAAAAAAAAAAAGACGAAAATTAAAACACAACATACTAAAACTAAAACTTATGGGACACAGCAAAAGCAGTGTTGGGGGGAAATTTATAGCTATAAACTCTTAAATGTTCAGAAATAAGAAAGAACTCAAATCAACAAACTAACTACCTTTACATCTTAAGGAACTAGAAAAAGAACAAATTAAACCCAGAAGCTAACAGAAGGAAGGAAATAATAAAGATTAGAACAGAGATAAACAAAATAAAGAGTAGAAAACAGAAAAATCAGTAAATCCAAAAGTTGGTTCTTTGAAAAGATGAACAAAATTGATAAACTTTTAGCTAGAAAGACTAAGAAAAGGAGAGAAAACTCAAATTACTAACATGAGAAAGTAGGCGCATTACTACTGATTCTACAAAAGTAAAAAGGATTATAAGAGAGTACTATGAATAACTGTTCACCAGTAAATTGGATAACCCAGATGAAATAGACAAACTCCTAGAAACACAAAACCTATTAAGACTGAATTATGAAGGAATAGGAAATATGAACAGACCTTTAACTAGTAAGAAGATTGAATCAGTAATCAAAAACCCCCCAACAAAAAAAGCCCTGGAATGGATGGCTTCACGGGTGAATTCTACCAAACATTTAAAGAAGAAATAACACCAATCCTCCTCAAAACTTTTCCAAAAATTGAAGAGGAGGAAACACTTCCTAACTCATTCTATGGGGCCAACACTACTCTGATACCAAAGCCAGACAGAGACACTGTAAGAAAACAAAACTACAGAGAAATATCCCTTATGAACAATGATGTAAAAATCCTCAACAAAATACTAGCAAACCAAATTCAGTAGCATATAAAAGGATCATATGCCATGACCAAGTGGGATTTATTTTTGGAATTCAAGGATAGTTCAACACATGAAAATCAATGAATGAAATATACCACATGGACAGAATGAAGGAAAAAAAACACATGATCATCTCAATTGATGCAGAAATGGCATTTGACAAAATCTGGCATCTAATCCTGACTAAAAAACAAAAACAAACAAAAAAACCTCTCAGCAACCGAGGAATAGAAGGGAGCTTTCTCAACCTGATTAAGGCCATCAACAAAACCTGGAGCTAATGGTACACTTAATGGTAAAAGCCTGAATGCCTTCCCCCTAAGATGGGTATCAACAAACTATGACCCTCTTGCCTATTTTGACTAAAATATAGGCACGCCTATTTATTTATGTGTTGACTTATGGCTAATTTCAAGGTACAATGGCAGAGTTGAATAGTTGCAACAGAGACCTATGACCCACAGAGTCTAAAATATTTACCACTAGGCCTTTAAGTAAAACTCTACTGACCCCTGCCCTAAGACCAGTAACAAGACAGGGATATCTGCTTCTATTCAATATTGTACTGTAGTTTCTAGCCAGTACAATAAGGAAAGAAAAAGGAATAAAAGGCATCTAGATTATAAAGGAAGAATTAAAACTGTCTTTAGTCACAGATGGCAAAATTGTCTATGTAGAAAATATGATGGAATTCATATTTTTTCCATTTTTCATAAGTACTAGTTACCTAGTGCTTATAACCCAGAAAGCCTCCTGTGACCTCCTAAAGGTTAACCATTATTGTGACACATATTAGACTAATCTTGCCAACTTCTGGGGTTTCAAGCAACCCAAGATTGTTAACAACCTCATACATATCTTTTGATGAATGCACGTACACACTTTGGTTGAGATATACCTGAGAGTGAAACTGCTTGCTCATATGATATATGAATACTCAACTTCAGCAGATACTTCCAAATAGTTCTCCAAAGTGGCTGGAACATTTTCCAACCCCATCAGCAATGTCTAAGTGTTTTTATTCTGCTTCTTTCCCAACACTAGGCATTATCAGCTTTTTGAATTAGGCATTCTGTGTCTAATCTGCTGTAGCATCACCTCATTGTGGTTTTAATTTGTATTTCCCTGATGATTAATGACGCTGGGCATTTTTTCAGCTGTTTATTACCAGCCATTGGATATCCTTTTTTATGAAGTGCTTGTGAAGTCTTCCTATTGGGTAGTACAAGTCCTCCAGCTTTGTTTTCCAAGACTGCCCGGGCTATCTATCCAAGTGGGTTTCCATATAAATGTTAATCAGCTGGTCAATTTCCATTAAAAAAATAAAGAAAACCCTGCTGATATTCTGATTGGAATTACATTTACGTTACAGATTATCTGCTCTTCCAATCAATGAATGTATTAGCACATCATGCCATTTACTTAGGTCTTCTTTAACTTCTTACAATGATATTTTATATTCTTCTGTTCTATACATCTTGCATTAGATTCATTCCTATGTACTTGAATTTTAAAATGCTAATAAAAATGAAATCTTTAAAAAATTTTTGTTTCTTATGTTTTTATCTGCATCTTTGTTAGATTTTCTATATCATAATTGTGTCTGTAAATAAACAGTTTTATATCTTTCTTTCCAATCACTATACTTTTTCTTTTTCTGCCTTACTGCCCTAGCTAGGACTTTCAATACAACATTGAAGAGAAGTGAGAGCAGTCTTCTTGCTTTCCTCATCTCTGGCAGAAAGCTCTTGATGTCACAATTAAGATGGATGTCTTGTCTACTATTTTTTTCTAGATACCTTTTATCAGACTAAGGAAAGCAGCTTCTATTCCTAATTTGTTAGAAATTTGTTCCTTTAAAAAAAAAATTAAACAGTGAAACAGCTGAATTTTATCAAATGCTTTTTCTGCATCTACTGATCATATCTATCCTTTCATTTTGAGAACTTACTCTGAAGGATTTTAATTCTTTGAAATATTTTGAGACTTGCTACATAAGGCTCAGGATATGGCCCATTTTGATCAACATTCTGTGGCCAACTGGAAGGAATGGGCAATCTGCAGTTGTCTGGCGTAGCATTTTATAGCTGTCAGTCAGGACAAATTGGTTAACTGTGTTACTCCAATCTTCTATAGCTTTACTAAATTTCTGTTTGCTTCTTCTACTAGTTACTGAGAGAGGTGTGTTAAAACCTCCAAATATGACTGAGAGACTGTCTTTTTCTCCTTTCAGTTCTGTCAGTTTTGCTTTATGTTCTTTGGGGCTATGTTATCAGGTGCATATGAGTTTAGGATATAAGTGCCCGTGAAATCTTCTTACTGGGCAATGTAAGTCTTCCCACTCTGTTTCCCAAGACTGCCTTGACTACTGCAGTTGTTGCTATTTTTGTTTTGATCCTTTTATCATAATGAAGTGCCATCTTTACCTTTAGTCCTTTTTTTTTAGTAATACTTCCTTTTTAAAAAAAAATTAATTAGGGCTTCCCTGGTGGCACAGTGGTTGACAGTCCGCCTGCCAATGCAGGGGACGTGGGTTTGTGCCCTGGTCTGGGAAGATCCCACATGCTGCAGAGCGGCTGGGCCCGTGAGCCATGGCCGCTAAGCCTGTGTGTCCGGAGCCTGTGCTCCGCAGTGGGAGAGGCCGCAATGGTGAGAGGCCCGCGTGTCACCAAAAAAAAAAAGATTTAAAAACAAATTTAATTAATTTATTTACTTTTGGCTGCGTTGGGTCTTTGTTGCTGCACACGGGCTTTCTCTAGTTGCAGCGAGCGGGAGCTACTCTCTTCGTTGCGGTGCATGGCTTCTCATTGCGGTGGCTTCTCTTGTTGCGGAGCATGGGCTCTAGGTGCACAGGCTTCAGTAGTTGTAGCATGCGGGCTCAGTAGTTGTGGCTGGCAGGCTCTAGAGTGCAGGCTCAGTAGTTGTGGTGCACAGGCTTAGTTGTTCCGTGGCATGTGGGACCTTCCCGGACCAGGGCTCAAACCCATGTCTGCTGCATTGGCAGGCGGATTCTTAACCACTGCACCACCTGGGAAATCCCTAGTAATATTTCTTTCTGTGACAAGTACTTTGTCTGATGTTAGTATAGATCTCCCAACTTTTGATTAGTGCTTGCATAGTATCTTTCCCATTCTTTTATCTTCTTCAGTCTTTCCAGTTAAAGGATGATTCTTATATGCAAAACAGCATTGGGTTTGTTTTTTATAGTCTGAAAATCTTGGTCTTTTAACTGTAATACTCAGTCCATGTATGTATAATGCAATTGTAATATACTTGGGTTTAAATTTACTTCTGTACCCTTATGCTTTGTTCCTTTTCTCTCCTTTCCTGCCTTCTTTTGGATTAATTATTTATTATTACTCCATTTCCCCCTCTATTAGCCTCTTAATTTTCCATTTTTTATTATTGTTTTAGATGTTACCAATATATAATTTCTAGCAGTCACATTGAAACAGTAAAAAGACATAATATTAATATATTTTAATCAATCTAATATATTAAAATATCATTTCAATATGTATCAATATTTTTAAATGGGTTGTTTTACATCCTTTTTTCCCCATACTAAGCCTTCAAAATCTGATGTGTGTTTTATAATCACAGCACATCTCAATTTGGACTGGCCACATTTGAAGTGCTCGATAATCACATGCAGCCAATGGCCACTGTATCAGACAGTGCAGCCCTAGAGACTTATGGTATATGACCCTTAACTCACTAATATCTACCATAAATTCAGAATTTTATAACTTTCTGGACAATACAAGGACTTTACAACATGTTAATGACATTTACTTTTCTACCAACCTCTTGAGCCATTTTTGTTTTATATTTTAAACCTAAATACATCGTTAAACAAGACATTTTTATTATACTGCAGAGTCAATATTCATTTATATTTACCCATATACTTATTTCTCCCATTGCTCTTTATTCCTTCCTATAATTTTGTTTCCCTATGGGATTATTTTCTTTTTGCTGAAAGAATTTCCTTTTTTCTTTCAGAGTGGGACTGTTGGTGATAAATTATGTTTTTGTCCATCTATGGAGAAGTTGCCAGTTTTATCAGTCTCTTCTGAAGCTAATACATTTTCTATTTTATGATTTTCCTCATTGACTTTCATTTTTGGCAGTTTTAGTAGGACACTCCTGTCCTTCCCTCTCCTCCTAGGACTCCAACTACACACGTGTTAAATCTTCTACTGTGTCCCACATCTATGACACCTTCTTACGTATTTTTCAACCTTTCATCTCTCAGTTTCACTGTGGATATTTTTAACTGATCAACCCTACAATTCACAAATTTGTATTGTATCTAGTGTGCTGTTAAATGCATGTATTGGAATTCCTAATTTCAGCTATTGTATTTTTTTAATTCTAAAATTTCCATCTGATTCTATTTTATAGATTCCATTTCTCTGGTAAAATTTTCTTTTTCTTCATCTATTTTCTTGAACACACATTAATCAGTTATTTTAAAGGCCTAATCTAAGTATCTGGATCACCTGAAGCTTTTCCCTGTATTACTTATTATTTCCCTTGATTTTCAGTCATTTGATCACATTTACTGGCACGACGTATTTCTGATGGACTGCGAGACACTGGGTATCAGAATATAAGGGGCTGGATGGTGCCATCGCCCTGCAGAAAGGTTTTAAGTTTCTTCCGGCAGCTGAAGACCTCGATGTAGCAGGTGAAGTTCTGATGCTGAATTTCAAGCTGGCCTTTTCAGTCAACCTTTATCTGTAAGGCACTGTTCTTTTGAGGGCTCTACTGAACTCCCAGGATGTTTGCCAGGGTCACTCCTCCTTGGCTGGTCTTGAACTCTTGGTTTTTATCTTCCTGGTACCAGGAGAACAAAAGCTGTGCTGAATTATCTATCCTCTCAGCAGCAGATTTCTGCTGAAGTTCTCCAGGTCCACCTCCACGCATCTTATCATGCGACAAATACCTTGAGGACAAGAGCTAAGTCAAATGTTGAGTTCACTACTCTGAGACTGTCTTCTCCCTGGGCTTTAGGACCCTCAAATCTCTGTTGCCTTAGTAGCTCCAAATTCAGATTTTAGTTTCCCTCCTCAGTGACTCTGACACAAGCTCTGGACCACTGCTTTCCATTTGGTCTCTGACCCATGCCAGGAGCTGGCAAATGCTCCAAGGGTTGAAAAAGGCAGTGCAAACAGAAGCTCAACTCAGTGTGATGTCTTTCTCCCTGCAATCTTGGCTCCTGCCAAATTTGTCCCAGCTGCCTTCATTAGTCCCCAGTGCCTTCACAGACATATATATATATATATATTTGCATTTTAAACAAAATAGTTCTCAGCAGAGTTTGATCTGATAACCTATCATAACCATACACAGAAGTCCATATTGAGTTTTAATTACTAATGCATATTTCACTGACTAGTCCACAAGCTTCCAGAAACAGGAACTACCTTCCTATTTCCTGATTTCTGCTTCAATGCCCAGCACACTACCTGGCACAGAGCTTAGTATGTATTTGATAAGTTAATTTCTATATTAGGAAATATTGCTAGAAAGCAAGTAAAGCATAGCACATAAAAACATCACTTTTAAACCATTCAAGTCCATCAATTCTTCTGATTCCATTAACGTCCACTAAGAAATGTACAATCTTTCCTTCTTTGGCCCAAGCACTAATGAGCAAATCCCTCAATAAAACTGTGCATTCTTAATGTTTATTTGAGATTACATTACCTCAGGCAGTACTAAAAGCTTTTGCCCATTTATTAAAACTATTTTGTACTAGATTAAGTGATTTCATTATCCTTTGGATTAACTAATCCATCTCTAGGCCTGGTATTTTATCAGAAAACAATGAGATTTCAAAGTAAAGCTCTCTTAAATTAACCTTTAGAGGCTCCTTGATTGTATTCAATTAGGTTTTCCCAGAACAAGAAAACAACAGTACAACAGAAGCTGTTAAATATAAAATCTAGAACCAAAGAAAAGTATACTGAAAGTACGAGCTATTTTCCTTATTACCTGGTTAGTCTCATACCATTACATTGTTAATCCCTAAAGCAACAGTCAAAGAACTGGAGTAGTAGCTGCCTCTGGGAACCAGAATTTACAGAGGTGACGGTATAGGGCAGCGGAGCATCACTTCTCTCCATAAGCACTAAAGAACTATTAGAGGTACCTATATATTTAAATTAATTTAAAAACACAATTGTAGGGCTTCCCTGGTGGCTCAGTGGTTAAGAATCCGCCTGCCAATGCAGGGGACATGGATTCGAGCCCTGGTCTGGGAAGATCCCACATGCTGCGGAGCAACTAAGCCCACACGCCACAACTACTGAGCCTGTGCTCTAGAGCCCGTGAGCCACAACTACTGAGCCCGCGTGCCACAACTACTGAAGCCCGTGCACTTAGAGCCCGTGCTCTGCAACAAGAGAAGCCACAACAATGAGAAGCCCACACACCGCAACGAAGAGTAGGCCCCACTCGCCACAACTAGAGAATGCCCGCGTGCAGCAACGAAGACCCAATGCAGCCAAAAATAGACAAATTAAAAAAAAATTTAAAAATAAAAAAACCCACAATTGTATACAAGCTGAGGCACTGATTAAAAAAGAAGAAAGACTCAATCCTTAAAGCAATAGTTCTGAAGGCTGTCTGTGATGCCACAGACTCATGGCTCAGCCTTGAGGGAGTCATTGATCCTGGTAGGGGTTCAGGCCCACATCTGTAAACCTGACAGTTAACTTAGATCGTCAAGTCCCCTTCAAAGGTAATATTCTAGTATTCTAAAACTTCACTGAATAATTGGTGGCAGGGCGCAATTTAAAAGAGAAAAATGTATTTGTCAGATAAAAGGCCAACTCACAAGGGCTTGTTTTGTAATGGATGGTTAATGAAATTACAGTGATTAGTACAATTATTTTAGGATGACTCTTAAGAGAGTTAGCAGAAGATGATATGAGTATTAGGGAATCTATCTCTGTTGATTAGACAGTTCCTACGACATAAAGCACGTGCAGTCCCAGCACTAACGATGCATTTGGGGCCTGAGAGTGCAGAATGTGCTAAGTGTCACGTAACAGCTCCTGCTCTAGTGAGCCAGTCCAGTGTCACAGCCTGCCCTCTCCTGCTGATTGTGGGAAGTCAGAGACCAAAGACTGGTCCCACACTGCTGGCTTCAAGGAGGGGGTGTGTTCATCCATACGTACAGCTAGATAAGGAAAGGGCTCTGGCACTTCTTACGTGGCTCTTGACAAATTAAGAGCTCTATCAGATATATCTTTCAGCTTAAAAAGATTATGCATATAAAATTATGTCCAATTTTAACTCACAGATCTTGAAATAAAAGAACCAGCATTCTATCTACTTTTAAACAGCAAAACAGATACCAGTCTCACAGGAAACAAAAGCCAGACAAACAAAAAAGTCATACATAGACATCATTACAAAAGTGTCCACAGGAAGTAAGGAAGGGGGGAAACAGGTTTGTAGCACAGACTGCCCAATGTATAAAAAGGTTTTTCTTATGTATGGCTAACCTTTCTGTTTTGCATTATATTTCCTCTTGCATTTTAAGAACTCAGTAAACAAAAAAAATTAAAATTATTAATTGAGGATCTTAAGGAATTGATTTGTGTGTTTTTTAACTTAATACAATGTACCTTAAAATCACAGAATCAGAGAATTTAAGTGGAGAGAACCAAGAGACATTAGTTAAATCATTGATTTAATGCTTGAATTACCTCAATCAACTTGGTTACTTTATTTTTAATCAACTTGCTACATGGCAAAATTCCATAATCAAGGGGGAGGTACTTTCTAATTATCTAAAATTACTCAATTTAAGGGTAATGGTCTAGGAAAATTTAAAGCTTATGTTACAAGATGACATGCAATAACATAGAAAAATAATGCTTTTAAAATCTATTAAACGCATAGCATATGCTAGAAATGTGCACAACTGTCTCACTTAAGCTTCCATTTTACAGAGGAGGAAACTGAGGCCCAGAGAGGCTAAGTAATTTGCAAAAGGTCACACAGTAAGAGGCAGAACTGACACTCAAACCTTACCTGACACTCAAGTCCAAGGTCTTAATCACGACTCTATGTGTGATTCTCACAGCATGGTCTATGGATCAAGTGCAATGCCTGTAAAAATGCAGATTCCAGAGTCTCCCAACGCACCTCTCAAATTATAAATCTTGAGGGTTGGTTCTCAGGAATCTGCACTTTTCCCACAATCTTCACAGGTTTTTGCATACAAGCCTGTGAACCACTGTTCTAAAAATGAACCTCCAAGGTAACCCATGACATTCAACATATAGGTTCAGACAGTCATTCAGCTCTGCCATGTACAGGGCCTTCTGCTGGACGCTGGGCGGCAAAGACAGGCCCTTCTAAGGAGCTCACAGTCTAGAAAGGAAGACACACACACAAACTGACAACTTCAGTATCCTTGGGATATACCATGTGGGGTTCTGTATCACAGGGAAAATGAATTACAGACACAAAGACACCCCCCCCCCACCAAAAAAAAACATGCCCTGATATACAGAAAGCACTCTGCCCTGGACTGGGTTCAAGTCAAGGAAGAACTAGGCCCCCGGGGCTCTGGGAGGAGGGGGTGCACATTAGGGATGAACCCTTGCGGGGGTGGAGCAGGGCAAAGGCAACATTGCACAGATGCTGACTTCGAAGCTGAAGGAGCAGACACTCCCCAGATGGAGTGGGTGAAGTGACAGGATGGGGGGCACCAGTGGCCAAGGTGTGATTGTGGAGAAGCCGATAAGACTACACAGGGACCAGATCAACTGTAAGGGGTCTTGTTCTCCACACCAAGGATTTGAGGCTTTAACCAAACGGCAAAGGAGAAGCATCTTAAAGAGAAATAACCAGATCACAATTTCAAACCACTTTGGCAGCCAAGTAAAAGACAGCCAGGAGGGTGAGAAAATTACTTATGTCCATGCAAAGCCTTCATACGCAGTGTGCACAACAGCATCGTATGTACCGGCCACGACGACCAGACGGCGTCAGCAGATGATGGGATGACAACAGGTGGTCCACAAGGTGGAATACTGTTCAGTCGTAAAAGGAGTGACACGTGGAGAACATGCTACAACATGGGTGAACCGTGAAAACATTATGCTCAATGAAAGAGGCAGCCACAGAGGACCACACGCTGTGTAATTCCAGTGCCATGAAATGCCCAGAACAGGCACGTCTATGGAGACAGGAAGTAGATCCGTGGCTGCCTACAGCAAATGGGGAGGGACTGCTAACAGGTACAAGGTTTCTTTTCAGATTGATGAAAATTCTCTAAAACTAATTATGGTGATGGCTGCACAACTCTGTGAAGACACTAAAATGTACATTTTTAAATGGGTGAACTGTACCTTATGTGAAGTATAGCCCAATAAAAAATGATGTTAAAGAAAAAAATGTAAAGGGTTGGGCAATACTGATTTATGCTCAAGATTTCAGTCCTTGATCAAATTAGGAGCCACGGCATTGATGTTCTTGCCACTTGGCGAAGCTGAGAGCATCAGTTTTACCCCCACTTTCAGGTATGGAGGACTGAAGTCTTTTAGGATGGAGTTTTATGTCTGGCATCTTTCACTTAGCATAATATTTTTAAGATTCATCCACGTTGTAGCATGTATCAAAACTTCTAATCCATGAACAAAGGATCTTTCCATTTACTTAGATTTTAATTTCTTTCATAATGTTTGTAGTTTCCAGTGTACAAGCCTTGTACCCCCTTGGTTAAATTTATTTCTAAGTCTTTTATTCTTTTTTTTAATTTTTATTTTATATTGGAGTATAGTTGATTAACAATGTTGTGTTAGTTCCAGTGTAAAGTGATTCAGTTATACATATACATGTACCTATTCTTTTTCAAATTGTTTTCCCATTTAGGTTATTACAGAATATTGAGCAGGGTTCCCTGTGCTATACAGTAGGTCCTTGCTGGTTATCTATTTTAAATATAGCAGTGTTTACATGTCAATCCCAAACTCCCAGTCTCCCTCTCCCTCCCACCCTTCCCCCCGTAACGTAGGTTTGTTTTCTAAGTCTGTGAGTCTGTTTGTGTTTTGTTAACGTAGGTTTGTTTTCTAAGTCTGTGAGTCTGTTTCTGTTTTGTAGTAAGTTCATTTGTATCATTTTTTAAGATTCCACATATAAGCGACACCATATATTTGTCTTTCTCTGACTTACTTCACTAAGTATGATAACCTCCAGGTCCATCCATGTTACTGCAAACAGCATTATTTCACTCTTTTTAATGGCTGAGTAACATGCAATTGTACATACGTACCACATCTTCTTTACCCACTCATTTGTTGATGGACACCTAGGTTGCCTCCATGTCTCAGCAACTGTAAACAGCGCTGCAATGAACACTGGGGTGCATGTATCCTTTCGAACCATGCTTTTTTCCGGATATGTTATTATTTTTGGCCGCACCTCGCAGAACACAGGATCTTAGTTCCCCCACCAGGGACCAGGGATCAAACCCATGCCCCCTGCAGTGGAAGTGAGGAGTCTTAACCACTGGACCACCAGGGAATTCCCCCGGATATATTATTCTTTATGATGCTATTATAAATGGAAATGTTGTCTTAATTTAATTTTCAGAGTTTCATTGGTGGTATAGAGAAATTCAACTGATTTTTATATTGACCTTGTATCCTGTAACTCCGCTGGTTTGTTTAGCAGCTCCAAAGGTTTTTATGTGAATTCTTGAAGGTTTTCTAGATACCAATCATGTCACCTGCAAACAGACAGTTTTACTTCTTCCTTTTCAATGCCTTTTTTTCTTTCTCTTGCCCAGCTGCCCTAGCGAGAACTTCCAATAAAATGTCAATAGAAATGGTGAGAGTGGGCATCCTTTCCTGTTCCTGATCTTGCGGGGCAAGCACCTAGTCTTTTACCATTAAGTACGATGGTAGCTGTGGGTTTTCACAGATATCCTTTATCAGGTTGAGAAAGTTCCCTTCTATTCCTAGTTTGTTGAGTGTTTTTTTTTTTTTTATCATGAATGGGTTTTGAATTTTGTCAAATACTTTTTCTGCATCCACTGAGATGATTTTGTGGTTTTTCCCCTTTATTCCACAACATGGTGTATTACTTTAATTTTCATATGTTGAACCAACTTTGCATTCCTGGGATAAATCCAACTTGGTCATGGTGCACAATTCCTTTTATTTGCTGCTGGATTCTGTTTGCCCGTATATTTTATTGAGGATTTTTGCATAAGAAATATTGGTCTGTAGTTTTCTTGTGATGTCTTTTTCTGGCTTTGTTATCAGGGTAATACTGGACTCACAGAATGAATTAGGAAATGTTCTCTATTCTATTTTTGGAAGAGTTTGAGAAAGACTGCTGTTAATTCTTCTTTTAAACGTTTGGTAGAATTTACCAGTGAAGCCATCAGGCCCTGGGCTTTTCTTTGTTGAAAGTTTTTTGATCACTAATTCTGTTTCTTTAGTTGCTATACGTCTACTCAGATTTTCTTTCTTTCTTTTTTTAAAATATATATATATATTTTGATGTGGACCATTTTTAAAGTCTTTATTGAATTTTTTGGTTACAATATTGCTTCTGTTTTATGTTTTGTTTTTTTGGTGGCGAGGCATATGGGATCTTAGCTCCCTGATCAGGGATCAAAACCGTACCCCCTGCGCTGGAAGGTGAAGTCTTTAACCACTGGACCACCAGGGAAGTCCCAGATTTTCTTTCTTCTTGAGTTAATTTTTTAAAATTAATTAATTAATATTTTTGGCTGTATTGGGTCTTCGTTGCTGCGCACGTGCTTTCTCTAGTTGCGGCAAGTGGGGGCTACCTTCGTTGTGGTGCGCCGGTTTCTCATTTCAGTGGCTTCTCTCGTTGCGGAGCACGGGCTCTAGGCACGCGGGCTTCAGTAGTTGCGGCGCGTGGGCTCAGTAGTTGTGGTGCATGGGCTCAGTAGTTGTGGCGCACGGGCTTAGTTGCTCCACGGCACATGGGATCTTCCGGACCAGGGCTCGAACCCGTGTCCCCTGCATTGGCACGCGGATTCTTAACTACTGTGCCACCAGGCAGGTCCTTGAGTTAATTTTTATAGTTTGTGTATTTTGAGGTATTTGTCAAATTCATCTACGTTAAACAATTTGTTGGTATACTGTTCACAGTATTCCCTTTTAATCCCTTTCATTTCTCTAAGGTCATTAGTAATGTCCTCTCCTTTATTCCTGATTCTAGTAATTTTAGTCTCCTCTTTTTTTTTTCCTTTGTCAATCTAGGTAAAGATCTGTAGATTTGCTGATCTTTTCAAAGAACAAACTTCTGGTGTCACTGATGTTCTCTACTGATTCTTCTATCTCCTTTATTTCTGCTCTCACCTTTATTACTTCCTTCCTCTGACTGCTTTAGGCTTAGTCTGCTCTTCTTTTTCTACTTTCTTCAGGTTGACGGTTAGATCATTGATTTGAGATTTTTCTTCTTCTTCTTCTTCTTTTTTTTTAATCTTTTGGCCACACCGCACAGCATGTGGGATCTTAGTACCCCGACCAGGGATCAAACCCACACCCCCTGCATTGGAAGAGCGGGGTCTTAACCACTGGACCGCGAGGGAAGTCCTGAGATTCTTCTTTATAAAGATAGGTGTTCACAGCTATAAATTTCCCTGAGAGCTGCTTTTCAGCACCTCCCATAGTTTTGTTATGTTGTGAATTTTCCTTCAGTTATTAATTTCTAATTTCACTCCATTGTGATCAGAAAAGATACTTTGTGCAATTTCAATCTTTTAAAATTGATGAAGATTTGTTTTATTACTCAACATACAGCCTATCCTGAATGTTCTACGTGCACCTGAGAAGAATACATACTTTGCTGTTGTTGGATAGAGTGTTCAACAGATGTCTCACAGGTCTAATTAGTATATAGTTCATGTATATAGTATATGGTTCAAATCTTCTATGTCCTTGCTAGGTTTTTCTATCTAGCTATATCCCTATCATTTACTTTTTTTTTTTTTTTTTTTGGCCTAAGCAACTATTTTATAAGTGTACAGTTCAGTGGCATTAAGTACATTCACATGGTTGTATAACCATCACCAGAATCCATTTCCAGAACTTTCTTCATCTTGCAAACTGTAACTCTGTACCCTTTAAACAATAAATCCCCATTACCCCCTGCCCCCAGCCCCTGGCAACCACCATTCTACTTTCAGTCTTGATGAATGTGACTATTCTACGGAGTTCATATAAGTGGAATCCTAAAATATTTGTACTTCTGTGTATGGCCCATTTCATTTAGCATAATGTCATGGAAGCAACCTAAATGTCCATCAACAGATGAATGGATAACGATGCGGTACATATATATGATAGAATACTACTCAGCCATAAAAAAGAATGAAATAATGCTATTTGCAGCAACATGGACATAGAGATTATCATATTAAGTGAAGTACGTCAGAGACAAGTATCATATGATATCACTTATGTGTGGAATCTAAAAAAATGATACAAATGAACTTATTTACAAAACAGAAACAGACTCACAGACAGAAAAACAAACTTACTGTTACCAGAGGGGATACTGTCTGTGTGTGTGTGTTGGGGGGGGATAAATTAGGAGTTTGGGATTAGCAGTTACTAACTACTATATATAAAATAGATAAACAACAAGGTCCTGCTACATAGCAAGGGGAACCATATTCAATGTCTCGTAGTGACCTATAATAGAAAAGAATCTGAAAAAGAATAGAAATATATTTATGTATAAATGAATCACTTTGTTATATACCTGAAACTAACACATCATAAATTAACTACACTTCAGTTTTTAAAAAAAGGTTAATAAAAAAAAGAGAGAGAGACTGACAGGGCAAGAAAGGAGAGGCTATAAAACAGTCCAGATGTGAAATGACAGGGCACAAAGACAGCCCAGTGGGAAGGGGAAAAAGCTAAGAGAAAACTTTAAACATATCAATGATAAGTAAAATCTTAATTTAAAGTAAAATAAATATATTTTCACTCTTAGTCCAGATGAGGCCTTAACAAAAGCAATTAACTGGGACTTAAATGATAAAGTGCTACAACAGCTGAACAAGAGTACTGTAAAGGTTAGCTACTCTGGAAAGGTAGGAAACTTATTTCATCCAAGGGATACTCTGCCATGTTCAGGGTAGACTTGGAACCCAGTGCAGGACTCGTCACTGCTCAGGTGAGTTGCGCCGTCAACACCTGGCGTGGCAGCTGCTCCCCTGGGACAAAAGAACCACGGGGCTACCTGATAGCCTTCGGTTTTCTTCTGACACCACTTCAGCAAGGCGTTCCTCTTGGATCCTCCATATTCTCTCGCCAATGCCGAGAGAGGGTCCTTCCTTTCTTCCCTGATAAGTGAAAATAAGGAACCCAAGTTGAAATATTTCTTATTTGAGCACCCTTCTAAACCAGAAATTCAACACAACAGAACATTTGAACAGAACAAACGCACACTCAGAGGCATCCAATGGCAAGATGTACCTTCACCCGTTGGATTTTTCCTGTCAGTTTTTATGGGTCCCACAGACCCACCACCATCAGGGGGCTCTGCCATCTCTAGGGGGCTCTACTCATTACCCACACGGAAACTGGCAAAGATTCAGCACCACTGCATCTTGGGTTCCTCATTTTCACTTAAGGAAGAAAGGAAGGACCCTCTCTTGGCACAGCACCACTGTGCCAGGCCATGTGCATGTGCTGGGCAGGGTGCAGTGAGCAACACAGAGACCCTGCCTCTCAAGGAACTTCAGAGTTTACTACAGGACAGACCAACTACAGAAGCTTGGGGGGGGGGGGAAAATCAATGGCTATACCTTACTCATTTCTTAAAATTATATGGAGGGTACTTTAGGGCACTGTCAACTGCCTTGGAGGCAGAATAAATATCCTGCCCCAGACCAGACACTGAATCAAAAAAGATTTTGTGATCACCCTGGCGATGGAGCAGGGGAGGCATACAACCCACTCCTCCAGTACCCAATCCTTCCTTCCAGAAACTATTCTAGAAGCAGAACAGAATACCAAGGAGCACTCTGTAAAACAACCTGTTCCTTGACAAGCAGCACACTCTTAAAAGCCTGGTCTAATTTTTAGTGATGACTGCACAAGTGGAGATTCTAGCCCTACGACCCATACACTTAACAGTCCAGTAACTGTCCTAGAGGTTATGATGTTACAGGTGGCTTACTATTATTCTGTCCATATTCATCCTACAAAGTATGGTAGGAAATCAAAGAGCACACATGTAGAACTGAAGCTTTTCCAAGTGAGAGGTGCACTGAAATAGCACCAATTTTTATTTAGAACCAAAAGTAAAATATGAAAATATTTCAACTTGCAGTTAGACTGCTGTCTTGAAGAAATATACTTTTATGTTCGTGTACCTGCCCACCGATTGCTGCCCTGATTTAAAGCGTTCAAAGAAGTTTGTTACAACACCACTGATCACAGGAAATGAGAATGAAGATAAAGGTGAGATATGTGAATGAAAACAAAAGGGCAAGCCAAAAGAAAAATAAAAACCTCTATTATGCTCAAAATAAAACTACTACAATCACTTGTGAAAGGTTTCCTCTAGTTCACACAGGCCATTTTGTTATAGAAACAGCTTAAAAAGCATCAAAGACGAGTAAAGTCTATGGGCACAATGAGAAGCTGCAGCAAAGAGCCTCCTAGAGCAGAGGGTGCTCTCCTGTAACATCTTCACTGTAAGATAAGGAAGCTAAGGCCAGGAGACACCTTGTGGAGGCTCACAACTTCTAAGTGGGGCACCAGGAAGAGTGGGGGCCCTGCCCACCGGCGCGGACAGTGCTCCCCCGGGCTTGGCCAGGGCAGCATGAGCTGCACTCTCCACTGCACCCGACCTGCCTGACCCGCACTGAGTACGGGACCACTCTTCTAAGAGGTCGGTCCCTGAGAGGCTGGGTTTTATAAGTGAGCATATAATTTGAGTTTGAGACACCAAATATCCCACTTTTACTCAAACTTGTAAGTCAGTGTATGGTAAAGTTCTGAAACCCACTTCCATCCCTCCTTCAGTTCGTGTTCAGCCTTCCTGCACACTCACTGGAGTCACTGACCCTGCCAGTAACGCTCACCTTCCTCCCGGTCCACCACCCTCAAGGCCTCGCTCGAGTTCCCCTCTTCCAGCCTCCCCAACACTCCATCCACACCCCGTTTTCACTAAACTTACCTTTGTACTCAGCTGTTCTCTACTTGAAAAAACCAAAACCAAAAAACCCCACAAAAAACAAAAACACCAGCTGCTTGGGGAAAATAATTATCTCTTTTACTTTGCTTTACTTTTTCACTTTCATATCATCTTTCCCAATTCTAGGCATAGAAGGCTAGATCAGAAAACACTAAATAACACATAAAGAATGAAAATACATCAGTGCTCGAATGCCGTTACTTTATAACCTGATCATTTAATTTCAAAAGGCCAGGAACAGCAGGCATGAAATGCACCAATACTAACTACTGTCCTCTACCTTATCCGGCTTCGAGTGGTGGGGGTCACGGAGGCTGTGGGGGAGGAGGACAGGGACAGCTGTGGCGACGTGGCACCAATGGCCATGAGCGAGGCAGGAGACGCGCCCTCAGGTGCAGAGACATCTCGCTTCATCTCTTCACTGCTTCGTCTGGACACTGAGTGTAAGAAACAGCCATTATGCAATTTATAGCAAAAACATTTTAAGCTGAGTTCTTGAGACATCTTCAGGAGGTCCCCAAAAGAGCAGAAATTATCATACAGGAGGAAAAACTAACATTCTCTTTAACTTACTGATAACTTGAAAGGATTTTTTTTTTTGCCATTTTAAAAAACTGTAGGGGGCTTCTCTGGTGGTGCAATGGTTGAGAATCTGCCTGCCAATGCAGAGGACACGCGTTCGAGCCCTGGTCTGGGAAGATCCCACATGCCGCGGAGCAACTAGGCCTGTGAGCCACTACTGAGCCTACGCATCTGGAGCCTGTGCTCCGCAACAAGAGAGGCCGCGATAGTGAGAGGCCCATGCACCGCAATGAAGAGTGGGCCCCGCTTGCCACAACTAGAGAAAGCCCTCGCACAGAAATCAAGACCCAACACAGCCAAAAATAAAAATAAATTAAAACAAACAAAACAAAAAAAACTGTGAAAAAGGTACAGTTGTTGAAATATGCACAGATGCCCATATTCCCTGAAGGCAAGGAGTGTGTCTCATCCACCCTTAACACTCAAAGCACCCACCTGGCCCACAGTGAGTCCCCCGCAAACCTGCGTTCAACTACAAACCTGACCAAAGCCAAAGGCTAACTAAAGCAACATTCACTCTCAACCAAAATCAACACAACCCTTCTGAACGTGGCCAAAAACACTGCTGAAGAGACAGAAAGGAAAGATGCTTTGTTACAGGGCCACACTTAATTCTGGGTCAAGATTTTTTTTTTTTTTGGCTGCCTTGGGTCTTCATTGCTGCGCGTGGGCTCTCTCTAGTTGTGGTGAGCGGGGACTACTCTTTGTTGTGGTGCATGGGCTTCTCATTGCAACGGCTTCTCTTGTTGCAGAGCAAGGGCTCTAGGCATGCGGGCTTCAGTAGTTGAGGCGCATGGGCTTAGTTGCTCCACGGCATGTGGGATCTTCCCGGAACAGGGATCGAACCCATGTCCCCTGCATTAGCAGGCAGATTCTTAACCATTGCACCACCAGGGAAGTCCCAAGCCACGTTTTAAAAAACATGAATCAACAAAACAGAAAAGCAAAAGGTGTCGTGTCAAGTCAACTACCGAGAGATAAGAACAATCAGGAAAGTCCTATTTTGAAAGCGTAAGGCACTACGCCTTGTTGGAATTACGAAAGTCCTGAGAACTGGGAGGTGGAAGCAGCCATTGCAGCCCTTGAAAACGGAGCCACAACAGAAGCGGCTTTCTGGCCACGATGACGTGAGATGCGAGACTAGGCTCCTGACCTCAGAGTCTCTCACCTCAGATGATGCTGGAAGCGAGGGAGCCATTACTGCATCATCCCGGGCTGGCTGTAATGCAATCATGCCAAACACCAGTAATTTCCCCCGGATGACTGGAACTGCACTCTTTCATTGGCTAAACTTCTCCTGATGATTTTAGGATGGCCACAGCAGACTATAACTCGGCAAAAGCTAAGAGGTGTGTTTAAAGATCGAGAGGAGACATGCTTTCTCCTATTACAAGATCTTATCAGAATGATCCACTTGCATATTTGACATAATTTTATAATTATTCTGCCTTTTCCTTTCAATGTCAGATCTCTGCATGCCTTAAATCGGCAGTTTCTTTTAAGTGGTATGCTAGGAAATTGGATGAGAACACCTTTGATAATTTTATATCAAACAGAGGAAACAGACTGAGAAGAATCAGAAGAACTCTGTTACAGGAAAAGGCTCTGGAGCTGGGCTTTGGGGGTGGTGATTTTGGCTGGACTTCCCACTGATTTAAAGACCCAGCTAAGATGTACAAAAACTGTACTAACTTAAATCCACATACAAGTGGGACATTAACCATAGGAGGCAGGGTTATAGGAATCTCTCCTTTCCTGGTCCAATTTCTAGTTGAGCTATTAAGGGTTAAAAAAAGGCCACAAGGGGAAAATAATATGAACACTGATAAACTGAAGAGTTAGCTCTAGGAGACCGAAAAAGAAAGCCCATCAAATTCATCATTGTAAAATGGCTATAACACTGGAAAAATCTGGCTTCTGGAGAATTTTTGGTGTGCTCTGAAATAACCCTTCAAAAACAGTCATGACACATCTTGTGATAAATATTTTAACCTTTCACAGCTACCCAACTTTGTATGAAACTATATTTTCAGTATATCTTCTAACCCACTCTAGGCACTTAATGAATACTTGTTAAGTGAATGGAACTATCTAGCTTTTATTTTTTATTTTTGAAATCAGGGCCACGAAATGTGATTTCTATGAAATGTGTAAGATACAATAGGGGAAATTCAGAGTGAAAAACAATCAACTAAAGAGGCAAGTAAGGTTAAATAAACCTAAAGAGAAAGTACTCGGTACCATCACTAAAACTTCTGGAAGAATCTTTTTAAAAGAAATTTCAGATAAAAAGTATTACCTGAGATGGTCTTGGCACTTTCCATGGCAGGTACTCTCGGCAGAGAAGCAGGTCGGCTGGTTGAAGATGTTCTTAGTAGATGCTCTGCACAGGGTGGAAAGTGTCACAGTAAAGAGACCTGACCCTGAATTTCAAGAGGCAAAGGCAGCAGGAAGGTGAGTTTTGCTCCCTTTGCCCCTGAGGCTCGTCTGTCCCTCCTTCCCATCCAGGGCACCTCAACGGCTCCCCACAGAGTCCCCTATACAAAACAACTCCCATAGACAAGGACCAAGGGAAAACATCTCATTCAACTTTTATTTCTAGGGATGAGACATGCAACACAGATGAACACTTCTAAACCACCGACTGCTACTTACCTCTGATGCAATTCAACCAAAATTCCAAGATCCCCCACTGCATCTAGGTCTAAAAGTACAAACTAAATCAAAGCCTTGCCCTGTGTGCCTACAGTTAGTGGAGGAGCCATACGTGTCTACAACCAGAGACAAGTCAGGATGGAAACTGGAATAAGAGAATGATAAAGCACTATCAAGCCACAAAGAGGGATTTCCCTGGTGGCACAGTGGTTAAGACTCTGCGCTTCCAATGCAAGGGGCCCAGGTTCGATCCTTGGCCCGGGAACTAGATCCCACTTGCATGCCGCAACTAAGAGTTCACAACTAAGGAGCCGGCAAGCTGCAACTAAGACCCGATTCAACCAACCAAATAAATAAATAAATAAAAAGATCTATCAAGCCACAGAGGTAGAAGCCATTTGCTTCGACTTCAGGCATCAGGAAGCCTTCAGCAGCATAATGACATGAATTAGTCTGTCAGACGGCTGGCTTCACTAATGGAGAACAGGGCTCGGGAACAGTATTCAGCCAGATGACATTCAGAGCAGAGGTAGAAGGACATTCAAGTTAGAGGACAATAAATCCCAGCATGGCTGAACCACAGGGCAGGGGGGGAACAGAGAGGGCAGCAGGGGGATAGCTCTAAAGCGGGGATGTGGCTAACTGACAAGAGCCTCACTGCCTGGCATGTGGACTTCAGTCTGAGGGCAGCGAGGACCCTCAGGAGGGACACAACCAGATCCTGCTTCCCCGTCAAGGGCACAGCTCCACCTGTTCTCGCTGAACACAGGCTGGGTTGGAGTCTCTGAAATTCCCCGAGCCCTGGCACACTGGTTCCCTTGCCCCCTCAGCCTGGCCAAATTCACCAGCCTTTGGGCCCAGTCTGACACCCCTTCCTCAGCACCTGCTCCCCACAATGGGTGCCCCAGACACAGGCTGGCCCGCCTCTGACCTCGGTGACAAGCCCAGCGAGGCTGTCACCAGGCCAGGACAACAAGCAAGGAAGGCTGGATGTGTCCCGCCTGGTCCGGTGTGTCAGGGACATGTGATGGGGCTGGGCTAAGTGAAGACAGTTAGTCCTGTCTGAGAACAAACACACTGGACGGGGAAAGGCGGGATCAATCAGACACCAGTCAAACAGCCCCATCAGCGCTTCGTTTTAAGAATTAACAATTTAAAAACTACTCCCTCTCAGAATATCATGATATCAAAAGTAATGGCCTATCACAGTATCTTTCAAGGAGAGCACATCTTTCATGCCAAATGTGTTTTCTAAGCGTGTGAGGACTATGTGGTTGTGATCTCACAGCACTCTGGAGGGAGGATCCAGAAGACAGGACTCACACAGCCCACAGCCACTACGCCTTTCTCATCCTGAACCAACAAAGCCTCGGTGCAAAGCCCACCAGCAAGCATCGGTCAAAATTCTGAACTCTGTGGTGCTTGCACTTGTCTTCACAGGAAGAGCACATTATGTACAAAGACTGACAGACAAAGCAAAGTTCGTGGAACATGGCAAGAGTAGGAAATAGGAGTCAACATTTTAAATTTAGTCCAAATGTCCACTTCACAGTTACGAGACTGGTCATGCCCCTGAAGCCTTCATCTCCCAAAGAACACAGCACATGAGGAAAGTGAGGACAGATTATAGAGACACACGGGTCAGAACAAGGAGGGTGCCAGCCGAGAGCAAGCGGGAGGCACCCCATCTCCATCTCTGCCACTGGGCACATGGAAGGTGCGCGACTGAGGCACGGTGCACAGACCTGCCGCCCACCCAGTGCAGCCTGCTCTCACTACATGTCTAAGGATCCAAATCCGTCTCAACTCAGTAGACAGTCCCTGGCACAGGCCAACGCTGCCCTTCTGAGAAGGTACAAAAAGGCACTGTTCGGAGGCACCTTCCAATGGGCACAGCGCTGCCTGCCGCTCCGGGTGGTGTTCTCACTGCTGCTTGCGACACCAGCCACGGAACGAGCACAGGCCCCTCTGCTGCTGCAGCAGCGGCTAGATTACAGCTTCACGTCAAACTGCCGGAGAATCCCTCTTTGGGAAATAAGATTAGTGTGTCACAATCAGATGTGGCAGGCAGAAGAGAGCTGACGTTACAGTAATCAGGTCTACTCTATTGCCATATGGAGCTATTCTTGTCTTTAATCCATTCATTAAACAAAAACCACTTGGGTGTCCATGACTTGCCAGGCACTGGGCATGATGCAAAGGTCAGAGAAAGGAGGAAAGAAGGCAGCAACTTGCCCTCCTGGAACTCAGAGTCTACAGCGGAAGCCAGACATTTAAAAAATCTCTGCGCGTGAGGGATGCAGGAAAGAAGCAGTACAAGGGGCTCTGGGAACACAGCAGGGGACGTGACCTGCTCTTGAGAGGAGGTCCGGAAAGGCCTCCTCGGGAAACGACATCTCAGTTAAGACTAGAAGGATAATTAATAGCTTTTATACAGGCAAAGGAGAGCGTGTTCCCAGCACAGTGTTCAGCAGACACCAAAGGAAATCTAGGACAGCAGTGCTGTGAGGGCTGGCGAGGCTGGAAGGCCAAAGCAGGCCAGGCTGAAGAGTGTGGCCTTCACCCACTGGCAACATGGAGCCAGTGATGGTGTCTCGGGTGGACATCCTTCCAGCTGCAGGGGGTGGGAGGGCAACAGTGCATGCAGGGTGATGAGTTATACCCAGAGCAGAGAGCAGAGAGCCTGGACCCAGGTGGTACCAGGGGAGATGGGAGAAGTACACAGATTCAAGGGCTCTTCAATGAGGCAGAATCAACAGACTTGCTGACCACCTAGAAATGGTGGAGATAGAAAGGAGGTTCCACATACAGAGATAAGAGAGAAGAAGAGGACTCTGGGAGGGAAAGAGATGAGGACACATGCAATTTGAGGACCCGATAAGATATCCAGGGAAAGATGTGGAGTGCAGGTTTGATCCCTGGTTGGGGAGCTAAAATTCCACATGTCTCGGGGCCAAAAAACCAAAGCATAAAACGGAAGCAATATTGTAACAAATAAAGACTTTAAAAATGGTCCACATCAAAAAATCTTTTATAAATAAATAAATAAATAAAAATAAAAATAGGAGCCTAAGGATTTCCCTGGCGGTCCAGTGGTTAGGACTCTGAGCTTCCACCACAAGGTGCATGGGTTTGACCCCTGGTCGGGGAACTAAGATCCTGCAAGCTGCGTGGTGTGGCCAATAAAAAATTAAAAAAAAAAAAAAGACTCTTAAAAAAAATAAAAATAGGAGCCTAAATACCCAACTTCTGCTCATTGAGGAGTAGTTCCAAACACACTAATGTTCCTGCTGAAAATAACTGTTACATCTTGAAAACATACAAACATCAACTACTTAAAAGCACTGAAGAGAAACTAAAAGCAGGCAGAAAATGAAAGAAATCTGCATTTGGAAGGAACTGGCACTGGGTGAGTTTCCTAGTTTTATGACTATAGGTGTGAGTGTAGGCCCCACCTGAGGCCATACAGGGCAGCTGAAATTTGGTAGAAAACCCAGGGTCTTATCATTGCCTCAAAGAAGCAGAGGAGATACCTCAGGACAACCAAAGCTGCTGGAAAGCAAGGGGGTTGGGGAAATACCAGAAAGGAAAGAATCACAAATTTTGTATATAAACTCTGCTCGTATCCCACTGACCTCTGAAATCCACAAGCACTCAGATTCCAAGGAGTTGAATTAAGGAAAAATAGCTGAACAGTTATTTCAACTGAAGGAAAGAGGTTAGAGTTTGAGGTGAACCAAGTTAACTGCTTGCTAACAAAAACCAATTTTCTGCAGAGGAACAAGACAGAATTCAGAATCTCTACAATGTGTGATTCACACTGCCCAGAATACAATCCAAAATTACTAGACATACAAAGAAAAAGAAAAAGTGACTCATACTCAAAAAAGAAATGGAAACCCACCCAAAGATGACTTATATGTTGGAATTAGCAGAAAAGCATTTAAAGCAGCTACTGCAAATATGTTCAACATTATAAAGGAAAATATGTTCTCAACAAATGAATAGGAAATCTCAGCTGAAACTGCTGAGACAGTATGAGACATGCCCTTCCTGAGACGCAATGCAAAAGACAGCCTAAAGCTGAAATTAGGGCAGACACAGAAAAATCCTCTGGAGCACCCGCCCCACTCTAAACACAAAGTATCACCAGAGCAACTGGAAGCCTGCTGTGCACTGAGGACATCACAGCAACAACAAAACTCAAACCCAGCCCAGCTCCTGAGCAGATTAACTCAAACTCCAACATTAAACACCTAGAAGGAAAGAGGTGCCCATGTCAAGGCATAAAACTGCTGTCCTACACAAGATTCCCAGCTTTCAACAATTATAAAATATACAAAAAGCAAGAAAAAACAATACATCCAGCTCACTGCATCAAGACAGCAAGTAATCAATAGACCAGACTTGGACATGGCCGCAACTATCTGACAGGTCACTTAAAATAACTATGATTAATTATGTTAAAGCCTTGGTGGAAATAGCAGACAACATGCAACAGTTACAATTTCCTATTTGATTTTCACTTATAGTTTCCACCTCTCTGCTGAAATTAGACAAATAAAACTGTGAGAACCACATCTCTGGTTCTCAACTGGGGCAGTTTTGCCAACATACCAAGGTCTTGAGGCATTTTTGGTTGTCACAACTAGGGGAGTGGGGTGCTACTAGGACCTTACCAGCTAGTGGGTAGAGGCCAGGGATGCTGCCAAACATCCTACAATGCAGCAAACAGAGAATGAATTTTATGCATATACTTAAAAAAAAAAATCAACCGGAATTGTGGGTGGGGGGGAATGAAATGCAAACTGTGATAAAACTAATCTAACTGTATTACAAAAGCATGACCTAACCACAATGAGAGAGAGGTGAAAAAAGGAGCTGACCTAAGTAACTGTGAGAAGAATGTTGTTTCGAGTGGAGACTCTCAGGCTAAACACAAAAAGAACTGTACAGGGCTTCCCTGGTGGCGCGGTGGTTGAGAGTCTGCCTGCCGATGCAGGGGACACGGGTTCGTGCCCCGGTCCGGGAAGATCCCACATGCCGCGGAGCAGCTGGGCCCGTGAGCCATGGCCGCTGAGCCTGCGCGTCCGGAGCCTGCGCTCCGCAATGGGAGAGGCCACAACAGTGAGAGGCCTGCGTACCGCAAAAAAAAAAAAAAAAAAAAAAGGAACTGTACACAAACACTGCACTCTGGTACATTTGCTTCTCACAGGGTACGGTTTAGCAATTTTGAAACTACTGTACATGTATAAACTCATGATTTTTGATAGAGAAATAATCATCACGTGTGTACGTATGGGCTGGTGCACATACATACAGTCTTCCTGGCTCTGTCCAGAGAGGAGCTGGAGGAGGTGAAACCTCAGTAGTAATGGGTACGCCTCGCACCCAGATCTCGTTTTCTAAATACTACTGATTCCACAGCTAGTGCAGGGGAAAAAACAAGCCTGGATCATCTGTGGTGCCCCAAAGAAAGAAAGTGCTTTGGCACTTTGGTGGGGTGGGGGATGAAAAGAGCTCCCAGTGATCAACGTTGGAATAACATGAGCAGCAAAATAAATAATAGTAATAGACTAACCCAAAGAATAAAATAAATATCCACGAGTCCATACTAATACAAATAAGGGCTATAAATATAACAATAAGTACAATAATATAACACAAATGATTCCTTACAGGAAGAATGAGGAAACAGAAAATCACCGCTAGAGCACAGTACTAACTGCTGCAGGCAAAATGCACAAACAGATGCTAAAATCAGTGAGAGGAAGTTTAAGCAGGAATAGGATATTTATTATTCACTAGCAGACAACCGCTTCAACCAAGTGATCCAGGTCACGTCACCAGTAACAGGACACATCAACATCACGTGCCCCTGACGTGATGCACGTAGACAGACACATCACCTTGTGCTGCCCTTCCCAGCAGTACGTAACCTCAGCCTAAGCAGGAGAAAACATCGGACAAGCCCATCTTGAGAGACATTCTAAAAAATAACTGACCAGTACTCTTTAAAGTGTCAAGGTTCTAAAAGACAGGGAGAGGGACAAGCTGCTGCAGAACGGTGGAGACTCAAGGAGGTAAGACAACTCAGTGCAAACTGGGGTCCTGTGTTTGATCCTGGAACAGAAAAGGGACAGCAGTGGAACAGTCGGTGAGATTCAGAGACTGCACTTCAGTTAATAACATTTCCACGATATTGCTTTCCTACTTTTTTTTTTTTTTTTTTTTTTTTGCTGTACACGGGCGTCTCACTGTTGTGGCCTCTCCCATTGCGGAGCACAGGCTCCGGACACGCAGGCTCAGCGGCCATGGCTCACGGGCCTAGCCGCTCCATGGCATGTGGGATCTTCCCGGACCGGGGCATGAACCCATGTCCCCTGCATCGGCAGGCGGACTCTCAACCACTGTGCCACCAGGGAAGCCCTTGCTTTCCTACTTTTGATAACTGTTCTATGGTTATGTAGTTTGTCCACATAAGGGAAGCTGGGTGAAGGATTTTTTTTTTTTTTTTTGGCCTTGTGGGATCTTAGTTCCCTGACCAGGGATCGAACCTGTGCCCCCTGCAATGGAAGTGTGGAGTCTTAACCACTGGACCGCCAGGGAAGTCCGTGCGTGAAGGATTTAAGAGAAGTCCAATACTTCTGTAACTCTTCTGCAAGTCTAAACTTATCTCAAAACAAAGAGTTGAGAGACAGACAGAACACCTTAAACAAATAGTGCAACGCATGCTTAGTGCAACAAGGTACTGACTGCAACTTACCTTGAAACACATTTAAAAAAGATGAACTGAAGGAAAGATAGAAGGATGGATAAATATGTGATAAAGCGAATACAGCAAAGTGCCATAGAATCGAGGTAGTGAGATGCGGATACGTGACTTCTTTCCACTTTTCTGTATGCTTGAAATTTTACATAATAATATGGAGAAAATATGGGAGCCTAGATGGTTTGGTTTATCAAGACAAATACTAAGAACTAAAGGGAAGGAAAGACCTTTGGAAGTGAACAGATACCCATTAGACTGTAAATACAGGAGGGTAGGATTTCTATCTTAATTTCTCCTCGAAATTTCCCAGCTAGGGCTGGATCTAGGGCTGGGCCAGAATCTGACTTAGATCTACCCTTTGGAGAATGCAAATTGCTGTGAAACTTTTAAATAAAAGGTTCTTTTTATTTTAATTTAAAACAAAGATTTGGCTTTCTAGTAAAACCTCCTAACTTTGTATCACATTCATTACATGTACCTTCACCATAAATCAATTTTTTCAAAATAATGAATTTTTAAAAAGGTTTACATCTCTATCCTCAACACAATTTAGACAGATGATCACAGCAAGAATCTCTTTACAGAACATGACTATCCTTGGACTAATCAGCTTTCTCGGATCCTTGTACATCTGAGCTGATGACAGCAACACCACACTCAGGTCCCACTGACGCTGGGCAACCTCAGGCTCCCTAACCATCTGCATCGCCCAGCCGAGGTCTCTGCTTGCACTGGGCCTTCTAAGATCACTGTGCAAGGGGACAGTGGGGACAGTGAAGACCCTCCCAACTGCCTGTATCCATGTACCTGCTTAGGCTACAAACACCAACTCATATCTTATCTACAAAGATTCACCTGTCATGACCCAGACCACAGAATTCAACTGCCAATAATACTAACAAAAGAGCATTTGATTAGTCCATTTATAATAAGATCTCTGGTCTAAAACATTTTCCTGCAACTGACATACAAGCATGATGAAAAACAGAAAAAAACCCACACCTTTTATAAAATACTTAACTGGAAAAGCCAACAAATTATCCAATTTAAGTATAGTAGAACAAGAGGCAGCACTTTTCAAGTTTTCAGGAATGAAGCCATTGAAATTTTCAACCTGAAAATCACAGGCTGTGTTGTGTGACTTCGGCCAGGACAGAAGAGACAATCAGGGGAGAAAAGCACCTCCAGCAGAGCTCAGAACTGCTCTCTTAACTGGCATGGAGAACCACAGTGGTTTTTAATGACCTAGAATCATTTGGTTGTTCTTAGTTTTGTAAGTGGTTTCCTTCCCTAGTGACTGTTTAAGATAAAAGGTTACACTATCAACAAATTCTCAGATACAAATTCACCCAAGTGTATTTCCCTCTCTCTTGTATTTGCAGTTTCAACTAAGCCCAGTTAAGGCACCAGAACAGACAGAAGTGGAGAATGTGGCCGGCACTTGCAGGCAGACTGCACACACAATGTGCCCAATGGTGTTATCATATGACCATTACCAGTAATAAAAAGAAGAGCGCCAAAAAGAGGTTTAACTCGGCAGAGCCTCAGAGACACCTAACACGTTTTGTCTGCGTCTTCAATAACCTTGGCCCGCAGACCTTCCACACCCACTTTCCACCTATAAAGCCAGGCTAAGAGCAAAACTAAATGGTAATCTCTGCCCAGTTTCCCAAACTTGTCCCTTCCTAAGAATCACTTGGGGTGCTTGTGAAAATGAAGTTTCCAAGCTCCCTTCCTGGAGAGTCCATGTCAGCAGATCTGAGACGAGGCCCCAGATTCCACATTTTACCAAGTGACTCAGGTAAATCTTATCAACAGGTAAGTTTGAGAAACACCACTGGTGCTGGCAAGGTTTCCCCAGTAAACCTTGTGCTGCTGTGGGCCAATCAAGATGAGTGGGGAAGGTAGCCTTGAAAGGGGAGAAGCCCCCTTCGGACGCAGTAACAGAGTGAGTACAGACAGGAGAGAGAGGCCCTGGGCACAGCACCCCTCACAGGCCAGGCAGGAGGACTGAGCACAGGAGACGGAGGAGGAGATGCAGAGTGGGCGTGAAGGACACTAGAAAGAACATCCAGGGGTGGGCGGGCTCAACACGGCCAGATGCTGCCCACAGCCACTGACACCGTGGACCACAGCAGCTCGGGTGGACAGGAGAGGGTACAAAGCTGACCACAGGGGTAAGAGAGCCTTGGGAGAGGGAGCCAAGGCCCTGAGCTAGATGTTCACGATGACCCCGACTTACACAAGGAAACAGCATCCAAGAGGTCAGCAGCAGGACCCGTGACCACACACACAATCCCCGGATCCATCTGGGGGCCAGGGTGGGAACTCAGCACAGATGTAAAGGGAGACTTTAAACCATCCACACTTGTTCCCTTAGCAGGAGGACCTTCCGAGGGGAGAAGAGAGCTCAGGCCACAGCTAACACAGGAACCAGAAGCTGAAGCCGGGATGGAAGGCAAGTCTGCAGGGGCAGTGGCAACAGCACTGTCCTGGGCTCCACCATCCCCCTTGTACGCGAACTGCCCACTGAACCCCATGCCTGGCAGCCCCCCGGAGCCCACAGAGCCAGTCCTCTGCTTCTCTCTCCCCCACACCCATCCAAACTGCACAGTCGCAGCCCCAGAGCCTGACTCCCACACCAGGAGCGCAGGAGGGGCCCAGCCTGCCCAGCCAGGAGGGGCCTGGGCTCCGGAAGGTGTCACACCTGCCGGGCGTCTCCACACCCACCCCAACCAAGTGTGCCTTTCCCAGCACCTGGTCCAATGCCCAAAACCGTTTTTCCAAAGCACTTCAGCACCACACGTAGGGAGGCAGTGGGGGAGAAGGACCCCTGACCTCGAAAGGCAGAAGCCTTGGGCTCGGGTGCTGGGGCCGCCATAAAGAGCTGCGTGGAAATGGCACTCGCTGAACCCCAGCTATCAGAGGCTTTTCTTTCACAAGTGATGCAGAGCACAAAGACCAAAGGAATGGGCTCTGGAGCCAGGCTGTCCGGGTCTACTGTTCCTTAACTTAAATGTCAACCTGTGTTTATGAGTTATTTAACTGTTTGAAGCCTCATTTTTCGCATCTATAAAATGGGGATAACTATACACGCCCCACGAAGAACTGTAAAAACAGGGCCTGGCAACAGTGTGGACTCCCTGTCACCCTCGTGACACTATGAAGTCATCTTCCAAGATGCATCTATTAACAAACAGTCTCCTCATCTGTAATTAAGACGTGTTATTAGTAAACCTGTGATAAAGATGTGTATCAGACTGGTAGAAATAATGTCAAGAATAAAAGAAAAACAAGTTAGTTAGCCCCAAAAGTCAGATGAATAAAAAAATTAACAACAAAAGTGAAATACTGCACACAAGATGTACCTTGAACAGGAATTTCCCCGTAGTTTGGTCTCTTATCTGACAGGGCTGTCAGGGGTTTAGATGTAGAGATTGGTCCACTTATGGAATGTCTCTGAAATCATAAGACAAACAGTGTCCATATTAGGTTAAATCAGAGCTGGGTTTCACAGAGTAAATGTTGCAGAGAGTAAATATTTAGTTACGAATTTGCATAATTCCTTCCACACTATTACAGTAAGACTGAAAAAAACACACACACACTCCCAGAGGCATATAATGTGATCAGTATACTATTTTAAAATGAACACAGAAAGATCCTACATGCCCCTCACTCGCCAATCAGCAAAATCCGGATGTGCTCCTTTAGTACTTGGATTGGCCATTCATGCCCCAGTACCAAATGGATCTCACTCTGTCACCTCCTCACTAAGTTTCCAACACTGCTGCCAGGCACAACCTGGCACCTTAACTCAGCACCAGCTTGGTCACCGGCCTCCTCCCCTCCGGTCTCATACATACACGTACCTACCAAATACTTGAACCCTCTCGGCTCTCCTGAGCCACCTCCCGCCACCTCTGTGTGATGCCCCAACACCACCAACTACTCACTCCTGCCCACAAGGACACGCTGTTCACCAGCTCTGGGCTTGTTCTCATGCTTCTTTCCTCAGCTCTCGCAGCCCTTTTTTATCCAGCTGAATTCTGACTACTCATTCCATAGTCCCAGCAGCAACGTGTGAGAGGGCCAGCCTCCCCACACCCTCACCAACACTTGATACTGGCAGTCTTCATTTTAGCCATCCAGAAGGTGCGTACTGAGATATCATAATGGATTTAACTTGCATTTCCCTGATGACTACGATGTTGAGCAACTTCTCATGTGTTTATTGGCCATTTGTGTATCTTCTCTTGGGAAGGGACTTTTCAACTCTTTTGTCCGTTATTTATTGGGTTGTCTTGAACCAAGATGACAAACGAGTCTTCTCTGAATACAAGATTTTGACAGATAAATAAATTGCAAATATATTCTCCCCAGTCTTGTCTGTCATGTTCTTAATATCTTTCAGAGAAGTTTTAAATTTTGATGCCCAAGCTATTAATTTTCTTTTATAGTTCATTTTTTTGTGTGTCCTAAGTAAATTTTTGCCTTGTCGAAGGTCACGAAGACTTTCTCTAATGTTTTCATGTAGAAGTTCTGTAGTTTTAGCTTTTACATTTAAGTCTATAGTCAATTTCAATTTTTATGATGAATGCCATGAGGTAAAGGTATTTTTTTTCTTTTTTTTTCCATATGGATATCTAGTTTTTCTGGAATCCTGTTGAAAAGATTATCCCTCTCCCACTGAATTACCCTGGCACCTTTGTTGAAAATCAGCTGACCTATTTCTGGATTCTCTACCTATTCTACTGATCTAAACTTATGTCAGAACCACACTGTCTTGATTACTCTACGTGCTAACATCAAGTAGTGGAAGTCCTCCAAATTTGTTCCTTTTTTCCCCCCCAGATGCTTTGGACATTCAGAGTTTTATAAATTTCCACATAAATTTTAAATTATACTATCAATTTCTACAAAACAGCATGCTGGGATTCTAAGTTGGATGAGTTGAATCTACAGCTCGATGTGAGGGAGAATTGCAAGATCCTAACAAGACTGAGTCTTCCAACGCATGAACATGATGTATCTTCCCATTTATTACGCCTTTAACTTCTCTCAGCATTATTTTATAGTTTTCACTACAAGGTCTTGCACAATATTTTATTCAATGTATCGCTAAGTATTTCAATTTCCAATTGTTCGCTGGAGTGACTGAATCTAGGAGATAGCAAGAGGAGTCCTCAGACAGAAGTGAGTTTTCTCACCATCTTATCTTGTAAGGGACAGCTCATCACTTTTGCCACATTCTGTTCATGAGAAGCAAGTCACGAAGCCCAGCCAACCCTCAGAAGGAGCAGATGACACAAGAGCACAGCCGCAGGAGGCATGGATCACTGGTAAGCAGTTCAGAGACTGCCTATCCCGTTACTAATGGATCTCCTTGGACCTTCTGAGGTTGTTTTTAAGGTCATTTAGGGCAGATCTAGAATAGTGTTTACTCTAGGGCTATTTAGTTCCACTTCACAGAGTGGTCACTGAGGTCTCTAATGAATGCTCCAAGTATTCAAAGAGGTTTTTCCACGGTGGCCAGTAGGAACTCAAATGATCCCTGCTCTGTGTAAACTATGGGAAGCATCTGTCTGCCAGATTCCCGGTAACTGATCTTTGCTGCAAAATCGTTCTTGCTCAGCCTTGCGGGGTTCGACCCATGTCTACACATGTGCAGACTGGCACTCAGCAAGGACTCAAAGGGAGGCCTATGCAGAGCTCTAGACCTTTTCTGCGTGGCTCTCTCCTCCCAGGCACCCTGCCCCCAAATCCCAGCCCTTGTTCTCCCTGTACATTGATCTGTGTCTCCTCGGATCCAGCTGGCATTCCCTTCCCTGCTCCATGTGGGTTCATCCTCCCTGCTCACCATCTGGAAAAGCGTGGGCCACAGTAAGGCTCAGCTTTCTTAACTTTTCTCCAAAGATTTCAGTCCTGCACCACCTGTCCTACCACGTATGAATGTAACTGCTTCCTACATTTTGTCCAGCCTTATAGCAGTCTGTGGTGGCAGAATAATCCAGCCCTTGACTCCCTCATAGCCAGAAGTGGAATTCCCACTCAGGGAGTTTTGAAAAACTAACAATCCTAATCTTAGGCCCCATTCCCCAGGGATTCTTGTTCACTGGGATGAAGCCTGGGAATCTACGTGTTTAAAAATTCCACATGACTTTTGTGCACAATTAGGTTTGAGAAGCACTGTGCTAACTAATCAAGTACTAAAAAGCTACTGAATGTGGCTTATAATTACTAGTTTTTTTTCCAAGTTAGAGAGATGACATTTTTTACCTCTTATCTTTACAAAAGTTTACAGAGTGACGCCATGAACATTAAATTTCAACTGACAAACACTATTTAGAGAAACTTCACCTTATATCTTGCACCTTCATCTGCTTTCATTTATATCTTCAACTTTTTTTTAAATGTTATTTTTGATTCTGTTTTTCTTTCTTTTATTAAATATTTATTTATTTATTTGGTTGTGCCGGGTCTTAGTTGCGGCAGGCAGGCTCCTTAGTTGCAACATGTATGTGGTATCTAGTTCTCTGACCAGGGATTGAACCCGGGCCCCCTGCACTGGGAGCGTGGAGCCTTATCCACTGCACCACCGGGGAAGTCCCTGTTTTTTTAAATTAATTAATTAATTAATTAATTAGGCTGCGTTGGGTCTTCATTGCTGTGTGTGGGCTTTCTCTAGCTGCGTCGAGCAGGGGCTACTCTTCGTTGCAGTGCATGGGCTTCTCACTGTGGTGGCTTCTCTTGTTGAGGAGTATGGGCTCTAGGTAAGTGGGCTTCAGTACTTGTGGCACATGGGCTCAGTAGTTGTGGCTCACGCGCTTAGGTGCTCCATGGCATGTAGGATCTTCCCAGACCAGGCATCGAAGCTGTGTCCCCTGCATTGGCAGGCGGATTCTAACCACTGCGCCAGCAGGGAAGTCCCTCTTCATGTCTTTAGAAAGTTTGATTAATCGAGTATATAAAAAGCTCATTATAGACAGAATATGGAATTCCCTTTGCCTTCCTTTCAAATTAAGAGTATAACATCTTCTACATAAACATAAATGCAAAGCCACAACTTGCAACATTACAAATGCAGAGGGAGAGCACTTCTACCCTAAACTTTACAAAGGAAAAGGTTAAAAAGTTCACTCACAAAATACACAGCCAGTAGTTAACACCTACAAAAGTCTCTGCTCAGACAAAATGTTCTCAAACCCAATCTTTTAGGGAAGAGGTGCAGCCAAGGCTACCCTAGATCACAGGGGACTGGGTTTTAGGCTACTCTCACCTACGTGGAGAAACTCCACCTCAGCTACTGTCCCCAAAGTGGCTCACAGCAAGGGCATAGTGAGAGGGCCTCCTGAGCTCGACAGTCATGCCACCTGCCCTGCTTCTGGTCTGCACTCCCACAGTGGCAAGAAGGGCACCTGAGACACTTGTTCATGATGAGTCAGCAATGCCCCTGGGCCAGCCTGCTACAAAGCGGCCCGGAAAGAGCCACACTGCTCTGGATTCACGCCTGTGCAGACCCCTCCCACTCTGACTCTGAATCTGGGCTGGCCTACAACTTGCTCAGACCAAAATAATGGGATGGAAGTGACACAGTCCAGGTCCCCAGCCAGGTCTTAAAGGGCTTTGCTAACTCCTGCTTCTAGTCTCTTGGAGCCTGAGACACCAGGCCATGAAGGAGCCTGAGAGAAAGACCACGTGGAGAGGGCGGCCCAGCCACCCTGCTGAGCCCAAGCCCAGCCCACTCTCCAGCTGAGTGGAGCTGCAGGGGTGAGCCCAGGCAAAGCCAGAGAAATAAGAAAAATAGTAAAATTGCTGTTTTAAGCCACTAAGTTTTGGGTGATCTGCAGTGCAGCAGGGGATGAGACATGCCAACTATACAGCTGACCCTTAAGCAACACGGGTTTGAACTGTGCAGGTCAACCTACATGTGTGTTTTTTCAATAGTAAATACTCCAGGTACTACACAACTCGCAGCTGGGAATCCGCAGACGTGGAAGTGCAGACACGGAGGGCTGACCATACATTATAAGTGGATTTCTACCTACGCAGAGGGTCAGTGCCCCTAACCCCCCGTTGTTCGAGGGTTGACTGTATATTCTACTTAGAAAGTTATCTTAGTGTAGGGGTTAAAAACATGGTGTCTGAAGTCATGCCACCCAGGCTCAAATCCCAGCTCGAACACTTCATTGTATGACCCTCAGCAAGCTGCTTAGCCATTCTGGGCCTCAGTTTCCAGATATGAAAACTAGGGATAAGAATAATACCTAATAGCCAACAGAGGTGTCATGAGGATTAAATGAGTTAACATTATAAAGCATTGGGAACAGTGTAGAACATATAATAAGTGTTCACTAGTTGTTAGCTATCACTATTATTAGAGGATTTCAGAAGAATAACATACTTGACATTAACATAATTTATCTTAACTAGGGAATTTCACAGCAACCTAGGAAAACAATTGCAACTGTATCCCTCAAGAGGCAGCCATTTGCCCCCCGCGCCATAGTGTAGGTGACTTTGAAAAGGACAAGCTTTCAGAAGCTGGGACCCCCAGAGCCTCCATGGTCACAGGCACTTACCTGCATGGGGGAGACGGCTGCCGCAGGGGGTGTTTTCATGGGACTTGGACTCAGAGGCGTTCGAGGAATTGCAGCTGTAGCAGGGCTGGGGACTAGAAAAACAACACACACACAAGTAAATAATGAACACAACAAGGTGCAGTGCAAGCTTTCATAACTGCTCTCTCCTTAAGGGTTCATCCCATGAACCAGCGCTCGCGGCTCCCCTGGGAACGGGAGACACCTCACCTCCTCAACACTCACGGCTGCACGGAGCAGCCGTCCTGCCGTCAGGCGGACTGTCTGTTCCTGAGACTACTTGTGTTTATTTCCAACCCTGACTATGCCAGTCATTTCACTTTTGTTATTTAATTACGCGGTTAAGTGTTCCATAAACCAAGGAAATCAAAGTACAAAAGCTCCAGGATGAGTGTTTCTGCAACTGCATCAGATGAGAAGCCTGGCGTGCAGTTCGCGGCATATTAAATGAAGGAACGCCGGGCTCTGCTCATCTTCCCTCACCTCCTCCTAAGGAGCTCATCACTTCCCTCCACACGGATTTTCACACGTACTTCATTTAGTGCAATTAAATGTGTGTAACTGTCTGCTCACATGTCAGTCTCCCTCTCTAGACTGAACTGTTCAAAAGTAGGATCCTGGGAATTCCCTGGCGGTCCAGTGGTTAGGACTCAGCACCTTCGCTGCTGGGGCCCGGATTCGATCCCTGGTTAGGGAACTAAGACCCCGCAAGCCGCACGGCGCAGCCAGAAAAAAAAAATTAAATTAAAAAATAAAGAGGAGGCCACTGAATGAGCAGTGGATGGTGCACCCCTAGTGATGGAGAGCAGAGCAGGTGTGGGTACGGGAGGCCAGACCAAGAGGCCTCGCTAATGGGTCAATGTCAAGGTGAGGAAGGAGGATTGAAGGAAGAAGGAAGATTCCGAGATTTCTGGCTTACGTGACTGGGTGGAATGGTGCTGCCATTCACATGGGGAAAGATGGAAGTTAAGGGACAAGATCTGGTTTCGGATGTGAGAAGATGTCTGGGAGACACGTGGGTGTCAGTGTTAAGTAGCATCTGAATACACTGGGCCTGAGGAGTTCAGAGCAAGGGAGAGGGCTGAAGTCCCACATCTGGAAGTTCTCAGGCACGGAGAAGACACACATGCATGGGGTAAGGCCCAAGTCTGACTCCGAGATCTCTGAGGCTGAACAGATCCCAAATCTCCTGTTAAAATCCACCTTGCAGGAAGACTAACTCACTAACATCATATGAAATGTGATGAGACTCAGAGTAAGATGGTAAAGAACATCAACTAGAACAGAGAACATGTGGTACATGAACACGACCGCCCGCTAGGGCACGATGGATGTTACCTTGAGACGCACTGTCGAACGACTTGATGAGGGTCTTCACCGTAGGGGTCGGCTCGGAGGAAGTCGAGGACCTTCTACTCAGCCCCATCCCCTGCCTCAGGGCTGCCAAGTCTCTCTCAACAGCATTCATGTAGTTATACACCCGGCCACGCTCCTCCTCTTGCCTGAAAACAGTACTGAAATCAGGGCATTTTTGTATACATACTAGAAAATACACATTTCCCCTTCCCAACTGAGAAGTATTAAAAAGTATCAGTTAAAAACAAGAAAATAGTATCAGTTGAGCTGAGTAAATTACCTGGTCTAATATTCTTATTTGCTTGGTGAATTCCAGGAAATAATACTAAAATTTTTATATCAGGTTATCCTAACTAGGTTAAGTAACCATTAGTTTCCATTTTCATTTGTGTAAGTGTAAGGTGAGAACATCAGTAACCAATTAGCAGTAAAATGGGAGGTGGGCTCAGAACTAGGGACTGTAAGGTTCTGTGCAGTGGAGAAGGCCCTTCCCAGGACAGTGAGTCTGGGAATTCACAGCACATGCAGACAACTGATACCTGCTCTATCTAACATGCCATGCATAGGCGTGGAAATACAAAGAAATGAAATCAAATCCCATACTCTTAAATTATTTTTTAAAAATGGTATAGTCACCAAATAGAATTTCTACAAAGGGGGAGGGGGGGAAAGCCTGGACGCGTATTGGTAACATGAATCTCCTACATGTTCAGTGTGAGTCAACTAAAAAAATCAATTCCACTTCATTTCTGGAAAGCTCTCATTCACTGAGCAAACACTGAAGTTTACATCTGGAAAGAGATTTCAGCTGCAGAGTTTGCATGTGTTATATAACTACAAGCCAGTTCATACTGTACAAAAATTAAGCCAGTCCGTAGGAAAATTTGTCTTTGGTGGCCATTTGGCTCTTATGACAGAGTTTTTTTGCCAAAATGCCTCATGCTTGGAAGTTTTAATAAAGAATGTACAATAGCCATTATCCAACTTTTTGGTCTTAGAGCCCTTTTCCACTCTTAAAAACTATTGAGGACCCCAAAGAGCTTTTGTTTATGTGGGTTACAGAGATTGACATTTACCATATTAAATATTTTAAATATTTAACTCATCTAAAAATAAACTCAGGGCTTATTAACATAATTAACATATTTTTATGAAAAACAACTATGTTTTCCAAATCAAAAAAATTAATAAGAAGAATAGCAATGTTTTTATTTTTTTAAAAAAAATTTATTTACTTATTTGGCTGCACCAGGTCTTAGTTGCGGCATGTGGGATCTTCCTGGACCAAGGATCAAACCCGTGTCTCCTGCATCGGCAGGTGGACTCCTAACCACCGCGTCACCAAGGAAGTCCAGGGAAGAATATTTTAATGATATTAAAACATAACTATGGCTATTCTTCTTTGATAAACACTAAAACACAATAAGTGGTAGTAACTTATAAGTTAGTTAAAATGTGGAACCTGAAACCATATGAATGAATGAAATTTTCCTACTCTGTCCATCTTGCACTTTTAACGCATATGGATTCTTTACCCACCCAGGACTGGCTGACATCATGCCCTGGTCATACGGAAAATACTGGTTCACAGAGTTACATGGATTTTCCAAGTGTCGGTGCCTGTCATTAAACAATCTACTCTTTAGGGCTTCCCTGGTGGCGCAGTGGTTGAGAGTCTGCCTGCCGATGCAGGGGACACGGGTTCGTGCCCTGGTCCGGGAAGATCCCACATGCCGCGGAGCGGCTGGGCCCGTGAGCCATGGCCGCTGAGCCTGCGCGTCCGGAGCCTGTGCTCCGCAACGGGAGAGGCCACAACAGTGAGAGGCCCGCGTACCGCAAAACAAACAAACAATTTATTCTTTACAAGTCTCTTGTTAATATCACTAGGGATCTCATCAGGAAACTCTTTATGGGAAGCTGCTGAGCTTGCAATGGCAGATACAAGTTTTCCAAAATCCTAACATTCACTTAAAAGCCCATGTTTTATCATTGGTACCAAACACTGTTAGTTGCTTTCCTTGAAGTGACAGGCTCCCTTAATCATTTTCAAGAAATATCCACCAAACACTAAAGTCTGAATACCAATAGCTTGTGTCAGTCATTCTTAAGTAAAAATCCTCACTCCATGAAAAATGAAAACAGCACAAACTGCAGTGACAGGCAGTGCTCTCTTCCAGACTGCTGCACACCTGGGCACACAGCAGCAGATGCAGCAGCAGCTCCTTACGCGACTTCCCACCCATCTCATAGGACCTTAAAAAGAATACAGTGGCGGGGGCTTCCCTGGTGGCACAGTGGTTAAGAATCCGCCTGCCAAGGCAGGGCACACGGGTTCGAGCCCTGGTCCGGGAAGATCCCACATGCCGCGGAGCAACGAAGCCCGTGCGCCACAACTACTGAGCCTGCACTCTAGAGCCCACGTGCCACAACTACTGAAGCCCGCACGCCTACAGCCCGTGCTCTGCAACAAGAGAAGCCACTGCAATGAGAAGCCTGCGCACTGCAGCAAAGAGTAGCCCCTGCTCGCCGCAACCAGAGGAAAGCCCGCGCGCAGCAACAAAGACCCAACACAGCCAAAAAAAAAAAAAAAAAAAAAAAAAGAATACAATAGGGGACTTCCCTGGCAGTCCAGTGGTTAAGATTTCACCTTCCAATGCAGGGGGTGAGGGTTCAATCCCTGGTCAGGGAGCTAAGATCCCATATGCCTCACGGCCAAAAAACCAAAACATAAAACAGAAGCAATATTGTAACAAATTTGATAAAGACTTTCAAAAAACAAATGGTCCACATCAAAAAGAAATATTAAAAAAAAGAGAATATACTCAAGGACCAAGACAGAGTGATATTACTAATTTACTGCTACACCAAGGACATCTGTAAGTGAAACCGGCATTTTGAAAATGAGAGTGGCTGGTGGGGAAGAGCACAATGACCACGAGTACAATTTGGTGCCAAGGCCTTGATCCATCAACAACTGCTGTCCACCATCTGTGCAAAAAGTCAACACAGTGAAGAGGGCAAACAGCACGTCAGCATTATTATGAAAACAGTTTGACCTCGAAGAGCCCCTGAAAGGGCCCTGGGGACCCCTGGGTCTGTAGACCTCACTCTGAGAACTGCTGCTCTACACAATGCTACTTCTCTTAGGGGCACATCCTTTAAGTATGTGTCTCAAACACTGACAGGCTCTCGGGAGCCAGTGGAACAAGTCTCTCAGAGTAGAATTTCAGTCACTTGGGCTACCTTTCGAATGGAGCATTTCTATTCATTCAGTGGTACAAAGGAGGAAGGGTAATGTACTAGTGGAGAATTAATAACCTTCCAACTCATTCCTCCGTGTTCTGCTTATTAAAGAAGCCAAAGAAAAATGGTTTAACAATACTTCCCACTGGGCATCCACTAGACCTAGGCAACAATAAAATAAGACAGCTTTTCCAAGTTGGCCTGTTAAATATTTTTCTAAATTTTTTACCTAGGGCTGCTTAAGAATTGTTCAAAGTAATGAATAATCAAATTCTTCACAATAACCTCAAACTCTACTGATACTTAATAAAAATCTCAAAAACCACTCTCCCCCGCTCACAGATAGAATCTCACTAGGAACTCAGAGCACATCATCTAAGACTTTTTACGGGTTTCCAAAGAGCTCTATGTTAAATGGGAAAATACCTGTGTGTATTAAGCATAAGACAACTCCTCAAGCAAGCGGTAGAGAGAAATCAGCCTGCATCCTTCACCCGGGTCTCTAAAATACCTGCTAATGGACACTGGCCGTGGCCCTGAGCGCCATCCAGGGGTGTCTCACTTCAGCCCTACAACAACTCTGTGACACAAGCAGGACTGTGTCCACTGCAGAGACAAGCAAACTGAGGGCCTGAGCGAGCCCTCACACCCAGCAGAGGCAGAGCTGCACGGGGCCGAGTCTGTCTGCCTCCAGGGTCCACGCCCTCCGTGAGGAGTACAACCCAAAGAAGAGCAACGGGCTGGGACAGGGGACAGAGGACTGGCGGGAACCACAATGGACCACATGCCAGCGGCCACTCCAACCCCTCCAGAGTTGTTGACTACGGACACTGACAACAGCTCTGAAAGGCCACAGAGTCCACACTACTTTACAGGGGTCACAGAGTGAGGCCAGAAAAGGTGAGTAACTTCCACTGGACCCAAACTCAATCACACCAGTGTCAAGCCTATGTTCTTTCCATAAAACCACATCACAGAACCATGACTCAAGTGCTCTCTATTGAAACGTAAGTACAGAGCTGGTTTGTCAAAACATACTTGCGTGACTTTATTTCCTCCAATTCTTTTGTGAGTTTCTCATTTTTTTCTTGAGCCTCATGTAATCGGCGCTTCAGATCACCAATCTCCTCTTGGGCTTCAGATTTAATGTCATTTGCGATGACCACCGCTGTCTGGAGATCAGCCTGAAACTGCCGCCATTCTGCTGATTCTTCCTACATTAAAAAACTAAACTTTTATTTCCAAAAGAGAGCAGTAAAGACTTATTTTAAAGCAATAAAATGTGTTTATGATTAGATTGCTGTAATGCACTATCTCAAATGATGACTAATTTCTTTTAAATCCCAGAGAATTGCTATTACCTATTTCTAACAGAAAACGTAATTATTTTTGGTGAATGTGTTCTTAGTGAGGAAAAGAGTTTCCAGCTGATCTGCCTACTGAGGCATCAGGCACTCAGGGTGCTCAGTATTAACAATGATAATGTCAAGCCTCCCTTCCTCATGGCAGGTATCAAAGTTAGTCTTACGAAAATAAACACAGCATCCAAAATGTACCTCTGAAAAGCTCTAGAAGGTAGATAAATGGTGTGTGAACCACAGTGAAAGATTTTACAGGGAAAAACTATAAATATCCTGACACCAAAAACTAACAGGAAAAAAAATCAAAAGTAAAGGAAAAGGAAGAGGAAGCCAGAAGAAAAACACTGAATTTAATCTAGGCAGACAAAAAATCACACAAAGAGAGGAGCTGAGGACCTGTACAGCCTGCTGCTTCCCGCAGCCTCCGTGGCCGGGCGTGCTCCTCAGGGCAGCCCCTCTCCCAGAGTTACAGCTGCTGACTGGGCCCAGTGCCCACCACCCCAAGGCAGCCTGAGCAACTGAGGCACAACCCAAACTACGAGTCCAGCTTCCCTGACCCTCTGTATCAGAGCAGAGCATTGCTGTCGTCGGCAAGCTGACCAAATCCACAGAAGACAGAAAACTCACAAGAAAAGCAGTTTAGTTTGGGACGCTTCATAATCCAGAGCTAATAAACTTTCTTTCCAAAATATAACACTTGCTTCCTAAATCCCTTTTTCTAAAGTTACCACTCATCAATTACTAGTACAATCTTGCAACCAGAATCTAGCACCAGTCCCACTCTGAAGTGACAGCAGTAGCTTTCTGCCCAAAGCCCAGTGGGCTCAGTATTGTAACAGTATCTGAAGCTTCAGACAAAGGAGTGGGGTCAACGACACCAAAGTGCTCAACTTTCAGAAAACTGTGCTTTCTAATGAGATAGTATGTGAAGATTTATCCTACCCGAAGTCGCCTGTGGAGTGTCTTGATTTCTCTTTCCATGTCATGTTTTTGGTCCTGGAGTTTTTTAACTGTATCTGAAAAGACCACAAAAGTTTAAATATTTATTCTTACAACTGTGTTCGAAAGGAATAATATAAAGGGAGGAGGTACTTAAATATGACATTCAGAACGTCATCCTGCCCAAAGACTTCTTATTTTTAATACAAAACTTTAAAAGGAAAAAGGAATGTCCAATCCAAGTATAAACCAGTATTACTTTGTAAGGAAAATATCAAATTTAAATCACAACTTCTGGATGACTTCCTTCCTCAGCCTCTTAATTCTGAAACAAAAAGTTAAGTAAAATCAATTGTTAGAAACACACACACATTGTTGGCTCATAACCAATCAAAACAACACTGACTGCAATTAAAATGAGAGATTTTAATCAAAAGGGTTATTAATCTAAAGTATTTTTGCAAGCATCACTTACTTTACATGCTGGAATAAATTCCAGAAAAGTGGTGAATTAGTAAGATGTTTACAAACTTAATTATTTTGTAACTTGGGGGAGGTGCTATTTAATTCTATGCAAAGTCTTTCACAAAATAAAGGATTAAGTAAATCAATTTCTCAAATTATTTCTAGCATAATATGAATTTCCTTCCAACAATGTCATGCACTGTGAACATCTGATGAGCACCACTACTATGCAAAGGCCGATCTAGACAGAGTGGGGCTGCAAAGATGAAGACACAGCCAAGGCCAGTCCCCTGGGATCCAGAAATGTACAAGGAAGTCCCCTTCTATTTGGAGGTTCTGCTCAAAAACCCCTGCGTCAGGGGAAATGCCTGGGGAGGGCGCCATGCTGGTGCTGCTGCCCAGCGCCTCCCCACGGCTGGTCACTCCGACAGCTCAGGAACCCATCACTGTCTCTCTGGTTAAGCACCAGAGCAGGCACTTACACCTGGTGACAAACACTCTGACTTCACCGACGCCCCCCTGCAGCAGAGCCCTGTCCTTTCTGTGTTCCGACTCTGCCTTACACAGCCTTGTTGCTGCCACTGCCAACAGGGGTGCGTTTCTTCACACAGAGGCTGAGCACACCTCAGAGCCAGGAGCCACATGCCGAGGTTGCAGCCCCAGCACAGGTAGGCCTGTAGAGTAGAGCAAGTGTATAAGTACACAAGCTAATGGAAGCAGAAGAGAAAGCAATCCTAAGGTCATTACCTAGCATCAAGTGTTTCAATATTCCATTGCCAGAACTTAACTGTTTATTGTCAGGGATGTCAAACCATGGACACTGGTGTTTCTGAGTAAACATTCCCCCTACTCCTTACACGTAGCAGAGGGAACCCAGGCACCGCCAACACCTGTGTGCAACAACATGTACCCAAAACACCTCTTAGGCTGTTAGCTTCCAATCAAGACCCTGAAGTATGAGCAGGCTGATGCTTTTTCTGAGACTGCTCCACGTCTTCCTTCTCCGAATTCCACGAGGAACCTGCTCTGCTGAAACCTCTGAAACCTTAATTCAATGTTGATACATTTGTGTTCTGACATTTTTAAAAGGCATGAATTCACTTCAGTAACAATATAAAGTCTAGAATATTTATAACAATTATATGTGTAATGATTACTATAAATACATAATAATGATGTTTTCTAAAGCTGAATAAAAAAATAAATGAGGGGCTTCCTTGGCGGTGCAGTGGTTAAGAATCCGCCTGCCAATGCTGGGGACACAGGTTCGATCCCTGGTCCAGGAAGATCCCACATGCGCGGAGCAACTAAGCCCGTGTGCCACAACTACTGAGCCTGCGCTCTAGAGCCCATGACTCACAGCTACTGAGCCCGAGTGCTGCAACTACGGGAGCCTGCGAGCCTAGAGCCCGTGCTCCGCAACAAGAGAGGCCACCACGATGAGAAGCCTGAGCACTGCAATGAAGAGTAGCCTCTGCTCGCTGCAACTTGAGAGCTCGCGTGCAGCAACGAAGACCCAAAAGCAGCCAAAAATAAAATAAATAATAAATAAAATTAAAAAATAAATAAATGAGAACTTCCCTGGTGGCACAGTGGTTAAGAATTCGCCTGCCAATGCAGGGGACACGGGTTTGAGCCCTGGTCCAGGAAGATCCCACATGCCACGGAGCAACTAAGCCCCTGTGCCACAACTACTGAGCCTGCGCTCTAGAGCCCACGAGCCACAACTACTGAGTCCGCGTGCTGCAGCTACTGAAACCCATGCGCCTAGAGCCCGTGTTCCGCAACAAGAGAAGCCATCGCAATGAGAAGCCCGCACACCACGATGAAGAGTAGCCCCCACTCACTGCAGCTAGAGAAAGCCCGCACGCAACAACCAAGACCCAATGCAGCCAAAAATAAAATAATAATACATAAATTTTAAAAAGATTAAAAAAAATTTTTAATTAAAAAATGAGATAAAACATGGGTGGAAAAAAAATGGCCATTTTTGGTAGCTAGTAGTCAATTTCCTCCCATTCATCACCCCAAAATTATTCCAAAAAGTTAGGGCCTATGAAATAAAAAGTTAATTAATTACTTTTACTCAGTAATTCAACAAACTGCTCATAAGTACCTACTTTGTATCAGACTTTTTTACAAGGTGCATGAGATATAAGGGAAAGGAAGAAAGGTACAGTTCCTACCCTTTTAGAGACAGAAAAGAGGATGTTTTCACATGCAAAGGATTAAACTTTAAAAGTCTGTCTCGGGCTTCCCTGGTGGCGCAGTGGTTGAGTCCGCCTGCCGATGCAGGGGACACGGGTTCGTGCCCCGGTCCAGGAAGATCCCACATGCCTCGGAGCAGCTGGGCCCGTGAGCTATGGCTGCTGAGCCTGCGCGTCCGGAGCCTGTGCTCCGCAACGGGAGAGGCCACAACAGTGAGAGGCCCATGTACCGCAAAAAAAAAAAAAAAAGTCTGTCTCTATACAAGCTGCTTCAGACCTCATTTAACCTGGAAACTTAATGGGCAAACGGGCCACCCAATTTGGCTGAGGGCAAAGTGGACAAGCAGGTGAGTGAGTGAGTCCAATACCCTGACCTGAACCTCCAGAGGAAAGGATGACTCTGGAATCAGCAGGGAACTTGGCTCCGTATGACCTACATGTAGATGAAATCAGGGTCTTGGTGATATTACCAGACATAGACAAGGAATAAGGACAGAAGCTAAAATATTTCTAGTGTGGAAAACACTAGGGGTTACACCTTTCATTTACACTATATTTATGTACAAAAAATATTTTATAATTAAAACAAGCAAACAAAAAAAATGTGTAATTTCTCCTCTGCTGCAAATCCTTTGTCTTTTCTTTTGGTCACAAAGGATCTATCTAGGTAACTTACATGAGACAGATGACAGCAAATCTTGCTGCAGCCCACTTTAACATCTGGTGCCTTGATTCCCAGGTGACACTTTAAGCCACGTGGCCATCTTAGACTGATCATAAAATCTCAAATTTCATTCATTTATTTTGTTCTTATCCTTTTCTCACCAACCTCTACATTCACGGCCACAGAATTCACATGATCACTACTCTTAAAGGACATTCTTTTACCCTCAGCACTACGTTATTTATTGTTGGCATGTCTTCTTTTAAACAGAAGGGAAGCTGGCAGCCAGTGGACATATTCAGACCGAATAAAGTGCACTTCAAGTGTCTCCAGGGAATTTGATTTAAACTTTACAAAAGCATTAAAAGTGACAACAAGCTTTTCCTCCCTGGAAACAAAGACGTCTATGCTCCAGTTCTCGCTGTGAAGAGGCTTATTAGCAAACGGCCGCCTCTCCCAGTGACCAGTCACACAGGGCAGCTTAGCCTGCAACTCTGGGGCCTCTAAACGCAGTTTCCTTCCTCAAAGCTTTAAGTGTGAGAGACACTGCCATCTATTGTCTTCAACTCAAATGTAACATTAAATTCTATCAAAGAACAGAAGAACTACTATGATCTCATTTTTAAAATTATAACTCAATTTTACAATGTTATCTTTATTCTAGAAATCAGGTAAATTCCTATTCTCATTGTTATTAGTCCAACTTTGCTCTGAACAATTCTGGGCACTGCCCTGCCCATTTAATAATGGGGTTCATAATCTTTTTCACCACCGAGACCTATCATCACCAACAAAACCAGATCCATCAACCAGGCCTCCATGCTGGTTCCAGTTACAGGTCAATCACTCTTGAGGGTGTCACTGGGCAGCTACCACGGCACAGGATCTACCTACGATCCTTGGGGTGTAAAGTAATGAAAGTTCCACCAACCTTTCCTGCCCTCTGAGTCCCAGAAAACCCTTAGGGTACAGATACCCGAGTACTCAAGTCAGACTCCTGCATCTGGTCAAGAACCTCCAACTGCCATCAGGTGCAATTTTTAGAGGAAGGGAAAGGACCAGAGGAACCTATCAGTTAAAGCTCCACACCTCAGGGGCAGGGGAACAGGGCAGGTGGTGTATCCAACTACCAGACCACAGCTTTACTCCCAAACCAGAACTCCTGATGCAGGAAGAGGACACACATGAGTTTCAAATAAACCATTTACTATTTTTATTTGTCTTTTTTCTTTTTTTAAAATGTTTTGGCCGCACCACGTGGCATGCGGGATCTTAGTTCCCCGAACAGGGATCAAACCTGTGCCCCCTGCAGTGGAAGCAGAGTCTTAACCACTGGACTGCCAGGGAAGTCTCTGTCTCTGTTTTTTAATTTTTATTTTACTCATTTTTATCCCCCTCCAAAAAAGTAAATATAACTTTTACCCCTTGATTCTAAAAGTAATGCACGCTCACAGTAACAAGTCTGGAAAACAGAAAATGGTGACAAAAATAAGATTACCTAGCATTTACATTTGGCATATATCTTTCCAGATTCCATATATGTGTGTATTATTTTTAAAGAAAAATGAAATTATACTATTTATACTGCTTCACAAGCCCTTCCATTAAGCAGTAGATACTGGACACCTTTATCAATAAATACAGACCTACAGCACCATTTTGATGGCCATGATAGATGGCCATCGATTGGTTGGCCATCAATGTCTATCAATTGGATATATCATGATTTGTCTCAGCAACCTCCTATTAATGAACAGCCAGAAGGGTTCCAATTTTTGTTATAAACACTATAAGTGTCTTTACAGTTTTTCAGATGTTACTTGAAGACACATTTCTAGAAGTAGAAGAAGTGAAGGACCATTTGAAACTATCAACAGGATCCAAGTCAATCCATTAGAAGGTTCTAGCTCAAGAATACAGAATTTTTTTTTGAGAAGTCACCACGTTAGAGCATTTATGGTACAGAATACACTGAAATCGGTATTTCTTAGGGAACACCATTATGCCTGGCTACAATTTCAGTGTAATGTTGTATTTAAAACTTTTATGGTTTTAATTACAGAAGTAATATACTCAGCTCATCCTCTATGCGACTTGCCTTATTTTGTGCACACATTTCTCCGTGCCTTGTTTATTTTGGCTGATGAAAGAGCAGCCACAGTAGGGATGTGCTAGGCACATGGGTTATTAACTAGATCTCGACTTCTGAAAATACAGGTAGCTTCCAAGTTTCTGTGGTAACCAGCAACTCTGCAGCAAGCATCCACATCTATGTATACATTTGCAAACTTGTAAGAATGTTTCTGAAGAGCAGGTTTCTGGAAGTGGATTGCTAAATTACTGTTGTACTTGAAAAATTATGATCAATACTCCAAAAAAGCTGCAGTATATGAGAGGACCCTTCCTCCTCTCTTACACCTTAGCAATCTTTTCAATTTTTCACACCTGCATCTTGTTTTGAGTTTCTTTGCTTTTTTAAAAGTCAAGCATCTTTTTGTGTCTTTTTCTGACTTATCCATTCATACACTTGATTTAGCTAATGGGTTATTCTAGTCTTATTGATGTACAGAATCTCTTTACATATTTGACATGCATTATAAATATTTCTCTCAATGTCATTTATTTCTGCAACTTTGCTGAATTGAAAATTTCAATTATACATAGTCAAATATGAGACTTTTTTCCATTAAGCCTTCCAAGTATTCTACCTTCCAGGCTTTTCTCATCACAGAATTACACAGCTTTCCTCTATTTCCTTCTGCTCCTTCTCTAATCTCAAGCTACCCTTGTTCACCACTGTCGCTAATGTTCCATGTATCAGGATGTCAGGCCCTAGCCCCAATCTTGGGAACTACAGAGGGCAGGAAAAGGGCAGGACTTAACTGCAAGCATGCACAGAGCATTACTATGCAGACACTAAGTGGTTGATAAGGTCGCAACTGAGCCAGACCTGAGGTCTCGCTGGTGTCACTACTCGTAATACTAGTCAGCTTTGGTTTGCTGGGCAAGTTATTACCTTTATTTTTGGGGATTCAGCTGAGCTGCTTCTTTATGCTGTTTCTCCCTTAAGCTCTTCTAAGGTGTTAAGTGTCTAATAAGTCCTGGCTGGTCTTTCTTACTTGTAAAGAATGATTAGATCAGTGACTCCTGCATGCTTCTCAACAGAACAAACGGCTAAAGGCTCTGCTGATGACACGAGCCTGCAGGGTGGGTGGGGCCCTCTGGATGTACAAGATGGAACGGGCGGCTTCTGCTGAGGCAACAGGTGTATGTGTGTGTGTATCAGTTTCACTGCAGGGCCAAGTTGCCTTTCCCTCTAGGTGGTCTTCTCTTTAAGACAACAGGGCAGGCTGCAGTTACTTCTGGCACAGTGTGAAGGTCGTGCTGGGAGTCCCTGGCACCATACTCCCACCTTACTTAGAGGTGAGCGCAGCAGCAGCCTGGGGGCAAACACCAGAGACAGCCCTGACAGAGGAGGGGGCGGTACAGTGTAGCAATCCCTTACACTGTGGCCTGAGACCGCTGCTGGCCCCAGGGCCCTATGATCCCTGATGTGGAGGTTTCAGTGCCCTCATCCCCAGGGCTCTGCTGGGAACATTATTACTCAGAGCTTTAGTGTTCTCCTAAACTGCAGAATGTTCTATTCTGATTGATTTCTCCACAGCCAATTCCATCAGCTTTATATAAAGTGTTCCAGAAATTACCCCAAATTGCTGACCTACTGATAGGACCCTTCCCCTGTTTTCTATCTTTGCTCAAGCTCATTGTAATTTTTATATCTCTCCTGCCATGTCACTTGGACTTTGGAAGGGAAAGGAAGTATGTATGATCTCAGGCCATCATCTTGAACTGGAAGTCTTAACAGTAGTTACTGAGTGACTTTTTATATCAAATCTTTCCAGCTCAGATGCTGTTGAGAAGTACCGCAGGCCAGGTCTACGCAGCACAGCACTGATGTTCTCTGGGAGGCCGCCTGGACTCCCAACTACATGATACACCTGTGATACTGTCCCACAGATACCACTGATACTCTACTCATTTTTTCCAATCTTTTTTCTCTCTGGATAATGTCTACTGATTGGTTTTCAAGTTCACTGGCTCTTCTGTATCTCTAATTTGTTGTTTAAATGACTCTGTAACTTGTTATATTAGCTGTTTAATTTTCTAGTTCCAGAATACCTACTAGGTTCTTTTTTTTTACAGTTTTTATTTCTCTGTGGAGATTTGCTATTTGTTTGTCATGATGAGCATATTTTCCTCTACACCCTGAGTACAGTTACAGTAGCTGTTTTAAAATCCTGTCCATTAATACCAAAGTCAGAATCGCTTTGGGGTAAATGAGGAGTGACTGCCAATGGGTGCAGGATTTCTTTTGGGGGTGATAAAAAAGTTCTAAAATTGACTATGGTGATGGTTTCATCCACAGAAGAATATCTCAATTTCCCAATTAATAGCATTCCCTGTCATCGAGTCCCTTATACCAAGTGCTGACTTAGCATCAATCCCAAATGCTAGAATTCTCTAGGAAGAAAATTAACTCCTATCAGACTATGGAGATGTAACAACAAATTATAATGCATGAAACTTGTTTGGATCCCAGTCCCTATAAAAAACTATAAAGGACATTTTGGGGACAGCTGGGAGAATCTTCACATGGGGTATTAGATGATGCTAAGAAATTACGACTAATTTTACTAGATGTGATAACGGCATTGTGGTTTCGAGGAGGATGTTTAGAAGGTGCATGCTGAAATATTTAGAAGTTAAGTATCAAGAAGTCCACAGCTTACTGCCAACTGATTCAGTTAAACACACACATACAGAAGGCAAACACTGCAAAATGCTACCCACTGTCACATCCAGGCAGGAGGTGCTAACTACCACACTACTCTCACAGTATTTCTATACATTTCAACTTTTCATTTCAAAAAACTGGGGAGAGAAACTACATGGCTAAAAAAAAATTTATTAAGGTTTTACATCCTTTTTTTTTTTTTTTTGCGGTACGCGGGCCTCTCACTGTTGTGGCCTCTCCCGCTGTGGAGCACAGGCTCCGGACGCGTAGGCTCAGCGGCCATGGCTCACGGGACCAGCCGCTCTGCGGCATGTGGGATCTTCCCTGGGATCTTCCCGGACCAGGGCACCAACCCGCGTCCCCTGCATCGGCAGGCGGACTCTAAACCACTGCGCCACCAGGGAAGCCCTTTTCAGCCATTTTATGGTTAAAATTCATACAATGTCAATGTAACTTTTATTTTGGCAATGATAAGGAAAATTTTGTCCCAGGAATCCTTATCACCTAACAGTTTTCTAGCTATTACCCCAATTACCACAAGGTGTCACTCTTTCCACATTCAAATCAAAGGGTTTGCAAGGGAAAAGGCTATTCTTATCAGTACAAAATGGAAAACACACTGAACTCCCAAGTTAATCTGAAAAACTTTAGAACCTCTTATATTTAGGAAGTAAAATTAGATAACTTTCTCAGTTCAGTGACAATGAAATACAGACTAGATATAAATGTTAAACTAAAAGTTTTTTTAAACTTTAGATGAAAAAGTTCATCACTATGTAAGAAATACAATCCCACAATCCACTACTTCAGTATCCAGATACCCTGGAATATTCCAAATGACCCTGGGGTCAACCTACAGATGCTGGGTCAACTAGCCAGAGCTCAGAACTGCCACCAGACGCATTTAGGGCTCCTGCAAATGACTGTCTCTTACCTGGAAATATCAATAGTTCAAACCTCCCCTCCACCCCACCTCTGTATCCACAGCCCAGGGGCTCTGGCTACTGTATTAACACGCTGTATCTGCCTGTCAATCCGCTGTCAGGGAATAAATAGTAAACCGTCAGTGCTCAAAGGAGCAGCATCATGAACCAGAAATTTTAAGAGCTTTAACCAAGGCATCCAAAAAGGTTACCTCCATTCTCCCTGTCCCCACCAGGCCATCATTAAAGTGTATTACAACTTAAAATCTGTTAAATTTGAGGAATCTAGATGAAGAACACATAAGAATTTCTTAAATGTATTATTTGGAAATAATTTCAAACTTACGAAAAGGTGCAAGAAGTAACACAAAGAACCAAACACCCATTTACCTCCTTCTCAGATTCGCCTACTGTTAATAGTTTACCATTGGTTTTATCATTTGCTATCTCCTATCCCTGTCCGTCTGCCTCTAATTGTCCCTTTTTCCTGAACCCTTAAGGATATACATCACAGTCCTTCACCCCTGAATATTCAGTGTGTGGTTCCCAAGAATACACAGACACAGCTGGGTTATCAACTTCATAAATTTATACTGACACAATACGTTTACCTAATCTCACACACATTCCAGTTCCATCACCACACCTTTACAGCAGCTCTCGACAGCCCTGGAGCCAGTGCAGGCACAGGGAGTGCATGGGTTGTCCTCCTCAGCCTCCCACAGCCTGGAATTTTCCCTCAGCCTTTGTCTTTTATGACACTGGCATTTTTGAGGATATAGCACCATTCGATCCTGCGCTTTTAGTACAACATTCCTCATTTTTTGTCTGTTTAATGTTTCTTTATGATTAACTGAAGCTATGCCTCAGCCAGAATACAGCCTAGCGATATCCATGTGCCTCTGTCACTTACATGATCACCCAATCACCAGGTCACAGTGTTGCCCAATTGTTCCACTGTGTAATTTCTGGTTGTTTCTTTTTCCTCACTTGTAACATAATAAACAGTCTGTGGGAAGACATTTTAAGATCATGCAAATTTCTGTTCCTCATCAAATTTTCCACACAGAAATGCTTTGTACTATTTTTGCAACTTTTTTTAAAGTCTGAAATACTTCCAAAACAGTTTTTTAGAATCTTTTAAAAAGCAAACAAAGCAACTCAAAATCTGAGTTTCAAGTCTACCTGATCATAAAATCTCCGTGAAAGGGAGGAATATTAAACAAATAAACAAAAACCTGTGCCTCAGGCATAAGATTATAAAGGATAAATATTTTTTGGTCTCAGTATACTTGCAACCACTAGACATTGACAACAAATGGCTTTTCCTAAGATCTAGAAAGTTAACAACCCCATTAGCTTCTCACTTAGATGATTTTCCATAATTAAGCAGTTTTAAAGAGATGCTTCCACTTAACAGTCCTTTAGGAGCCAAATAGCAGCCGGAAGACTGCCAATGGCCATGGGAAGCTCTTGCCCACACGCGTATCTGCCGGCCACTGTGCTCCTGCCTTTGAACCCCTGCCCCCCAGGCAGAGCCACGCCCCCACCCCCACCCCGTCACTTTGCTACTTAGAACGCAAACTCTTCCCACACGTTAAGACAGGTGGGACCTCACTTACTCTCTAAGTCGGAGATGATGAGGTTGTCATGAAGCTTCACCGCCCGGTGCTGTTCTACTTCGTCTTCAAGTTCAAAGATCGTTTCTTTCATGTCACTCCTTTCTGTCTCTTTTTCTTCCAGCTCTGATCTTAATTTTTCTAATGTCATATTCAGATCTTCTATTTGCTTCTTAGCTTCTTCTTGGAAGGCTCTGTATTCATCTTCTACCTGTGCAAAATTGATAGTGCAGATCAGAAAAGTAAGAGTTGTTCTAAGATAAGTCCTAGGACAGAGGCACACCTTGTCTCAGCAGGGAGCTGAGCGTGAGCTGCTCTGCGTGAGCAAGAACGACCTGTGTAATAACTGGGTGGAAGGCGCTCTCCAGTAACATGGACTTCACACAGTATGCTTAAGCATGATCTGCTGCCACATCACTGACTGAAATTACACTGACATCTCACTGAACTTCACTACATTATTTATGAGGAAATTTTGGAAATTTTCCCTTCTCCAAAGTTTGGACTGAAGGCATGCATCTGATTAATGATTAACATGCTTTCCCACAAAAATGATGTCTGATTTGTGACAGTTTCAAAATCAAATTAAAAATGGAAACAAAAAAGTTCTCTAATATAGTCAGTGTTAGTTCATAGTGGCCCCCAATATACATGCTCTGACAAATACCACATCTCCTAAACTGTATCTATGAAAGTTGTCACTTAAAAAATTAAGGTTTATATTATTCAAATTTTGAGCAAAGATATACTGTTTCCTACTTTAAAAAATTTTTGCACTGAAACAGGAAATAAAATGTAAGCTAGGATAATTAGATAAGTCATGCAAATAAACACTACATCGGGGACTTCCCCGGTGGTGCAGTGGTTAAGAATCCACCTGCCAATGCAGGGGACACAGGTTTGATCCCTGGTCTGGGAAGATCCCACATGTGTCAGAGCAACTGAGCCTGCGCTCTAGAGCCCGCAGGCCACAACTACTGAGTCCACGTGCCACAACTACTGAAGCCTGCACGCCTAGAGCCTGTGCTCCGCAACAAAAGAAGCCACCGCAACGAGAAGCCTTCGCACTGCAACAAAGAGCAGCCCCTGCTCGCCGCAGCAAGAGAAAGCCTGTGCACAGCAACAAAGACCCAATGCAGCCAAAAAAATAAATACATTTATTTAAAAAATAAAAATAAACACTACATCAGCAACCACATGGGGCTGGCGACTGCCAGCAACCCTGGGCTGCAGTTCTGACTGAGTCCTCACTATCACACTGCGTGTAAAAAAAAGGGGGCTGGGGCTTCCCTGGTGGCGCAGTGGTTGAGAGTCCGCCTGCCGATGCAGGGGACACAGGTTCGTGCCCCAGTCCGGGAAGATCCCACATATCGTGGAGCGGCTGGGCCCGTGAGCCATGGCCGCTGAGCCTGCGCGTCCGGAGCCTGTGCTCTGCAATGGGAGAGGCCACAACAGTGAGAGGCCCGCGTACTACAAAAAAAAAAAAAAAAAAAAAAAAGGGGGCTGGACCAATGATCACTAAGGTCCCCACCAGCAACAAACCATGGGCCTCTAAGAAATAGGAGCCTTCACACTCCAAAAGTAATTTTAAATCATAACAGAACTCTACTTGAAAAACTACAACCACAAAAGGATAAGAAGAGGCAGACATTGCTGGTCCCACAGACTGGAATACTGGCTCTCTGTTCTTCTTATGCCAAACTACACTACAGAGGAGGATGTAAAACTGCATGACACACTCCCCTGGGCATACCCAGAACTAGGCACAACTTCTGTTACAACTTCAGTTAGTTGTAACTCCAGCCCCATCCTCTCACAGGCAGGAAAACAGTAACAAAGTACCAGCGAGTGGAAGTGACGTTATTATAAGAATACTTTTCACTCCATCCCAATACAAGAAAACCATTCTGAAGCTTAAAAAAATATCTGATTAACAAAAGTTAATGACACACCACCAGGGCTGCTGGCTCTCAGTAAGCATGCCATGTACTGCAGCCGCATAACACTGGTCCAGAACATTCTATCTACTTAAACAGTACCTTTGCGATGGCGTCCTGCAATCGATTGGCATCGTTCCGGGTGTGAGCCAGATCTTCCTGCAGGCTACTGGCCAGAGTCTCTGCTTTTTCTTTGTCCAGCCTGACACTCTCCAGGAGATCCTGAATGTCAGACTTGTCTCCGGAGTTATGGATGGAATATAGCTCCGCCACTTTCTGCTTCTCGTTCTCCAGCTGGGCCTTCAGGCGATTCATCTCGATCTGGTCACTGGCCACTGTGGCTTTGAACTCCTCCAGTGTGGCTGCCAAGGCTGCCTTGCCCTTCTGCTCAGACTCAACGATTCGCTCCATGTGGTGGTTGCGCTCCTTGAGTGCCCCGATCATCTCCTGAGCTTCCTTGTTGTCTTGCTCAGCCATCTTCAAAGTATTGCTTAAATGCTGCTGGACGCCAAGAAGCTGCTCCCGTTCAAAACGGGTGTTCTCAGCTAGATCCATGTAGCGTTGCTCCAGTTCCATGTAGCGTCCACTTTTTACATCTTCGTCTATGACATAGGAAATGTGATGCTCATCTAGAAGGGAGCGGAAATATTCGATCTGTCGGCTGAAGTGTTCCAACTTATCGCTTTGCTGACATAACGACTCCATGAGAATCACCTTCTCCTCTCCGAGCCTTTCGTTTTCGCTGTTCAGCTCCTGGGTGATCTGCTGTAGATCAGCGAGCTCTTGCAGAGTCGCCTGAAGTTCCTCACTCGTACTGTGTTGGTTCTCCTCCATCTGGTGTATCCGTTCCGTCAAACAAGCGACGGACACTTCGCTGGCGTTCCCGCTGCTCCCCTTCCGAGAGCGCTCTATGCTCGGAATGCCTTCTGACTCTGAGGACGATGGTGCGTCCAGGGCGTCATCGCTGGATGTGAGGGGCTGGTACACCTCGCTGCACTCGCTGTCCAGGTTGTCCATAGAGTTACTGTGCTGATGGTCCATGAGGGTGTTTTCATCCTGGCTCAGGAGATCCTCCACTGACCCAGGGGCAGAGCCCTCCACCGAGGAAGTCAGAGTGCCCCCTCCATCGCTCTGGTTACCAGGGGTGATCTCTGGGCTCAGGGACTGATAGCCAAACAGTTTTTCAGAATGGTCTAGCCTCTGCTCCAGGGAGAAGCCCAGTGCGTTCAACCTGTCCTTTAGCATTCTGTTTTCATTTTTCAGCTGGTTGAGCTCCTCGCGGATGGCAGTATTCTGTTCCTGTAACTGCAATAAAGTGGACTCGACGTCGGTGGGCTGGTGAACAATGATGGTTTCCTTCTCGGACTTCTCATCCCCCTCAGCAGGGTCCTCGTTAATGCCCAGCTGAGCACGCATGTCTCGGAGTTCATTTCTCAAATGTAAAATCTCCACGTCTTTGGTTTTTGCCAATGTGAGAAGATCCTTCACTTTGGCTTCCAGAGCAGCTTTGTCACTGATCTGATTGTCCGATTTGGACTTGCTCATACGAATGTCGCATTCCGTAGCCGTGCGACTGCGGGAACGTTTAGCCAACGCCATGTCATTAGCCCCCTGACCTGCAGAAGGTAGTTTTTTGCTCTGGTTTAGTCGGGTACGTTCACGTAATCTTTCTCTAGTAGAACTGGATTCTTTATTACCTGTGGAAGTGCTCCGCTTGGTTGAAGAACTTGTGCCTACATGTTTAAGACAAAGAATATAAGGCAAAAACTTAGCAATAGAAAGGCACATAGTGGGACTTCCCTGGTGACGCAGTGGTTAAGAATAAGCCTGCCAATGAAGGGGACACAGGTTCGCTCCCTGGTCCGGGAAGATCCCACATGCCGCAGAGCAACTAAGCCTGTGCACCACAACTACTGAGCCTGCGCTCTAGAGCCCATGAGCCACAACTACTGAAGCCCATGCACCTAGAGCCCATACTCTGCAACAAGAGAAGCCACCACAATGAGAAGCCCATGCACTGAAACAAAGAGTAGCCCCTGCTCGCCGTAACTAGAGAAAGCATACGTGTAGCAACAAAGACCCAACGCAGCCAAAACTAAATAAATAAATAAAAGAAAGGCACATAGTTATGCCCCAGGTTGAATGAGATATAATCTAAGGATCTATAATCATAATCACACAGTGATTCTGACCTACACTAATTCTGCCTGAGAGTCTGGTTACTGTAAAGTTGTTTCCTCCAAACTGGAAAATCAATCATCTTTTAATTATCAATTAAATGAAGCTATTACTGAGTTGAATACCGCAAAGGGGTGAGTTTTATGGAATGTGAATTATATCTCAATAAAGCTTTCACATTAAAAAAAAGCTATACACATGAACTTGAATCCCAAACCATGGCTTTCAACAGGTGGCCAGGGACATAGTATCTAGGGCAAGCCAGATGAAGGTGACTCTAGGGATAGCCAGTCAGGTAGCAAACTAACTGCAGAAACAGACAGTGAAGGAAGATTACAGATGACCAGAAGTGAGAGGCAGCCTGTGGACAAACAAAAAACCTAAGCTACCTACAATAACCACAAAAACTATGATCAAAGTAAATGCAAAAAATTTTTCACACCATAAAATGCCACAAAATAGTACCAATAACAAGAATTATTAGAATAGACAACATGCACTTATACTTACTACACACACATATTAACACTTCATACACATTTACACAAGCTTCATTATCATCATCCTGTTTTACAGACAAAGAAACCCAAAAAGAGATGTTAAATAATCTGCTGACATCCCACAGGTAATACATGGATGAGCCAAGATTTACACACAGGCAGGCAGTCTAAGCAGTATGCCACTCTGCCTCCCTAAGTGTTCGAAAACGATGATGCATCACTGCCAAGTTATAACAGCACGTTCGTCAAATATGCTGCACAAGGCACACCATTACTTAACTGCTAAAATTTTAAACCTGTGCAAACAATTGACATGATCATGTATTTAATATAAAAAGAACAGGAGTATGTTTAAATACCCACAAACACTTAAGGAAATCATTAGACTATTTTTTACTTTGAAAAATAAGTCCTAGACCTGACCAATAAATATTTTTAAAGAACCAACTGGTTCTTTATGTGGCAGGCACCAGGCTAACCAGGTAACGGGGAGTAACAGGTCTACACGAGGGCTTCCCTGGTGGCGCAGTGGTTGAGAGTCCGCCTGCCGATGCAGGGGATGCGGGTTCGTGCCCCGGTCCGGGAGGATCCCGCGTGCCGTGGAGCGGCTGGGCCCGTGAGCCGTGGCCGCTGGGCCTGCGCATCCGGAGCCTGTGCTCCACAACAGGAGAGGCCACAACAGTGAGATGCCCGTGTACAGCAAAAAGAAAAAAAAAAAAATTGAGATGTAGAAACAAACTGCTGCTAATGAAGGAAGAAAGAATGGTAGGACTGGAATGAATGGATCTAGGCATCAACCATCAGAGGCTGCTAACAACATGGAACGGGACACAGCCAGAAACAATGGGCCTCCTGACGGACAGACAACTATTACCTAGGAAGGAATTGGCGGGGGTAAGAGGAAGGAACCTGAGTCTGTCCCATCAAGGCTCTAAATTCAATGACATTTATAGTAAACAGAGAGAATAAAAGAATAAAATCAAGGACATCATAGGAATGTGACATCAAAATCCAGATCACGGGACTTCCCTGATGGCACAGTGGTTAAGAATCTGCCTACCAATGCAGGGGACACTGATTCGATCCCTGGTCCAGGAAGATCTCACATGCCGCAGAGCAACTAAGCCCGTGTGCCACAACTACTGAAGCCCACACGCTGAGAGCCCGTGCTCTGCAATGAAGAATGGCCCACGCTCGCTGCAATTAGAGAAAGCCCGCTTGCAGCAGCAAAAACCCAACCCAGTCAAAAATAAATAAATAATTTAAAAAAAAAATCCAGATCACAGGAGGCAGTTTCATAGTGGTCCAGTGGTTAGGGCTCGGCGATTTCACTGCCAGGGCCTGGGTTCAATCCCTGGTCGGGGAATTAAGATCCCGCAAGCCACACAGCACGACCCAAGGGTGGGGGGACATCAAGATCATGGGAAACTCTACAGATCAAACAACCAGTTTCCACAAAAATTAAATTGCAAGAAAAAAGTGGGATGAACTCATAGATTTAAAATGAAGATTTAAGAGACACTTCACCAATTACTATATATGGACCTTAAGTGAATCCTGGTAAATCCTGATCCAAACAAATAAGTAAATATATGTATGTAATATTTATAAGACAGAAATTTAAATATTTACTGAATAATTTATGATTTGAGAAATGGTTATTAATTATTTTAAGGACCGATAATGGTATTATGAATATGTTTTTAAAAGAATCCTTGTCTTTCAAAGATAATTAAATATTTGTGGATGACATCTGGAATTTGCTTCAAAATAGGGGAAGGTGGGTGTCAAGGAGCTAAGAGTGGCCATCAGGTGATAAGGGTGATGAGTACACAGAGATGAAATACCAGATACTTCTGTGCATGTTTGAAATTTTCTACGATTAGATGGAATTCCCTAAATACCTGTGCACTCACCTACTCAAACACAAAGGCAGTGTAACCCTCACACCGAGTGCGCGCCTACCTGTGCTACTCTTGGGTCTGTTCTCCATGGTGCTCATGGCAGGGGCGGATGCTGACGGTGCTGCGGAAGGGCAGGTGCTTTTCTTCCCTTTGACACCATTAGTCACAGTCACCCCTCCAGCCATCCCAGCTAAAAGGTCATCACTGCTCTTGGTCTAGAAGCAACAGAAGATAAAAACAAATTGATTAGATGAAGCAAGATTAAATAACATTTTGACACTAAACAAAGCCCTTGACTTTCACGCTGAGTTCAAGAATTCTACAAGGACTTTCTGACAGTTACCAAGCAGCACATCACTCTGTGCTACAGAAACAGAACTTCTTCACTGCTTCATAAATGATCACTTCTTTTTTTAATTAATTTTATTAAATCTTCACCCTAGTATATACTTTATTTTTCTTTTATAAAGCCATTTTAAATTTTATTTTATTTAGTTATTTATTTTGGCCACACCGTGCACAGCATGCAGAATCTTAGTTCCCCACCCAGTGATCAAACCTGCGCCCCCTGCATTGGAAGCACAGAGTCTGAACCACTGGACCTCCAGGGAAGTCACACACACACACTTCTTTTTAAAATATGAAAATCATAATGTACTCAGAGATGTTATGGAAGCCCACTGTGTGCCTCCACGTGCCAGATTCAGTGAGGGGTGGGAGAAAGTGCAGACATCCTCCTTGCTACCGCTCATCTAGGATGGGACCCTAGGATAGCAACATCACATGTGCTATCTCAGGAAAGGTCTGTAAGGCCACAGGAAACGCCACCTTGCAGTTTCTAGAGAGAAGCAGTACTGAGGGTCAGGAGGAATCTTCACTGCTCTGAAGTGATGCAACGATGGAGCCAATGTCTAAAAGAAGTTATTCTGAAATTTATTTTTCTTACCTCTATTTTTTTTTGTAGTCTAATTTAAGCCAAAATTGAAAGGAGGGTTGTTGTTTTTTAAAGCCTAAGTAATATACAAATAAAAAATTAGAAATTTTATGGTTAGAGTGAGGGTTAAATGATCATACTACTCGAGAAAAACCATTTGTAATATTTATTTATGTTTTATGAAGATGATTAAAAAAATGTGAGCTTTTTAAAAAGAAAACAAGCACTCTGGAGAACTGGATTGGGTATAAAATTGTTACTTAAGAAAAACAGTGAAGAAATCTGATTTTACTTCTCCTAGAAATGAGAGAGAACAAAGAGGAGTTAAAGGTCTGTGGGGGGAAAAAAACCCCCTGCTTTTAAATAAAATAACCAAAAGTTTTGCCCACTAAGGTGAAGGCACAAGTTAACCAGCCAACTTATGCTGTTTCCCATTGAGATAATCACCCTCGGATAATCACAATGAATTCATTTCTACAAATTAAAATGGTTCAAAAACAACTCATCTCTAAATCTGAAGCCTCTCCCAGTTCTAAATGTCAGTGACTGGATATGGAGTAGTACCATTAGGTAGGTCAATCTGTCTCACTAAAAAAGAGGCAGAAAGAAGATTAATGTTTTAAATGAATTGTCAGAATTAAGCTTTGGTAATTTAGGGTTGTCATATTATGAAAAATCTAGATCACATAATAAGGAAGGGGGATATTGCATTAATCATTAAGGATTGTTCATTTTTTTTTTTTTTTTTTTGCGGTACACAGGCCTCTCACTGTTGTGGCCTCTCCTGTTGCGGAGCACAGGCTCCAGACGCGCAGGCTCAGCGGCCATGGCTCACGGGACCAGCCACTCCGCAGCATGTGGGATCTTCCTGGACCGGGGCACGAACCCGCGTCCCCTGCATCGGCAGGCGGACTCTCAACCACTGTGCCACCAGGGAAGCCCTGTTCATATTCTTTAAGACTAGTATTTCTTAATGAAACTGGTTATCAAGTATAATGCAAAAAAATAATTGTAAATCAAGTTACACCCCCTTCCTGTCTTTGTACCTCGTCTACTAAGCAGTAAATAAACTTAGCATATTCTTACATTTTCAAATTATTTTTTATATTGTTAATAAAAGTTAAAATTATCTTTGAACTAATTTTCCTTCCTCCATAAGTTAGATATTCTTTCCTTCCATAATAATTACATCTGAAGACCACCCTACATACTCCTGTAAAAAGTGGCTGAATTGTCACAGTTCTCTGTTTACAATTTGCCTTTGGGTAATAGCAAAGTTAAACATACATCAGAGCACCAAATCAAAATCTATGCAGTTATCACAATAACTAGAATAATACAATATTGTCACGTTAATTAACCAAACTGTATATATAGGCACTTGATTTATGACCAAAGAAGCAGTACAGAAAAAATGGAGTTTTCAATAAATAGTGCTAGGTCAACTGTATATTCACAAAGGAAAAAAGATGAATGAGCCCTATTTCACACCATATCAAAAATAAATTCCAAGGCTTTCTATCATTCAAAATCCTGAATGATAAAACAAAAAATTGAAAAATTTGACTACATAAAAATCTTAAGAAAAAATTTAAATTTTTGCATGGCCAAAAAAAATAAGCAAAGTTTAAAAATAAAATCCACACATGAGAAACTAGGTAAGTATACTTGCAATATCTCACAGATAAAGGGCTAATATCCCTAATACACAAAGTACTCTTAAAAATTAAGGGGAAAGAGACCAAAAAACACAAAGAATAGTGAGCAAAATGAACAATCACATACAATCAACTCACACAAATGTACGAAAGAAGGTGATTAGTCAGACTAACTCATATTAGAAATACAAAGTAAACAACATTGAGATACCACTTCTCACCTCAGACTGGCACAAAAGGAAAAAGTATGACACACTCCTTTGGGAAGGATGTGAGGAAACAGGCACTGTCATAAGTTGCTGGCGAGAATGCAACTTGATTGACAGAGCCTTATGGAAGGAGTCTGGTGACATCTAACAAAGCTACATACGCCTTTACCTCCTGCCCAGCAATCCCACTTCTAGGAATTTAAACCTGAAGACACACTTCCAATAAGACAAAAATACATATGCATAAAGTTACTCATTGCAGCATTGTTTTTAGTTGCAAAATACTGGAAACACCTTAAACGCCTGTACATAGGTTAGTAGCTGAATAAACTATATATATCCATACAATGAAATGTTAAACAGAATGAGAAAGACTGCTAAAAAGTGGTGTGAAGAGATTTCTAGAATACGTTAAGTGGAAAAAAGCCAAGTGCAAAAGTATATCTAATTATGTCAACTTTTGTGTAAGAAAGCAGAAATACAAAATAAACATCTGCTCATTTATGCAAAAAGAAACATAGAAAAACTAAATTAGACTGCTTAGCTCTAAGCAGTGGGTGGAGACAGAGTAAGGAGTATGGGGGGCACTTCTCTGACCACATCTCATACAGTTGTGACGCATGGAACCACGGGAGTGCTTCACGTGTTCACAATGAATAATTAAACAAGGGTGGGGGACCCTAAAGTGGAACACAATGGGAACAAGTGGACACAACTCCATTTCAAATGAATCATACAACCACATGGGGTTGGAATGGGGGCAATCAAGTATCTTTTGAACACACTATTTTGACCATAAACCCTCAAACCCTCAAGCTAAATACAAAGAAGTATAAATTCTGAATTCCAGCTGGTAGAATTGTTTTTTGCAGTGGTAACAGTGAGTAAATCTGTATTTTCTGTATATTCTAGCATTGAGAAAATAAATCTATTATAGATAACCAATGCCACTGTCAGAGGAAGGGATTACAATTATGGAAAGTGCAAAGGCTACAAGCAACCTTGTGTAGTAACTGGAACTGGAAGTATCAGTGTGAACTCTGAGGTTTTAATGTGTATGGAGAGAAGTAGATACAGAAATTGGTACTGATATGCACGTACACACGTGTGCGCGCTCCTACCTCTGTATGATGAAAGGGCTTATAAACAATATGTGCACACCTAGCTTCCAGATGGTTTAAATTCTACCCCTCACTGAAAAGATCAAGGCCTCCTTGAAGACAAGGCTGATTCTAGGGCTGGGGCTGGAAAAGCAGGAAATTTACTGTGCCAGAAATTAAGAAATTGCTCAGAGAGAGGCTTCCCAGGTGGCGCAGTGGTTAAGAATCCGCCTGCTAATGCAGGGGACACGGGTTTGAGCCCTGGCCCGGGAAGATCCCACATGCCGCAGAACTAAGCCCAGGCGCCACAGCTACTGAGCCTGCGCTCTAGAGCCTGCTTGCTGCAACTACTGAGCCCGCATGCCTGGAGCCCATGCTCTGCAACAAGAGAAGCCACCACAGTGAGAAGCCCGCGCACCGCAATGGAGAAGCCCCTGCTCGCTGCAAGTAGAGAAAGCTTGCATGCAGCAACGAAGACCCAACACGGCCAAAAATAAATTAAAAGAAAAGAAATTGCTCAGAGAATACGAGGAACATGTCAGAAGGACACAAGACCCTGCTTGAAGGGACTCCCACCGGCCAAACTGGGGACAATCTGAGCATCAAAATAAATGATGCTAACAGTTTACAGCCCACTTAAGAAGAATCCATGAATCCACACTAATATAAATGAATACACAAATGGGAGAAAAGTAAAAACTCTTCCTTATAGTAGAATGCTGACTAATAAATGTAGAAAGAATGATGGAATTATAAAATTACCACTTGGCAAAAATCATAGTAATAATCATAGTAATAATTGATTCTGGAAAGAATTACTAAAAATTGCTAAAACTAACGTGAAAGTTTGATGAGAGAAGAATATTTACAGTGTCAAAGTATTTTCGACAAGATACTTATTTTTACAAAAGGCAACATAGTAACCTGATAGTGGAGGAACCTAGCAGACACCACCTTCACCAAGTTATCATCACCAGGAACACTGACACCACACACCACGTGCCTCTGGAAATGCTGCACCTAGGACGCCCAGCTTCTGTGGGACTCCTGCGGGACCCTGCAGCCCCAGCCTATGGAAACACTGACAAACCCAAATGTGGAGGACAGTCAGCCAAACAAACGGAACTGCACGCTTTAGTAAATGTCAAGGTCCTAAAAGACAAAGACTGAGGAACTATTCCAAATTTAAGGAGAATGAAGAACAGCTATATGCAATTCACAACCCCGGACTGAATCCTGGACCAGAAAAAAATTTTTCTTCCTTTTTTGCTAAAGTGGACATTAGCACAATTGGTGAAATTTAACTAAAGTCTACAGATCAGATACTAGCATTTTATCAATGTTCATTTCCAGATGTTATCATTGTACTATGGTTATAAGAGAATGGTCTTGTTTTTTAAGGAAATACACACTGAAATATTCAGCAATAAAGGAGGATTAGCTCTACAATTTACACTTAAACAGATCAAGAAAAAAATTATGTACTTCTGGGGGCTTCCCTGGTGGCTCAGTGGTTAAGAATCCGCCTGCCAATGCAGGGGACACAGGTTTGAGCCCTGGTCCAGGACAATCCCACATGCCATGGAGCAACTAAGCCCATGTTCCACAACTACTGAGCCTGTGCTCTAAGAGTCTGTGAGCCACAACTACTGAGCCCGTGTGCCACAACTACTGAAGCCCACGCGCCTACAGCCCGAGCTCTACAACAAGAGAAGCCACCGCAATGGGAAGCCCGCGCACCACAACGAAGAGTAGCTCCCGCTCACCGCAACTAGAGAAAGCCTGTGCACAGCAACAAAGACCCAACGCAGCCAAATAATTAATTAATTAATTAAAACAAAAAGAAGTAGAAAGAGAAGGTACAGAGTAGGAGAATATATGTACAACATATATAAATGACAAAGCGTTCACATCTAGAATAGGTAAAGAATGATAAATCAGTACAAAGAAACTCACAGAAAAAACAAGTGCTTGCAAGGATTAGCAGAAGGGGAACCCTTGTGCACTCTTGGTGGGAATATAAAATGGTGCAGCTACTGTGGAAAACAGTATGGTCGTTCTTCAAAAATTAAACATCAAACTACCATACAACCCCACAATTCCACTTCTGGGTATATACCCAAAAGAATTGAAAGCAGGGTCTCTAAGAGATATTTGTACACCCATGTTCACAGCTATTATTCACAATAGCCAAAAGGTAGAAGCAACCCAAGTATCGCTGATGGAAGCATGGATAAACAAAGTGTGATCTATACATACAGTGGAGTATTATTCAGCCTTAAAAAGGAAGGAAATTCTGCAATATGCTACAACATAGATGACTCTGAAGACATTTTGCTACGGTAAATAGGCCAGTCACAAAAAGACAAATACTGTGTAATTCTACTCATATGAAGTACTCAGAGTAGTCAGACTCACAGAGACAGAGAGTGGAATGGTGGTTGCCAGGAACTGGGAGGAGGAGATGGGGAGTTAAGTGTTCAATGGAGACTAGGAAAATGAAAAAGTTTTGAAGATGGACGGTGGTGACAGTTACTCAGCAATGTGAAGGTACTTAATGCCACAAAACGGTACACTTAACAATGGTTAAGATGATAAATGTTATGTGTGTTTTACCACACACACACACAAAAGTTGAGGAAAAACAGACACCACAGTAAAAATATGGGCAAGTGATTTGAACAGGCACTTCACATAAGAGAATATCTAAATGTCCACTAAACACTTAAAAATAAGACATGAAAAGGTGCTTAATCTCATTGCTAACAACGCAAATGCAAATTAAACCCACTTTATAACACCTCTATGAATGGTTACAATGAAAAGAGTAATGTAAGTGCAGGTGAGGATGTGGGGCATCCCAGAGTTAACCCCTTTGGGAAATGACTGGCCATCTACCTATGAAAGGTGAATGCCATGCACCTTACAACCCAGCAATTTCACTCCTGGTTATGGAGTCAACAGAAATGGGTGCACCTGCGTATAAAAGACGTGTGTAGGATGTTCATAACAGTACTATGACTAATAGCCCCAAAGGAAACTCCAGATAGATGTCCATCAAGGGCAGAAGAGGTGTATGGCTTGTGGACATTCCACGGTTAGTAATCAGCAAGGAGGAGCTGCTTACACATGAATGTATATACAAAACAGACAGACTCACAGACATAGAAAACAAACTTATGGTTACCAAAGGGGAAGGTGGCGGGGGGTGGATAAATTAGGAGTACAGGATTAACAGATACACACTACTATACATAAAATAAGATAAGCAACAAGGGTTTACTACAGCGCAGGGAACTATAATCAATATTTTTTAAGACCTATAATGGAAAATAATCTAAAAATATATATAATATAGCTGAATCACTTTGTTGTACACCTGAAACTAACACAATATTGTAAATCAATTATACTTCAATTAAGAAAAAAAAAAAAAGGGAGGAGCTGCTGCTATAGGCAACAACAGAGATGAATATCATGACCTAAACAGAGTTAAGGAAACCAGACACACATGAAAAGAACTTCATGTTCAATTACATCTATATAAAGATCCAAAACAGGCAAAATGAATCTTGGGGGCTAGAAGTTAGGGTGGTAGTTACTTCCGGAGAGGAAGGAAAGGGCAGTGATGAAGGAGGCACAGAGGGGTCGGGGGGGAGGCCACTGAGGTGCAGGCAGGCTCTGCTTCCTGACCTGGCTGATGGCCCAGGGTACATTCACCCCTCACTAAGCCCAACACAGATGCTTTGTGAACTTCTCTGGGTGTATGTTCTACTTTATCAGAAAAGTAAAAACAAAACAAGAAACAACTCTGCACTTTCCAACTTGCCTTTTACATGAAGGTACTTGGCAGGCTCTGATATTTTTTCTGTTTTAATTTTTGTTACACAGTTCTATAAATACATGTGTATTCCCACATGTAAACATCCCCCATCAGCAACAGTCAAAAAAAATGAAATTGATGAAGGAATAGATTTTTCGCCTACTTTTTAATAACAGGTACAAAACACAATCATTTGGTAAAAACATACAGATACAAATAACGAAATAATACAACCAAAGAATACATGCTTCTCCAGGTAAGGTCCAAGTTTCACAGTCTGCATCTCCACCTCATATTTTAAGATTAGTTTAAAATTTCTACCTTCCAGGTTTCAGAGATGGATTACTCAGTCAAACTGTGAACTAACTTTTTTTTTTTTTTTTGCGGTATGTGGGCCTCTCACTTTTGTGGCGTCTCCTGTTGCGGCGCACAGGCTCCGGACGCACAGGCTCAGCGGCCATGGCTCACGGGCCTAGCCGCTCCACGGCATGTGGGATCTTCCTGGACCGGGGCACGAACCCACGTCCCCTGCATCAGCAGGTGGACTCTCAACCACTGCGCCACCAGGGAAGCCCCTGTGAACTAACTTTTACACTGAAAAGGTATGATCACAAATCATCATTGAGAATCATCAATTATTTAGATAAACCCTAACTTATTAACTCTCATCTATCAAGTTTTAGAAAAAAGTATCCCCAGGACAATGAAAAAGTGTACTACTTCTAAAGGATTAAGTGTGGACAGCCAAAAAGTGCAGGCATGTAGGAGACCACCTCTACCTGGAAATAACCCTCTCTGCTGGCTGTGACAAAGAAGAATGACCCACACAAAGGCCCAAGCCAGATGTTACAGCTACTCACAGAAATGGGACCAATTTCCTCCAAACATGCTGTGAACAGCCATAGTGCTTCTTTTCATGTTTACAGAAGCTCCATTCAGACTCAAAAAGGTCCTCCCCTACATCTCACTAGATCTAGCTACAAACAACATTTGAAATGAGAGGTAAAGAAACACATATCCTTGGGGATTCCCTGGAGGTCCAGTGGTTAGGACTCGGTGCTTTCAATGCCAGGGCTGGGTTCAATCCTTGGTTGCAGCCAAGAAAAGAAACACATATCCCTGCACCCTGCCGAGTGTAAGAAAAGTGTTGGTGTTATGTGAATCCTGTGCGGTGACAGACACAGTGTGGGTGTCCACAAGAGTGGATGTGTGGACACGGTGTCTCAATGATTAAAAGCCAAATGCTTCATTCTTCTGGCAATCATCAAGGCTCCATCAGTTACAGAATTCAAGTTGTGGGAAGTGACCATATGCTGGAGAAGCACAGTGAAATATGGAAACTTATAAAAATAAAATAACACAAGTTTGTGGGTTCCCTAGGTCCTTTCGCTTTTTCCAATTTTTCTATCATTTTCACTATTTTCTTCTTTCCCTCTTACTCTAATTTCTATTCAATGACTTTTTCCCCCTCCTTTTTTAAGTAAAGCACTTGCTCCAGTTGAGGTAAAGTGTTCCCAAATAGTTTCACCTCTTCTATGACCCTCCCCACTCCACACACACACACACACACACACACACACACAGAGAAATACTTAAATCAGCCAACTCACCAAAGCCAAAGCCATGGACAGCTGGCACAAAGCAGGGATACGGTTTTGCCTTACAATGAAGAAGTACTCACTGCTCAAGACTAGGCTGCCATCGACTCAGGATACATGCTTTGGAAGACCAGACATGCTGCTCAGGACACGCTCCGGAGTGAACCTCAGAGACACTGCCTGCCAGCGAGGAGGAGGCAACAAGGCAGGCAGTAGTGCACACCCCGTGCCAACGCTTCAGCCTGCTCCTCCAGCCCCATAAGTCACGGGTCGCCCAGGCACACAGGCACTCCACTCTGAAAACAGGTGAGCAACTGAGTGAACAGCTGGGGCAGAAAATACCAGCTTTCTTACACGAGAGAGAGGCAGCACTGCCACCAAGGAAATTGCTCAGCGTGCTGATTCAGACTAACGGAAGTAGGGTAAAGGTCTACTCCTGGTATCACCCTCCAGGCCGCAGGATGACACCCAGCTGCTCATCAGGGATGTAGCAAGGAGAAAATCTGGTGGCATCTCCAAGCCCACAGAGTAAGTCTGCATTCAGTTTCGACAACCCTGGAATAGAAAAACCAGCATTTCCTGCTAGATCTTTCAACACATATAAGGAAGTCCCTCATCAGCTGTTCCTGTGAGGTGCTTCTTAAAATAATTGTCACATCTGTAAAGCCTTTCCTGGACAAAAGGCTTCTGAACAGATCGCGTTTCAGGTACTTCTTGGTTCCCCCCTATCAGACGAGCAAAAACTCTCTCCAGGTCTTCTCCATAGAGTCAAAGTTTCTACCCCAAAACACCAAACCTCAAAACAAGCAAGCAAAGAACAAATAAGTGAATTCTGGACTGAGAAAGACCGGAAGAAGACCATGTGCATTTCTGTCCAGTGAATCTAAGACTTGACCAGCAGAAAAATGGCCCAGAGTCATCTCAACACAGACACTGAGAACACCCATGGGAAGCCTGCTACTGTCAATCAATCCTGAGCTGCAGGAAGTTTCCAGAGCTAACCAGGAAAAACTCTACTGCCAGTCCCTTACAAAGTCCTTGCTGTGAGCCAGGCCCTGCACCATCCTCTTTCCTACACCCTCACTTCCATCCTGACTGCAGCCCTAGGATGCAATGCCCAGCCTGGGCCTGTCTGCTCCCGAAGCCTGGGATCTAACGTACCACTACCCTTTACTAACAAAAACTAAACTAGCCTCTAAAGAAAGGAGTGTAACAAGAAAACTAGTTATGCTCTGACTAAATTAATATCACCCAATTTTGCCTGGGATTAACACTGGATCAGTTGTCAAAAAACAAGTAACAGTTTATGGTAACAGTGTAGGGGGATGGGTGGGAATAAAAACTCCTGTTCAGGGGTTTCAGGAATGTCATACTGGCCATCCTTTAAGACCTCATGCACATGCTCTTTTCATTAAGGCTTCTCGGGCAGAAACAATATTTTCCTACTTGAAACTGTTTACGCTACTCTCCTGCTCTCCCAGGGCATCTGACTTTTTCACTTGTATTTTAGTTGTTCGTGCCAGTGACTTGCCTCCATCCTTTCCTCCACAAGCTCCTTGAAGGCAGGCTCTCCCACACCGGCACAGCGATTTGCTCACAAGTAAGCCTGCTACTTGGTTTCATTCGTAAAGACCGACCAAACACCAATTAAGTCCACCACAACGTGAACTCTCTTTGAAGAGGGTGAATCCTAAATAACGTTTATGTGATAAATCAAACATCATATGAAGACTCACTCCTCCTACAATTCATCACATATTTAAACACAACCACGTAAATACCTTTGACAACGAAGCTGCTGTTCCAGGTTTTATGAGTTTGCCTCCTGCAGATGCTGAAGAGCTGTTTTCGGGTTTCGTTTTGTCTGCTGTTTGCGCTTTGCTTATCCCAGACACCTTAGGCACTGAGCCAACACTCCTGCTTGTTTTCTTCATTCTGGGCTGCCTCTTCGTAATGCATTTACAAGCAAATCTGTGGAGATAAATGGAGATAAATTATACTGAGAACAAAACTGTAAGAAAGCTCTCTAAAAATTTGTTTTTGAAGGATCTTACCATGAACTAAATAAAAATGTTTGAAAGCTAGATGTCGCTACAGAAAATAAAGGATGAAAAATTCTTAGACTTATTAATCAGAATGCACCCTGTTTTCAAGGCTTCCTTCTTGAACACTAACTTGAAATTATTTTCTACATTCTAGTTCTCTCAGTAAAAACAATAACACACAGTACATTTAGTGAAGCAATAATCATCCTGGCACTTGAGAATGAGCCACTTTGCAGGTCTCTAAGATGATCACACTTTCCAAATTATCCAGCACAGTCCTAACTTCAAATATTTGTTGTGGTATTTCCACATAAACCAGCAAAACAGCCCAGAAACTCCAACATTCAGGATCTAAATATATTTCCCAGTATATCTCTTTTATCAAGAGGAAGCATCAAAATGCCTTATAAGAATATAAGCCTCAATATTTGGTTCAGAAAGTAAGGGCACTCTTTTACAACCTTAAAACCATGACGGCAAACCTTTCGCCTAAGTGGAACAGACTCAATTTCAAGCTTAGAGGACCTGGAATAACACTGGCCACACACAGAACTACGGCCAGAAAAACCCTTCAACATACCTCTATCAGCTGAGCTAGAAAAGCAGTCTCTACCGTAGTATCATGTTTGGAAAGACACATTGGCCTGGTCTGGGTAAAGTAAATAATACGACTAACAAAAATGAAAGCCTACTGTGAACGTAAGGAAGTTTATGTACGATGACGCTGAGAAACTACACTGAGCACAAAAAAGAAGTTGGTCTATTTTAGGAAGATTTCTACACACTAATAAAAATAAAGAGAAACTTACAGAATAGCCTTTTGGAAAAGAAAAGGCTCGTTCCAATAGCTTCAATGAACACTTCACCTAGACTGTATTCGAACGCTCCAGATTTATCTTGCCTGACGTAACACAAACTGTACCAACTGGTTTGGTGGCAGAACAGTGAGACAGGGCAAAGGGGGCTCCGCTCCACCCTCACCGTGATAAGGCCTCAGAGCAAAAAGAACACTGTTTTTGACACCAAGCAAAACACAGCGAGTCCTCAGTCTCCTCTCCAGCCTTCTCCCAACTTCCTGGTTCTTCTTTCCAGAAAATGCTGTAATTGGTGACAATAAAATCACCCGTCTGCTTGCCCTGAAGACTTCTGCTTTCTACTTCCCTGTCCCATTGGAGCACTCAGCCCAGAGTTGGCACTCCCTCTAGTTTAGCTCCACCAAGCTGCTCCTTATAGGTTCCCAGAGGACACTGAAAATGACCAAGACAGACACGAGCAGCTTCCCACAACACGTGCACCACAGTTATGCTAATCCCTGCCAACTGGCAACTTTGTGCTTTTCTACCTGTAAAATTAAGGAATTAGATTGGACCCATCACTAAGTTGATTTTGTAGAAAAATCAAGTTCCTAAGAACCTTTCCTTCAACGTCTCACTTTCCCTTTGTATTTATCTTTTTTCTAAGTCTCATATCTTGTAAATGGCTCCCCAAAGTTTCTTTCTTCTCTGCTCCAAATTCCACGCCTGCACTCCTTCCTACACTACTCAGACCCTCTCCCATTCTCTGCCTACTCCTCCAGCTGCTGTCAAATTAACTTTTTCTAGACCAGCACAATCCAACAGAACTTACTGCAACTATGAAAATGTTTGGTATCTATCTGTGCTATCCGAAGTAGCCACTAGCTACTTGGGGCTGCTGAGCACTTGAAATGTGGCTAGTGTGACTGAGGAACTAAAATTTAAATTTTAATCTTTTTAAATTTAAAGTTACATGGTAGACACCATACTGGACAACGTAAGAGACTGTCCCTTTCCTGCTGCTGTCTCTGTCCCAGAGTTAAAACCTAATGAACTACCACTTCCCTCCCACCAGGGTGGCTATAATCAAAAAGATAGATGGTAACAAATGTTAGAGAGGACGTGGAATAATTGGAAGAGTCAAGCACTGCTGGCACAAATGCAAAATGGTGCAGCCACTTTGGAAGATAGTCTGGCAGTTCCTCAAGTGGTTAAACACAGAGTTACTAGGACTTGCCTGGTGGCACAGTGGTTAAGAATCCGCCTGCTGGGCTTCCCTGGTGGCTCAGTGGTTAAGAATCCGTCTGCCAATGCAGAGGACACTCAAGCCCTGGTCCAGGAAGATCCCACAGGCCGCGGAGCAACTAAGCCCATGCACCACAACTGCTGAGCCTACGCTCTAGAGCCTGCGAGCCACAACTACTGAGCCCTCGTGCCACAACTACCAAAGCCCACACGCCTAGAGCCCATGCTCCGCAACAAGAGAAGCCACTGCAATGAGGAGCCCATGCAACGCAAGTAAGAGTAGCCCCCACTCGCCACAACTAGAGAAAGCCCGCACGCAGCAACGAAGACCCAATGCAGCCATAAATAAATAAATAAATTTATAAAAAATAATAAAATAAAATAAATACAAATTTTGACACGTAACTGTTCAAGCCAGACTATAATAGGAATAAAACAGTCAGAAATGAACAGCTCTAAGCTGAATCACTGTGAATCTGACAGTTACAGTGTTGACTTGGGCACGAGGTCCTGGCAACTCAGATACATGCCATCTCCATGCACGCTCTCCAGAATGTGATTTTCTAAAAGCGGGAACCACGCTTGGTGTGACGGCTCATCTTATGCCAACCTGACTGAGCTGCAGGGCACCCACACATTTTGTCAAACAGTATTCTGGGTGTGAGGGTGTTTCTGATGGAGATTAATAATTGAATTCATACGCTGGGTGAAGCAGGTGTTCTCCCTAATGTGGGCAGGCCTCATCCAACTAATCGAAGACCTGAATAGAACAAAAAGGCTGGAGTCTGAGGGAACTCTTCCTGACTGACTTCTTGAGTTGGGATGTCAGTCTTTTCCTGGCTTTGGACTCCAACTCTCAGACTGGAACTTACGCTAGCGGCTCTCCGGGGGCCCCAGCCTACCAACTGCAGATCTTGGGACTCCTCAGCCCCCATATGCATGTGAGCCAACTCCTTATAATAAGGTTGGTTCCGTCCTACTGGTTCCATCTCTCTGGAGAACCCTAATGTACTTCATAGCTGAGAACAAAACAATTTCCCCTCAATGTCTACAGTAACTACAACCCTGGAAAATTCCATATATACCAAAAAGTATGTTAAAAAAATGCTTTCTTTGTGTAAGATGGAATAAGATTCTAGGCTCAGTCATAAACAGGTTTTTTTTTCTATCCACATAAATTATTCAGCAAGATATTCCAAAGTTTTGCAGATCTCAGGATAAGTTTTCATTCTGCAGAACTGTCACTTCATTGAGTCTAGACTTCCAGGGCCCCCACCTATTAAATATCAACAGTCTCCACCAACCATTGAGACAGTCAAAAAAGCTTCCACAATTTTCTAAAATGACCCCTATTAAGGACAAGGATCCTCCAAAACAGGTGATAATTCACCAGAGACCTTGGTCCCCCACATCAGGTTAAGGAGCAGGAATCGTTGGCCCAGACCCTCCCTGGAGCCCCAGGCCTGGGAGAGATGCAGAGTGGAGAGAGAGGACAACACAGCATGCAGCACTTCCAGGGTCTGACTGCGAAAAGGAGTGCGATGGAAGTTACCACTACGCCTCCCCGGCCCGCACGAGGGTGTCACATAGGCACCCACCACAACCTCTAGTCCAGTGAAATCAAGGTGTGGGGGGGAAGAAAAAGTAGCTCTCCTCACAAAAACAGGATGGATGCTGTCTCTCTACATATGCTAAGAATAATCTCAAATAACAATAATCCAAGGAGTGTGTCACATGTATTTCTCAAATAATATTTCTTAAGATATTAAACATTTCTTAAACTAAAAACATCGAAATATATGCACTGCTCCCCAAATAGGGAAAGACACTGAAGGCCGCAAGCCCCTCCCATGGACAGGCATCATGCCCCAGCTGCGCCACACCCAGCACAGGTCCCTGAATCCCCACAGGTGGGCGCTGATGATGTAACTCTCCCTGGGTCAACCATTCTTTAGTGACAGTAGTCTCAATCCAAACCCCTCACCCTGCCCGCCAATCCATATGGCCTCCAATGCAACCATACACAAGCACTTCCTCAGAAACCGGCAATTTTTATCTCAATGAAGATTTCACAAGAGATGAACAAAATGTAACAACACTAAAATTATACTGCTCAATCTGCCCCTTCTAGACTTACTACTTGTCCTATCAGTCAGTGCTGGTACTCTTGACCAATATCTTTCATTTTGAAGGTGCTAATTACCATGTTATTTAATATAAAACCGACCTTTTGGATAGATTTTAGAAAACTTATTACCAGGTCTAAATCAGTATGTATTATGTTACAGCTGTAAAAGTAAAAACCTTAGCTATAATCATATTCATTTATAGAGGGCTGCTACTTTTTTATTTAAAATAATTGTTAGGCAAGGGCAGAGGCACAACTGCTCTCATTTACACAAATAAGCTTGCATTCAGTGTGAAGGCTGCAGTCTGGGTGGCTGGACCTCTTACCAGGATGTCCCAGTACAGGATTTACAGCTCCAGAAGCCCTGCCTAAAGCTAATTACATAGCCGCAGCCACACAGGAAGCTTGAGTTTCCTTTACATGTATAAGGAGGTCACATAAGGAAAACAAAGGGCCATCTCTTACCTTCCACACATGGCAGGTAAAATACTATCTAAAAATCAAACTACAGACTCTTAAAAATGGAAAATATCTTGGAGGCCGCTTATAGGAAACCCCACATGGAGCACCACTGACAAAAAATGGAGCATACTGACTACTAAGTTAGGAAGCAAGTCATTACTTAACAGTCACTGAACACTTATTTTGTGCCAAGACAAGCCAAACGCCAATTCTCTGGGAATCTAGTGAAACAAGGATAAATAAATAGATGGACATCCTAAGCTGATTAAGACAAAAATACCTATCTTCCAGGGGCTCACAGTCTAGGGGAAGAATGAGGTGCATAAGTGAACAGGTCTCCATCCTTGATGAACCTACTGCAAACATGAGGGACATACATGTACAGGGTATGGGGAGAGCAGGGGGACATCGTCCCTGGTTCTGCCCTTGCAGAACAGGGAGGGAGGTACAGGTCAGAGGTTTAAGAAAGCACGGGCCCCCTGAAGACCTGGGCCTGCTCAAACAGAGAAACGTCACAGTGACGACCAGCGGGGAAGGGTTTCGGTCTGACACACAGCACTGAGGACTGAAGGCAGTGCCGCCCTGATTGGATGTGTCCTTCCTAAAGAGAAACCTGGTGCTGCAGAGGATGGACTGAAGGACACCATATGGGGGCTCAGGGAGAGGGGCCAGAAGGGCATCTCCTTCCCTGCAACTCCTTTCCTCTGACCTGAATCTGAGAGCCATACTCAAAGGTACCCTCAGCCCACAGCTCTCCCAGGATCTGAGGACCAGCACAGCGCTTTGATAAGTCTGCCCTTCCCCCACGTCGGTCTGAGAGTCTCCAGCCCCTACTCCAGACTTCGCACACCTGTGCCATTGGCACAGACAGGAGGAGGACCTGGTCTGCAAGCACAGCATCCAGCCGACTATTACTTTCTCCATCTAGACACTGAACTTCTCAACTTAATCTAAGAAAAAACCCTGTTTGGCCAGGAGCTACCAGAGGCTCCTCCAGAGTTCATGGTTACCTAACACTACAAAGCCTCTTTCACACAAACTGCTGCTAAGCTGCTTTTCTCTGATAACATTTTATTATGAAAATTTTCAAACACACAGAAACGTTAAAGAAACTGAACAGTAAACACTCCACTTTTCTCCATTTCATAGTTGTGCAATTTATATTCTGAAAAAGTTTACACCTGTATCTGTTAAAATTATCATTTGGTCAAATTCAGCTTAAGGTCCAGCCTTTGAGATATTTTTAAATTTTTTTTTTTTTTTTTTTTTTTTTTTTTTTTGCGGTACGCGGGCCTCTCTCACTGTTGTGGCCTCCCCCGTTGCGGAGCACAGGCTCCGGACGCGCAGGCTCAGCAGCCATGGCTCACGGGCCCAGCCGCTCCGCGGCATGTGGGATCTTCCCGGACCGGGGCACGAACCCGTGTCCCCTGCATCGGCAGGCGGACTCTCAACCACTGCACCACCAGGGAAGCCCTATTTTTAAATTTTGACTTCAATTTGAAACCCATTAGTTCTTCTCTAAAAAGCACTGTCTTCAATCTTAAGTCACTTGTCCAACCAGGATCCTCACCTACAATAAAAGGCTGAATTCTAAGGAATCTCAAAGGTACCTCCTGACTCCAAAATCCTAATACACCTCACGCAGCTGATGGTAATGTTACAAGTAGAGAACAGAGCGGTGAACAGGCTCTGCGATGTGTCACCACACCCCCACCCGACCCCGGGCCTCAGAACAGCAGCACAGCACTGAACTTCAAGTCAGGAGAGCTGGGTTCACACTCCAGCTTTGCCACACAAGCTGTGACTGCAGGCAAATCACTTCATCACTTCATATGTTTGCAAATGTTTCCTCTCCTATAAAGAGGAGCTGATAAAACCTAATTTATAGTTATTGTACAAAATAACATGTGTAGACCAAGAAAGAGAACAAAAACCCCAACACACTCATTCCAGAAGTTTTTTCACCAGGGCTCAAAGGTCAGAAAAATGGTGCAACAATCCAAGAGCAGGGATGGCAATTTCTTTCAGTGATTCAGAAACTCCACCCTCCCCAACCATCCACCCATGAAAAACACACGAATCAAGTTTCAGAAATAATGCCAAAAGGACCTTAAGAATTTATCTTAACTGTCATTATATTGCAACAAGAAGGCTCCTCCCTGAGCAAAGGAGAACACAGATTGTCCTGGAAACCACGAAGGAGCTCTGAGGCCATCCCTCACCAAGAAGCACCTTCAGCCCTGGCAAAGTGCGGGACAGGAGCCCTTGGTGTTAACTACAGGGGTGGTCCCTAATCCTCCCACCTGTAGACACACAAGAATCCCGATGGGTCACCACTTCTTCCTTTGAACTCCTCTATGCACCTCCTATTCACCTCCAAGTAGAATCATTTGTCCCCTCTGTTACACTAAATGTATTGCTATTTAAAACTATTTAAATGGAATTGTGGGGACTTCCCTGGCGGTCCAGTGGTTAAGACTCTGGGCTTCCACTGCAGAGGGCACAGGTTGATCCCTGATCATCAGGGAACTGAGATCCCACATGCTGGGTGGAGCAGCCAGAAAAAAAAAAAAAAAGGAATTGTTATTTAATTGATAACTTATAAATCCACTGTGCTTTTTTTACAGTATCTGGAGACTGCCCCACCCACCATGTCTGTTCAAATCTGTATCCCTCGGCAAGTTACTTAACCTCTCTGAAATCTCAGTTTCCTCATATGTAAAATGGGCTGGTAATAATACTACCTTCCTTATAAGGATTTTGGGAGGATTAAATGAAATAACGAACCTAAAGTGCTTAGCAGGGTGGCCCACAGTAATGATGGCATAAATGTGAGCTATCGTAGTCTATAACAACACACTGCATGCCCCAAGTATGACTAATGCCTTATTAAAATAAAAGCAGCAACTCAAAAGACACTCTGTCAGACAAACCCTTCATAAAGAATGACTAAAGATTATTTTTACTCACTACTTCATTTAATTACACACTGTGGCACACAGATGTCAACAAACAACACTTGCTTCTGGTTCTTTCCCACTGAAAATTACGTATCAGGAAACACTGAAAATATATGGTAGGGAGTTCCCTGGAACGCTAATCAGGAGACCTGGATTGTGGCTCAGGCCTGGCATGCCTTCATGACCCCAAGCAAGTCATGCGAACTCTGTGAGCCTTGTTTATAGGCGAGGAGGATGGATTAGGATCACTCAAAAATTCAAATATTCTATTTCACAATTTATACCTCAAGAACCAGGAATGAAAACATTTTTAAAAAAGGAAATTGCTTATTAGCTATGATGTTTTTATGTTATATATTGATAATATCCTACTAAAATTCAAAAAAAGGTTTCAATCCAAGCAACCTAAATACATTTATCTCTTATTTCATAAACTCCATATTCAAAATGTAGGGATCATATTAAAATTTTAAATTAAGAAGAGACTAAAACACTGAGAAGGAATCACACTGTCAAGGGAAAATTGAAATTTAGCAAACTAAATTGGAGTGTGGGGCTTCCCTGGTGGCGCAGTGGTTAAGAATCCACCTCCCAATGCAGGGGACATGGGTTTGAGCCCTGGTCCGGGAAGATCCCACATGCTTCGGAGCAACTAAGCCATGCGCCACAACTACTGAACCGCATGCCACAACTACTAAAGCCTGTGCGCCTAGAGCCCGTGCTCCACAACAAGAGAAGCCACCACTATGAGAAGGCTGCGCATCTCAACGAAGAGTAGCCTCCACTCGCTGCAACTAGAGAAAGCCTGTGCCCAGCAACAAAGACCCAACACAGCCAAAAATAAATAAATTAATTAAATTAATTAAAATAAATAAATAAGTCTGTAAGTAAAAGTTGCTACTAAATGGATCAAAACCAATAACCAATTGATAAAATCATGACTTCTACAAAACCAAACAAAACGTTGAAAAGAAATTCAATAAGAAATGTTTTAATTAAATAAATCATAATGCAATAGACTTCTTATACTGAATTCCTCAACATATACATTTTTTTTAAACTTTCTTATTGTGAATTGCAACACACTACCAGAAAGTGCATTTAAAGGTGTACATTTTAAAGATAGACTTGGAGTGGACTCCACTGAAAAAGGCAAGGCTTACTCAGACAAAAGTCTGAGCTTTGCCAGGTCAAAACACTGCACATGTGAAAGTGGGCGTGTATTCAAGGTGCAAGAGACAGAGACATGAAGGAGAGAGGCCAGGGAGATGCCTTCGGGCATGTGATTCTGTGCTTAGCCTGAATCTAAATACAAAAGTCCATTACTGCTCAAAATACTTCCATGCTTACTGACTAAGGAGCTTACTGGAAATTTTTAAAAGCTTATTTTTTAATGTCCATTTTTAAATGAAGTATAGTTGCTGTACAACGTTATTTAAGTTATAGACGTACAATAGTGATTCACAATTTTTAAAGGTTATACTCCATTTATACTTATAAAATATTGGCTAGGGCTTCCCTGGTGGTGCAGCAGTTGAGAGTCCGTCTGCCGATGCAGGGGACACGGGTTTGTGCCCCGGTCCGGGAAGATTCCACATGCCGCGGAGCGGCTGGGCCCGTGAGCCATGGCCGCTGAGCCTGCGCGTCTGGAGCCTGTGCTCCACAACAGGAGAGGCCACAGCAGTGAGAGGCCCGCGTAACGCAAAAAAAAAAAAAAAAAAAAAAATTGGCTATACTTCCCATGTTGCACAATATATCCTTGCAGCTTACTTTATACCTAACAGTTTGTACCTCCTTACCCCGCTACCCCTATATTGCCCCTCCCCCATCCCTCTCCCCACTGCTAATCAGTGCTTTGTTCTCTATTATCTGTGTCTTTTAAATGTTTATTTTTATTATAACATGATGTCTTCTCATTTTTAAGACAGATTTTACTTCATGCCTAAAATTAGGGTGTGATTATCAACTAATGTGCACATTTAATATGGTGGTTCTACCTGCTCCCAGAAGCCAATGATGCAAACTCCGGCACTGAGGAAAGGCGGCCTTCAGAGGGACCTCTCCTTCACTTCCACCTCCAGCCCCACGTGTGCACTCCCCTCCAAACGCCCTTGTGGCCACAGAAGAAGGAAAAGGAAAAAGCAGTTCCTCTCCAACTTCCACCCCTCCTCCTCACAGCTACCTCCTCTCTGCCTGGCAACGCTGGGTGAAGGGAGCCTGGGGGCGAATCTACAGGAGAAGGTGCCCAAGTGGACACTGAAGTCGGCCAGAAGGAGGAGATGGCAAGCAGGGCCGACACAGCTCCAAGTGGAAGGACGGGGCAAAGTCAGACCTCACTGGAATGGGATAAAAAGTTGAGTAGGAGATGAAGGAAGAACGTTTCAAAAATTCGGCTTTGTGAAGGGCACAGAGTCAGAGGGTGATGAGGAGGGTGAGACACTTTGCTGATGTTGCTATTGTGTAAATGCCAGAGCAAGCTGCCTGGGGGAGGGCGGTGCTGCCCAGCACCAGCACATTTGATTCGAAACCACCCTATGTGCCTGGAAAGGAGGAAGAAACTGAGGCTACAGAAGTAAGGAGTTTGCCCAAAGTCTGAACTCTTTTCACTAAACCACAACTACTGATAGACAGGATACTAGAAAAAAAGAGTTAATTATCAGCAACAAAAATCCAAAAGCGCAATTCTATTTCCCACAGAAAAACCCACTCATACTAATTTATGATTTCTATTACTCTGCAAGATTTAACACAAGGAAATATTTAGAAACAACTAGAAGCTCCCTGCATTTTTCAAACTTAGAACCATAAGTCTTCTCCTTCTTACTGCTTTGAAAAAAATAACAACAACAACGAAAAAACCCTAATCTTATACTAGGACCTCTTTAGATCCATTTCTGGAGATCTTTTTAATACAAGGCGCTAAAAGGCCGTTAAACTACTGCTGATACTTAACATTCCAGACAAGTGACAAGGCTGGAAAAGGACAGCCTAAAAGAATTTCTGGCTATAGTACACAAATGGTTTTTCCAGATTTAGTCCAAAACAAATTGGTTCCCAAAGTTCAAACTCCCAGAATGCAAGAAATTTTGAGTCTCCTCTCCTTCTTCAGCCATATTTACAAAAAGAAAATGTTTATTCATGGCCCCTTCAAACCATGGCTTTATGCTCAGATTTCTGGCAGGCAGTTACAAAATTGCACAATACTGTATTCATAAAATTAACTGTCAGCCATATTTTTAATTAAAAATATCAATTCAATATATTGGTACATTTATAACAAACTGTGATCTGAAATACAAAATGAAACATTTTCTTTTGTTATTTTACTAATCATTCAAATGTAACAATGTAATAAACCCTTTAATAATAAGCTAAAAATTTTAGATTTGAGAAATGTTTTGCCAATGGCACAAAGAAAGTCTTTCCAAACTAAACAAGTTAAAACAGATTAGAATTTGAATTCAGTTTAATAAAAATTGAAATCTTTTTTCAATAAGCACTTCACTGATTAGATAACATGAAAAGCAATAAAAATTACTAAGGAGTACTTTTTTCTTATATCTACTGAGTATAAGGTAGTGGTCTCAACAGTGGGTAATTCTGCCCTCTAGGGGACATTTGGCACTGTCAGTAGACATTTTTGGTTGTCACAACTGGGTGAGAGTCCAGGGATACTGCTAAACATCCCACAATGCACTGGATACTCCTCGCAACAAAGAACTATAGGGCCCCCAAAATCAATAGTGTCAAGGCTGAAAAACTCTGGCATGAAAAGATTGGTTTAAACCGAGGAGGGAAGGGAGATGTTTGTCTTTCTGCAGCAGACTATAAATACAGTCTCATCTGCACATTGTGTTGAGCTGAGAAAGCCAACTCAACAGAATTGACTGAAAGAGCAGGGAACGTGTATGACATGGGGCCTCTTACACCCTTGATTTCCATCCACATTTTCTGGGAAAGGACAGACAGCTCAAAGAAGGCTCTCTCTGATCTCCCAGAATGAAATGTAAGGAGAGTCACAGGGACCCACTGCTGACCTGCACCTCCTTCTGTGGTGTCCTGCCTGGCAGACCAACAATCCCAAATGGATGGCGAAAATCCACTGTTCTCCAGTCCATCTGAAACCTCACTGGCAAGAAGGAAAGCAGGGAACTAAACCCTGAGGGCCCCCTGCATGCCAAGCACTGTGCTGGGGATACCACACACACAGCATTTCATTCAACCCTCCTTCACCTTGAGAGGTAAGGATGACCTCAGGGCAACCGTGAAAAGGATCACCTGAGCCTCCCACAGCTGGCCGATGCCAAGGGTAGAGGTCTGAACAGGTCTGACTCCAGATGTCCCACGAAGGCACCACAGCAGGGTAGCTCCCTAGGCTGTCTTCCTCAATCTCAGGTGCGGCCTGCACAGTGAGACACTGAGCCATGGTAGAGACTCGTCCCGGCCCCCGAGCGCAGGTCTTAGCTGACAGCATCCCCTCGTCTCCGTGCCCACCACCCCTGCCAGCCCTGCTCCAGCTCCTTCTGTGTCAGGGAAGAATCACAACCCGGCGACCCAAATCCCGCTGCCCCCCAACCTCTCCAGGCGCCCGCCTACCTGCCTCAGGCCAAACGCCCCGCTCCCACCCTCTCCCCACCCCTTGTCTGATGCAGCCACGCTCTTTCCAACACCTACACTTCCACTCGGCCATCCCGCCCCAACAGCCCCTTACGGTCTTCTCCCACATCATGCCAAGACTCTGCTCCAGGCACTGTGACCACAGCACCCATCTCACTGTATTTCATCCCAGCAACATTTGAGACATATTTAGACTAAAAAATATTCATTCTTTACCCTAAATTAAATGGTAGGTGGGCATCCTGTATCTTACCTGGCAACCCTAGGCCCTGCACACAGACCGGCCAACAGGGAGGAAAGGGCAGCGCCAGGAGAGGAGGGAGCAGAACACGGGGACGAGACACAAGGTGAACCGGGACGAGAACGATGGGCAGAAGCTACACAGAGAACAGCAAGAATATTAAGCCCGAACCACAGAGCTCGACAGTCAGTCCTCCACAAAACAGCCCGATCCAGAACTCCAAAGCCACTCTCCAGGGCTCTCTCCAGCAGCTGGGGTCTAGAGCAGCACGTTTCTTTCATGAAACCAGACCCCTGTGCTGGGCCCTCTGCCCGCCTCGCGCAGCTCCCTCCCACGGGCGCGTTATTCCCCCAAGTCCAGTGTCCACTGGTTGAAAACTCCCTCCTCCTTCAAAGCAATCTTGGAGGACAAGCAGCTCAAATCCCTCAAAGCCCAGCTCAGAGGACCTGGGTCACACGAAGCCCCGCCCCCAGACTGTCCCTCCAGCACCATCAACACGCCCTCAGGGCAGCCACGTGGAGGCTTCTCTGCCTCACCAGGACCGCAAGGCGCATAGAGGAGGCGCCTAGAGGAGGCGAGGCAGGGCCAGTGCCAAAGGCATCATTTAAGAACTACAAAGAGAAAGGAACCAAACAGACAGACAAAATCAGAGCTAGGATGTGAAGAGCCCAAGCCACTGCTGAAAGGACAAGCGTGTTAGAAGGAAATCCTGGAAGCGCTCTCGAGACACCTATTACCCAGTTCACAGCCTGTCACACCACATCCTGCAACTGGGGGTAGAACTTCTACTCACTTATCAGTGGCAGGATGAGGATGTAAGAGGAAAAGAGAGGAAAACCATGGCAAGCACTTCCTTCTGAGTTCCAGATGTCATGGTGCACCCATCCCTGTGAAAATGTGAGACTCACCATATAACTCAATTACACTGACTTTGCTGTTGCCAATTTAGTATCATGCTGTTTGTCTTTACTGCGTGAGTAATGTATTCCAAAGTCCAAGCACCGAACTTAATTACGTGTCAGAATTTCAATGCAATGCAACCAACAGGGTATCAAGAAAATAGAATGTGTAAAATAAATGTTTCTTCCTAATGCTTCATTCTAATTTTTAACAAGTAAAATGTCAGAACAATGTTACCTGATTTAGCAAACTCGGAGCTTCAGTAACAGGTTACTAGTAACACATTAAGAGTAATAGGGCTTCCCTGGTGGCGCACTGGTTAAGAATCCGCCTGCCAATGCAGGGGACATGGGTTCGAGCCCTGGTCCAGGAAGATCCCACATGCCGCAGAGCAACTAAGCCCGTGTGCCACAACTACTGAGCCGGCACTCCAGAGCCCGCGAGCCACAACTCCTGAAGCCCGGGCGCCTAGAGCCCGTGCACTGCAACAAGAGAAGCCACCACAATGAGAAGCCCGCACACCACAACCAAGAGTAGCCCCCGCTCACTGCAACTAGAGAAAGCCCACACACAGCAACAAAGACTCAACGCAGCCAAAAATAAATAAATAAAATAAATAAATTAAAAAAAAAAAGAGTAATGGAGACTTCCCTGGTGGTTCATTGGAAGGTGGTCCAGTGGTCCACCTTCCAATGCAGGGGATGTGGGTTGGATCCCTGGTCTGGGAACTAAGATCCCACATGCCACCGGGCAACTAAGCCCGTGGCCCCAACTAGAGAACTTGCGCACCACAGCTAGAGAGCCTGCGTGATACGAACTACAAAGCCCATGTGCTCTGGAACCTGCGCACCACAGCTAGAGAAAACTCTCACGCCACAACTAGAGAAGCTCATGCGCAGCAACAAAAAGATCCTGCATGCGTCAACGAAGATCCCGCGTGCCGCAACTAAGACCCAACGCAGCCATAATTAATTAATTAAAAATCTTAAAAAAAAAAAAGAATAATAGACTCTCATACAAACTGTACAGCAGCTCACCCCAAACTCAGCAGATGGGACTCTTCAGATTCTAATCCTTCAAAACTATTTCTTAGGTTTAAAATATTACCCCCAAAATTACCAAATCCTGTCTCTGAGAACACTGCTTACCTAATCTGATTTACTGCAAATGAGTAATTTAACTATTTCAGCTTTAAAAACAACCATCTGGGCTTCCCTGGTGGCTCAGTGGTTAAGAATCCGCCTGCCAATGCAGGGGACATGGGTTCGAGCCCTGGCCCGGGAAGATCCCACATGCCGTGGAGCAACTAAGCCCGTGCGCCACAACTACCGAGCCTGTGCTCTAGAGCCCATGAGCCACAACTGAGCCCGCCTGCCACAACTATTGAAGCCCACGTGCCCCTAGAGCCCATGCTCTGCAACAAGAGAAGCCACTGCAATGAGAAGCCCACGCACCGCAACGAAGAGTAGACCCCACTCGCAGCAACTAGAGAAAGTCCATGCGGAGCAACGAAGACCCAATGCAGCCATTAATTAATTAATTAATTAATTAATTAATTGAAAAAGAAAAAAAGACACAATGCAGGCAAAAATAAATTGAAAAAAAAAAAAACAAAAAACAGGGCTTCCCTGGTGGCGCAGTGGTTGAGGGTCTGCCTGCTGATGCAGGGGACACGGGTTCGTGCCCCAGTCCGGGAGGATCCCACATGCTGCGGAGCGGCTGGGCCCGTAAGCCATGGCCACTGAGCCTGCGCGTCTGGAGCCTGTGCTCTGCAACGGGAGAGGCCACAGTGAGAGGCCCGCATACCACAAAAACAAAAAAAAACAAACAACCATCCCTTCTAAGGACTTCAAAACACAAACAGATTTTTATGAGAGAGAGAAGAGCAGCATTGTTCTGGGCCATAACACTAAACACAGAGCATGGTGCCAGAAGGCAGATCTCCAACTAGCAGCCTGGGACACTGCGGCTGTGCACTCAGGAATTCACAGTCTAGTGGAAAGAACCCAGATTATTCCGGCAGAACCTGGTTCAAGTGCCAGCTCCACCACTTACTTGTTATGTGGCTCTGGGCATGTTACTCACGTCCAAACTTCAGTCCTTGCACCTCTAGGTGGAGGCTAAGAGCTCCTACACAGGACTGCTACAGGAACCACACCAAACAGCACACTGCTATCCTCGCTACATCACAGAGGTGAATTCCCCGTACCCTAACTTCTTATTTCTTCTTTCCAACTCCTCACACCACCAGCAGAAGAGAAGGGGTCTCTCCCCCCAGGACAGTCCCCAGGGCTGTTCTGCTCCACTCCATCTTCCAGACAACTAAAAACTCCACGGTCCACTGCAGGTGTGTGCCACCCGCTCTGGGGCCTAACCACTGCTGCTGTCACCCCGTGGGGTCTAACTCAGCAAGGCCTTCCTTTGCCTTCCTCATTCAGTGGGTCACTAATTGGACTTGCCCTTCCTCTGTCCCTGGTGTCCAGCCCTCTCCTCACTCGCTCCCTTGCCCAGTATGAGTCTCCCCACTGGCCTTTCATCACACCTCCTGACTGACACACATCTCTCTCTGAACCTTTCTGCATGCTTTCAATCCCTTCTATCCTTGCATCTTTCTTCTTTTTGAATTGTTGCTTTTTTGTGTGTGTGTGGTACACAGGCCTCTTACTGTTGTGGCCTCTCCCATTGCGGAGCACAGGCTCCGGACGCGCAGGCTCAGCGGACATGGCTCACAGCCCCAGCCGCTCCACGGCATGTGGGATCCTCCCGGACCAGGGCACGAACCCGTGTCCCCTGCAACGGCAGGCAGACTCTCAACCACTGCGCCACCAGGGAAGCCCCGAATTGTTGCTTTTTTAAGATGAGATAAAGGTATTGTGGATTTTTGTAAAAGATTCTTTATTAATTAAATTAGAAAATAACAGAAAAAACTCTGGGCCTGGCTTCCCAGGTCCTCTAATCAGTCCTCTCTGCTTCCTGTTTGCCTATGACTGAGGACAGACAGAAAACTACAGTCCATGGGCCAAATCCAGCACATCACTTGTTTTTGTACAGTCCACAAACTAAGAATATTTCTTGCATTTTTTTTTTTTTGGCGGTACGTGGGCCTCTCACTGTTGTGGCCTCTCCCGTTGCGGAGCACAGGCTCCAGATGCACAGGCTCTGCGGCCATGGTTCACCGGCCCAGCCGCTCCGCGGCATGTGGGATCTTCCCGGACCGGGGCACGAACCCGTGTCCCCTGCATCGGCAGGCAGACTCTCAACCACTGCACCACCAGGGAAGCCCTATTTCTTGCATTTTTAAATGGTTGGGGAGAAAAAAAAAAATCAAGAGTATTTTGTGACATCAAAAACTATACAAAATTCAAGTTTTCAGATCCACTAAGAAAATTTTATTGAAACACAGGTACACTCATTCATTCATGTATTTCTAGGGCTACTTCTGTGCTGATTAGTTGCAACAGAGACTATATGGCCTGCAAAGTCAAAAACATTTACTACCTGGCTCTTTACAGAAAAAGCCTGTCAGTCTCTGTCTCTACTGAGACTACAATGATATGCCTTCCCCGCCTCTCAGTTGACTTTGACTTTCCTCTTCTTTTCTTTTCTTTTTTTTTTTGGCCGCGCCATAGAGTCTTAACCACTGGAGTGCCAGGGAAGTCCCTTTGTTTTTGGGGGGGTTGACTTTCATATAGAACTACAGGTGACTAAATTCCCCATCTCAGGAATGTTTTCCCCTTTTCCAAATCCTAACCATTACCAGCAGCTTATGTGGAAGCAGGTAAGCAAAACATTCCTTGTTACTATACAGATTGAGGCCTTGGCGATGCTGTCCCCGTGTATACAAGGGACGGCTGACGACCCCCTATTCACTTCCAATCTTTCACAGCGGGCTGGCAGGCTAGCAGCTAGGAAAGAGAGCATGCAATATAGGGTACTGAAAGAAATGCTCAAGGAAGCCATGGGAATAATGTGTCTGTCCTGTACCACAATGTCATCATTTACGTGTTACCAGTATAAGTGAAAGTCAAAAAGATACCAACTCAAAACAACAGAATTTCAAAAAGAAATCAGGAAGAAAAAGCTGATGAGGGGCAGAAGGGGATGAGGAGAAAACCGACAACTTAGACTCTCACCAACTGTGGTTAGTGGAAAACTGTGGAGACCCTAGCATTAAAGGGGCATGCAGCCCTCCCCCGGAGGCCAAAGCAGTCTAAGAAGGAAGGTCCCTATGAAGCTGGAACCTCAGCTCATCGGGTGTCCTGACACCCTCGAGCTGCCACGCTACATAAGGTGGTCTAACCCCAGGGATCACTACCTCCTTGCACACCATCTGGGAACAAATAAGAAGTAAGAAACCTGGAATGCACCTCTGTGACTAGTCTCAATAGGAAACCCTGACCTTTTGAAGGCAAGATGTTTTCACCTCAAATTTTTTTCAACTTTACCGAGATATAATTAATAAAACTGTAACACATTTAAAATGTACATCACGGCGACTGATGTACATATACATTGTAAAAGGATTCCCACCACCTAGTTAATTAATATGTCACCGCACATATTTATCTTTTGTTCATGTGTGTGAGAAGCAGATTTTGGAAGGGTGCAGGTGCTGTCAAAGGTTAGAATCTGATCCTATTGTCCACAAGTTCCCGGGAAGAGGAAAGCTCTGAAAGACAGACCCTGGAAGACTTGCTTCTGTAGCAGAAGAGGGAGTTTGGGCTTAAAGTGTCCCCACAGCACAGCAGGGCTCTTCCAAGGGCAACAATACAGTCCTGAGCTGAAATAAATCATCTGATTTACACTGTCTGGATCCAGGAAGACAGGAGTCCCAGGTAGACTGTCCTCCTCAGAGGACCTGGTAAGGTACTGTGTGCAGTTCTAGAACCACACTGTGAGGAGAAAATCTAATAACCAGCCTGTCTCCAGTCCAGAGAGCTCTGAAAACAACTCAAGTAAGTGAGACTTTCATCTCGGTAAGTGAAAATAGTCGTTTTCAAACTTCAAAAGGTCCAGAAGGCAGGAATAGGACTAGAGAGTGAAAGTTATCAAGCGACAGATTCCGAGGCAACTAATAATCAGCGATGTCCCTACACCAACCCACCGGCCTTAAAACTGGTTGGGTCCTTCCCTCGCCGAAGGCACTCAAGCAGGGCCAGGAGGACTGCTCGTCATCAGACACCAGCTGAATGTTCGGCTCCTGCACTAACTTCGGTTAGCTAGATACTCGGACAGTCACAACGCTTCAGCTCTCAGGGCTCCAGGTAACAGTGGTGTAACATCAACTGTTTTAAAGAGCATCACATTGAACCTACACGGGGGAATTTGCTGGGCTCACTTTCTCACTTGCCTGTTTCCTGAGGGAATCTCTTTCTCAGTGCAGTCACCAGCCACCCCCATCACCTGAAATGTCCCAAGCTCGCTTCTGACGCAGCATGGCACATATATCTAAGCTCCAGGCTCCTGACAATTTAAAAAAAAAAAAAAGTATGTAGACAAAAGACAAAGAAACCAGTAACTGCTATGCAAAAAGTAATCAGCTGTTTGAGAGATAACAGGTCTTTTTCCTCTTGACCTCACTATGCTCTGAAGCTTCACCTGCAAAGATGTTCAGAGACTAAGAACCCTTCACAGAAGTCACTCTCTGGCGTCAATACAGACCCTGCTGCTGCTGACCACCCTCTCCCCACCTGAAGGACTCCCTGGCCAGACAAGGTGCAGCACCTATGCAATCACATGCGACGAGGAATGAAACAGCATAGGAACCCTGGGTGGTTATCCCTGAGGATAATGAACCTTGGGTAACAAAGTAAACATTGCGTTAGCGTTTCAGCAGAGACTCTCATACTTGCATAATAAATCCCCCTCTTAGCCTACCATCACAGGATATACTCTTCAATTTTTATTTCCTGCTTAAAAAAAATCACTACAGAAATAGTATTGGAGGGCTTCCCTGGTGGCGCAGTGGTTGAGAGTCCGCCTGCCAATGCAGAGGACACGAGTTCATGCCCCAGTCCGGGAAGATCCCACATGCCTCGGAGCAGCTGGGCCCGTGAGCCATGGCCGCTGAGCCTGCGTGTCTGGAGCCTGTGCTCCGCAACGGGAGAGGCCACAACAGTGAGAGGCCCGCATACCAAAAAAGAAAAAAAAAGAAATAGTATTGGAAAAAATTATAAATTCCAAATTCATACTTCACTGTCACTTTATTTAAAATAATGTGTATACTGCATATGTGAGAAAAACGAACCAATCAAACAAAATCATCATTAACTACTATCAAGGGCCATCCCATATTTAAAACTTGCCTGAGTGGCTTAAGGGAGAAGAGGCATGAAATTAGGAAGAGAAGAGAGGGGGCCCAGCCAAGCGCTCAGGCAAGAAAGGGTGTAGAAGGAGGAGGCAAAGAAGAGGACCTCAGTAAGACCAGGCAGGCATCAAGGTCAGTCCCCCAACCATCGTCCTATGACACCCCCACAGGCTTTGTCACTAGTTGCCTCTTCAATTCTTGGGCAGTTTTTCGTACGTGGAGCCAAATGTCAGTGCAACTATAACTACCATTTACTAGGGAACCTGCCAAAGCAGCACAAAATAAATCCAGCCCTCTTTCCATGTGAAATATCTTCAAATATTTCAATTATAAGAGAAACAATGCCCTACATAGTCTTCTATTCTCCAGGCTAAATGGCACTGTCGTTCCTTCAACCATATGGCAAATGCATTCCAGTTGAAAGGCAGCATATTACAGTGAAAAGAACATAGGGCTTTTAGTTAGAAAACTGGGCTCAAGTCCAAGCTTGGCCCCTGGTTAACTCTGTATTCTTAACCTCGTTTCCTCACTTATAAAATTAAGGAAAATAACTACCTTAAGCTGTATGGTGAGAGGACCGTATTTAATGAAAGGTACACATGAAATGTATGCTTTTTCAGCCATGCTGCCACGGATGCTCATTAGATTCCACAGTACTAATAATCTAAACCTCATAAACCTTATGAATTAAATTAGTTTTATAAATAAAGTTTTGGAACCCAACCCAACTAAGCACATGTGTGGTGGGGGAGGACAGCGAGAAGCAAAGGCAGGAGAGGAGGTGACTAAGATCCCTGTACTGCTAGACAGTATGCTGGGTGGCATTTATATTCTACACTAGACCTTCAGAAATATTACTTTAACATAAATTTGCAGGTTGTGTTTTGTTCTGAATTTTTATAAACGAACATTAGTAACTGAATTGCCCAAAAAATTTTTCTGCAAAATAATGTTTTATTCATTAGAGTGACATTCTGATTATTAATAGATGACTAGCATTCCATCATGATGGAGCTGGTCTGGATGAGCAAGACTTTGACCTGGATGGGTAACACAAAGGGTGAATAACTAACTGTGTGTCTAAAATGTGCATTTCTAACTTCATTTCAAAGTCAAATATAAAAAACAAAATCAGAACCGAAATGCTTATTTTAACTGCATTACCACTAGGGCCAACATAGAAGGGTTAGTGCAGGCCAAACTAGGCTACATATCAATATAAATCTGCCCTTATTGGGAGGGAATTCCCTCCAGGCCTAACCACTCTAGAGGACCCAGATTATTTTCCCTAAGCATCACCATGAATAATTTAAAGTAGGCTTTACTGGAGGGACAATCTCAATAATTCATAGGGCAATATAACAAACACAGAAAAGTTCAGGAAGAAAACAAGAGGCTTGACTGGGCCCAGAAGTTTTGCCATTTCCCCCAAAAGTACTCTCAACTGCATCCATCAGAAACCTCCAGCACATATATCTCACCTGGTTTTCGGGGAACGATGTCTATTACTTGTCAACAGAATAGGAGGATTTGGATACAATTTATAAATGTGCAAACTTTGCTACCAAGGACTCATATGTGGATCTCCTAGAACTTCATATCCACATTAACCAATTGGGTCTTTTTTTTTTCCTTTTTTTTATTTTATGAAAATGTTTCTACTTTCTCCTGCAAGATTATTAATACTAATACTGACTTAAAGTAACTTGTAACAACATTTAGGGCAATCTAGCCTTTGGTACTTCATATACACTACTCAGAAAGCCCCCACAGACTCAAACTGCAATGGTAAACCCTAGGCTATGCTACTTGTTTATTTCCTGACTTTCCACCCCTGCTCCTATTAGAAAGTAAACTCTAATAAGAGTGCAGGGTGTTTTGTTTGTTTTGTTCATGCTGTTGCCTCAAAGCCTAGAACAGTGCCTGATCCATAATAGCCTTTTATTATCTGCTGAATTGAATGAATAAACAGTATATTTATATTATGGAATATTACTATGAAGCCATTAATCACAATGAGTCAGAATGATACCAGCTGATTTAATGGACTTTCCAGAAGTATTAAGTGAGGAAAACAAAAGGCAGAAGTGCCAAAAATATCCCATGTTTTAAAAAGTATGCCCTGGAAACCCATACATTGATCGGGAAGTGGAGAACTTAGAACCTGACACACTGCTGGAGGGACTGCAAAATGGAGCAGCTTTGAAAAACAGTTGGTGGTTCCTCAAAAAGTTTAACATTGCTACCATATGACCCAGTGATTCCACTTCTACATATACACCTAAGAGAACAGAAAACATCTGTCCACACAAAAATTTGTACATGAATGTTCACAGCAGCATTATTCATACTATCCAAAAGTGGAATAAACCAGGGACTTCCCTAGTGGTCCAGTGGTTAAGATGCTGCACTTCCAATGCAGGGGGTGCGGGTTCAGTCCCTGGTCAGGGAACTAAAATCCCACGTGTCGTGTGGCCAAAAAATTAAAAAAAAAAAAAAGAAAGAAAGAAAAGAAAAGTGGAATAAACTAAATGTCCATCAACTAATGAATAGATAACAAAGTATGGACTCTTATTTAGCCATAAAAGGAATGAAGTACTAATGAATGCTACAACATGGATAACCCTTGGAAACATTATGCTAAATGAAAGAAACCACACAAAAGGCCACATATTGTCTGATTCCATTTATATCCAGAACAGACAAGTCCAGAGAAAGTAGATTAGTGATCGCCAGGGGCTTGGGGGAGTGGAGAATGGGGAGTGACTGTTGCTGGGTACAAGGTTTCTTCCTGAGGTGATGAAAATGCTCTGGAATTAGAGAGTGGTGCTCAATGCACAACTCTGTGAATGTACTAAAAACCACTGAGGTGTGCAATTCAAAAAGCATGGCAACCTAAATGTCAATCAACACAGGAATGGATAAAGAAGATGTGGTACATATATACAATGGAATATTACTCAGTCATAAAAAAGAACAAAATCATTCCATTTGCAGCAACATGGATGGACCTAGAGACTGTCATACTGAGTGAAGTAAGTCAGACAGAGAAAGACAAATATTATATGATATTGCTTATATGTGGAATCTAAAAAAAGGGAACAAAATGAACTTATCTACAAAACAGAAATAGAGTTACAGATGTAGAAAACAAACTTATGGTTACCAGGGGGTCACGGGAGAGAGATAAATGGGAAGATTGGGATTGACATATACACACTACTATGTATAAAACATTGATAGATAACTAATAAGGACCTACTGTATAGCACAGGGAATTCTACTCAGTACTCTGTAATAGCCTATGTGGGAGGGGAATCTGAAAAGGAGTGGATATATGTGTATATATAGCTGATTCACTTTGCTGTACACCTGAAACTAACACAACATTGTAAATCAATTGTACTCTAGGGACTTCCCTGGTGGTCCAGTGGTTAAGAATCCATCTTCCAATGCAGGGGACACAGGTTCCATCCCTGGTTGGGGAACTAAGATCCCACATGCCTCAGGGCAACTGAGCCCGCACGCCGCAACTACTGAGCCCACGCACCACAACTAGAGAGAAGCCCATGCACCACAACTAGAGAGAAGCCCGCATGCCGCAACTAAAGATCCCACGTGCCACAATTAAGACTGGATGCAGCCAAAAATAAATTAAATTAAAAAAAAAACTATACTCCAATAAAAATTTAAATAAATAAATAAATTTGACTCATTTAAGTTGGAAAAAACAAAAAGGATGAACTTTATGGTATATGAATTATACCTCAGTAAAGCTGTTATTTTTAAAAACCATACATGTTTGCAAATGAGTACATGAATGAATATATGCATACATGATTCTTGTATTCAAATGAATACATGAACGATGAAGAGTGGTATGAAAGGCTGACATTCCTGGTGGTGGAGTTCGGGGGAGGGGAGAGTGGGGTGGGGAGAGGAGACAAGTGTTGAGGCAAGAAGTAAGAGATAAACAAAAAAAGACTAAAAAATCCAAGGCTGGTGGCCTTGAGTGGCAGGGGCCGGGCAAAGTTGAATAATTACGCAATGAGGTAAGCTTGAGGAATAAAAATGAGGGGGACTTCCCTGGCGGTCCAGTGGTTAGGACTCAGCGCTTTCACTGCAGAGAGCCCAGGGTTCAATCCCTGGCCAGGGAACTAAGATCCTGCAAGCCTTGCGGCTTGCCCCCCCCCCAAAAAAAAGAATAAAAATGAGGGAACTAGGTTTGAAAAATCCAGCAGGTTATTTGTAACAGGGCAGAGAAAACACACCTGAGTAAGTGTAATGATGTGACAGAGTTTGCAGAAATGCAGAGGCCAGATGGGGAAAAGAACAAGAACACAGGACAGAAGATTTAAGACTGACCCTAACCAGGGACTTCCCTGGCGGTCCAGTGGTTAGGACTCGGTGCTTTCACTGCTGGAGCCTGGGTTCAATCCCTGGTCAGGGAACTAAGGTCCAGCAAGCCACCAGGCCAGGGCTGGGGGGTTGGGGCGGGAGGCTGGGGGAGACTGACCCAAACCCATCAAGGTTTAAAATGTGCAAGAAGACTCAATAGCTCCTGCTCAAGAACTCTTGGGCCTGGTGGGGTAGAACAAACTATGACCAGGAGACGCTACCAGGGGAAGAAGGGAGGGGGACTCAGGACACTGGCATCTCCTACATGGCAGGACAGGGGCATCTCTCGGAAGAAAGTGTCCAGTTGTGACGGTTCTGGAAATCAGCAGCCCCAACAAACTGCTTCAGGACTTCCCACGGGACGAGGTGCCCCTAGAAAATGGCTGAGTTGGGACTTTCCCAAGAACATGAAAAGTGAGAGAGGAAGAAAGGGACAACTTTCATTTTTAACAAGTATTTCTTGACAAATCCTAACACTGCCGTCAGTTTCTTTGCCTCTTTCCCAAGCTTAATCAGGCTCTTTTTTTTTTCTTTTGTACAAACTCAGTTCTTTTGAAAAGAAGTGTAATACAGGGCTTTTTTTTTTCAAGAGACAAAGTATTTTTCCCCTTTAACATTTCTGTTTTCCCTGGGCTATATGTACAAGAGTCAAACTTGAAATTTAATATCTTCATCTCTTAAAACTTTACCATCCAAAAACAACAACAACAACAATAAAAACCACCACCACCAAGATGGAAGGTATACAAGGGGAAAAAGGGAAACAACATGAAACAAATGCACATTCCTTCCAGAGCCCGGAACAAAGGTGATATAATAGACATCACAGACAGAGTCTCCTCCGTCAAGAAATTAGATTTTAATTAGACACTAAGACACAATTAAATGGACTTTGCAAGTTGGTGTGCATGGCTGGGAGGTATCTCAGGGATGGCGAGGTCAAGTGGACCTGTAGTGAAAAGCTCCTCAGGGACAGGGACTAAGTGACCCACTTCCTCAGGACCCATGCCTAACAAACTACTCACCCAGCAGATGCAACGACACGCACCCCACTCTGCACTGTGGTGTCCCAGCTGGTGGAGAAGAGCAGACAAAACCAGAGAGCCAAATCCTAACTGGACAGGGTGCTTGGACAAGCCTGCAGGAGACAGGATAAGGGATGCCTTTCAGGCCAGGTCCTACCTGAGCTGAGTTTTGAAGGATGAAGTGAGAGAAAAGCTTTCCAGCAGAGGAGACTGGAGAGAGTTCCAAGGACCAAGAGCTCAACGAAGCACCTAAAAGGAGGTGGGGGCAGGACGAGAGTGGCGGCCAGAGCCCAGTGACACCAGGCTAAGGATCGGTAGATCTGATTGTAAAGATAGTGGGAGCCATTGAAGGATTTTAAATTGTGCAGCGAGCAGGGCAGTAACCGTGAACAGATTAACATTTTAGAAAGAAAGGCAGGGGCAAACCTCAGGATTTAACCAAAAAATAAAGACAAGAACTACAATGAAGATGTGCAAAAAGGTCAGGGAAAGCACTTAACAGATCTGCGTTCTCTTCTTCTGGACAAATGTCCTTTACAGAGTTTCCATGTTATCCTTTGAAAATGGAGATCTCAGGTGGGTGAGAGCAGTCAGTCCTCCCAATGTGAACATGAGTATTTGAAGAATTAAAGATTGCATTATTAATTTTAATTTGAGACACTTTTAAAATGTATGCTTGATACACATTATATACTGTAGTTTTGTAAGTACAAAAGAAAATTTACAATAACTCTAAATCTAAATCTAGTAAGATTTTTTAAATCTTTACAAATTTTTAAGATTTCACAGACACAATGGTCATCTGTTACATTCACTTTGGAACTGGACAGGGTGCTGGACAGCCACTTCTCCCCTCAGCATATCTGAAATATAATCTGTAAGCCTAATTTCTTGATGGTCATGGTGTTTCACAGCAAAAGACTGGGGTCACAATACTAAAAAGTTTCGGAGCTGACAGAGAATCCCCACAGGGGTTCTTTACCTCGGCAGCCAGTCTATTCAATACTAACAATTCCAACCACCAGGAGGAATTTCCCTGCCTAGGCTTATACACACACAAAAATATCCTGACATTTTACATCTGGTAGGAAAGGATGATCAGAAGTGTCTTTAATACCAAGCAAATTCAACAGAGCCTTCTTAGTTGCCTGTGGATTGGGACAAATGACCACAAAGTAACTCATATTTACTCTTAAAAAGTAATCTATACTTTAATCTTAGCAGCAAAAGCCCCAGGAACATTTTCACTAAACTCCCTTACTACAACAGCAAAACAATAGATTCTACATTCTCTTTATTTCTAAAAATACCTCATTGTGATAAGAAAACCAACCTGTAGTTGCCATTTATTACAATCTCATTTAGCACCATTTACTATCACCATCATGTCACAGAAGATGCTTTAATTTTAGTATCAAGAAAATGACATTTTTTAGAAAGGGAAGTCCTAGTTGAATAAATTTAGTTTTATGAAAAACTCCCTATATTGTCCTCGTTTTTCTTAATACACTGAAGCCCACTCAACAGTTCATTTCAGGGGCCTGACCAAGAGTCTCCGAGATTGGTTCTCACCAGCCTTACAACACCACCTGGTCTTTGACGAAGGACCACAATGTCATGGAACTGGTGAGAAGGCCCAGTTCTACCCCTGGCTGAAGAGGACTAAGTAGGCAAAGATCCATTAAACATTAAAATTGGCAACTCAAGCTCCTTTCCATCTCCACCCCCAACCCCCACACTTTACAGATGGGGAAATGAAGGCCAGAAAGGAAAACCGACTTGCCCAAAGCCATAAAGCCAAGAAATTTAACGCACCTACTGACACCCTGCCACTGTTCCTCTACTGAGGTGGAGAGTTTGCGTAATGACTATGGACAAGTTAGCCATGTGATTTAAATATGTATATGGTTATACAGCAAGTCTTAATGTATTATGAAAACCCATCCCTAATAATAATTTTGAACCAAAGCAATACTATCATCTGAGTCATCTAAAACATAAGATGTACTTTATGGAGTCAGTTATAAAGAGAACCTCTGCTTCAGAGAAATCCCGTCTCAAGAGGACACACTGCGGATACACAACCCCAAAAGTTCAAGTTTAAAACAGAAATTTTGATACAAACCTCACCTTAACCAATACTGCTATAATCACTTCCCATTCACTATGATGCTGAACTGCACACTTAGATATTTGGACTGTTGCCAAGGTGCAGAGTGATAAAGCTTTTCTATGGCACTATATTCACTTTCTTTTCTTTTTAAAAAAAATTTATTTATTTTATTTATTTATTTTTGGCTGTGTTGGGTCATTGTTGCTGCGCGTGGGCTTTCTCTAGTTGTGGTGCGCGGGCTTCTCACTGCGGTGGCTTCTCTTGTTGCAGAGCACAGGATCTAGGTGCACGGGTTTCAGTAGTTGTGGCTCGCGAGCTCTAGAGCACAGGCTCAGTAGTTGTGGCACACGGGCTTAGTTGCTCTGCGGCACGTGGGATCTTCCCGGACCAGAGCTCGAACCCATATCCCCTGCATTGGCAGGCAGATTCTTAACCACTGCGCCACCCGGGAACCCCTCACTTTCTTACTGAAAATGAATGTCAAGAAAATCCCTACATACGTAGAGTATGCAAAGGCAACTAAAAAGCATTCTCCAGCTATCTCAAGATGCTTGGTGCACACTCATTCAACGGAGAAAAGGAGACTGGTTTCAAGAGAAAAAAATTACTGAATCAGCTATCTCTTTATAGAAAAAAATCTTACCTAGGTCAATACCTTACTTCTCCTTACCCTTCTGCATCGATGTGTCTATTTGATAACCTACCCATATTATAGTGATGTCTGCTGGTATCTACCAAGCCCCAGGCTCTGATTGCATCTCAAGATGCAGCCCCCGGGATGAAAGCAAACATTTTTTAGTCTCTCGCATCTGCTGCAAACTTACAAGACATTATCAATGGCTGAAGATGATTTTTTTTTTTAATACAACACAGACATTTCCCCCTGTGATCAATACAGGACGGCGAATTTATGGGAATTTTCCCTGGGTCCTCCCGTGCTTGCCCGCGAATTACCAAGGGCATTAACAAATCAAGATTCTTTGCGCTTGAATGATCACAGGAGTTACTTGGTTTTGTAAATGGGCCGAAACTGAGTGGAAACTTTCTTTTCCAGTCATCTCCAGGGGAGCTGCCCAGAAACGAACTCTGATGTCTTAAACGTAACCACTGAAGCCATACAATGACCACACTGCGGGAAAGGCAGAATTTCCTCGGCAGAACACAAGATTATTCACATCCAACCTGATGCAATTAACCAGGTCTGGAGAAAAAAGGATACTCCTCCTGCTCCGGGCTGACCCCGCCGGCGGAGCTGGGAGCGGGTGGGGGCGCGGCCCGGCGGAAGCAGAGCCCGCAGGAGGCCCGGGTCGGCCGCCCGCCGCATCCTCGGGCCCGGGGATGGAGGCCGGGGACTAAAGGACTGGGGGCCAGGGGCTATGGGGCGGCGACCCCAGCCTCTCCTGGCGCGCGAGAAGAGGAGACCGGTGGGCGCGGGCGCAGAACCAGCCAGGCCCCAAGCAGCCGGGACGCCCGCCGGCCGGGGTCGCGGCTTCGGCTGCCCGGGGGCCCGCGAGGGGATGGCGCAGGCGCGCGCCAGGCGGGGGGCCCGGGAGGGGACGGCGCAGGCGCGGGCCGCCGGGGTCTGCGGGGCCGCCGGGGCCTGGCCGCGCGGGCGGCGCTGAGGAGAGGGACGCTCCCACCGCGCACACTCAGGGCACCCGGCCCCGGCTCTTACCGCGCAGCGCCGCCTCGCTTGCTCGCTGGCTCCGGGCTGGGGCCGGGCGGCGAGCTCGCCCGGTGGCGCGGCCCGAATCCGTTGAGTCCGGCCTCAGGGCAGCAGCCAACCCCGCGGCGCCGTTCGCCCGGCCCGCCCAGCCTCCCTCGCGGCCCACGCCCCCAGCCCGCCCCTTGTCCGTCCCACACGGCCGCCGAAGACTGCGCAGGCGCGGCGCAGGCCCCGCCCACATCCGCCCCCGCGCAGGCGTCTGCGGCACAGCCCACTCGGCTCGCCTCCCTCTCGGCTCTGGATCGCGCAGGCGCCATACCATCCCGCCGGCCACAGAAATGCCTCAGGCAGGCAGTGCACATGCGTGAGGCTTCCTGCTCGCGCTGGCTGGCGGATGCTCCTGGAGGATGCACTGGGCACTGCCGAGTGATGTGTTAACGCTCCATCATCCCAAAGGCTCGGTTTAGCCCAGAGGTCCACGATTCATGCTCGGCTTAGCCAAGAGGTCCAACATTCAGGGACGTATCTATAGCGTGCCAAGGACGGCGCTGGGCTTGAGCTAGACAGTGGTGGGAAAACGCAGAAGCCCTGCCCTCCCGGTACTCCCTGGAGATTTGGGGGGAGATGGGATGCAGGTTTTAAAAAAAAGCACAACTTTTTTTTTTTTAATTAATTAATTAATTAATTTTTGTCTGCATTTGGTCTTCGTTGCCCCGCGCGGGCTTTCTCTAGTTGTGGCGAGTGGGGGCTACTCTTCATTGCAGTGCGTGGGCTTCTCATTGTGGTGGCTTCTCTTGTGGAGAACGGGCTCTAGGTGCGCAAGCTTTAGTAGTTGTGGCACGTGGGCTCAGTAGTTGTGGCTCGCGGGCTCAGTAGTTATGGCTCGCGGGCTCTAGAGCACAGGCTCAGTAGTTGTAGCGCACAGGCTTAGTTGCTCCGTGGCACGTGGGATCTTCCTGGACCAGAGCTGGAACCCGTGTCCCCTGCATTGGCAGGCGGATTCTTAACCACTGCGCCACGAGCGAAGCCCCAACATTTCTTTATTGGTCCTAAGTCTAGACAGAATTCCTTTTTCTTCCTGTGTCATTTTTACTGAGTTATATTTTTGCAGGAAAGTGTCTTTTGTTAATGTTTTACAAATCATTGGCATAACGTTGTTCATGTAATTCTCTGATGGTTTTTGTTATAATCATTGTTTCTTTTTGTTTCTCAATAAATTTCTAATACATTTACATATTTCAAAATTCAGAAAGCACCTTCTCAACCCTGTCTCCATTGCTGTAGTGCCTCTTCCCAGCTGCAGCTAAATGTATTCAGTTTCTTGATAAAAATATTTTTTGAGTATAAACAAATATCCAAAATAAACAGATTGGTTCTTTAGCTTCCTTTTTTTGTTTTTTTACACAAATGGTAGTCTACTATACATAATGATCTGTACCTTTCTTTTTAAAACCGGAATAGCCATGATGGTTTAATAGTCTGGAGATAATCAATCATTCAACATTTGTGTAGGACTTAGGTCATGGTCCTCATCACCAGACAGCCTGCGTTTGAATCCTGGCTTCCTCAGTTACTAACCATTTGTCTTTGCATTTCAGTTTCTTCATCTACAAAATGGGAGCTGTTATGGGTTGGGGGGATTAAGTGGGATAATGCATGAAGGGAGCTTAGCATGATGCCCAGCACCCAGTAAACACCTGGTGACTGTGAAGGGCATTCATGTTGCATCTGTTTCAGCATTTACAGTTCAAACAGGACTCAACATCATTTAGATCTTCACGCCAGCCCTGTAAGAACTGCATGGAGGACAAGAGATAATTTTTTTATATTAAAGTACACAAACTAAATATACAACTCAATGAAATACACAAAAGTGAAGGTCAAGAAAAAGAACTTGAGCAGTTTGCCAAGTCCCTCCTCTCCCCTGCCAACACTACATCCTCCCCAAATGTAACCACATTCTGACATCTAACTCAGGATGAATATGGGCTGATTTTGAACTTTAAATAAATGGAATTGTATTGTATTGATTTCCTAGGGCTGCTGTAACAAATTACCGCAACCTTGGTGGCTTAAACCAAAACAAATGTATCGTCTCACAGTTCTAGAAGCTGGAAGTCCAACATCTAGGTGTCAGCATCTCTGAGTCTCCTCAGAAGGCCCTGGGGGAGGATCCATCCCTTGCCTCTTCTGCCTTCTGCCAGCTGCCTGCATTTCTTTTTTTTTTTTTTAATTTTTAAATTTATTATTTATTTATTTTTGGCTGCATTGTGTCCCCGTTGCTGCGCGCGGGCTTTCTCCAGCTACGGCTTGTGGGCTGTAGGCACGCGGGCTTCAGTAGTTGTGGCGCACGGGCTTCAGTAGTTGTGGCGCACGGGCTTCGTTGCTCCGCGGCATGTGGGATCTTCCCAGACAGGGCTCGAACCCGTGTCCCCTGCATTAGCAGGTGGATTCCCAACCACTGCGCCCCCAGGGAAGCCCTGCCTGCATTTCTTGATGTTCTTTTGCTTGTGGCTGCATCATTCTGATCTCTGCCTTGGTCTATGGCCTTCTCTGTGTTTGTGTGAAATCTCCCTTTGATTCTTATATAAGGACACTCATGATGGTGTTTAGGGCCCACCTGGATAATCCAGAATAACCCCCCCATCTCATGATCCTTAATTTATCACATCTTCAAAGACCCTCTTTCCAAATAAGGTAACATTTATAGGTCCCAGGGAAAGACTGGATATCTTTAGGGGGCATTATTCAGCCTACAGCAAGTATCTTTTTGTGTCTACCCTCTTTCACGCAACATGAATTCTGTGAGATTCATCCATCTTGTTGCATGCATCTGTGGCATGCAAAATGAATATCATTTTGGTTGCTGTGTGATATTGAACTGTATGAATTTACCATTCCATGGTTTATCCATTCTATTGATGGACATTTGGGTTGTCTCCAGTTGTGAGCTATTTGTGGAATGAAAATTGGATTAAGCAAAAAAAGATTCCTGGAGTCTCCAATGGGAAGCTATATGCATCCTTGGTACACACCGTTCTAGGTTATCTGATTCTGATTCTGCGGAGGGTGGGGGGGGGGGAAGACTTTGGACCTTATATTGTCTTTGAGCTCTTTTGCAATATTGTAGAAAATTGACAGCAATGCGAATAATTCTTGTCCAAGGACAACCCTCCCCCACAGTGGAAGAACCAGTTTTGCCTCCAAGTTCATTTCAATATTTCTGTTCTATATATGTGTCTGACCTTGGAGTTCTCCTTTGAACTGACGGTAACACCTTACTGGTTCCCTCATTTAATGAATGAGTTAAGTAAACTCTTTGATATATGTTTATTTTATATTTGTATAAGAGTCATGATTTTACCTTTTTAAAACATTACCCTTTAACATTAAGAATAAAGTTCCTATGAACGTCTTTATACACAGCGAAGTACTTTTAATGAACCAAAACTACTAACCTAGATTTTCTGCCATTGAAATTCCAAAGCAAAAGCGCCATTTTCCACCAAGCAGGAGGCTACTGACGTTTCCTGAGTAGGAACCAGGTCTGCTGAACCGCACCTGTGCAGGGTTGGGTGGGTGGGTGGGTGGGAGAGGGTACAAAGATGGTTCTGACCAGGTCCCTAGCCTCTGAGAGCCTTCTCTGCCTGGGACAGCAGTGTAACCTGGTCCTGAATCAGGTGAGATGCTGCTAAGGTGTCCTGGATGGATCAGCAGGATTCTGGGAGGAGGTGGCATTTGAGGAGGATTTGAGGCAGAGAGAGCCTCCCCCACTAGACCTCGGAACTGGGCTTCTATAATGTGCACAGGGGCCGGTCACTGCAGCTTTAGGACAGGGAACTGACATGTTGTGAGATCTTCTTTAGGAAGACTGCCCTCATGACACATGAAGGGTGGGGAGGGCGACCCTGAGAGTCAGGACACCTGGGGAGGCTGGAGGCCTGGCATGGCGATGGGGCCAGAGGAGAGGACATAGATCAGAGGGTGGGGTGCACGGAACTGTCCAGACTTCACCCCAGTGTGTGGCTGGGCCTCAGCGCTGGGTGGTCCCATCAGCCTTACCACACCTTGGTCCCTTCTCCTCGGCTTGCCAGGACTGGAGGGGCAGAAAGAGCAGGCAATTTGGGCAGCTGCAGGCCAGGAGCAAGAAGCGATCTGGCGAGGTGCCCAGAGCATTTATCACTGTGTGAGCCCCTCCCAGGGCCCAGCCTCCACGGCCCACGACCACCAAGTGGCAGGATTTGGGACACTGTGATGATCAGCCTCAGAGGCTGACACTTCCCCCCCAGGTCAGGCCCCGCCAGCCCTGCAGTGCTGGGGTCTCATCACCACTGAGATGGGTGGGGCGCTGCAGCCTGGAACCCCCTTGAGCTCTGTGCCTCTGGTTTCGTGGTGACCCCCTCAGCTCACCCTGACGCTCACCCCCGACACTGACTGTTCCACTCGGGCCCAGCTGCTCTGTCTGCACCACAGCTGGAGGAGCCAAACAGGCAGGGACCGCAGGCCAAGTTTTAATCAGAAAACAACTGTCCCCAGCCATTAGCAAATCATCAGCTCCGAGTGCCAGGACATCAGCTTGGGATTCTTGACATGCCTCTCTTGGAGCCAGGGGTGCGCCGAGTCCCAGGAGACGTTCAGCTGTCAGCTGAGCAAAGATGTGTCTGCAGACAGAGATGGGCTGCTTGCCCTGAGAGGGACTCAGTTACCCAGCAACCATGGTGTGAACCCCAGGAGACTCCTTGGGATGCCCAGCTGGCTTGCAGGTGATCCAGAAGAGACACAGGAAGGACACCAACTCAGGACAGGTGTCCCCCCTTCCTCACAGCCCACAGAGATCAGAGATCATGAAACCCTCTTGTTTCACAGTCAGAGAAACTGATGCCAGCAAGAAGGGAACCCATGTACCAAGTCCGCTGGTCTCTGGACTTGAGCCCGAACTCTGGCCGGGACAGCTGTGTGACCTTGAGTATGGCCCTCAAATTCTCTGTACTTCCAGTTCTTTTGTGAACAATGGCAATTCTCCCACACCAGTCAGGGATGCTGGGGAACTAAATAATAGGTCCCCACCCCACCCCAATATGTGCCCCTCTGGACACCATGCTTCTCTGCACATGGCAATCACACGGCTAGTAAACGGTAATGTCTATGGCCCCAGAGACTGTAAGCGTCCCAAGGGCAGGTCCTGGCATGTGGCAAGGGCTCTGGAAATGCTTCCTCTGTCATCTCTCAGCTCTAGGTCCCCATCCACAGAAAGCAGTCACCCTTATGCAGCCTCCTGTTTCAGCTCCATGGGGACCTCAGGAAACAACAGCATATCGTGGTGGGGACACGGAAGACAAGGGAAGATGAGCTGGATAAAGGGATTCCACCCAAATGTGCCTGAGGCTTAAATAGCGCTCCTCAGCCTGTGTGTGCCCCTTCCCAGTGTCAGAGTGAGCAAGTCCCGATTTTACAGGTGAGGAGGGAGTTCCCTGGCAATCTCACACTTTCACTGCTGTGGGCCTGGCCGGGAACTAGATCCCACAAGCTGCGCGGTGTGGCCAAAAAAAAAAATTACAAGTGAGGCTCTGGGAGCTGCATGAGTTGCCCAAGCCTTGGCCTCTGGACCCTGGGCCCTCTCCCTCAGTCGCTGGTGCCCCCCGCCTTGCAAACTAGTCCCCCGAGAATCCTGCACACACCCCAAGGCTCCAAACATGCCCACGTCTCCTCTTTGAGAATCAAGAATCATCTTCAGGACTCACAGCCCCCCAGCTTTCTTTTTTTTGGCCAGCACCCAGGTGGTGGCTGTGGTTGGGTCACCAGGGGAGCCACGGGCCAAGTGTGAACTGGAAGAGATTCCAGTTGACTTGAGGAGGGGGGCAGAAAGAAGTCGGTGTGCGGACTGAGCCCTTGGTGACCTGGCTGAACTGGCCAGAGGCCCTGAGAAGGCCTGTCTTGGGACGTGTGGCCTGCGAGGTCCAGCCGGGCACTTGGTGCATCTCATTTGGGGACACGCAGAGGAGCAGCCTCGGTCCCCCAAAATGTGCTTATCCATGAGGTTCACCGGTGTGGCCTGGACAAGGAGGGTGATGGCCCCCTGCCCTCGGTGTGATCAGTCAACAACCCTGGGACCCTTTAAGAGGGTTGTTAACCCGGAGCAGCATGGGGAGGACTCGAGTTCCACGCTTGGGTCCACATCCAGGCGTAAGAATAGTCAAAGGCCACTGTATTAGTGGACTCAGGCCGCCATAACAATAAATCACAGACCAGGGGCTTAAACAGACATTAATTTTTCTCAAGGTCAATGTGCCATGCGGGTTGGTTCCTCCTGAGGCCTCTGCTGCAGCTGAGCCCCTTCTCTCCGTGTCCTCATGCGGCCTTTCCTCTGTGAGAAGTGGAGAGAGATCACTGGTGCTCTTCCTTTTTTTTTTTTTTTCAGCCAGCCGTGCTGCGTGGCTTGTGGGATCTTAGGTCCCCGACCCAGGGCCCTCGGCAGTGAAAGCACAGAGTCCTAACCACTGGACCACCAGGAAGTCCCTCTCTTCCCCTTCTTATAAGGCCACCAGTCATATCAGATTAGGGCTCCACCCTTATGACCTCATTTAACCTTAATTACCTTCCTAAAAGGTAATCTCTGAACACGGTCACACTGGGTGTTAGGGCTTCAACATGTGAATTTTAGGGACACAATTCAGTTCATAACTACCATGGAGCAGTGGAGTCTAGAAAACTCTGGGGGCCAGAAAGGAGCACAAGGAGGGTGTGGACAATTCCAGCTGGTGGAGGAGGAATTTACTACCCTCTAGTACCCCAGCATGGCAACACCTGGGGGCAGGGTTAGCATGAGATGGCTTGGGTGGGCCGAGACGCAGGGGCTAGAGGCCAGCCTGCTAGGGTGGACAGGCTCCTGCAGATGCTGCCCACTGAGCAGGAGTCCCAGGAGTCTCTTCCTGGCTGTCGCCAGATGAAAGGGCCCTGCTTGGGAAATGCAGATCAGGAGTGCTTATCTAATGCAGAACACAGACAAAAGTCACAGATGCCGTAGCCTGTTCCAACTAACTTCTGATCGCCACCCCGACACTGGAAACGTTATTTTCAGAAAATAGAAGAAACAGCAGCCATTCCCCTCTCCCCATTGCTTCTCCCTCCTTCTGGCCCAGTGGCAGTGGGGAGGCTGGGCTTATGGGGGTTAGGGAGCCCCAGAGGGAACCAGGGCAGTGCCACCCAGCAAGGCAGTTTTTAAGTGGTGGTTTTATTTAAACAAGCAGCTGCAGCATCTGTTTCCCTCTGCATGAGGCCCGGTTTCCCACGCTGGCCCTGAGGCCAGGCCTTGGGCTTGGGAGGCCCACTCCCAGGGGTCATTCAAGCCCTCGAGCCCCGGGGAAGCCCCACGTCTGTGGCAGCCACCATCCTGGTGCCCCCTCTTCCCGGGGCTGCTCAGCTGGCAGTGGCTCAGGACCTGAGCCCACGTAGACCATGCTCCTCAGGGCCCTTTCTCGGCCAGAATCCCATTTGAACCTCCCCATCCCCAGCTGCTGGGCTCATTTCCACCAAGTGACTGAAAACCCCAAGAGAGAGTTTCTGGTCAGGTCTGCCAGGTTCCACCTACAGGAGGGGGACGGAAAGGAGCCGGTGTGTGGACTGAGCCCTTGGTGACTTGGCAGAACTGGCCAGAGAGGCCCTGAGAAGGCCCGTCTTGGGACACGTGGCCTATGAGGTCCGGCCAGGCACTTGGTGCATCTCATCTGGTGACATGCAGAGGAGCAGCCTCGGTCCCCCAAGCAGCTGGTTTCCTTCCCAACCCAGACACACCTGAGAGACGCAGCAGGGCTCCATCTTCCAGGAAACCGTTTACGTGCTACCTGTCTGTCATGCCGTCTGGCTTCCCACCCTGGGAGAGCTGGGGTGACGCAGGGCTCTCTCCCCTGGTCTGACAGCTCTCTCACCCAGAGGTGACTCTCAGGACCGATCCTGCCCATTGACCCACGGCAGCTGCTCTGGGAGGCCATTTGGGCCTCTTCAAGAGCTGGTGTGTCTGTCGCCCCCTCACTTTTTCTGTTTATTTTTCCGGAGCTATTTGTGACAGCTCATCATTAGCTTCATCATAGAAATGCTTCCGTTTAAGGCAACTGGGCATCTTTTTTTGTGGGGGCAGGTATACAAGCTCTTCTGGGATTTCTACACAAAATCCTGCCCTCCTTCATCTGCCCAGGGTATGTGTGTGACGCTGGGCCTCGGCGCAGGGCCTGCTCAGCTGGCCATGTCCAGTCCAGCAGAAAGGGAGCCAGCCTATAGGGATCAAGACACCAAGATCCCAGCCTCTGTTCTTCAACCAACTCTGGGACACCGGGTGTGTGGGGAGGCCTTTGAGCACCTGTTTACCCACCTACCAAGTAAAGGGATTGGATTAAGAGGCCTCTGAGGGTCTTTGAGGTGTAAGACCTCAAATTCCACAACAGTGAACGGTCTGGCTCCCTGGGCCATGCCACTGGCCTGGGCTTGGCTGGACACAGCCCCTGCTCTCAGGAACATGGGGACAATCAGCTTGCCCCCCAAATCAACTCCTAGTAAGAGATGCAATGGGGCTTTTGCTTTTTTTGGAACAGATTTTCCAATAGGAAGGTAGGGATAGAGAGAGCTAAGTAGCCTTTTAGGGGCCAAATACTTGGAGGAGGGCCAGTGGCAGCCCTTTCCTTATCAGCAGGTGTCAGGTGGGCAGATGGCATGGTGTACATGAAGACCCTGGGGGAGCCTCGGGGTGATGGCCGACAGGCACCGAGCACGGCAATTGGGGTCCGAGTGGGTGTGGCCCTAGCTCGTCCCAAGCTGCATCAGCAGAGCCCACCTTGCACACCCCTCTCCACCCGGGCGTGGCTTCCCTATAAGCTGGGTGGCTTTTTCTGTGGGCAAGGCTGGTGACGGCTAAGAGTGACCCATGTCCCGTCTGCTGGCAACAGAAAGGCCACACCTGGCAGCACCACCGGAAACCACAGAGGCTGAGGGGCTCGTGCGGGGCTAGGCTCTGTGGGGCTGGAGCCCTCCCTGCCCCCGGGCTTGGCACGGCTGGTGTCCCCTCTGCCGTTCGTCCCAAACCAGACGGCCCCATGCTCAGCGGGGCGACTGCCTGTGGGCAAGTGCGCGGCCTGGGCTGTCCCCAGCAGTGCTCACTACCCTCAGGGAGGCCTCCTGGACACCCACCTCTCCATACCACCTGCTGCTTCTTCCAGCTCCAATGCCCACCCTCAGCCCCAACCCAGTGGCTCCGGGGATGCTCCCAGAGGCTCTGATCACGGTGTTTCTTTCTACTGCAGCCATCACCACTGACACAAGTCGTCTCGGGGAACTTTAATGAAAGTGGCAGCTGTCCTTTCCCCTGTGGTGGTACAGACACGGCCGAGCTCAAACTCAGACATGTGGCTGCGGAGAGACTGCCTGCCACCTGCAGCCCGAGGCTGGGCTGCCCTCTGCTCAGGCTCCAGACCCAGACCTAGGGCCCAGACAGCAAGGCATCACTTCTCGTTGCCAAGTCCAGCGGCTGAGCCTTGTGGAAGGTCACGTCTGGCCTCCAGGTAATCACCTGCCCACCGGCTTTGCCGACCCTCAGGCCTGAGTGTCAGACGGACGACAGGGGCGCCCAGCGACCCAAAGCGACCACCACCACTGAGGCTCGGCAAAGGAGTGCTTTGACAGCTGAACAAGAAAGAGTGGTCGTTCCATCACTAAACACCACGTATCCTACATAAATAAAAAGCAAATAGACGAAGGAGATGGGGGGAGGGAACGAAAATTGGCACAGACACTGAGAGATTGCTTTCCAGTTTCAATGCGACAGACGCAAATCATGAGACTCCAGGGAAAAAGAAACCGGGGCCAGGTCTAGCTTTTCTAAGTAAAGTGTGTTCCCCCTGCAGGGCCAGACGGGGATGGGAAGCCAGGCCAGAAGAGGCCAAGGACTGGAGGCCCGGGAAACCCATGGATCCCAGAGACGTGCAAAGCACAGAGGACCCTGCTCCCCGCCCTCATCCCCCAGGAGAGCAGCACTGCTTTAAAACTGTGGGTCTGCTCTCCTCACAAGAAAAAAGTACAACTAAATAAATACAGTATGCAGACTTAAGACCTTCGAGTGACTTCTTTTTCTGTCCCTGCCTCCGCAGGTCCGTGAGCAGAGGGTAGAGTTGGGGGGGCACGTGGCCCCCTGTGTGCCGTGACCTCGGGCAGGAGCAGCCCGCTGACACACCAGCTGAGCCTTCCCACCCCGCCAGGGACATGGGAAGGGTCTTGGACAGTGCTACCTGTTACTGGTCTAATCGCGTGACAAGCAAACGCCTTTTCCTGAGTGATGCCACCGCTTCCCTCCTCCGGTTCAGCTACATCCTCTCTTCCTGCAAGTCCAGCATGGAAGTTTCTTCTCTCCTCGCCCTCATCCCTTTTTTGAAAAAAGTGATGCAATTCTTCACAGACTTGTTTCTTCAAAATACTTAGTGGTTTCCCCAGTTCTCTTTCCTCTAAGTCAGATGGTCAGGAGGGTTACCAGGCGCATGCTGGCTTCCGCACAGGTGTGTGGAGCGTGGGGGGCTCTGTCCTTCCACCTGCTTCGGGATGGGAGCCCCTACCCTCGGCCCAGCCTGTTCCTAATTCCCCCCCAACCCCAATTCCAGATGCTCAGGAGACTTCAGAAGTGGCTCCTGCTGGAAACAGAGCTGGCGCTTAGAGGAAGACGAGATGCCGCTGGGACATAGATTGTCCACAGAGTACATTCTAATATCTTATTAGGAATCTGAATCTGTTAGGAAAAAAATTAGAAACTATGTATAAAACTTAAAAATATTCAAGTATCAAAAGGCTATTCAGATCAAAGTTTAAAACAAGCTGTCGGTAAGCTGCCGCCGCCCAGAAGAAAACTTTACAAAAGTTTGCTGAGTGTGTGTAGCAAAGAGTGAGGAATGAAGCGATCTGGGGGGGGGGGGGCGGGACACGATTAGGGGAAGGGAGATTTGGGGGTAGATGGGCCACAGGCCGGAGGAGGCCAGAGATCAAGGCCTTTCTGAGCTGATGAGGAGAGTGCGTGCCCGGTGGGGTAGTCGGGATGGTGAACAGGATCACTCTCCCTAGACAACCAGCCATAAAGTGCGCAGCCTGGGCCTCCCTCCCCTGGTGTCCGGTCCTGGACATTACGCAGCTCCGCAGGGAGCTGCCTTCCGAGGGGCACGTGATCAGCAAAAACAAAGCAACAGGATAGAACAGGAAGAAGACCCATTTCTGCACAAATCCTTCTAGAAAGAAAGAAGAAAGGAGGTGAAAGGGGTCAAGCGCTACACAGTGTAGATTTAGCTTTTCAAACCTGTTACAAACAGGAGTCGAATTTCTAAGTCTGGGAAATCGAAACGCCCCCACCCACGCTGGACAGGGCCTGGCCCCTGGGCACGAAGCAGCAGCAGTATTTATTCAAGACACGATACCAAGGGAATCTGCTCCTGTTCCCTTCTCCCTGGAGAGGGTGCATCTCGACAGGTGATCCAGTAGAAATCTTTAAACTCTCATAAGTTAAATGCGTAAATACCACTCCCTTTGCCTGGTCCCGCCCAGGCCCGTGACCGGAGACACGAGGGCTGGCTTGGGGCGCCCTCTGGTGGCGGCGTAGAAAACCACAGTCTGAGGCCAGCCCAGAGTTCCCAGGCCCCACCGAAGGTGGGCCTGGAACTGCCCAGGCCACTTGGCCTTTTGCCTTGGGTAGTTGTCTCTTGGCAGCAACCTGGCCCTGGGGGGTGGCCTAATGACTCCTCTAGAAGGTTGGGTTCCTGCTCTGTGGATAGCCCGTTTCCCTAGGAGGTTCCCAGGCCGTTCTGCCGCCATTTTGGAGGTGGAGTTGGGCCTTTAGACTTCGGTGGAGAAGAGGATGCTCTGTCTCTTGCTGTCTGGGGCAGGAATGGCCTCCAGTTGCAGGAAGTACAGCAGCACCTGGACCTGCCGGGCAGAGCAGGAGGGGACAGCGGCTCAGAGAAGAGGCCTTTCCAGCAGAGCCCCGAGGGCCCTGCTGGTGACACAAGCCTCTCATAGCAAGAGATCTGGTTGCCCCTGGAGGACGGCCAGGTGGGGCGGGCCCTGAGAAACCCCACAAAGGTACAGAGGAGAAAGCGGTGGCCTGGGTCCTCCCCACTCCTCCCTGCCTCGTGGCCCTGGACAAGTCCCTCTCTAAACCTTGGACACCCACCCTGCACAACTCGGTGGGAACCACCGGCAGGACGCAGGGAGGGGTAGACAGAGGCCACCTGCGTAAGGCCGGGTGGCAAGGGCCATCGTACCTGGGACATGACCTCCAGGGACCAGCTGTCGGTCATGGAGATGGGTTGGCTGGGGTTGGGGGGGAGCTTGCTCTCCTTGTCCGAGGGCCGGAGCAGCGTGGGGCCGAACACCGTGGCGAGGTTGTGCAGGGACATCTTGTTCACTGTCTCCTTTTCTGCCACCCTGCGGAGGGCCGAGGCAGAAGAGCGGGTGCTGCTGTGACACCACCTTGAGGATGGACGTGGGCAGGGACCCAGGCCACCCCGGGAGGAAGGGCTCAGCCCCAGCTGTGCAGAAAGCAGACCCCACCCTGGCTCTTCTGGGTCAGAGGGGCCCGGGACGAAGAGTGCTCAAGGCCACCAGGTGGAGGGGCCGGTTCTGGGATGGATGGGGGGCAGTGGTGGTGGTGATCTGAGCACACCACTCGCCGTGGCAGAGCGGGATGGGGGTGGCAGTTGCTCTGGTACCCAGAGGGGACAACCACAGACCGGGGCAGGTGTAGAGAGAAGGCCCTGGGTGCCGGGGAGTCTGACACCGGGGAGACAGTGGAGCACGGAGGACCCCCCCCCATTGCTGCCTTTGGGGGTCCCGGAGCCCTGAGCCTCCACATAGGAGCTGGGGTTACCTTTTCAGGTGGTCCAGAAGGAAGAGGAATGTCAGGAGGTTGGCCTCCGGGAGTGACAGCAGCAGGTTAAGCATGCAGCTCTCCTTTGCCACGGGGTCTGAGAGAGCTGCAGGGGGCGCGGAGCGGTTACTTCTCAGGGTCACAAGCATGGGCTGGAGGCCTCTCCCAGGGCCCGTGTTGGAGGACACAGGACAGCCCAGGGCCGTCACCGTCCTGCCTCACAGCACTGACCCCCACTGAGGATGCTGTAGTGGGAGCTGGGGTGGGGAGCTAGCCACCCTGGACGCCTTTTCTGAATCTCAAAGGGGTCAACGGCACCAAAGGGACCAGCGGCAGGAGGCGCCGGGCACAGCTGCCCTCCTGGCACACTCGGCCGTTCCCGCCTCCTGTTCGGAAGAGCCCAAGGCAGGGGAAGCCAGGAGGAAGCAGGAAGAGTGACAAGCAGGAGGGCCGTGAGGCCCCCAGGTCCCCTCATCACATCACCCTGTGCACCCAGGGGGCCAGGTCCTCTGTTGAACGGCCCTGGAGGGGGCCCATGCACCAGTGCCCCCCACCCTCCAGGTGGACTGGGGGTCAGGTCGGGCTTGAAGCCCTGCTTGACGGGGCCAGGACCTGGGGTAGATGAGGAGGACAGTGGCCTCCAGGACCCCGCACCCAGCCGTGTCCACAGCAGCGCCAGCTGCTGCAGCCTCTCGGGCAACGTGGAGGGACCGGGACAGCGGGCAGTCCGCTGAGGATGGGCAGAGGCCTCTCGGGACCGGCTTGGTTCTCGGTCCTCCGCCACATGCAGGGTTTGGGCTGAAACTCGGGCTCCCTCACCTCGCCCCTGACCCCCCTCACTCACCGATGCCCTCGGCGAAGTTGGGGTAGAACTCGTCGGTAAAGAGGGGCTCAGGCAGCTCTCGGAAGTAGAGCTTCAGCGTCCCGGCAATGGCGTTCACGTCCATCTCGCTCATCATCACCGACACATCCTTGTTGTCTGGAGAGAGCACAGACGTAGAACAAGGCCCACAGTGGACCCCAAGTCGCTTCTACCCTCTGAGCCACAGGCCGGGCCCATGCTGGCCACCCAAAGGGAGCTGTAACTGTGGCTGGGCCCACACGTCCAGGGCTCCAGGCCAGGCCGAAGTCCCGGCTCTGCCCTCTTCCACTTCCAGGACCCTCTGGGGTCTCGTGTCCTTATCTGGCAATTGGGGCTGTTCCACCGGCTTCTCTGCAGCCAGATGCACTGACCCCTGGGCTTCGGTTGGCACCTCTTTTCCACTCCCGGCCGGGGGCAAGCAGGCGGAGCCCTGGTGCAAGATGGGGCCGCCCCCACGGAAGCCCCTGGTCCAGCTCCACAAGAGCCATGCCCGTGTGGTCAGGACGGGTTAAGAACTGGCTTGTGCAGAACCTCCTCCCACAGTGCCATTTCCTTCTCGTTGTAACATAAACGGGCATGCCGGGATCTCGGCTTGGGCACTGTGCCCACACCACCATCCCGCACTGCCCAGCCTGACACTCACTGACGTCAAAAGCCGCCTTCAGTGCCTGGATGTCGGTGGCCACTCCGGACACGCGGTAGATGCCCACTTCCTCCATGCCCCGGCGTTCGATCTCCTCCACGCACTGGCGCACGATGTAGGGCACCTTGGAACGCTCCCTCCTGCAGGGGAGGGGATGCCCTCAGTGCCTGGCAGCCCTGGCTCGGGCTGCAGTGGGGCTGATCCCCGCACCTCTCTGCACACCTGCAGCACCCAGGTTTGGGCACACCCAGAGCCTTCTGTGTGTTGTCTCTCTGTTCTGAGATCTCACGATTATCACTGCTTATATCTTATCGGGGCCTTTCCAACAGCCCCAGATGGCTGGACACCCTACAAGTCACACACGACCTCTGAGGGACAGTCAGGAGGCTTTTCTAACTGAGGTCAGCCACTGGAAGTCAGTTAAAAGATCCCAGCCCTGGGTTAACAGGTGACTGCAAGGGTCCTGGAAAGCGGTCTGATCTCCGAGTCGGGTCAGGGGACCCGGTCTCAGCCCTGCCCCCTACCTGCTGTGCGAGAGGAAAATCCTGACCCCTTCAAGCCTGGGGCAGAGGTGAGCCCTAAGCCCGGCAGGCAGCCGGGCCAGAGGACCAGCTCCATGGGGCTGCCTCACGCCAGTGCTCAGACTCCTGTGATTCTAACACTTTTCTCTTCCACGTCTTAACAACGGACAATTCCAGTAGCTCCAGGCAGGACACCAGGGTAAGAGCACTTCAAACACAGGAGACTTGCCGTCTGGAGGGTCAGCTTCAGTCTAGGTTAGTGACTGCATATGCGGGAGCCCGGCAAAGCTCTGTCCCTAGACAGTCTCACAAGCAGTGCTTCTCTGGGGCACCTGCTGACAGTGCTCTCTGCTCCCGCCCTGAGCCACCCGGAGGTGCTGGGGGGGACGACTGGGGTGCAGCCGGGAGCAGGGAGCAGTGTTTGGACACAAAAGGTGTCCAGGGAGCGTCTGACGCAGGTCCCTGCCTGACGACCAGCGAGGTCAGGGCCCGGCCAGATTCCAAATCGGGGAAGCGAATGGATTCTGGCAGGAGGCGGCCTGTGTCCCTGAGAACTGCCCTCAAACCTACACACAAGCTTCTCCTGGCAACGGACCCGTGACAAAGGGGCAGCGTTTCCATCATTGAACAGGAGGCCTGATCGTGACAAATTCCGAGGGAGGGAAGAAAACCCTGCCGAGCGCAGCTCCGCGGGCAGCACAGGAAGCGGGTGGGACGCCTCTGAGCTTACGGGGACACCTTTCATGGTAAACATGGAGCACAGTGCTCCGAGGGCCTGGGAGGCATCCCCGTGCAGTGACTGTGCACAGAGTAGGAGACCCACACCTGCTCTTTCCTCCAGAAACACCTGGGGAGGGGGTGCCCTTGGTCCTTAGGGACCAGAGACGCATGAGCCCCAACCCCTCACCACTCACTTGGTGACCACGGCGATCTTGACTCCGAAGACGCCCGTCTGTTTTCGGGAAGGCATCCTTTTCAAGCTGAACTCTCTGCTGGTGAACTTGACTGACAGCTTCACTTCAATCTGCAGGTGGAGGGGGCATGACCCTCTCACCCTCCTGGTCCTCACAGCCTGTGTTTCCAGGGGCCCCGGGATCTCAGCAATTCTATCCACCCCCCACCCCGGGTGAGCAGGGTAAGGTCCAGGTGTGGGGTGGCCCCTAGTCCAACTCAGCAAGAGCCAGGAATGGTCAGGGTGATCTAAGGACCAGCTTCTGCAGAACCTCCCCCAACGACCCCATTGCTTCTCTTTCTTATATAATTCTAACAACAATAACAAAACACTAGAGAATAATATAACAAAAAGATGAATTATCTATCAAATGGTAACATTTTGTCCTACATGCCCAGACTTTTTTTGGTGTGTGGTAGTAGTTTTTCTTTTTAAGGTCTAAATCCTTCTGGGGCAGAGTGGCATGGACATATATACACTACCAAACGTAAAATAGATAGCTAGTGGGAAGCAGCCGCACAGCACAGGGAGATCAGCTCGGTGCTTTGTGACCACCTAGAGGGGTGGGATAGGGAGGGTGGGAGGGAGGGAGACGCAAGAGGGAAGAGATATGGGGACATATGTATATGTATAACTGATTCACTTTGTTATAAAGCAGAAACTAACACACCATTGTAAAGCAATTATACTCCAATAAAGATGTTAAAAAAAAATCCTTCTGGGGAACTGAAGGCTAATCAGGGGTCTTAGTTTCTACAGGCAGACCCCAGGGTCAAGGCCCTGTCTGTCCCCATGATGCCACTGGATTGCCATTTGAGGAGGGATGCTCAGTGCCTGGCGGGTGACTGCACTCCAGCCACCAGGCGGACTCCTGCCTGCACACAGCGATTCTGCCCCACAGTGCCTCTGCCTCCTCCAGCCACATTCCCCCTGAGACACCGGCTCAGGCTCAGCCTCCTTCTGACCGTTTTGGAAGAGACTGGGACCACCCCAGCCTTCGGCAAGAAGCGGGTGCCAACACAGCCCCATGGGTACATACCCCATTCATGGCGATGATGGTCCGCTGCCAGTCTCTGTCCTGCAGGGCCTGGGGGTCCAGCTGAAAGCAAGGGGCCATGATTATCAGATGCCCTGGGGTCTGTGCAGAGGCCTGGCCGGGCAGCGGCCCAAGCCTGCTACTTCTCCATGTCTAAGTCGAATCGGAGCCAGACCTTGGCCAGCACCGCTATCCAGAGACCAAGAGGGGTCCTGAGAGAGGAGAGGACCTGCTAGAAGCCCCCGGCACCTCAGAGCCCTCCTGCCCCCAGACCTTTGCTGCCTGTAGCCCAGGCTTGCCCCCGGGATGAGTCAGCAACAGCTCGGGGACTGTACCCTGCTCCTCCGGTGCCTTCCCAATGGGAGCTACCATCAGTGCTGGTAGCCCTGCCGTCCTGCTCCCTGCCCCCACCTCCGGCATCAGAGGTGCTTCACGTGGCTCGGAGGAGGCTGAACAGTTGATTTAGACACTTTGGGAAGCCCGATTTCAAAAGCATCTTCCTGGGGGTGTGTCATCCAAGAGCTGGGGACACTGCCCCGAGCTCTGGCTGTGGGAGCCTGTGCAGGCGGGGTCTCCAGTCCAGGCCGGGCCCATGGCTCAGAGTCAGGCCCAGAAGGACCCGGAGCCCAGCTCCAAATCATGCCACTGGCGAGGGGGCTGGACAAAGGCTCCCTGCAGCCCCTCTCGCTTCTATCCCATAGAGCGCTGTCTGAGCGCCGGTCCTCGGCACCCTGCTGTTTAGTGTCACCTGACTGTGCTGCTGTAAGATGCCCTGACCTTCCTGGTCAGGCTGCGTGTCCCCTGTCCACAAGGGCTCCATTTCCCCTGTTCTGGGGAGCGCATGTTCTATACCAGCGGGTTGGGCTGGACGAATAAGCACCTGGGAGCTCTTGTTAAAGAAATACCTCCCCAGTCTCCGCAGAACTGACAGCAGCACAACCAAAACCTGCCCAGGTGATTCTGGTATGAAGCGAGGTCAGGGAGCCACCACATAACCTGGCACTCCTTGCACAGTGCCCCGGGATTTCATCGCTTGCTTTGGGTGATGGTTCATTTCTGCTACTAGAAAGTTGCTTAAGAGCAGGACCACACTTCATGAGTGCTGCACACGCGTGCACCCCACCCCAACACATGGCGGTACTGCGCACAGCGTGCTCAGGACAGCCATCGCCTGTTTATCCACTACAAGGGACCCGAGAGGAGACAGCCACCTGGGCCGTGTGCAGGAGACGCAGCTGGAAAGCGAGGCCCCGAAGCCCTACCTCTCAGGTGTGTGCACCCAGGCCCTCCCCCTGCCCCCGCTCGGCACAGAGGTCATCACAGGTACTCCTGGGGGTGAGCCTTCCTCACCTCCCCTCTAGATCCTACTGGGTACCATTCGCAAGGATCTGAAATGCATGGACAGACTGACACAGACAAACAGAGGGAGGCAGAGCATCTCCCTCCTGGGCCGTGTGGTGACAGGTTCTCCTCCTCTTCCAGGAGGGTCTCGGGGGCCACACTCCTGGGCTGTGGGGACCCCACCCTGAGGGGCAGGTCTGTGAGCAGAGAGCAGTCACAGAACACTCCCACATGGTGCTTCCCAACACCCAGCTGGGGTCACACCTCCTCTGGGGGAGGGTGCGTGCAGGGGGGTGACACCAGGGCCCTCACAGCTCTGGGGCCAGCGGAGCTCCGAGCTCTCAACCAGACCAGGTGTGGCGGGAGGGAAGGACGCGCACTGCTGGTCCCTCACCCCCAGCTCCCATGTCCTGGCCGCCCAGGAAGGAAGGGGGCAGGCATGGTTCTTCCTACTCCCAAAGAAAGGGACGGTTTCCCTCCACATCTGGCAGTTGTAAATAGGGAGACACGGCAGCAGAAAGATACCTTTCCTTTCCCTCCAAAGAACGGTAATCACTAAGCCCCTCTCCCCTCTCCTCTTCCCAGGACAGAGACTGGCACACACAGCCCAGCCCCAGCCAACCAGGAGAGGGACAGGGAGGGGAACAGAGCCCGACACCGGGCGGCAGGGACCCTGCCTGGCACCACCCACCCCGGAATCCCCGGCCCACCCGCAGGCCCACCTTGCTCTTGCACACGAGGCTTCGGATGTGTGTCCACAGGGCGGTGCCGCAAGCACATAGGTGCTTTTCGACAGAGGCCACCCGTCTCCGGCCTGCCCGGCTGGGGTGGAGGTACCGCAGGAAGCCCTGCAGGGCGGCTGCACATGGTGTCTCTCGCATCCTCAGCTCTGCTGCTCGAGGGGCTGGCAGCAGGGCGGGGGTGTGATGGACAGAAGCGCAATGGACAGGAGCGTGGCAGGGCAGGAGTGCGATGGGCAGCAGTGTGGCGAGCTCCCGGCCTCCTCTGCCTTTTGACCAGGCTTCTCGGGAAGCCCCGCCCCTGCAGTCTAGCCAAGGTAAAAGTTTCCCATAACCCCTGAGTTCTACTTTTTGTTTGTATGGGAAAAACACCCCCACCAGCAGCCTATTGGTTTTGGGAATTCCGATGCGTCACTATTTTCTCCAAAGCCCAGAAAAGCCAAGCTTCCTTCTCAAGTGGCTGGTTTCCTGTCGGTGACTTTGGAGGCGCTGAGTAACCCGTGTCTGCCCGGCTAGTCTGCCTCAGGGCAGATGTGCTCAGGGGACACACCCCCCACCTCCCCGCAGCCAGTGACCCCATCACGGCAGGCACTGCCGGGGCTGGACTCAGGTGGGAGAACATCCCACAGCCCCCAGAGCACAGCCGATTGGCCCAGTGACAAGGGGGTTTGGTGCCACCATCCACCCCCAGCACCGACGTCCAGCCCTACCTCCACCGGGCCCCAGAGGCTGGGGCGCGCACTAGCCCCCAGAGTGCAGACCTGGGCCACGGCGCTTCCCCGGGCGGCTCCAGTGGGAAGACGGTCCCGAGGCTGGCTCGGCTCCAACAAACACAGCGTGCTGAGCAAAGTGGAAGCAGCATGAGAATAACACAACTGTGAGGCCGTGCCTCGGTTCCGTCCAGCCCCAAACAACACTCAAGGCTGGCGTGCTCTGTCCTGGGCTATTGAAAGCACAGGAAAGTAAACAAGTGGGGACCATGGAGGGGAGAGGGCCGGAAAACGGCAGTCGAGGGAAAACCCAGGGCCGCTGTCGGGATCTCAGCACAGAATGAGCCAACTGCTCAGAGACAGGGCCTGGGTGGGCACAGGGCCTGCTCACGCCTGTCTTCCCAGGAGGAAGGTCCAGGTCCCCGTTTCTCTCTCCTAGGGCTGGGCAAGGGGGGCCTCCGAGAAACAAATGTGGGCGGTAAGCCTGGTGGACGGTTGTCCCAAGGTCTGCCTGGAAGATGGTCCTTTGTGACCAGCCAGGGAGGCGGTGAGGATGGGGCAGGCGCTGAGGACCAGGCACTGCCCTGCCTGCTCTGTAGCAGACACGGTCAAACGGGTCACCGACGGACAACCCCGGGGCATCTTCTCACCCACCCCAGCTTGGGCGGTGGCAGGACCGAACTGTCCAAAATGGAAATGCTGCTCCCTCCTCACTAGTCTCATTGGAGACTGTAGTTTCCTCCGGGAAACTGTCAACATCCAGGATGGTCCAGCGGGGCCTCCCCAGCCCTCCCGACTGAGCCCCACGTGTCTGCACTGTAACCCACTCCCTGGAGTGGTCCCTAAGAGGGGACCAGAGACTCCCCCCAGGAGGGGAATCTGCTCTCCCGCTTCTCCTCTCACTCGTCTATTCTTGGGAGCGCTATTCTCTCCATCTTTAACTCCTTCCTGCCCTTCCCTAACCCCAACCAGGCCACAGCATCACCCAAAAAGACAAAGGACAGCGCCAATCAAAAAGACAGATGGTAACAAGGGTCAGGGAGGATGTGGAGAAACAGGAGCCCTCGGACACCACCACGGGGACGTAAGCTGCTGTGGCCTTTCTGGAAAAGCAGGGCAGCTCCTCACAAAGTTAACCTTGGCTGCCTGACCTGGCAATTCCCCTCATGGGTCTCCACACAGGAAGGAGGAAAACATCTGTTAACACACAGACCGTGCACACATTCGTGGAGCATTAACCGTCACAAGCCCAAGCTGGAGACAACCCAAGTATCCAGCAACTGGCGACCAGATGGATAAACAAAACGTGGTGAGCGGATACACGGATGAGATGTGGTCCAGCCAAAAAAGGAATAAAGTAAACGCTCTATGACGCGGGTGACCCTCAAAAACATTTTGCTAAGTGGAGGAAGCCAGTCAGGAAGACCACGTCATGGAGTATGGTTCTGTTTATAGGAAACATGCAGAATGAGCAAATCTATAGACAAAAAGCGGGTCAGCCCGGCCTGGGGGTGGGAACAGGGCAAGGGTTTTGGGTGGATGGAAACATTCTCAAACAGGATTGTTGGTTGTACAATGCTGTAAGTTACTGAAGATCATTGACTTACCTACTTTAAAGGGATGCATTGCATGGTATGTCAGTTAACGAAGAAAAGATACTGGGCCCCAAACTGGACCACAAGAGAGCCAAGGAGGGACTGGGTCCCAGCATCACTCTCCCCACGGTGGCAGAGATATGCTTCTTCAGGACAAATCCCAGGGAACCCGTACAAGGATGTGCTCTTGTGGCTTTACATGTTCACAACTTTTACAGTTGAACATCTAAAATCCTCCTCAAATGTTTGTAAAAAACAATCACCACCCATTTTACAACACAGTCTCACCCCATTCATCCCTGACCCCCTACCGCACCTCCATCCCCATGCGCACAAGTGGCCCTGGCACGGTGAACGGCCATGTGGACGGAACGTGGAAGGTCCTGAGATGATCCTGATGGCAGGTGCGACTCGGGGACTTTGTGACAGGATCAGCTGCCCCCTCCCCATCTCCCTCCTGCCCGACGGGTCTCCAGGGCTCTTATCCACACTTTGGCTGGTGTGTATCTCTCCTGCTAGAATGCAAGCGCCCTGAGGACAGGGCCTTCTGTTTCATTCACTGTGGTATCTCTGTGCCCACACATACATGCATATGATACGTAATGTAAACGTGTACATACACAGTGTTGTGCAACCATCCCCAATGTCCATCTCCAGAACCTGCTCATCTTCCCAAACAGAAACGGCCTCATTAAGCAATAACTCTGCCCACCCCCACCCCCACCCCCACAATGGCCTCTATTCTACTTTCTGCCTCCATGAATTTGACCACCCTGGGCACCTCACTCAAGTGGAATCAGCCAGTATTTGTCCTTTTGTGACTGGCTTATTTCCCTGAGCAGAAGGTCCTCAAGGTTCATCCACGTTGTAGTGTGTCAGAACATCCTTCCCTTTTCATGGCTGCATACCATTCCACAGTATGGTCGCGCCACAGTTTGTTTATCTACTCACCAGCAGCTGGTAGATGCTTGGGTTCTTTCCAGTTTGAGGTTGTCATGGGCTGTGCTGCTGAGAACATGTGTGTACAAGTCTTGGTGGTGCCTCCACATCTGGTGATGTTGCCAGGCACTCCCCTGGGCTCCCGGGGCACAATGGCCCAGAACTGGTGGTCGAATGGGGAGACTGACTGAGAGTGGGTATACCTCACAGCTTGGTGACGGCTGGAGTGTGGGTGCCAGGACGCCCCAAAAGGGGCACAGTTGGACCCCCTGGCCCATACCCAGTCCGGGTACAAGCTTCCCGGCTGAAGGAGAAGTCTGGGAAACCGTGTCCCACCCTGAGCCGGCCCAGAGCTGTAGTCTCAAATAAAGTGAGGGTCAAACCAGACACCCGAGGCCCCAGTCTCACCCGTGAGGCTCACATGAGACATAAAACATTAAAAAAAAAAATCACTTCTGATGCTCCCATCAGAACCTGAGCTGTGAGCTGAGCAAGACACACACAAGAGCAAGGCAAATGGGAGCAGACGAAATTCCAGGATGTGATAGCAAGTTACCCTCTGCGCAGAAGAGACAGGACATTGCACAGGGAAGTGAGGGAAGGAAAACTGAAGGAAGAAATTCACGATAGCGTGAGGCTCCACTTTCCCTGGGCTTTGCTGACCCTGGTGATGCCCCCCGCTCCCTACCCAGGACATGCTGGGGCACATAGAACGACTCCTCAGACCACGGCGCCCCGTACATCCCCATGAATCTGGCTGCTCTTGGAGCTTAGGATGTGCTCATCTCCACCCAGGGAACCAGCCCCTGAAGCCCCAGACGCAATGACCCTCAGTGAAGGCGTCTGTCCTGACTCCTCTCTCCTCTGACATAACTGCACCATTGAGGCCACTGGCTGCCCCAGGCAGGGCCTGCTCCGCCTCGAGGCCCATCTGCAGCATCCTCCTTTCTGAGCTCTGGACCGTGAAGCCTGGGGGCAGCTGTCTTCTTGTCCTCGGGCTCCCCGGGGCCTGGCGCATGGAAGCCATCACTCACTAGGGTGGCACAGCGGGCTCCTGGGGTCTGAGGACGGACAGCTCACTGAGCCTCAGATCTGGCTTGAAGAGGGAGCTCACTGGACCCTCTACACCTGCCCGCAACGACCCTGGGGCCACGTCCCCACTGGACAGCCTGTCCCTCTTCCTTCCTGGTCCCTGGCTGGTGCTCTGAGCTAACCAGCTCACCCACCCTGGGTTCTGGAGGGAGAGTCCCCCACCCTCCTCTCGCGGGGGCTCCATCTCTCGGGGAGGGAAGCGGGACCTGGCAACTCACCCAGGACAGTCACCTGAAGAGCAGGGGCCGAAACCTGACAGTCCAGCCAGTGGTTCCTGAACCCACCACTCACCGACACCAACAGGGGGGTAAAAACACATGGATCCGGAACCCTAACCTGGGGGACTGGGACCTAGCTCCCCAGATGATACTGACACCTCTGGCCCAGGCAGGTGTGTCCGATTTCCATCCCTGGCCCCTTGGGGCCCGCTGACCCCTGGCTGGCTTCCACTTCTACACGGCGCCCCTCGGACACTCTGGGGTGCTGCACCTTCCCCCTCTCATGGGAAGGGCTCTCCACTCAGCTTCCGAGTTAAGGTGTGTACCTGGGGCAGGGAGCACCTGGGGGATGTAGGCATGCGTCGCTCCCCCAACCCCGCAGCAGGACACGCAGGGCCACACACCCCTCGCACATGGCCCGGCTCGGAAGGCACCTGGATTTACTGGGAAAAGCCCCAACGCAGGAAGACTGGGCCCCGGGAGTCATGGACGCCCTCCCCGAGGTGGACCCTCCACAGAAAAAAGGCATCCGTGGGGGAGGGGGAGGGAGAAAGAGGCCTGGCTGGGGTCCCAGGGTGTCGCTGGCATGACCACCCTCCCCTGACTTCCTTCTTTCTTCCTCCTGAGGATCCCGACTCATAAACAAGGTCCCCCCCGGCCGCCTACAGCCTGAGTCACCAACGTCCCTCCTGCCCCTCTGGGATCCCCCCCCGGGGTGATGATGGCTCAAGAGTGGGGTTTCCCACCGTGTCTCCCAGGGAAGCAGAGATGAGGGGGTGGAGCCAAAGCCAGCCTTGTCCACTAGCAACAGTGACGACAAATAATAATAGTAATAGCAGCAGCTGACACTGAAGGCCCCCACGCACAGCTCCACGCCCCCCACCCATTTACAGGTGAGGAAACGAGTTTGGGCGGACACAGCTATGACTCACCCCAGGTCCCAGGAGGTGCAGTGGGGGTGGGGGACTTGACAGTCTCTCCTTGACTCAAATCTACAGGCTTCTCAGGGCTGCCTTCCAGCTGCAAGCATCCCTCATTTTTCTGTGCTCTGCAGATACTGTGTTTTTACAAACTGAAGGTTTGTGGCAACCCTGCATTGTTAGATGCTGCTTGGCATATTTCAGCAATAAAGTATTTTTTAATTAAGGTACTTACGTTGTTTTTTCAGACATAATGCTATTGCATACTTAGACTTCAGTACAGTGTAAACATAACCTTTATACACACTGGGAGACCAGAAAATTCCCATGACTCGCTTTACTGCAGTATGTCTGAGGTATGCCTGTAGGTCTTATCCCTGGGGCATGTCCTCAAGAGGCCAATTTTAGCAAGAATCCTGCGAAGTCAGTTTAGCAAGAATCCCCCATCCTCGCTCGATATCTAAGCAACCTCGACATCTGACCAAGCTACTCATTCCCCACCGTCCCCTGGTAATGTCTGATCACCTGGGCCTGTCTTTAGCAAGAATCCCACTAGGTCGGCTTAGCCAGAAACCCCCTTGGCCCTGGTGTTATCTTACTACCACCATTACTGATGTTCTCAGTCATTTTCCATCTGCTCCCTGTCCCCCGGGCGGTAAATTCCCACCTTTCCTTGTTTTCAGAGCTGAGCCCCATCTCTCTCCTATTTCGACAGCCCCCTGGAATGAAGTCCGCATTGCTGGTTTAACAAGGCCATGAACGTATTTTTTAACAGAGTCCACCCCTCCCCACCTCCCATCTCACGTCTGGGTCCTACTGGAAGGAGGACTGTCTGAGGAGCTCAAAGCACCATGGATGGGGAAGCGCAGGCTGGGATCAGACATTGGGAGCAGCAGGGACTCGGGGAGACGCCCCTCACCAGCCCCCTAACCTCACCGCTCACGTCTTCCCCAGATGGGGCAGGCACTCACCTGGTACCCCCTGACTGTCGGAGAACACAAGCGTGAGCATAAGGAAATGTTCTGTTTACATCAAGATGTATCAAGGCAGAGGGTTTCCAAAGACGGCTTGACTCAGTAAAGGAGGAAAATGAGTATCAGTTCTTTCCTCTTTTCCTTCCTGAGACCCTCGGTTACCCAGCGGCAGAGCTTAGAGGCCACACTTCAAAGTCCACCACCCCTGGGACCCCAGCCGTGGAGGTTGCAGGTGACTGGCGTCAAAGGTTGGAGGAACCGGAGCCACGAAAAGGAGCCGGGCACCAGCCTGTCAGCTCATCGTAGGCTCTGCAAGGTGCGTGTGGGTGAGGGACGCCGGGGCTGGGGGCAGGTGCAGACACGGAGGGGAGCGGGAGGGAGCAAAGTGAGCCAGCCATCCTCGAGCAGCAGAGGTGACGACTAAGGACCAGAGCGATGACCGGCATGAGGCAGGTGCCTAAACACGGCGGCACTCAAAGGCATCCAGCTCAGGACACTCAAGGAACAGCACCGTTTGGGGACTGCCTCGCATCCATCGAGAACAAAACGGCCCAGCAGTGAGGCTGGAATCCATGGGATTCCACGTAAAGCCAGGAGGGTGGACAAGATCCACGTGGAGACACAAGGCTGGGTCTCAAGATCACTGCGGGGAGTCAACGCACATGAGCCGCAAGGCAGTAACTATCGGGCAGCACCCACAGGAGCCACCCATGCAGCACCCTGTCTGCCAAGCTCACGCAGGGTGGCCCTGGCGGAGGGAGGGACCTGGCTGGCCACGGGTCCCTGGTTGGGACGCCAGAGGTGGGACGACGGATGAATCCTGGCCTGCCTTTCTGCTTTTCCACCCAGAAGCTCAGCTCTAAACCAAGACCCTAAAACTGGCCCAACTGAACCCTGGGCTGACAGGGAGCAAGGAGGGACCAACCCCTTCTCACCCAGGATCGAAGCCACAGGCAGGTCTCAGGTCCAGGACAGACGCCAAGCGACCCTGGACCAGGAGCCGGCCTTCGTGGACCATCCCCGCCCAAGAGGGGCCACGAGTCCTGCCGCCCTGCTCCCCAACACACACCCCAACCTCAGTGGGCTCACTAGAGTGTCGTCCCGGACTGGTGTCCCCTCACACCCTGGGCCGTCTCCACCTTAGGAGAGCCCAGCCCCAGCTGTCATTGGCTTCCTCTCCCTGTGTCTTTGTCTTGCCGCTGTGGCGCCAGCTGGTGGGTGGGTGAGGGGAGCAGAACAGGGTGATCAGGGGGGCGTTTTTGCTTTCAGACCTGCTCTCAACGTACAGGGGTCCCTGGAGAGGCTGAGCCATCAAATTCCCTAACAAGCTTCCAAGGTGGGGAAGCCAGCCAGCTGGAGTGGTGACTCCCAGACTTGCCAACAGAGACAACGAACTACCCAGGGATGAGTCACCCTTTCTCCTGTCATTCCTGCCGTGAGGATCTTCACTTCCTGCCCCGGGGAAGGGAGGCGGGGCTTCCTGTCCTCTGACTGGCACCCGGAATGTCCAACCACTCCCCCGCCAGGAGGCCTCATCCAGGGGTCCCGGGGCACCAGGGGGAGTGGGGAACAGTCAGGGCCCACCTCCAGGGCAGGGCAGGGAGGAACCCGCTTAGCTGGGTCCAGTAAGATGCCCCATAAAGAAAGAGGGTACCGGGCTTTCTCCACGGGGGGCAGGAGCGTGCAGTGAGGCTGCAAGAAGCGCCAGGCAGGTGATGCAGCTCCTGTCGCCAAGCGGTGCGAGAGCTGGGGGTGGGGGGTGCTTTCAGGGCCCGGGGAAACTGGGACTGCGGGCCCGAATGGCTTGGACCTGGGACCCCTCTCCGGTCCTGTACAGACACTCTTGGCCCACCAGGGGCTCCTATGACAACTCCAGGGGGGGCACCTGTGCCCCAGGAGGGATGCAGCTGCACCCCCTGGAATCTGAGTCTAGAAGCCGGAGAGGGGATGTCAGGCAGGTAGACTCAGACTCATGTTTTTCCAAGAAGAGGAAGCTCCTAATTGCCACCTGCAACCCAGGGCACCAACTCAGCAGCCTGCCTGGGGGTCTTCCGGAGGCCGTGGAGGCACGGCAGCCCCACTGGAAAAACAGGTGGATCTGAAATTCCTTTGGGGACAAGACGGGGCATGACAGACGGACAGACAGAGGGGCAGAAAAGGACCCGCGAAGGTGCCAGCCCAGGTCCCCCACGGCGGATGACTCAGAGCCAGGCCTGCCTCACCCCCGTCTCAGGGTCCCTGAGTGTCAAGTGGGGAAGAACACAGAGCTTCTGGAGCTGGGGTGAGTGCGTCCGGGGCCGGGGGACGACTACATGGAGGTGGTGGGGGCAGACAGGACCCTGCAGGGAGCAGAGGGCAACAGCCTCACCTGCACCTGGCCCTTCCCCATGATCCTGTCTGCACTCTCGCCGTCCTCCTTGGTGATCTTGCTTTTGTTGTAACACTTCTCGTAGCACAGTATCCTCAAGGTCTGTGAGCCTTCCAGTTCGATCTCAAACTCCTGTGGCCCCGAGAGAGAAGGAAAGCCCTGAGTTAGTTGGGGGGGCCCCGGCGAGTGGGGGTCAGTGCTGCCAGCTGAAGGGGCCTCTGAACCGTGGCTCCTGCACAGATAGCTCCCGAGCTGCCCCGGGAGGCCCCGCGTCGAGACTCTCCTCACTTCCGTCCCACGATGCAGACCCTCGGAAGCCACTTCCCTGTGAGCATCACACCGTGGCCCCATCTGGATGCTTGTGGAAGCTCTGAGCGCCTCTCAAACGTAAGCCAAACTCCTTAAGCCAGCATCTCACAGCGTGGTTCCCGCACCACCTACACCAGGAGCTCCTTAAGCCAGCGTCTCACAGCGTGGTTCCCGCACCACCTACACCAGAAGCTCTGGGGTGCTGGTTACAAACGCAGACACTCTGTGGGCTTTGGGGCATGTGTCCTCGGAGGTTCACCAATTACAAGTGCCCCACTCTGCTGTGTCAATAGTGGGGGTGGGGGGGACAGGGACAGGGGAACATGGAAAAATCGCTGTCCTTTCTGCTCACTTTTGCTGTGGACCTAAAACTGCTCTACAAATAAAGCCTATTTGAAAGGGGAAAAAAAAAATCGATCCAGGGAGGTGACCTAGGCGAGAGAGGGACCTGGGAGGAAAGAATTCTCCCGCAGACACTCCAAGGTGTCTACTTTCTCCTCCGTCACGCCTGTGAAACCTTCAGTAAATGCTGCATTTCACACCAGGGCTTTTGCAGGCATGGGTTCTTGCTGGGGAAGCAGCGGGGAGGGGAGAGCAAATACTTCTGAGCCTGAATGGGGGTAGGGAGGGTGTGTATGCCCAGAACCTGTGCGGCCCTGCATAATCCATGCACACACAGCCAGGGTGGCCGCCGGGTGGCCTGATGCTCTGAAGCTCCCCCGACCCCATGCTCGGTCCCTCGAGCCCCCAGGGCTTCCTCACACCAGAACCCTCTGCATAGTATCCAGAGCCCTGCCCTTGTCACCTCTGCTGGGTCACGGCCCTCTCGCTCTCCTCAAAGCCTTCTTCGATGGATCCACCTGGCTGTGATCCCCCCTTGTCACGGAGACACCAGCCCTTTCTGTACGGGCACCCAGAGCTATAGAGCTACAAGGACCAGGTAGTCCGTTGGCTCCCTGTGCCCCAGTTCTATGGAGGAGGCACAGCTAATAATCACAGGAGTGATGCTGAGAAAAGAGACTGGGGTTCCCTCCAGCCCAGCGAGGCCCCACACACAAGCAGAGCCCCAGCTTCCGGACACTGAGAGGGTCACAGAGCCGAACGCTCATCCCAATTTCTGAGGAAAAATGCCATGGAAACCTCCCAAGGAAACACTGAGCAATTAACAAAGGCCTTAGTAACAAGAAGCCCTTCTAAGTTCTTTTTCCAGATGCTTTGTCAGCAAAAAAAGTTTCTTTGTAACTGGGGGGACGGGAGTGGAGAATTCTCAGGAACATGGAGATAAAATCTCTGACGGGAGGGGAGAATTCTCAGGAACATGGAGATAAAATTTCTGACGGGAGTGGAGAATTCTCAGGAACATGGAGATAAAATTTCTGACGGGAGTGGAGAATTCTCAGGAACATGGAGATAAAATCTCTGACGGGAGGGGAGAATTCTCAGGAACATGGAGATAAAATCTCTGACGGGAGTGGAGAATTCTCAGGAACATGGAGATAAAATTTCTGACGGGACTGGAGAATTCTCAGGAACATGGAGATAAAATCTCTGAGGGAGTGGAGAATTCTCAGGAACATGGAGATAAAATCTCCATCTCTTGGCATGCCCGGTCCTCCAGGAGATTCCGGGAATGCTGGCACCGTTGCCTGCGGGGAAGCCCCTGGGGTCACACTCTCTCCCTGGAAGATGTTCCTCCTGATCACCCAGAAGTCGGGCCTCACCTCATTCCAGTTGGGCTCAGCCGTGTCCCTGTAGACACGTGTCTTGGCCTTATTTACAAAGTAGCCAAAGGAATCCACCTCCAGGGTGCAGTACAGACCTGCAGGAGAGCGACACAGAGGATGACCATGCTTTCCCTTATTACCAGTGTTTTCTATAAAAGCAGGTGTTATTTTCTAAATCATAAAAAACAGTCTTGGTTTTATTTTTGTCTTGTTTTTTTTTGGCCGCACAGCGTGGCATGCGGGATCTTAGTTCCCCGGCCAGGGATCGAACCTGTGCCCCCTGCAGTGGAAGTGCGGACTCTCACCCACTGGACTGCCAGGGAAGTCCTTGGTTTTCTTTTTAAAACAAGACACCAAACCGGTGGCCGGCAAGGTTAGCAGCACCTCACAACAGTGCGCAGAGAACCGGCACCTCTCAGAACATTCACTCCCCCGCTCACTGACAGCAGTTCGGTGCTGGGAGAAAAGTGGGTGCAGGGCGTGGCGTCCATCAGTGTACTAATAAAGTTAGTACAGGGTAAAATGAAAAAGTATTTGTATTCAGACTTATTCACCTCTAGTTAGTGAGACAATTTATTCAATAGATATTGTGTTCCATTCTTTCTTATTAAAAAATGTCTTTACTGAGGTATGAATTGTACACCTTAAAGTTTATCCACTTTAAGTGACCGATTCAATGCTTTTGGTAAGCTTACAGAGTGGTGTAATCACTACCACTATCCAATTGTAACACGTTTCCATCACCCCTGAAAGATCTCTTATGCCCATTTCTCCCATTCAACCACAAATCTGTAAATGTGTTTATGTCTATCTGAATCTCTTGCTCATTTTTTAAAAACTGGGTTGTCTCAAGCATTGCGTTATAACAGTTCTCTACATGTTCTGGATACAAGGCCCTGATCATATATACACAGTTTGTAAATATCTTCTATCCTGTGGCTCGTCAGGGGTTTCTTGTTTGGTTTTGTAGCAACAGTGGGTAGGTCAGCAGAACGGTGCCTGCCCTGTGTCCTCCTCCGAGGGACCCTGAGAACTTGGTGCCAGGCTGACAGGTGAGCGTCTGCTGTACCTGGGCTGAAATGTGACCAGCCCTCACCACTCTGACAGCTCAAGTGGCTGGGAGAGGTGCCCCCAGGGGGAAGTATTAAAAGGGTATCCCTCTGGCTCATCAGAGCGGCAGAATCTCCTCTGCTGACCAGGGTCAGGGTGCCGGCCCTCAGCCTCCTGGCTTCCTGGCAACCTAGGCAGCGTTTTCGGTCTATAGCAAACCGCAGCCCCTGCAATTGCAGGACTCGCCTGCAGGGGGCAGCTCCCCAGCTCGCAGGGTCTGAGCCAGGCGCTGGCAACAGCAGGGTCCACCCCAGGGAAAGCAACTCCACACCCAGTGGGCGTCAGCCAGCACCGCATCTCCCGGCGGTCAGCTGCTTCTCTGGTCCCCGCACCCTTCGGCTCAGTGTCCGGCCACCTTCCTCCCCAACCCAGCCGCTTACTAGAACTCTGCTTAAAGCCAGTGGCGGAGTGGACGATGACATTCAGGAAGCCGTAGAGTCCAGGAGATTCATCATCTGTGCGAGAGACCAGAGAGGTGAGCGTCCGTCCTCCTGGGAGAAGCAGGCAGGTGACAGGTTCTGCTTCAAGGTGACCCTCATGAGGGCCCCACGTGACTGTCACTTGCTTAGCAGGGGACAAGGCAATGTCAGGAGCAGAAACACACCCATCGTGGCCTCTGTCTCGGGGACCTTAGGATCTAGTTGGGTTCACAACATGGGCAAACCAGGGACCGAGAAGAGACGTGACAGGTTCTCAGGACAGGAGAGGGTCGGGGAGCATGCCACGTGGATGGGGTGTGTGTGCCTGAGTGTGCAAAGCATACCCCTGTGTGTGGCTGCATGTGCACCAGTGTGTGTAACAGTGAACGCAAGATGCAGCACAACCACAGGTGGGGGCGGGCGGCACCAGGCTGAGGGGCGGGCGGGGGATGGGGAGCGGGGCCCAGAGCACAGAGGGTCTGAGGAGTGGCTCGGGACTTGAGGCCAAGCCATCGGTCTTCTCAACCACCCGGTGGCTGCCGCCTGGGAGCTACCACCCCTAACCCGTCCCGTCCACATCCCGGAGAGGCCGACAGGCCCTCAGCAGCACACCCAGCCTTGACATGGACGTCTCTGGTCCCAGGATGGCACTAACAGCAGAAAGGGACGGTGGCCTGGGGGGCACAGCCCACCTTCTTTGTTGATGGTCAGTGGGATGCTGTGGACGGTCTGAAGCTTGACGCACGAGTTGGTCAGCATCTGCAGCTCCACGGACGTGAGGGAGAAACTCTTGAAACCTAAGATGGGGGCACAGGCGCACCGACTGGTGAGTCTGCCCAGCTCTCGGACTCCCCAGGACCCCCATGGGGTGTTCTCAGATGTACCCCCATTGGGTCCTCAGCACACCCTGGTTAGGAGGACCGCAGGGGCCACCTGCTCCCAGGGAGGAGCCGGTAAGGGGCAGGTGAGGCATGGCCCCGGGGGGCCCAGGCTGGGCTCAGAGGGCTGCAGGAATCTTTGCGCAACGCTCACAAACAGGGCCGCCCACCAACTTGGCACGGCCTCAAGGCAACCGGTTGCGAGGGGGTGGTCTGGGGCACCTTCCTGTGGGGCTCTGTCCCCTGCTCCCCCTTCTCTCCACCAGGTGGGCGAAGGGGATTATTTCTGAGCAGACAACACATGCTGTAAATGGTCTGGGCCCCTGGTTACAACAGGACACCTGGGACAGGAACTCTGGCAGGGTCCCAGGCACTGGCCGTCAGAGTCACCAGGAGCGCCCGCCTGCCCCCGGAGACAGTGGCACTGGGGTCTCAGCACAGGCACGAATGACAACCCTGGAGGGACAGGCGCTCAGGACAGGGCAGAGGTGTGCGGAGCCCCCAACCTACCTTGGGGGGCACACAGGGCACACGCAGAAACCTTTTAGCAAGGATGGCTCGGGAATCCCAAACCGTATGGCTGGGGGCAGAGGAGGGAACCAGGCAGCTGCAGCCCCAGGACCTGGGGCAGGGTCTGCCGTCCCACCCTGAAGGCTGCCAGGCAGGACGGGGCAGCTCTGAGCTGAGCAGAAGGAAAGAACTGCTAACGGAGGGAAGCGTCCAAAGAAGGGGCCATCCAGAGGGGAGTGGGCGCCCTGTCCTGACAGCAGTCAAGCACAGGGGAGCAGGGCCAGCACAGCGTGGCTGCCCAGGTGGGCCCAGTCGAGGGCCGTATGGCATCAGCACCTGCTGGGGTGTGTGGCAGGCCTGGGGGGAGGCAAGGCGGGTGGGCCACGTGCATGGCAGCCTCGGAAAGGCAGCAGGGGTGCAGGGGGGCCCCCGGGGGCAGGCAGGGAAATCAGAGAAGGTCAGAGGAGGGGAAGGGGGTTCATGGAGGAGGTCAGAGGGCAGGCGGGGGGGGCACAGAGGGCAGGGGGCCCTATCAGGACAGCCCCTCCCCCATTATCTCCCATATTAGGGCTCCACGGCACACTTCACTTGGGTAAGAGTTCCATTGTCCCTTGGGGAAAACAAGGTTTGAGACCATGGGAGGCGACCATCCAGCCCTGACGCTCCCGAGCCCACAGCCTGGGCGCGCGGCCCACTCACATTTCTTCTGCTGCTCCCGGATGTTCTCCCTCCACTCGGCCCGCTCATAGTCGGATGAGATCAGGAATGTGTAACTCTGGGGGTGGGGGAGAGCACACCCGTTATCTCAACCCCGGCTGAGCGGGCACCCAGTGGATCCAGGGCTCCGTCCTGGTCGCCGCGTGGAGCCTGCAGCACGCCCACAGGAGGCACGAGCATCTCCGCGCTGCAGGCCGGCGGAGCTGGGGCGGCTGTGCTCACAGCACTGCTCGTCCCTCCCTGCACCCTCCGCCCCTCCTGCTGCGCCTGGGTCAGGGCGTGACGAATCAGAGCGTAGGGCCACCGGGGTCACCAGGTGGGACCTGCAGAGGGGAGGGCTGATGCCCACAGGCCGGGCCCATGACGCAGAGGCAAGGCTCCCGCAAAGCCCACCGGCTGCCCCCCATGGGCTGCCCCCCGACAAGTGCATGATGCCCGTGGAGGGAAAGGCCCTGGCTACAGAGGCAGCAGAAGCCACTCAGGAGAGAAGCTGTCTCTCTGGCCCAAGAGGTCCCGGACAGCATTTCTGCACCGAGGGCTGGGTCTGCACAGTCCTGCAAGCCCCCTGCCCTATTGAGACGCCCTGGAGACCCCATCACCTCCCAGCCACGGGGGCTCCGGCCCAAAGCCCCAGAGAGCAGCCTGTGTGCCACGCTGGGCACTCACCTTGCCGTTGCGGCTGTGCACGCGGAAGGCCATGCTGGGGGACATGAGCAAGAGCAGCGACTCCTGCTCCGAGAGCTTCTTCCGCAGCCTCTCGATGGCCTTGCTGCCCTTGTTCGCTCTCTGTGGGCAGAGGGCACGGTCACGTTTCCAGCCCTGGCCCAGCGCGGCCCGCTCCCACTCTGCCTGCCCCACCACCCCTCGGTCCTCGGTCCGTGGAGGACGGGAGACCGTCTGGCGGCCCAGCGTGGACAGGGTCTCGGCCACAGCGTCCAGGCCCGGCATAGATTGCTGGATGTGCTCAGCCCATCCTTCTTAAGGGATTAAGTTCTTCCTCTCACAAACCTCCCTTTTTTCACTTGCTCCGAACTTAGACAATGTGAAGGGGCCTGTCGTGACCCCAAAGGCCCCTCCCTGCTCCCGGATCTGCCACATTTCAGCATCAGGTCCCCCGGGAGTGACTGCGAGGGTCCTGATGGAGGGTGACATGCACCCCCAGGACCTGGCTAGGAAAACTCTCCCTGTCGCATGTCATGTTCCTCCCTCCTGAAGCCCTCTGTCCCCGGGGGAGGCTGTGCTGCCTGCCACTAGGCAGAGGGTATGGCTCGGATGGGTGAGTGGTGGCAGAGAGCTTGACAGCCCCGCGGATGCAGCCCTGGCTCCCCTCTGCCTCGGGACACTCTGCCATGGGGGCCACGGGTCCGTCGGGACGAATAAACAACCCAGAGTTCATGCCGGTCCTGGGGCTCCTGTGCTTTCCCCATCCTGTGCGGTTTGCAGTACAGAAGGTTGGGTAGGGTGAGGGCTGAGAAGGACCCCTGTCCTGCTGCACCCACCTCAGCAGGGTGTCCCTGGACATCAACCTTCTGGGGACCCCCCTTGTCTTTGGCCACTGTGAGGCACCAGCTCTGGCCTGGGCTGACCCTACAGGCGAGGGGTTCATCCTCACTGTTCCTCCAGAACACTGTTCCTCTCCAGAAACAACCAGGGGCCTGCTGGGTGCAGACCAGACCCTGTGGAGGGGCCGTGTTTCCGCCCAGCCTGGGATTTGCTCCGGATCAGGGCAGTTATAAGAGGGACAGAGGGGCACCTCCCCCCACCCCATCCTGGATGGCTCCATGCCTGACAGGAGGCCTGGCACTGCGAGGGCTCACAGGGGTCCCAGCAGGTCCCAGAGACCAGAAGTGGGGTCAGATGCCCTGCAGAACTCGCCCGCCTGCCAGCGTGAGGGGATGCTGCCCACTCGAGCCGCAGAGCCCGGCCTGGCACCACCTCCCAGCCCCACCTTCTCTCTCTGGATGTCACTCTTGATCTGGGAGATCTTGATCTTCATGGCATCCAGCTCCTCATCCAGCACCAGGGGGATGTTGGGTGTGGCTTCCGCGTCGTCTACTGTCTGGAAGCTGAGATCCGTGAGCGGGATGTACCATTTGCAGTCATATTGCTGGGTTTTGCTGGGTGGGGGGAGGGGCAGGTTAACAGGCTGGCCACCTTCCTTTGCTTAAGTCACTGCTTTCGACTCTGGGGAACCCTAAGCTCATGGCCACGAAGTTTACCTGACCTTCAAACTCTGCTCATGGTCCCTGAGACAGGCTGGGATAAGGCCACAGGCAGACACTGGCGATCCAGCCTCGGTGACCCCTGGGGAGGGTCATCGTGCACGTGTGACCCAGGCCCCACGGGTCTGACAAGCCCTCATCCACCCTACTCTGTGCTGACGGTGGTGGCTCACAGGCTCCCTGACGCGGGAGACCACCTAGGCCGCCAATGACAGTCAGGAGAGGACTGCAGACACGTCCAGAGCTGTAGAGTTTGAGGGGCTGCAAATCTACCCGGTGTAATCCCTCCCTCGACAGATGGGGAAACCAAGGCTCTCTTCTGATTAAATCCACTCAGCGTGGCGATGGCAGAATGGGGTGAAGAGCCCAGTTCTGGTTCTTCCCAGACCTTCTTTCCTCCATTCCAGCCACTGCTTCCCAGCCCCCGGCCCCCCACTGCTGCAACCTGTGTGGTCTGATCCCTGGGGGTTTGGGTGGGGTCTGCAGGCCAATGCTGAGAGTCACTTAGAAGCCACCATGATCTCGGGAAGACAAAATGTAGGGATCACCTAGTGATGCCCTCCAAGGACAGGGGAGGGGCAGCCAGTGTCCATCCCCCACCTGCACCAGACCCTGCAGCCCCCCGACCTGTCTGGGTCACGACATGACAGCCCCTCCATTGCACCTGAAGTCACAGTCAACAGCCTGGTCACCCACCCAGACCCTGAATGTCTCCAGATTCCTAATGATGAACTTTGACCTTGAGCCTGGCATCACGTCCAGTTGGAAACAGAATGTAGCTTAACGAGAGCAGCCTGCCAACAGGTTACGACCTCTCGAGGCTCACTGGAAAGAACACCAGGTCTCCTCCTGTAGAAACCACCCCATGCCCCGGGGACCCCCCCCTCGGCCGGGGCCGCACCGCCACTCACCCTCCGCTCTGCTTCTTGAGCTTGGTGCACAGGAGCAGGTCAGTGAAGAGGAAGACGTGCCGCAGCTTGCGGGCCCCCTCCACCAGCTCCACCATGAAGCTGTCCTTCAGCAGCTGCCGGTGCTGCAGGGGGCGGGGGGCTGGTCAGGGCAGGGGCGGCCAGGGCCTCCACTCCCCCCACCTCCAACCCTCACACCCACTTCCCAGCGCTCCTTCCACCTCATCCGCCCGCAAGCACACACGCCAAACGCCTTGCTCTTTGTTCATCAAAGTTCCCAAGCCCCAGACAGAGTCACAGCCACTGGCCTGGAGGCCGGAGGAGACACTGCAGCCAAGGCGACGGGAGAGCCCTTCTGAGCAGGGAGGCCCACACACCCCCAGGACGGGCCTGGAGACCCAGGCAAGAGGCCGGCCACGTGGAGCGGGGACGTTCTCGTACGGGGACCGTCAAGGCTCAGGTAACAAGAGCTTGGGGCTCGGCCTAGAGGGGACTGCCTGGTAAGGGGGGAGGAGATGGGCCGGGAGAACTCCGAGAGGGGGCAGTCACGCTAAGGGCTGGGCCTGGATCTGAGGGAATCAGGAGGCTGGGCAGGGGTCCCCCAGCTGGGACCCCACATTCTAGTCCTTCTGAGGTCAGTGCCCACTGATGGTAGGGGCCCACCTAGGGGCTTTACACCTCTGATGCCCACCCCTGACCCTCAGGCATCCTCGAAGGAGCAGGGAGACTAGAGGCACCAGTTCCCAGCAAGCCCTGTGCCTCTCTGCCCCTGGGGGCTTCATCTGAAAGACAAGGGATGGTCCCATGGCTCACAAGTTTCCAGGGCACATGGAAGTAAGTCGGTAATTCAGTGGACAAACTGCCTGCCACCTCATCCGGGCTGGCGCCGTGCTGTGCCGAGGACACAGAGACAGGATGAGAGGCTGCCCCACGCGCCCCGGGTGTGCTGTGCCAGCACGTGGCCTGTCATTGGATGTGACCCTCCTGCTGTGGTTGAGTCCTCGTGCCCACTTCGAAGATGAGAGCCGGAGCCTCAGGGAGCTCCACCATCCACCCCAGGCAGCACAGGGAGCGAGCGGGGACACTCGGGGGTCTGTGCTCAGGAGGAAAGAGACCAGGTGCTCAATGGGGACCCTGCCCGCCTGGCCTCAGAGAAGGCCCCCGAGAAAGGGCAACTTCCCACCCCTCTCTGTGATGGCCTGGGAAGGGTCCGGAGGGTCAGGCACACACACCACAGGGGGCAAAGACTCACAGCATCTGCCTACCCCTGTCACCCCCCCCAACAGCCCCCCCAACATCCCCCCCCCAAGCAGGTCTGGGCACCTGGCTCCACTGCCACCTGCCACCTGAGGTTCTTCTCAGGGAACCTGTGCATCCCTGAACTCCCCCCCCACTCTCAGCAGGAGCCCCCGAGAAGCAAATGCAGCCTGGGCCAGGCCCCCCAACACCCCCACATCACCGTCATGCGCAGCTCGGCTCACAGCAGCCGGCCAGGCCCTGGCACGGAGACCGGATGATTTACATGGGAGCCGCCAGTGCCAACCAGACCATAAGTGGGAGGGCAGGAGGGCTGCCCAGGCGCCCAGGCCGTGACCCATCGTCACTGCCCTCCCCCGCCTGCTGTGGGCATAGGCAAGCCCCGCGTCCGCACCCATGGGAAGCACAGAAGCATGTGCACCTGGGGACACGGCCATGCAGCACTGGAGACCTGGGCAGCCTGACTGCGGGGTCTGTGCCGGGGGGAGGTCCTGGGACACTGAGGTCCTCGAGGAACGCCCCCTCGGCAGGGACACGCAGATGGTCTTCCAGCCCAGGAGGCAGGACCAAGGGACATTCTGTGAGGAGGGGGGGACTGCAGTCCTTTCTCCACACAAAGGAGCTGAGCTTCTGGCCACTGCCAGCAGAGGGCCCCCGACGTCCAGCTCAGAGGTGGATTCGCCCCCTCTGTCAGCAGGTCAGAATCGTCCAGGGTCCCAGCCCTGATGGAGCCCCCTGCAGGCCCTTCCCCTCCTCCCCGCCGGGTCCTGCCGCTCACAGGTTCATCCAAAATCCCACCCCAGCCACCAACTTCATCCTCCAGAGGCCACCAGCATCACCCTGGCACTTGTGGCAGCCCCGTACATCCACCCATCCGTGGTAGTAGACACGGGCTCAGACGGCAGCCCTGCGGGGCTCTGATGGGTGGACTCAGTTGCCCGGCCCCTCCCCATGCACCCCTGCCTGTGCAAATCCTCATCTTTCCAGGAGAAGCCCCCCACCCCATGACGTCCTGGCCTGAGCCTTGCTCTGTGCTGCACCCCGTCTCCGAGGGCCACACGAGGTGCACAGTGCGGGGAGTGGACGGTGTGGCTGTCCTCTGAGCGCTGTAGGATTTTCTCACCACGAGCTTCCCCATCGTGGCAGATGTCCTCCCTCCCAAGGAGGCCCCAGGCCTCACTTCTGAACCCCAGCCCACCCTGGGGTCCTGCAGTGGCTCAAACAGAAATTGCGCAGATGGGCAGGAAGGGTCTCCCAGCTCCAGGAAAGCAGGGCTCCCACCCACGATACTGGCAAATCCACGAAGGGAGCCTGGACCCTTGCCCAGGAGTCAGGCCTCATTCTGTCTCTATCTGTGGACCCCAGCCCCCAACTCTCGAGGTCGTTCGTCCTAGGCAGTGGTGTAGGTGTGGATCTGCCTGAATCCTGGTCTAGCCGCCACCTATCTCCCTCACTGTGCTCCTGACGGAGAACCCTGAATGAAGGCGCGTGCGACTCAGACACCTTTCAGTGTCACCGGCCTTTCTCCCCGATTCGTGGCTGAGGCACCCAAGCGATTCCCCTCAAGGAGCAGACACCACAGGTCAACAGGACCAGATGCTGGTGGGGATGGGGTGGGCGCAGGTAGAAGCCCTGCCCCCATGAAGCACCGGCCCCTACACACTTCCCACTCAGGCGCCCCGGGACCCCGACCATGGGTCCACGGGGAAGGAGGCCTGGGATACAGATGCGGGCTCAAGGGCCTGGCTGACAACTGCCAGGCGACATCTGATTTTCCTCAATTCCCGAAGGCAGCTGCTTCCAATGACCTGAAGAGCAAGGAGGCGCTTCTCCCCGGGGAACCTAAGTGCAGCGGGAGACACAGGCGCAGACCCAGCACCCACAGAAGGACTCGCACAGCTGCTTCCCAGGAGGGCGGTGCTCCTATAAAGGAACTGCCTGCGAGACAGCATGGTGTCCCAGGAGGGGAGACCAGGCAGCACGAACCCGACAGGGACGGGAGTCTTGGCGGAAGCAAATCCCGAGTCTGGTGAGACCGTGTGAACTGCAGACAAGGGAGGCCGAGCACTCAGGTACCACTTCCCACACAGGTGTGGGAGCACAGGGCTGAGAGCAGCCTGCCCGCCAGCCCCAAGTCCTGGAGGGTCAGCCTCGGCGCCGCCGAGCACCTGGCACGCTAACGGGAAGAGGAGTGGTTCCGAGCGGCAGCTACAGTAAGGTTTGCTGCCAGCCCACGTGTTGCTGGGCCATACGGCTCCTGTCCCTGCACGAGACCCCAGAGGCCGCGGGTCCGCCCCCCCCGCCCCGCGGTGCCGCTTCCAACGAAAGATGCTCACACTAGACGCCGCCCCTGACTGGCACACCTCTGCCATCTCGCTGCGAGCTGCCTGGCACCGGGCTGGGCCCCTCCCGGGAAGGAGCGGAGGTGGCAGGGGTGGCGTCTGAGCCCCTCTGTTCCACACCCTATCATCTACGATGTGCAGAGAGATGGAGACTGGGATGGGCTGTCAGAGAGGGAGGGAGGAGGGGAAGGAGAGCCCTCCTGGCCGAAGAAGTCAACCACTTTCGTTCTCCAGCCGTTCTCTGGCTGCAAACACAAACCACACGCCCCTCCCCTTCATCCGCTTTAAAGTCCTTAAACCCACTGTTAACTGTATGTTAATGAAAGAACACTCAAGAGGAACCGAGTGGTCCCCAGCACACAAATGCCATCCTCCTTCTCACCGCTCTCCTTAGCTGGGGACCCTGATCCGGCAGGGTGTGCGGTGCCCGGGACATAACCCCCCAAGTGAGGCCCGCACCCCTGAAACCACACCCCGATGCCCTGCACAATGGCCTGGGTTCACCCTGCCAGGGTCAAGGGCCCCCAAGTCCAGGCGTTTCTGTGTTGGGCTGAGCTGTGTGGATACAGTGGGCCCCACGCCCACCTCTGCTCGGCCGCCACGCTCACCTCTCCCTTCTTCACGGTCATGGACTGCCGGCGGGGCGTGATCTCCTCGTTAATGCTGGACAGGAAGTTCTGCGAGATGCGGAGGGCGTCTTGCAGCAGCAGGTGGTCGGGGTGGCTAGAGGGGGTGTGTTTCAGCAAGTCCTGCATTGGACGAAGGATGGAGTCAGAGCAGCCCCGGCATCTCTGCTGTGAGAGCCGCAGACGCGCTGGGTGTGACCTGGGGCCGCCTCTCACCGTGGCTTGGGCCGCGCGGCAGCACTTGTGCGAGCACTGTGCCGGGAGCAGGCCCCTAACGGCGCCCCACAAGCCTATGCTGTTTGCACGTTGCAGAGAGGGGCTCCACGCTACAGGTCTGGGGTAGGTTTCTCTACCTGGGCCCTGGTGACATGCAGGGCTGGTTTTGGTGGGGGCTGTCCGGGCACTGGAGGATGCTGGCACCGTCCCTGGCCTCTGCCCATTCGATGGCAGTGGCGCCCCCTCACGTGTGGTTGTGACAAGCAAAAATTTCCCTGGACATTGTCACAGGTCCCCTGGGGCAGAACCCATCCTGGTCCGCCGGTCCATGTGAGGTCAGGAGAAAGCCCCTGACCTTCCCAGCTCCTCCTCTTTTATTTATTTATTTATTTTTTTGTGGTACGCAGGCCTCTCACTGTTGTGGCCTCTCCCGTTGCAGAGCACAGGCTCCGGACGCGCAGGCTTAGCGGCCATGGCTCACGGGCCCAGCCGCTCTGCAGCATGTGGGATCTTCCCGGACCTGGGCATGAACCTGTGTCCCCTGCATCGACAGGCGGACTCTCAACCACTGCGCCACCAGGGAAGCCCCCGGCTCCTCCTCTTTTAGATCAGAGCCTGAGAATCCTTCTCTACTGCAAATGCACATAATTTGTGCTCAAAGTCTACGGCTTCCTGGTTCAGAGAAACAAAACCCTCTTAGCTCCCAAATCCTAGAGCAAAGAGAACCTGGGGAGATGAAGTAAGCTCAGGGGAGGCTCTGGTGTTGGGGATCCCAGTCCCCCCCCACCGCTCCTGGTGGCTCTGGCTTCCCCCTGCCAGGCCTGGGCTCATCGTGGTGAGGGAACCAAATAAAGGATCTCCAGGACTCTGATGGGCCACCGGCCAGAGCCTCCCAAACCGCAAATCTCAGCTTATCTCCCTCCATCCAGGAACTCTTAGTCAGAGGATGGTAAGAAGTTCTGAAACGTGCACTGGATGGAAAACCACGCAGCTTAAAAATGAACAAGGCAGAGCTGTTTGGGCCAAAGTGGGACAACTGCCACAATATAACATTAAGGGGTAAAAAGCCACATGTGGAATGGTATGCACAGCACAACGCCGTCTGAGTGATTTAGAAAGATGCCACGTGTGTTGGCATAAAGATCCTTGTGGTGGTGGCTCCTTTGTGCGGAGGAAGCAAGACAGGAAACGGACACTTCAAACACTTCTGTGACTTGGTTGTACATTTTTAAAAAAATGTGCATGTCGGGCTTCCCTGGTGGCGCAGTGGTTAAGAATCCGCCTGCCAGTGCAGGGGATCCAGGTTCGAGCTCTAGTCCGGAAGATCCCACATGTCACAGAGCAACTAAACCCCTGTGCCACAACTACTGAGCCTGTGCTCTAGAGTCCGCAAGCCACAACTACTGAACCCACGTGCCACAACTACTGAAGCCCACGTGCCTAGAGCCCGTGCTCCGCAACAAGAGAAGCCACCACAATGAGAAGCCCGTGCACCGCAACGAAGAGTAGCCCCTGCTCGCCGCAACTAGAGAGAGCCCGCGCAACAACGAAGACCCAACATAGCCAAAATAAATAAATAAATTTATTAAAAAAAAAAATGTGCATGTAAGACTTACTCTAAATACAGACAAATAGGATCACCTGGCAGGATCGGGGGCCTTTTTTCCCCTGCTTTTGTTTCTCAGTATTAAGACGATCACTTAATAATGTGCAAGTGACTCCCCACTGCCTTTAGGAGCAGCCCCGCCAGGTGGGCCTCCCTGCACACCCTCTCCGCACACGTTCTCCTGGCTGGAGAATGTGGTCTGACCACAGCCCTGGGATGCACCTGCCATTGGTGCTCCAACCTGTGCTATGTGTCCCCGCCCTCTCCCCTGGGGAAGCTTCTCCACCCACAAGCCTCTGTCCATGTGGGACGGGATGCTCCCTACCTGTACCCACTGTGATGAGGCATCTGCAACACCTGGCGAGCCTGCTGCGTTCCCCCCTCCCACCCCCAGGAGCCCAGGGATGGCAGAGGTGCCTCACTTCTGCATCCTCAGTACAGGTGCGTGGCAGAAAAGGGGGCAGGTGGGCAAAATTGACAGATATCGGTGTCAGCCCCAGGACAGAAGCCAAGAACCCCAGGGCAAGGAGGCCCCGGGCCCGAGGGACTCACATGCAGGACCAGTGTGCTCCTCGTGACCCGGTCCACAGGCTTGTAGAGCAGGGCTGCGGAGAGACGAAGGGTGAGAGAAGGCTGACCGCCCGCCTGCCCACCCACCCTCACTGCAAGGGTGGAGGTGGGGGCAGCCTCAGCCTCCACATTCCCTGGGAACCCCACCTCCCCTCCGCTCAGTGACAAGGTTGAACCCGACGCATTGGAAGGTCGGGAACATGGCTGTGAGCCTTCAGTCTGTGACACCAGTGCCAGGTCCAGGGCTGAGCAGAACCCGAGCCTGCGTGGCTGACAGCAGCAAGCATTCAAAGGCCTCCGTGTTGACGGCCCCCCCGGCCTGGGTCAGGGAGCTGGCCAGCACTCTGGGGAGGAAGCGCCGGCGCAGATCCCAGGCCGGGGGTGCTGACCAGCATGCTGCTCTCCGTGCGTATCCAAGCCTGAGGCTGAGATGCGGCTCTTGGTTTTATAAGCGTTTTTGGACCCCTGGACGCCGGCAGCATGGAGCCCCAACCGGCCAGGGCCATCCCCGCTTTTCCATGGTGGGCACAGCCCATCACGGGCTCAGGCGCTTCACGTGTTCTCACATGTAGGGTGGAGCTCCGCCCAGAACCCCCACGACTAGTGCAGGGCATGCACTGTTATCCCCATTTTACAGAAATGGGGGAAACCGGCTCAGAGGGCGGTGTAGCTGTGGCCCCGGCCCTCGTCTGCTGTTCTCTGTGAGCGTAACTCCTCCCAAGACCCTAACAGCCAGAAACGAGAAGCACCTTGTTGCTCCTGAGCTCACTCTGCCCAGAGGGATGAGGGCAAACACACTTGGCCCTGACCCCTGCCCAGCCACTCTGCATCTGCGTTCTACATGGTCCTTTCCACCCTAAACCTGTTTTATCATCTGAAACAAGGGAAGACAAGAGCCCCCTGCAGGGCCGTTGGGACAAGATGACACTGCAAATGCCCGGCAGTGCCTGCTTTGTGGGCTTCCGACAACTCCCACCTCTTCCTGGTTCCCTGCCCCACCCCCACCTCCCACTGGTGGCGACAGGTCCTGACCCTGTCCCTCCGCACCCACCATGGCCAGTGCTGCTCCCTCCCCATCCCCCCACCCCCCACTACTGGAAATCTGGAGCAGCAGAGGGGCCGGAGTGTGACCCAGCTGGGCGCCCTGGCTGCTCCTGTCTGCTGGCAGCGGCCGCCACCACAGGGGCATGCAGGGGCTTCGGCACGGAGAACTCACTTTCCAGAGAGTTCTTGGTCGTTTGGTCCTTGGCATCCTTGTTGCTTCTGGCTCTCAGGTTCTGCAAAGAGAAAAGCACGTTTTCCACAGGGCAGATGAAGCAGCTCTGATGTGTCAGTGAGTTCACGGTCAGAAACCTTCAGCAGAACTCTCACCCTCCTCTCACCGCTGAGAAGCCTAGATGTGGCAAACCTCTGGGCCACAGCCTGCAGAACGGGGCCAACTGAGCACACGCTCGCCCTGGATGACGCTGCTGACATCAGGATCAGAAATTCTCTATTCTAAGGGGCTGTCCTATGCACCCTGGGATGTTGAATAGCATCCTATGGGTGCAGCAGCACCCTCTCCTCCTGCTGTGACAATCTAAAACGTCCCCCGGCATTGCTAAGTGTCTCCAGGGGACAAAATCAGCGCTGGTTGAGAACCTCTGACGCAGAGGATCCTGCAAACCAAGGCAACTGGCAATGCCCCTCCTGGGTGCACAGATCAGCTTTCCTGGAGCAGTTAAACAACGTGCAAGGGGCTGGTGGGTCAGAAAGAAGAGCACTCAGCTTCGGGGAGGCCAGGGCAGGCCGCTGGCATGCACTCTGCCTCCACCCCAGCCTCCCCTCCCCTGACTTTGCAAACGTCCTTGCCCAGGAAGTAAGCAGAGCTTTTTAGTGGGTGGGTCATTTTTCAACACAACCGTGTCAAAGGCACTGCTGATTTGGTCCAAGGTACCAAGAGAAATGTGGATAAAAGGTCCCTGTGTGCCTGAAATAGTCTCTGGAAAGAAGCTGTGGCTAATCCCAGTACGAGACTTCTGAGTGAACAGAAGACACAGCACAGGAATGGGAAGGGGCCTGGAGATGACCGTCCCAACCTCTCAGGCTGTGGGAAACCTCTTGGGACTAGAAAACATAGTGTATTTTAAGCTCACGGGGGCCAAACTCACAATGCACCTTGGTGCCTCTCCTGAGAATTTAGCTCCCCTCAATAACTCCTCCATCCATCTGCCTCAGCAGCTCCCAGAGGGTGGGCGGGGGGATGAGGGGGTGTGAGAGCTCAAAACTGCAAAAATTAGGTGCCGCTCACATGAGCCAGGGCAGCAGCCCACGCGCCAAGGGCCCCTGGAAGGTGCGATGAACGTGGGCACCTTGAGCATCTCGGGGCTCTGGGAGGCCTGCCTTGAGAAAACTTACAAGTTTGGTTTAACCCCACATTTCCCAAACTGACTAGACTCCGGAAGCCCTTTTCACATGATTCCTGTTACCTACTTTTTATCTGGGGAGCTCGAGCTTGCAGAACCCATCTCAGGCAACTCCAGTCTGACTGGACACTGCAGCACACCCATTTCTCAGGCCAGTCCTGGGAGACGTGAAGGACCACTGCTCCACCCTGCCTGTCCTTGGAGATGGACATCCAGTCCCCATGGCCGAGCTCTGACCCCGCAGAATGCAACTCCCCACACCTCTGAATGGCCTGCTTCTTCTGTGTCCTTTTGGTTCATTTCACTGTCTGTGTGGCTCTAATTTCTCTGGGGCTTTTTTGAAACATGGATGGAAAACCAAAGTGGATACCACCTGATGGTAAAAGTTTCACAGAACCGGCATTTGGCCGCCCCGAACCCCGTCCTGCTGCCTGTGCCTGTGCCTGGTTGGTGGGACCATGTGACTCCCGGTTGGTATCCCACCGTCGCTTCCTCCCTCCTCTGTAGACACCTGTCCTGGTGGACGTGAACTTGGCTCCATTTAACCATAGCCTGCTCTTAAAAGATTATGACTCTAATTTGTCAAAGTCGCCTGGGACTTGGCGCCAGCATTCCAGCTGTTAGGAGTATGCGGGCTGCTGGTTTAATGAACGAAAGAGAGGAACAGACCCAATGCTGCAGGCAAACGAGGGCAGCTTCAGAGGGAAGTGTGGAGCCAGCCTGCAGCCCTGGGTGCATGCCCTGGGTGCATGTAGCCCGTTACCAGAGGCACCAGGTGGGGAGCAGGGTACCCACGGGCTCTGGGGAACGGTGTGGCACGTTATCACCATGGGAGACGCCGGTGCTGGGACCCACAGGGCCCAGCCCCCGTGATAAATTATAAAACAGCACAAATCCCCTGGAACAAAGCCCAGGTGTGACAGTCGGGGTACGATCGTATCCCAGCAAGAGACCCTCCCCTGCCTATTTCTAGTTTCCGTTTCTCTTCCTAAAGCTGGGGTTTCACTTGGAGGTCTTCCCACCCAGAATCCTTGTTTGGCGGGGAAGGCAGGTCAGGGCTCTGAGGACTACAGGCCTGGGAAGAAGAAAGTATCATTCAACTGCCACGGGCAGAAGCAGGATGGAGCGGGGCAGGGAGGACCTGGCATGGCCACCGGCCCCCGATGGCCACCCGTCTTCTGCATCCAGGGGGCTCTTCCGAGGCCCCTTGTGCTAACACTCCAGGGCTTGAGGTTTCAGAGCCCCCGGGCCGATGCAGTGCCCAGCCTGCAGCTTCCTCCCACGCGGGTCGACAGAACGCACACCAGCCCCATTCCCCGGGCCGGATGCAGACCCCAGAGGAGCAGAGCATGACACCTCCCCACCTGCTCTCCATCCGCAAGGTGCAAAGTCGGCCTCAGGACTCGAGTGTCGAGACCTCTGTTAATGGGGCAGAACTATGGACACCCCGAACTACACACAGACAGTGCAAGTCTGTCCGGGGTACCCCAGAGCTGGGCCCTGGCCGCTGGGGAGGCAGGGTGCTCCTCGGGCTGCTCCGTCTGTCTGCTCATGACGACCCACAGGCATCCGGAAACAGAGCTGAGGTTCACAACCAGACCTTAGTTTGCTGTGCCTTCTTCTCCCGGGTCACGGTGTGCCAATGACCAGCCCACAGCCCACCCTCAGGAGGTGGAGGGGCGCACCTGTCTGAACAGCGTCACGCGTACCTCAGAGATTTCTGCAAACTGAGCGTTGGCCTGACAGCACTTCTCAGCCGTTTCTATGGCAACTCCGTAGTTGTCCACAAAGGCCCGGTACACACCCAGCTGGCTGGCCTGCAGGGAGGAAGGAAGAGAGTGTGGGACAGGTGTAGGGCAGGTGTGGGACAGGTGCGGGACAGGCAGTCTCCATCCCTCTGGGTAACGGGCTTCTATGCACGGCTCTGGAGGAAGCCCAGGTGCAGCAGACAGTGCAGGGCTGTGGGAAACGCAGCTCCTCCACGCTGTCACTGCCTCCCACCTGCTTCCCCTCCCCACGCGCTAAGCATGCTTCCTGCTTCCAAAGCGACACATTGAGAAGTGACTCACAGCCCCGGGCGGGTAGCAGTTCTCTTCATCCTCCCACCCCACTCATTTAAATGAGGCCACCAGCAGCAGCTGAAGTTCCAGGATATCAGTGAATGTGGCTGAGCGTCTCCAGCAGGTGGGGTGGAGCGGCCCCTTCGCATCCTGGCAGCGGGAGACCTCAGTGGACCCATCCCTGGCCTGAGGGGCCACTGCTCTGCTCCTATCTGATCTCTTCAGACACGCAAGAAACACTCAGTTGAGCTGCCCTTGGAGAAGAGGGGCTCACGCTGCCCAGACATGAGCCCAGCCCAGACCTGGCAACGGGGCCCAGGTGTCATGCTACACACCTGGCAGGTGGGAGACCTCTGCTGCCGCGTGCAAGGCGAGAGGTGTTTGTTTGTCCTGTTCTCAACCAAAGGCATTAATAGAGTGTCTCCTCACTCGGCCTCCTGCTCTGACACTCAGTTGAGTAAAGACTTCCATGGTTGGGGGGAGGTGTCCTGTGCGCAGCCACCACCATTGCTGGGCCCCAGGTCACCTCCAGAGGCAGCAGGGAAACCCCGGCCTGGGGTGTAAGGGCAGACGCCATGACCTGCTGGCCGGGCCTCCCACTGCAGCCGACCAGGAGCGGGAGGACCAAGGCTTTTGCTGATCCTGGTGTTTGGTCTGCATCGAACCTAAATTTTATTTCTACATGCATTTGCATTTATACTGAATTTTGTGTTTCTTCAGATGGCAATCCCAGATGCCCTTGGCACTGTCTGGTCTTCTGGACTCGCTCCTTGAGGGGGCTGCGTGTGGGCCTGGGGGCGCGAGAGAAAAAGCAGCAGCTGGAGGAGGCCCTGCCTGGCCCCACTGATTACCTGGACGAGTCGCTGCATTCCAGATGCCAGGTTCCCTGCCATCCGGTCGGACCCAGAGCCCTGCCTTCTCCCCCTCCCCCTCACTCACGGAGCGTCCCCCACAAAAACAAAGGCCCTGCTTGAGGCACTGTCACCTCGAATCATTCAGACACAGCGCAGCCGGCGAGCAGGACACACGATGAATAAGTAAAGCAACAAGTAATGTGGCAGATGGCTGAAGGCAGAGCAGGTGAGGAGAACAGCGGGGCTGCTTTACATACTGTGGTCAGGGCGGTCTCTCTAAAGAGGCAACGTCTCAGCCGGGTCCTGAGGGGATATCACTGTTGAACTGTGTCCCCCCAAAATGCATATGTTGAAGCCCTAGCCCTGAGCACCTCAGAATGTGACTGTATTTGGAGATGGACCTAAAGAGGCGATTGGGCAAAAATGAAGCCATTCAAGTGGGCCCTGATCCAATCTGACTAGGGGCTTTATGAGAAGTAAAGATTAGGACACAGACACAGAGGGACGACCACGTGAGGACACAGAGATGACGGCCTCTACACGCCGAGGAGAGAGGTCTCGGGAGAAACCAGCCCTGCTCACACCTGGATCTCAGACTTCCAGACTCCAGAAATGGAAGGAGATAGATCTCTGTTGTTTGAGCCACCTGGACTTAGCAGCCTTAGTAAACTAACACAGGGTCTTTGGGAGGAGAACCCCTTTCATTACCTCTCCTGCCCCCTCTTCCAGGAGCTCACATCTTCCACGTGATTTCTGAGAGGTTCCAAGCAATTCATGCACTAATCAGAACCCGAGCTGCACCGATAAACCAATGGAGATCACGTGCCCCCCGATGTGAGGCACCGACAGGACACAGCATCACTGCAGGGTTTTGTTGTTTTTTTTCCCTGCCAGAAGCGCAGAAGCTGAATCTTTTCCTGAAGAAACATCAGACCCAAACTAGAATGCACCCTTCAGAAAAATGTCAAGGTTGTGGAAGACCAGCAGAGGCTGAGAATCTGGTACAGATGGAAAGAAACTAAGGAGACCTGACAACCACGTACATCTCGTGACCTGGACTGCATCCCACTCAGAAGGAAAATGGCTACAAAGAACACGATGGCTAACTTGGGAGAGATCTGTAGGAGCATTGCATATTAAATAATAGTATCACTCAACTGTGAACCGTCCTCCGATGGAGGACCGTCCTGTGGGTTGTGGAAGAGCACGTCCTTAGCAAATACACGATGAAGTATTTAGGGGTAAAAGGGCAGAGGGATCTGCATTTTATTCTCAAACCATTCAGCATGTGTGCGTGTGTGGGGGTGGGGGTGGGGGGTGTGTATACAAAGGAGAGAGAAAAAGATAAAGATTAAAGATTAAGCAAATGTGGCAAAGTGTTACAATCAGTGCAAAATGTTACAATTGGTATATCCGGCGCACACCCAGTTCTTTGTGCTATTCTTGCAACAATTCAGGAAGTCTGAAATGATTAGAAACAAAAAACCCGAGCTGATAAAAATTCAGCCAGAAACAAAGCCCCCGGATGGGTAGCAATAACCCACAGCCCCACAGGAAGGGGAGTTAAGGCGCCGTCAGGACAGGGCTTCCTAGCTACCAGGTGTGGCTCATGAGTTCCCGGGTAGCAGAGGTACCAGGGCTGGGGCATCACAGGCTCCTCGGGTCCTAAGACTCTCCTAGCTGGGGAGCCTGACCCCGCAGTGCTGATCTGAAAGGGACGGGGACGGTGTCTGTCTGTCCTTGGGGAGACCCAGTGCCCCGCCCTGGCGGCACACACGTGAACATGCAGCACGTGGTTCCTGGGGCTCCACTTCCCACCGCGGCCCCACCTCTCTCCCCACGTCTTTGCGCTGCAACATCTGATACGTGAAGGTAGTTCAAGGACACCAGGGAAACCAGAGGAAACTTTCCAAATTCTGATGTTCATCAGACTATTAAATTTTTTTTTTTCAGTTTCCGAGTGACTTCAGAGTGTTATTTGGGGAAGAGCGTGGTTGCAGTTTCTGCCCACAACACAATTCTTCAAAGATGTGGGCTTCAACGATGGGGAGCACCTGCGTCAAAACACAGCCTTCCGCTCTCTGGCCACGGGAAAGGGGTCCCGGGCGGGAGAGTCTGCAGCCCGGGGCGGTGGCCAACAGGAAAGCCACACCCGGGCGGAATGCCGGAGCCCAGCATGAGCCAAGACAGGCCGGTGGTGGGCCAGCTGGGCGTCTGGGCGGCCCAGGAGGGCTGGGGGCTGGCGTAGCAGTGGGCCAGCTGGGCATCCTGGCGGCCCAGGAGGGCTGGGGGCTGGCGTGGCGGTGGGCCAGCTGGGCGTCTGGGCGGCCCAGGAGGGCTAGGGGCTGGCGTGGCGGTGGGCCAGCTGTGCGTCTGGGCGGCCCAGGAGGGCTGGGGGCTGGCGTGGCGGTGGGCCAGCTGGGGATCTGGGCGGCCCAGGAGGGCTGGGGGCTGGCGTGGCGGTGGGCCAGCTGGGCGTCTGGGCGGCCCAGGAGGGCTGGGGGCTGGCGTTCTTTCACCGCGTGCTCTGGGCACTTAGAGAGGGCCCGGTGACCTTGGCCACCCCACCCCCAGAGGACCGGCTGCCCTCGGGAGGGAGAACACTCCAGGGAAAGAGCACAGGAGGCCCGGGCAACCCTTTAATCAGGATTAGGGGTCCTCAGAGGTGGAATCCCGGTCACCCAGGCCTACCCAGCACCCGCCTTCGAGGGCATCCCAGGATGGGGGCTCGCGGTGCTGGGAGGTGGCCTCTTTGCTGCCCCTTATATAGAGACATGCCCCACCAGCCTCCACCTAAAGAGACTGGCTCCCCCTTTAGACCCAGAGGTGGGGGCCTCCTCACACATGAACCTCACACTTTGGAAGACAAACATCGCTCCGGCAGCTCCGTCTGAGAGTTTTCTCCATCGTCCTCATTACCCACGTCTCAGTTCAGTGTTCACCGAGCCTGGTCCCTTCCGGGGGTGGCTGGGCTAGTGCCAAGGGTCCACCAACCCGCTTCATCTGATTACTAGATTTTCCCAATCCCGTTGACTTTTTAAAAGCCGAATCCTTCGCTCCTCGTGGGCCCCGAGGTCAGCAAATGGCCAGAGAAGGTCCCTGACCTGCCCCCACGGCCGCCTCTCCCTCCCTGTAACCAGGGATCCAGAGCTACGTCTGCCGAATGGACTCCCAGCCAGTTTGGGCCCACTGAGCCCTTGCAGAAACCCTTGTTCTGTCATCCAGCACCACCCACCCTCCAGTATTATGCCCCTGAAGGCAGGGGCAAAGCACTCTTCCTGGAGGCACACAGACCAGGGGTACCATCTGGGTAGGTGACCTCCTGCCCCTCGGCCTCCTCACTTGCACGGGGTGGAGATGGGACCTGCCTGGTGGGGCTGCCTCAGCTCAGCTGAGACAGGGCACCCGCAGGCCCCCTGGAGCCCCCTGATCAGAGCTGAACCCACTACCTGGGGACCAGAGGGCCTCACGGTCCCTCAGTTCACAGCCCGGCATGGCCATCCCCAGGTACAAACCAGCCCTCCTGCCTTCCTCCAGCCTGTCCACAGGGCACGTCCTGATTCCTGCAAGGATCCAGGGAGCTGCTGTCACAGTCGCTAGCATTAAACGTGCCTCCAGGTCCCCAAAATGGCTGCGGCGGGAGCTGGGGCCACACGGAAGGCCTGGTCTCACCACTTCCTCAGCTAGGGACCCCCTGGGGACCCAAGGGCTCCTCTCGTATGACCCTTTCGTTCAACAGCCTTCCCTCCCCAAACTACTTTTTTTTTTTAATTCTTGATTAATTCAAGAGCCTTTAATTCATAGAACTGCAAAAATGATATAAAGTACAACAAACCCCCGCTGTCCCCACCTGTGCTTGCCCCTCCAGGCTCTGCCTGACCCAGTACCCCTGCCCAGAGTCTGAGTCCTGTTCCCAGGGCAGCGGCTTCTTTGTGGTCCAGAGGGGACCAGTCTGGAGACTGGGAACCTTGAGTAAAACTGAGCAGACCCAGAAAGGACCAGAGATGTCACTGGGGCCAGCAGAGGGAGGGAAGCCTCGCTTTCACGCGGTCCAGCAGTGGTGCTGTGGCGGCACCCCCTCCCCACAGCCCCCCTTCGGCATCCCAGGCAGTAAGATGTGTCCAGGACTCTCCCTCCCCATCATGCCCTCAGCAGCCTCGCCCGCAGGTGGCACCAGGCTCAGGGAGAGGCCTGGCCCCCGCCCGTCACCCCGTCACCCCCAGGAGGCTGCCGGGTCTCTGCTCCGGGTCACTCACCAGCTTCTGGAAGAGGTCGCCCACGCGCTGCTGGCGGCTCCACTGCTGCAGGCGGGGGAGGAGCCCGTCGTAGAACTCCTTGTGGATCTCATAGAGCTCAGGCACTTTGAAGAAGATGGTCTCGATCTGCTGGCTCGTCAGCACCGGCTGAGAGGTGGTGGCAGCAGCCTTCAAAGGTTTCATGGGCTGGAAGAAGGCACAGGTGACTGGCGGGGCAGCACAGGTGTCAGGGCTCGCCACTTGTCAAGTACATTGTGGTCACGTGACACACGTGCTTTTATTTTTTAAATTCCATTAACAATAAAAATTTAAAGCCAGCTTGGTTTGGTACCCGAGTCTTTCACTGGCATCCACTGCCCCTTGGGGAGGCCCAACCTCCACAGAGGTGGCATGTCCTGCCTGCCCACAGGTGTGTCGAGAATCCTGGGAGGGTGGGCTGCTCCCAGGCTGACCTGGGACATGGGACGCGTGAGCAGAGCTCTCCAGGGCCCATCCTGCCCGCTCAGCCCCTGCACCCTCCTCACCAGCAGCAGCGCCTCCAGGTGGCTCAGGTAAGTCTCCTCGCTAGCCAGGATTCCAGACAGGACCCATTTCCTCATCTCTGAGCCCTTTTCCAAGTCCAGCTCACTCTGCAGGAGAAACGGACAAAAGTCAGACCTGGGGGAGGGTGCTCGAGGCGGCCCCTCTCAGAGAGGAAGCCAGCTTGTCGACCTGAGGACAAGCTTCCCGAGAAGGTTCCAGGTGGGATTAAATGAGGAAGGCATGGGGGTCCCGGCACGTCAGCTCGACTGTGGTCGCTGCAAATTCTGGATGGTCATCCAGCTAAGCCAAAGGCCACCCGTGGTCTTGACACCAGGAAACGGGCAGTTTGGAGCTGAGCAGGGCGGGCAAGGCCTCTCTCCACACCTTCTACCCGTGACCGAGGACTGGCTGTCCTGGAAGAGGCTGAGCCCAGGGGGCGTCGGGCTCCCCACACGGCCACCTCGACTCCTTCCGCAGTTCCCCTCTCCTCTCCCGGTCCCTGCCTCGCCGGCCTCTGTGCCACTGCCACCAGACCCTTGGACCGATCAGGCCCGGGCAGCACCGCCTCCCTCCCAGCCACAGTGGTGGGGCTGGGGGCTGTGGCCACCTGCCCAAGGGAAACCCCATCCCCTGGGTTCAGGGCCTTTGTCCCTTGAACCTGCTTTTCTGAGCCTGCTTTCCAGACTCTGGACCCGCATACATGTGGGCTACGGCAAGGTCCCCCCTTCCCTACTACTAAACGCCCCTACTGTATGTTGGGTGATGCTCTGCTGCCTTTGCCTCAGAAGCACAGAGCTGACGTGTCCTTGGATGCAGGGGGGAGGGTCCAAGATGGCTGGAAGACCACGTTCCATCCCTAGTTGTGATGGTGCTACGGGGGCAATGTGTCCCTGGTGCCCGAGAATGTGACTGTGTTCAGAGAAAGGGTCCTTAGAGAAGTAATCAAGTTAAAATGAGGTCACTAGGGTGGGCCCTAGTCCAAAATGACTGGTATCCTTCTAAGAAGAGACTAGGCGATCAAAAGGTACAAACTTCCAGTTAGAAAATAAATAAGCCCTGGGGATGCAATGAACAGCACGGTGACTACAGTTAATGATACTGTATCGTATATGTGAAAGTTGCTGAAAGAATAGATCTTAAGAGTTCTCATCACAAGAAAAAAAATTTGTAATCGTGTGGTGATGGATGCTGACTTACGGTTAGCGATCATTTTACAATATATATATATATCAAGTCGTTATGTTGTACACCTACAACGGATATGTTATATGTCAATGCCTCAATATAAACAAGAACAAGAGAAGGAGATTAGGACACAGACACACAGAGTGGGAAGACACAGGGAGAAGATGGGCATCTCTAGGCCAAGGAGAGAGGCCCCGGGAAAAACCAACCCTGCCGACTTCCAGCCCCCAGAACTGGGATAAATCAACCTCTGTTGTTTAAGCCACACGGTCTGTGGCACTTTATTACAGATGCCCAGGAAACTCATACAGATGATGATTCCAAAGGCAATGAAACTGCTGTTTTCATCGACTTCCTGGCCACACCCCTCACTTGCTCCTGGACCACCAACAAGGCAATCTGGTGTCAGGTTGGCCGTGCCCATGGCCTGTGCTCCACCAGGCTGAGGCTGCCCTCCCTCTGCCCGGCCTGTGCTGACCGGCCTCACTGTAGTCTGAGGGAGGCGCCAGACGTCTGGGGCCCTGTGTCCAGAGGAGGGGACGTAACAGCCCTGTGCTTTCCGCCATTGGTTTCCCAGCCTGTGGGTGAACGGGAGGCAGCTGCGTGTGCACACATCGGGGACAGCCAGCAGAGTTTTGGCTAAGCGCCACTCCGGGGAAAGGACACCCACGTCCCACACCAGACCCCACGTCCAGACCACGCTGGGCAGCGGCTCCAAGGGTGGGAGCCTCTGGGGCACAGTGCCCGGGACACACAGGCGCTCCACGGAGACTCACAGAATAAACCAACCAATGAGAGGATCCAGAACCGCCGGCTGGGCCCTGGCTTGGCCGCATCTTTACAAAGCTCCAAGGGCCCCTCCAGGGAACCCCTGTCCGTGAGACAAGCGGGTCCTGGGGTCTAGGACCATCCACGCAGGCTGCTCTGGGCCCCCAGTGCCACCACTATCAGCACAGATGTGCAGGGTGAAGGGATCCCATCATCTCCTCTCACCTCAGATCACAGAGGCCACGTCGCGAGCGGAGGCGCCTCGGGGAAGCAAGCTCCCAGCGGACACTGCACGGACCCTGCACGTGCCTCCCAGCGGGTCCAGGGTGAAGGCTCGTGCGCCCGGGAACAGCCCCACTACTGTGAGCACAGCCAGTGGGGCTGCTCCCACCGCCGCGGCCTGGAGAGCCGGGCGGAAAAGGCACGTAGGCAGGGCAGCGCCCCGTCCAGCTCTCCGTTCCAGAGGGCGCAGCCAGCTCAAGGGAACGTCTGGGCGGGGGCGAGGGCACCTCTCCTCAGACTACAACCTTCTCCTGAGCCTCAAACGGGCCAGTGGCAGCAGACAGGGACGGCTCGGCTCGGCCTGGACACTGGCCCACCCCACCCGGAGGAGAGAGGGTGGAGGGGAAGTGCAGAAGAGAGAGCAAAGGCCAGGGCAGGGACCAGTGATGTTTACAACCCCACCTCGGCACGTGCCAGCGCGGGGAAGGGCGCGTGAATGCACCCAGTCCAGACGGGAGACCGCGGGAGGAGGCTGGAGGAAAAGGGCGAGTGGAAGAAGGAAGGAAGGAGGCCTCCTCTCACTGCTGCCCGGGAGGGGAGAGGGCAAGGCAACACAACCCTGAGGCTAAAAGAACAAATAAAAAATAAAAAATGAACTGGGTGTGGCAAAACAAGGTAGGGAAGCTGAGGGAGGGACCCAGGGGAACAGAACTGCCACCCGCCAGCCAGCTGCCAGGCCCACCTCCACCCGGGGCCTGGGGTGATTGGGGCGCAGAACCTGGGCCGTGAGGGCTGGCTGCTCCCGGCTGGGATGTGGTGGTCAGCACAGCTGCAGAACAAAGGACACCACCTCCCCACAGGATAGCAGCTGGGGGTGATGCCCAGACCCTCATCTTTGTCCTGACACTCGCTGGCTGGCACTGCATAGTCATGGGTCCAGGGGAAACACAGGCAAGACTGGCAGGCACCTCTGAGAACGACCAGGGACGGAGAATGTCACTGACGCTCAGCGCTGGGACAGCCTCGGTCACCAGGATCCACCCTACATGGCCACCAGCATCCTTTCCACAGTGCCCCAGGCGAGGGGGGGGCCTGGCCTCTGCTGACCCCCTACCCACCCCTGGGGACGGGTATGCACGGAGCTGACCTGCACCCCAGGAGGCCACCGAGGCCCCAAGTTGCCATGGAGTCCCCAGGAAGGTCCTCCTGACAGCTCACCGCTCAAAGGGCCCAAGCTCGGCAGCCGGGGATGAGCCCCGCCCGGGAAGGTAGGGACGGAGAGGGATGAGCGGGGACCCCTCCCCTGGCTGAGGGGATGAGGCAGCTTTGACCTCAAGACCACCATGCTTTCTGTGGGTGCTAGAAAGTGACAGCTGCATCGTCTTCAAACCCATAATCAAAGATGAAAGAAGGAAGTCTCACTGCAGAGCTGACGGGGGACCCGGAAAGTCAGGGCTGTGCCTGTCTCCAGGGGAGTGAAGGGTGCCCACCCTGGGGCTCCAAGCACCTAACCACGGGGCTTCTGGAACAAAACAGTGCAGCCCTCCTCTGATCGAGTCCCCATCTCACTCAGGTGCTTCCTGACACCTCTCTGAGCCAGGTGGCCTGCTGGGGACTGGAGCCCCCAGGCCTGGCAAGCAGGTGCAGTCTCTAGCCTCGTGTGTAATGTGAGAAATGCCTGTGGGCTCTGCGAGGCAGGAGGGGGTGAGCAACTGGATCTGGACAGGCTCCACAGCAGGTAAGCCCCTCGACTGGGGGCTAAAAGGTGGGGGCAGAACCCCAAGTCAGTGTGGCAGGGGTCTGAGGGCAGGAGCCCAGGGAGAGGTAGGTGGGCATCCAGCCGCACAGGGCCTGGGGCGCAGGGAGGGCAGAGCAGCCTCCTCAAGGGGCCTGAAGTAGAGCGAGGTGGTGCGGGGGGAAGACAACCCTCAGGGACCACAGACGGACAGGGAAGACTGTCCAAGTTCAGGGCTCAGCCGTAAGGATGCTTGTCTGTACCAACTGACACCCACAACGCAGGAAGAAAGGGGATGCATCAAAAAAAGGCAAGGCAGGGCTTCCCTGGTGGCGCAGTGGTTGAGAGTCCGCCTGCCGATGCAGGGGACACGGGTTCGTGCCCCGGTCCGGGAAGATCCCACATGCCTCGGAGCAGCTGGGCCCGTGAGCCATGGCCGCTGAGCCTGCGCGTCCGGAGCCTGTGCTCCGCAATGGGAGAGGCCACAGCGGTGAGAGGCCCAAGTACCGCAAAAAAAAAAAAAAAGGCAAGGCAGTTGAGGGAAAGACTGTCAGCTGAGGGGCTGGAAAGGCTTCAGATCTGGTAGCTGTATGGTCTCAAGCAAGTCACTTTGCCTCTCTGAACCTCAGTCCCCTCGTCTGTAAAATGGTGAAACTGGCTGTTTGGTAAGAAGCTGCACGAGGGAGGTATGCATTACACATGGGCTCCCCTCCCACTCCCGTTTCAGGACGAGAAGCCTGCCCAGCACGGTGGTCTTCAGAAATCACAAAAGCTAAAGAAAGAAGTAGTTTTGCAGCTAAGGCGCCAGCCCAGCGGAGAGGCCACTGCAGTGAAAAGATATGCTTCCAGCCACATGGAAAAGCAGAGTCCTCTCACTCTCTCTCTCTTTTCTTTTTTTGCTGCGCTATGTGGCATGCAGGATCTTAGTTTCCCGACCGGGGATCAAACCCGTGCCCCCTGCAGTGGAAGCACAGAGTCTTAACCACTGGACCACCAGGGAAGTCCCTCTCTCTCAGTTTTAAACTCAGAGTGGAGATTACCCAGAAACAAGCTAAGCAGAAGGGGGAAGGTGTGTGTCCTCAGGGACAGTGGGACCAGAAAGACAGAGGTGCCCCAAGGACAGCACCCTCTCAGACCAAAAGGAAAGACCCCGACAGGTCAAAGGGGTGCCTGGCTGGGCCCTAATGCACCTCAGAAGTGCCCGCTTGAGCCGTGGGACCGCTGAGAGCGTGAGGACACTGAGCCAGGCTGGGCTGGCTCACCAGCTCCGCCACCACCCCAGCCGTGTGTCCACGAGACAGGCACCTGCAGGATGCGCCGGCCTGCACTCGCCATGGACCTCAGGGCCTCAGTTCTCCATCTGTAGAGTGGAGGTGATGGCGGGACCATTAATGACAATGAGACCTCAGGAGAAAGACCCTGGAAAGTGGATGAGTCACGTCAGCATCTCCTCTGGCAAAAAGGGGCCAGTGCTCTGGGTGTGGACACCACCCTGCTCGGCACCCTGCTGGGGCCACCACCCCAGTTTCCGCTGCTTTAGACGGCAGCCGAGTTCTGGGCCTCAGCACGGTTGCCTGCCTCGTCCATGCCCCACCAACAGAGACCCACGACCCCCCAGCTCATGCTCCCGGCAGGCGGTCCCCACGCACCAGATGGGGGAATAAGGGCTTTAGTGACTGACTTCCGACTGTTGGCTGTCCCATCACCCACTTGCTACTGCTGGCACCCGCCCTCCCACCCCGGGACTCACCACTTTGGTGGACTCCGGTGCATCCCGGCTGCCCCTGCCCTTGCTGCCGAGGTGGGGCGAGGAGGAGGGTGAGTCATCCATGTAGGGCAGCCCGTCCTGGTGCCGGCGCTGCTCCTCGGCCCGGTCCGTGGCACAGCCGTACCCCGGCGGCGTCCCGAATGGTGCATCTATGTTGCAGAGAAGCAGCCTGTGTTAGAGCCAGGAGAGGGGCTCCACGCCCCACCAGTCACCTACAGGCGTGGAACAGGGGCCTCAGGTAGGCTGACCTCACCTTCACAACTGACGGCACCCAAAGACGGCAGCGCGAGGAGGGAACGAAGCAGCAGCCCCCTGGTCAGGCGACAAGAGGCTGGGCTTTCGACAGCTGTGGGGCAGCGGGAGGGGGCCCTGAAAGGTGGACCCCAAACGCTAGTGTCTTGCCGTCAGGGACATTCTTTTCCCTTTGTGGGATCCGACCTGATCCTGCTGACCTAGGTGCAGGGCCAGGAAACAGGATGCAGGCCTCCCCCAGCCGAGCGTCCCTGTGAGCACAGAGAGTGGCTTATGCTGCAGCAGGTTCCCTATTTGGGGGTACCTAGATATAGAGCTAACACCTTCCTACAGGCACCTGACGGCAGTCAGCCCCATCCCAGGCCAAACCACAAAGCCCACACGTGCTTCCAAGCCCTTGGCCCTTTGGTAGCTCTGTTCCCAGAACTGTTCTAATTCAGGGGAGCCCCTCACTGGGACATCAACTCACAATGGCCCAGCCTGTTCCAAATCTCACATGAGGGCCACTTCTCGACCCCTTCCAAAGGGCACCCGGAATTTCCAAGAGGTCATCCCAACTGGGTTAAGTCACGTCACCATGACTCACCTGCAAGCAGCCCAGGCCAGGTGGGCACAGGGCCCAGCACAGGGCCACTCTCGGGCTTCCAGAGCCTGAAATGTGACTGTTCTCACTTCCTTCCGTGTGGGCAGCCTGGAGGAGCTCATGGCAGGCTAAGACCGGCCACCGAGCTGCGGGCGCCCACACGGCCAAAGTCCCAGCTCCCTCCCACGCCTCTGCCTCACCCCATTCCTCCACCTCCAGTCCCAGCTGGTCACATGCCTTCTAACAGGTGTCCTTAGCCCTGGCTACAGGGCAGCGTCACCTGGGGAGCTTTGAAAACAGACCGAGTCAGATGCCCGGGGTGGCCTGGGCCCTGGTGGCTGTAAAGGATTCCCATCGGACCCCAGCAGACAGCCAGGGCAGAGATCCTGCACTACCCCCACCCGGCCTGGCACTGTGCTGGTTGCCATGCCGATCCGCCCGTGTCCCTGGTGTCTGCACTCAGGTGCCAGCCGCAAAGGCCAGGCTGGGTTCTGCCTGTGTGTGTGTCCACAGGAGGGTCCCAGCAGAGGCTAGTTCTGGGGTGAGTGTAGCAGGAGGACCCCAAGAGCTGCACAGAGGCACCCTGGTACCTCTTAATCCCATGGACCCTTAATCCACGGACCATCATAGGGGCTTTAGTTACCAAGATTGTTGTGTTATCACCCACAGACCCCCTGGACTTTGGGTTTTGTATTGTCCTTGCTGGATAGTCCGAGGCCATGGTCAAGTTCTGCCTCCTCCTCCTGAGAATTTGCAAAGGCACTTAACTAGCTTTCACTCAGGATCCCCAAGGACAGCTGGGGAGGGGTCAACTGTATTAAAAACCACAAAACCCTGTTAATGCAGAATCCTAATTCCATACCCCACCCTCCAAAACAGGTCTGACTCCAGCTTCCACTTCCTTCTGGGAATCACAGGTTTGTTTGCTTGTTTAAATAAAATAAACATGAGGCCTTCTTTTCCTAAATTACAGCAACCCCTACTCGAAACGTGCCAACCACGGGAGCTGCTTCTGACAGCAGCTGGGCACGGGCGGAAGGCTTCAGTTGCCAAGGCCTCACTCCCCGCGAACCTGAATGGTCCCCCTGGGCCACGGGGCTCTCTGCTCTGGCCCTGCAACCTGGGACTCACCCTCCAGGTGGGGCAGGTGGGCAGCTCTAAGCCGTGGTAGGAATGTCTCAGAAGCGAGAGGCTCTGGTCTTGTCCAGGGGGCTGCACACCTGAGATGGTGCGGTTCACTTAAGCCGTCCATGTCTCAGTTTTGCTGACTTAAAATTGGGCCCGTGAACTCGACAATGGATAGAGGACCCCTCAGCTCTAAAACATCACTGTCACTCTTTAGGGCGGCCGGCCACGCCCTCCCCACCTCCTTCAACAGGTCCCATCCTCTGCCCCCAACTCCTCCTCTGCGCCCGGCTTTTCCATTAGCTCAGAATTACCAGCATCCACATATCCTAAGAACCTTTGAACTGTTTTTAAAAAAATAACAATCTTGGGCTTCCCTGGTGGCACAGTGGTTGAGAGTCCGCCTGCCGATGCAGGGGACACGGGATTGTGCCCCGGTCCGAGAAGATCCCACATGCCGCGGAGCGGCTGGGCCCGTGAGCCATGGCTGCTGAGCCTGCGCTCCGCAATGGGAGAGGCCACGACAGTGAGAGGCCCGTGTACCGCAAAAAAAAAAAAAAATAAAATAAAATAAAAAATAAATAAATAAAATAAAAAATAACAATCTTAAAAAGTCAACATATTCTTTATCGCCTGGAAGAACACTGAGCACGCCACCTGATTTCCAGGCCCGTGACTGCGCTGAGCTCATGACCAAGGTCAAATCAACACTGAGTCTCCAGTAAGAACTTCAGGGTCAGGCTCAGGGCCCCAAGGCTCACCCCAAGAACTGCAAGAATTCATGTTTGTGAAACCACGTGCTGGTTCCACGATATCCCGGCTACAACCTGGTGCGAAACCAAGTCATCCCCCCCACCCCGTGAGGGTCTGCTGGCCCGTGTCCAGCGGGACCATAGGCTCCGACGTGGATGCTTCACCCCCACCAGGTGAGACTGAGGGGCCAGGTTTGCAGCCAGATGCCATGGCGTAGTGAAGAGGCTCCCTGGCAACTAAAAACCCAGCCATCTTCCCTCTGCACACACCTCCCCAAACCAACGTCTGAGGAACTGATGCTTTTAAGCCTGAGTTCTGGGTGGCTGGCCACCCCTCCTGCATCCCACCTGAGGGCTCAGTCTACTGTCCAGCTCATCTGGACTCAGCACCCCTCATTTCACTGACCCCCCAAGACTGCTCCGATGCAAGTGCGATGGGCGGGAAGAAAGCCCTCAGTTGCCTCTTCCCGCTTCTAACCAGCACACAGGGACCTGCCTTCCCCTCACCCTGTGGGAGGGTCTTCATACCTGAGGTCCCCACACCACAGGGGTCCCCCTCCTCTTGAGCACAAGGTGCATTCTTTGGGGATTTGGAAAGCCACTGTCTCCCCAGAACCAGAGCAAAGTGAAAGAGAGGCCTTGCTCTCCCCTCCTCTGCCAGCAACACCCAGCGGGAAAACCTCTCTGGGCCTGGCCACCTGGTGACACAGTGGCGCTGAGGCCAGGCACTTCCTGCAAAGCTCTACCCAAGGCTGAAGCCAAACACAGGAAAGAAGCGGGCATGGGCCTGGGATCCCATGGCTTCTAGAGACTCAGTGAGATGAAGGAGGCTCAACCCAACTCAGAGCCAGAGGGGAAGGGGGAAAGGGAGGGAGGGGGGAGGGGGGAGGGGGGAGGGAGGGGGGGAGGAGGGAGGGATGGGGAGGGAGGGGAGGGGGGGAGGAGGGAGGGATGGGGAGGGAGGGGAGGGGAGGGAGGGGAGGGGAGGGAAGGGGAGGGGAGGGAGGGGAGGGAGGGGAGGGAGGGGAGGGGAGGGAGGGGAGGGGAGGGAGGGGAGGGAGGGGAGGGAGGGGAGGGGAGGGAGGGGAGGGGGCAGCGAGGCTGAGTCACAGCTCCCGGCTTAGTGTGGAAAAAGGTTTGCACAGTGAAATCTGAAACCTCCTCTCCAGGCAAGTTGGCTCAGCAGCCTCCAGCCAAGCACTCTGCAAATCTAAAATCCATCCTCCAATGCAAGGAAAAAAGGCAGCCTCCACCCCGCCTCCAAAAAAGCAGAAGGAAAAGGGTCGGTTCGGCCGGGGGTGGGGGTCCCAGTCGGTGCCCAGGTCCCATCCCCTTCTTACACCTCAAGGACGACACTGGTTTAAAAAAATCCTTCAAAAAATTAAACATAGAATTCCTATATGATCTAGCAATCCCACTTCTGGGTATGTACTCAAAGGAATTGAAAGCAGGGACATGAACAGATATTTGCACACCCCAGTTCACAGCAGCACTATTCACAAGAGCCATCAATGGGTGACAGATAAACAAAATGGGGTCTATCCATATATCCATACAATGGAATAGCACTCGTCCTTAGAAAGGAAGGACATTCCAATATCTGCTTGCAACGTGGATGAACCCTGAGGATGCCATGTTAAGTGAAATGCGCCGGTCACAGAAAGACAAATTTACTCTATGACTGCACTTATATGAGGTCCCTAAACAGTCAAATTCATAGACACAGAACGTGGAATGGTGGTTACCAGGGGCTGGGGGTAGAAGAGAATGGAGTTACTTTTTAATGGGGACAGAGTTTGGTTCAGGAAGATGAAAAGAGTCCTGGAGACGGATGGTGGGGATGGCTGCACAACAACGTGAGTGTACTTAATGCCACTGAACGGCACACTTATAATGATTAAAGTGGTCCACTTTATGTTACATACATGACACGTTCTTAAGCCCCTCCCGCCAGTGGGAATGGTGAGGTGCCAGTACCGGGGGAGCAAACGAGGGCAGCTTCCCTTAATCTCTAGCAGCCCCTCGGCAATCACACCTAAAATAAGCACAAAATAAGCATAGAACTGAAACTTCCAAGGGCGTGCTCCCTGAGAGAGGTCTGGGTGATGGCCATAGGCTCCGGGACACCCTCCCACCTGTACTGTTGAGCAATAAAGACGATAGGGAAGCCTGGGCTTTCTCTGTAAATGCAGCCTCAAGGGCAGCCCCTGCCACCACGCTACCCACCCGTCAACCTGGCAGAGCCGCACGCCACTCCGGGTCCGAGCCACCCTTCTCCTCTGAGTTCACACACCCCTTCCCGGGCCTCTTCCCTGTCCACCTGCATTCTCCCCAGCCAGGATGGATGAGATCCCTGCCAGCCGGGCTCCTGAGGTCAGAGGAGGACCTGGCCCATCGCAGATCCATGCCTGCAGCCCCCCGACGCTGTCCTCCCTGCCCTGGCAGAGCCACGCCACACCAGCCCGGAAAGCGCCACCTGCCCCCGGACCAGCCTCAGTCCCTCAGCCCCTCACAGGGCCCCCAGGAGCCTCGACACGCCCCTCCTCATTTCTGCTTTTGCACCTCAGGGAGCAAGACCCCCTCCGAGGCCTCTGCCGGGCCCTGCGGGACCCCCGCTGCAGGACTCCCATGAAACGTGTGCCCGGACCTCTGGCTGCTCACCTCCTGGGGGCAGCCGAGCAGGGGGGCCCTCCCGGACCGGAGGTGCCTGGAGGGTCCCCAGTTCCCACCTCGGCTACCTTGCTGCTGCGAGATCCCAGCCCCGTCCCACCCCTCAGGTCAACGTGCCCTCCCCACCCCATGAGTCTGGAGCAGGCCCTCAGGAGGAGCAAAGGTTACAGCTCTCAGCCCTCCCTGCCCAAAACAGACAAGGGACGAAGGAGAGAGGCCTGGGGAGCAGGGAGTGGCTCGCTGATAAATACACATGGGGTCAAGAGGACACAACAGGCGACTTCCCTGTCGCTCCAGCGCTTAAGACTCCGTGCTTCCACTGCAGGGGGCACGGGTTCGATCTGGGAACTAAGATCCTACAAGCTGCGTGGCACGGCCAAAGAAAAAAATAGAAGACAGAACAGGAAAAGGGGCACCGGGAACTCGGGCGGGGCGACAGGAAGACCCTGGCAGCGGGTGGTCTCCATCCCCGTTGACACTGCCAGCAGAGGGCTGGGCTGTATTTATTTACAGAGTTAAAAGCAGATCAAATACTGGCTTCCTTCCTGCGTCTCGGTCAGCTGCAGCGTGAGGCAGCCCTGGAGCCCTCACCACATCGCATGGTGTCTGCAGAAGCCCCCTTCCCGGCTCCTGCCCTCCTCTCCCGGTCCCACACCCCTTCCCGGTCCCAGGGCAGCAGCACAGTGGTGCTGGTGGTGCAGTGTTGGGTACTTTCACAGATAGCAGCTCACATCCTTGCGGGGGTCCTGCCAGGTAGGCATCGCCCCTCTGGGAGAGGCTCAGAAAACTGGGCGGGGAGGGAGGTCCAGGTCTCACCAAAGGGCCCACAGGCTCCACGAGACACAGCTGACTCTGGACCCCACACTCATCCTGAGTTTTGAGCCTTCCTCCTCCTGCTGCCCTGTGTGCTGAGAGCAGATTCCATCTGTGGGATGGGCCACTGGTCCTGGGGCTCCGTGTCCAAGGCTGGCTCATTGATTTGTAGCAGAACTTGGGTACAGTCAGAGGATGTCTGTGGTGCTACAGGGAAGTAAGTTCCCCAAACAGTGAAAAACCCTCAAATCTTTGATGTAGCAAGTGCGTATTTTTGCCAAATACCTGCTGACCTTTGCCCGGCACAGCCTCTGGGCCAGGCACAGGGCTGGCCACCCACCCACATCATCTTGAATCCCCCCCCCATCCCCTTAGCGGGCAGGAACTTCCAGATGCCCATTTTTCAGACAGGAAAACTGAGTCTCCGAGAGAAAAACTACACCCAGGTCCGCCGTGTGACCTGCCCAGTTCGGTCACCTTCCAAACACATTTCAAAGCGAAGACATTTTTAAAAAGCCGAACTGATAACCGTATGACTCAGCAATTACCCTCCTGAGGTATGTAACTCAAAGAGATGAAAACAGGCATTCAAACCAAAACTTGTACCAGAATGTTCAAAGAGCACTCTCGTTTGCAATATTTCAAAACAGTCAAAAGGTAAAACAATGCAACTATCCCTCAACTGACGAATGGATCGGGAGGGATAAATCAGAAGCCTAAGGGTGAACACACACACCACTATATGTAAGACAGATAACTGACAAGGACCTACTGTATAACACAGGGAACTCTACTCGATATTCTGTGCTAATCTATAGGAGAAAATAATTTAAAAAGGAATATATGTACATGTATAACTGAATCATTTTGCTATACACCTGAAGCTAACACAACATTGTAAGTCAACTATACTCCAATAAAATAAAACAAAAAAAACTGATGAATGGATAAGCACATCGATATACCAAAGTGGTCTATCCATACAAGGGAATATTACTCAGCCTTAGAAAGGAAGGAAGTATTTACACAGGCTACAGCATGGATGAATCTCCCAAACATTATGCCAAGAAGGCAGCCCCCAGAGACCCCCACTTACTGCCTGATCCCATTTATATGAAATGGCCAGAAGAGGCACATCCAGAGAGACAGAAGGCAGGTACCTAACGAGTACGGGGCTTCCTTTTGGGATGGTGAAAAGGTTTGGGGGGACTTCCCTGCTGGTCCAGTGGGTAAGACTCTGCACTCCCAATGCAGGGGGCCCAGGTTTGATCCCTGGTTGGGGAACTAGATCCTGCATGCCGCAACTAAGAGTCCGCATGCTGCAACTAAGACCTGGCGCAGCCAAAAAATAAATAAATAAATATTTTTTAAAAAAAGAAAATGTTTGCGAACTAGATAGAGGCAGTGGTCGCACAACATTGTGAATAAACTAAGTGCCAGTGAGTGGTTCACTTGAAAATGTTTAGTTTTCTGTTGTATAATTTCATCTCAACAATATAAAACAGAACAAAACGGACCTGATTTTCTCTCTTAAACAGGGACCTCAGAACATAATCCAGCCATTTCCTGAAGACCCGGAGCATCGTTCCGGACAGAGGTCAGTACGGCCTGGCACTGTAACCCCAGGCCACCCACGGGCAGTGAGAGGCTGCCGCGCTTTCTGAGATATCTGGGTGGTTCTTCTGTTTTCTCCTCCACCGTCAGGCTGGCAGCTGTCCCTTCCTGCAACTACACCACGTGGGTCAAAATCCTTTCCATCGAGACATCCCCCATCCAGTCAGCCGCTGCATCCTGGCGAGAGCCTGCCGTCAGAGCCCGTGGTTCTGTGGGAGAAGGAGGGGCAGAGAGGGCACCCCAGGAACCAGGACCTCTCAGCCTTCATGCTGCCACCCCAACAATGACATCACCAGGCCAGTGTGGCAAGTCCCAGCTGCCCGGGCAGGGGGAGCTCACAATTCAGACTAGCGCGTGCCACACAGAAGGCCCTGAGGCTGGTTAAGTCCCCACAACAGGCCGGAAAATGCAGTCGGGAGGGGCCTGAGCTCCTCTCCAGGCAGCCCCAGGTGCCCAGGCTGAGCTCTTGGGGTGATGGGCCGACAGCTCCCACGGCCCCTCCCACCCAGGGTTTGGGCTCCAGCTGGGTGGAGCTTGAATTGCCTGAAGGTCAACTCTGCCCAGGACTTTCAGCACTAAAGCCCGAGTGCCCCCAGTGTGGGCAGACGAGGACCCTCCCCAATCAGCATCTAGAACATTAGCAAAGGACTCTCTTCTGTCTCCAAGGACCCACCTGAGCCTTTTGCTCCCAGATCCTCGGGAAGGGAAAGATCACTTATGCTCTGGGCCTGGGCCGGAGCCAGCTGGTGCTGGGAGGGGCGGGCGGAGGCTGCAGCACCAGCTGCGGGGAGCTGCAGCCCTCAGGCCAAGATGATGTGACTGTTACTCTGCACAGCCTGACTCTGTGACCACGGCGGCAGTCTGGCCTCAGACAATCAAACTAATGTATATACTGAGCACCCAATACTCAACCAAGACGTAGGGCACCCCTGACTCATGCTGGGCACGGTGCCAGGCATGCAATGGCGGGCACCACAGACCCAGCCCCTGCCCCCAGGAGTCACGTGACACATGCATCATGGCAAGGCCACCGATGAGGGGCAGCTGGACCCTCAGGCGGGCAGCAGAGACCGTTTCCCCGAGGAAGTGACCATGGAGTGAGGGGGCAGATGCTAGTTCCCCCAGAACGCGAGGCAGGAAGGACAGAAGAGGAGGCCGTGTGAGGATGGGGGCAGAGGCTGGAATGATGTGGCCACAAGCCAAGGAGTCCGCGGGGCCACCAGAGCTGTACACGGCCCGGCCCCAGCTTCACTTAGTAAAGTGAAGCTTACTTCACCAAGTAAGTTGGACTTACTTCTGCCTCCAGAACCGGAGAGCACACACATTTGTTGTTTAAGCCACAGTGTGTGATAATTTGTTATGGCAGCCACAGGACACTGACACAGACATAGCCCATGGCCTGGAAGAGACGGCCGACCCGAGGGATCCAGAAGGGCTTTACGGAGGTGAGGTCCGTATGAGACAGAAGGACTGGGCCTTCAGCCAGCAGAGACGCTGGAGGGGGTCGGGGCCTCCAGGGTCCCGCATGCGGGAGGCTGGGAAGGTGACGTGCGGGAACTAGAGGAGAGGCGGCAGCAGTCCTCCTGGGGAAGCTGTGAGCTGCGGGCCGAGGACTCGGGCTTCATTTAGGAGGAATCAGGGGCCTCGAAGGTCTGCAGCAAGAGTGGGGCCCGGGGGCTGGCGACACTGGCAGGATGTCTGGGTGTGGCGCTGGAGGAGGGACCGGCCGCAGGCTTCTGTGACGGTCACTCCAGGTGAACCGGTAGAGGGCCCAGCTTCAGTGGGATCAGACAGCAAGACATGGACACACAACAGACAGGGCCAGACCGAGGGGCTTGGACGGAGGGGAGGAACAGACCTCAGGGAAGGAGGTGGGAGGAGCGCAGTGGTGAAGGCAGCAGGATGGCACCTGCAAGAGGGCAGCGCCAGGCACAGGACCGTGGTCTAGGAGTGGAGGGGAAGCCATCAGCATGGTCCCTCCTTGCTGGCCCAGGTGCCCGGCCAGGAGCCAGGTCACGGTCACTGCATGGCTATGCCCTCCTCCCCCAGCCCATTCCCACTCCAAAGAGGAAACACGGAGGGTAGGAAAGAAAAGATGGCAGGAGGGAAGGGCTCCCTACCTGGGGGACACCACACGGAGCCCAGCCCAGGGCCCAGCCACCGGCAGGAGGACCCACCTTCCCCACTTCCACCTCGGCACTGCCCCTCCTGCAGGAAGCCTGGGGAGGGTCCAGAAAGGAGGTACGTGTACACCGTGTTCACAGCAGCATCATTCGCAATGGCTGAAAGGTGGGGTCAACCCACGTGTCCACTGGCAGAGGAATGGATGAGCCAAATGCGGTCCAGCGACATAATGGAACATCACTCAGTCTTAGAAAGGAAGGAAGTTCTGCTCTACGTGACGGGCACGGATGAGCCTTGAGGACACCATGTAAGTGAAATAAGCCAGTCACAAAGGACAGATGCTATAGGGTCCACTGGTCTGGAGACATCGGTTTGCTCAGGCTGCCATAACAAGATCCCACAGACTGAGTGGCTTAAACAACAAAAACTTATTTTCTCCCAGTTCTGGGAGCTGAAGTGTGAGATGGGGCGCCAGCTGGGTTGGTTCTAGGGCGAGCTCTCTTCCTGGTGCGCAGATGGATGGGCTCTGGCTGAGTCCTCATCCGGCCCTGTCTGGTTGCATGTTCGTGGACACAGTGAGTGTAGCTACCATTGGGGGTTAGGGCTTCAACAGATGAACTTCAGGGGGACATCAGTCCATGACAATCAGTCCACGACCTGAGAGGTACCCAGGTCAGGTAAATTCACAGAGCCACAAAGTGGAATGGTGGTGCCGGGGGGCTGGGGGAAGGGGGGTGGGGAGTGACTATTTAATAAGGACAGAATTTCTGTTTGGGAAGGTGAAAAAGTTCTGGAGATGGATGGTGGTGACGGCTGTACAACAACGTGAATGTACTTAACCCATTGAACTATACACTAAAGGATGGTTAAGGTCGTAAATTTTACGTCGTGTATATTTTCACACACACACACACACACACACACACACACACACACAAATGATCTGCCAGGTTTGGAGATTTAAGAAACAAACAAACAAAGAACGGCAGTCTTATGGGTTGCACTGTGTCCCCCAGATTCATATGCTTAAGTCCTAACCCCATTACATCAGAGTGTGACCTTCTCCGGAGACAGGGCCTTTACCAAGTTGAAATGAGGTCATTAAGGTTGGGCACAATCACAACATAATCGTGTCCTTGCAAAAAGGGGAAATTTGGAGACAGACTGGCACACAGAGAGAACGCCCCGTGAACAGGAGGGCAGCTGTCTACAAACCAAGCATGGCTCGGCACACCTCCACCCTCCCAGTGCACAGGGGGCTGCGGCCCTGGCCTTGAGATTCCGCATTTTGTTTCTAGGCCCTGACTCTGCACCTGTTCCACCCACCTCCCCACACAGAGAGGACCGGGCACTCTGGCCCTCTCCTCCTGCAGCACAAGCCCTGGGCTCACCCCCTCTTCCTCCCCTGTCCGCCAAGCGAGGCCTGGCCCTGCCTTTCCCACAGGCAGAGGCCCTGGCGCCCAGCCCCACGAGCAGCTCAGGGGGAGTGACCAGAGTACCCTTATCTCGGCCACCGGCCCGGAGGGCCCGTTTATCTCTCCTTTCCATGCGGTTCAAAGGAAGCTGGTGCTGAAGTGGTGCATGCAGGCACCGACTCCACAACAGGAAGATGGCGTGGGCGCGGGTCCCTCGGCACCAGCCGCCCCACGTGGTCACTCTTGCTGCCCAGGGACACACCTCTGGCCCCAGGGCTCTCCTGTCCGGAGGGCTGCCTCAGAGGTGGCATTTGTGCTGTTGACTTGATTAACTGTTCTTAGAGCTCTCAGCAGACTGGACAAGGGGACATTCAGGGTGACTTGCCTGCAGCACCAGGGTCCAGGTGGGGCCGGCTGCTGGCAGCGCCCGGGGTAGACACCGTTTCTTACAGAGCTCAGCTTCCACCTCTGCCTCCGGGAGGGTCAGAGGTCCCGAACTCTGAGGCACCTGTGAGCAGGGGAGGGCAGAGGCCGAGAGGAGAGCCCACTCCCCACCTGCCGCCTGCTGTGGTGCCGTGTCTGCCCGGAGCCCCTTCGCTCATCAGGGCAGGAGGGACTCCCTCCCGGACCTGGGCAGAGCAGCCCCCAATGAGCCCAGAGCGGGAGTGTGGGGGGAGGTGGGGAGGAGCCTGGAGCCAAGTGCTCTCTGGTCCTCTTGGCACCACGATGCGGGAACAGTCTCGGAGACCTCACTGCAGAGCCGGCACTGGGGCAGCTGGCCCAGCTGCTGCGGGGAGGATGTGCCCGAGTGTGTCTGGAGTGGAACTGAGGTCAGCTCCCCCGAGACGTGTGTGAAGCAGTGAAAGCAGCAGTTTGGGGTTGTGCCTTGGCTGCCCCCTTCCACGTACACACAGGGGACTCTGGCCATGGGGGACCTGGACCAAAGGCATCACCGGAGCCCAGAGCAGCTCAGGTGGTGATTATTGGGGGGCTTCCTCTCTGTGCAGCTCCAGGATCACTCACTCGGTGGACCCCACCCTGCTTCTCTGACCCCACCGACGGCAGGCTGGCCAGGTGCAGGGCGTGGGCTCTGTCAAAGCAAAGATGGCCGGCCGGAAACCAGACTGCGGGGTCCCTGCTTGGGGTTCTCACACCCGGGGACTCGGAGGGTGTGGGCTGAGTGCCCTCCTGCCCAGTCTGTGCTGGAGGCTGATCAGGGCTTTGATTTGGGGGAAATCCCTGTGGGTCTGGAGGAGGCCAGGGTGACCCAGGGCTTGGCCCTCATTTTCAACCTCTGGCATCACCTGCTCCAGCAGATAAGGGGGTGGGGGAGAACCGTAGGCCTAAGGAGTCCACAGTGAGTGACTGCTGGCCCCCAGTCTTCCTGAGCTCCAGCTCCCCCCTCTGAGGGCAGCCATTACCCAAGGCTCATCTACCTTTCTGGCCTCTGCCATCAGGAAGCTTGGGGGCCAGTTGGCACAGTTCATGCACCCCAGGGACCTCAAACACTCTTTGGACCTTCATTTTTGTTTTCTTCCCATGGTCTTATTTCACAGTTTAATTTCTGAGAGCTGCCTCAGTCCTTCTGAAAACAGGCAAATAAAACCTACAAAAACACACGCTCCACCCAGCCTGGCAAGCTCCCTGGCCCACATCCTGCTCTCCTTCCTTGGGATTTGGAGGCCCTGGTGCAGTGGGAGCCCCTCCTCTGGGAGGGGCAGGGTGGGGCGTCTCCCGAGAAACCCTGCAAACCTCCTCCTTAGGCTCCATAAGTGATTCATTTCCTACAAGTGTCCCGCGCTGTTTTCCAGCACAATCTCTGTTCTATATGAATCAAGATTCTGGCTCACACTTTCTGCCATGACTGATGAGTTTTCCCTTTAGAAATATTCTTCCCACAGGGCCCAAAGTCATTCTTCTATAAGAGTGAGTGTGAGTGGTGTGCGTGTGTGTTTTACCTCTGCTGTATGTGAAGGGAGCTAATACATTCTTTTTGTCTTACGGTGTGTCACCTGTGCTGATGGGTTCTTGGCAGAGCTGAAGGAAGAGTCTCCCAAGCTGCGTAACAAATTTCTAGGTCTACGGTGATGGCAAGGAACAGCCAGGTTATGAAACTGAGGAGAGGAAGGTGGTGGGGACTTCTCCCGGTTACTAGGGCCGGGGTCAGCAAACTATGGCTCAATCCAGCCCACGGCTCGCTTTCGTAAATACAGTTTTACTGGAACACAGCACGCTCATTGGTCTCTGCAAGACATACAGCTGCGTTCGTGCTGTGATGACGAGGTTGAGTAGTTGTGACAGATGCCACATGGCTTGCAAAGCTGAAAATGTTTACTAGCTGGCTCTTTGCAGAAACAAGGTAGCTGACCCCTGGTTTAGGATAAAAAGCAGAGGTGGAGAGGCCCCAGAATAATGGCTCTATGTAAAGACAGTCTCTTCTCAGCAGTTTTATCTTTTAAAATAGGTTTAATATGGAAATGCCAGCCCCCTCATTTCCACCTGAAAGGGGCCAGAAAAACTGGGTCATGAGCTCTAGGTCTGGGTGGAACTGATGTTAAACTTGGCTTGGGGACCAGGCCCAGGATCGGCCGCCGGTGGTAATCTGGAGGCGGCTGTGTACATGCTTCCGTGACAGGGAGCTGCCTGCTGTGAACACAGCTTCACCTTGAGCTTGCAAAAGTCCCCTCAAAGCCAAAACCACGCCAACCCTGAGCTGCCCGAACACACTGAGTAGTTGCAAGAGTATAAAGCAGAGCCTTGAAGAAAGCAGGTGAAGATGTGGCTTTGGACGGCCTGCAGCCTTGGACTAAACGTGCCGCTTGCTGTCGGCATTCTCCACTCTGCACCGTGTGCCCGGTGGCAGGAGGCGCTGTCACTGCGCTCAGCCTCAGCAAGGCCCAGCCGTGTAGCTCCCCTGACCACAGAGGTGAGGAGGGAGCCGCCGGGGCGTGTTGCCCTGTGGTCCAGCCTCACGGAGAGAAAGGGGAATAGCCGGCGTTTGAGCTGCTGGGGGCCAGAAGGAAGAACATCTTGACTGCAAGCATGGTTAAACACGGAAAAGCTGTCAGGGGACTGTGAGAAATTCCCATCTGGGGAGGGCTCTGGGGAGGATGAACCATATGCCTGGTGACCGGCATTGGCCTCACTGGCCCCCGGAAGAAAACCTTTCCCCCTCTCTGATTCAGCAGCTCTCTCCCCCCAGAACCCCCTGCCACAAATCGTTGGCTGATCAGATCCCAGCAGCACAGAGCCCCTGAGAACGTCCAAGGCCCTGAGTTACTGGAGGTTTCTTTTCTGGGATGGTTCTTGAACTGAAGAAATCTCCCGGGAGGCAGGACCATCTCACGAGGTCCTGGTGCCTGCTGTGCTGAGCCTCTGTCAGGCCAGCCCCAGGGTGGCCTTGTCAGCCCTGGAGTGGTTATGGGCATGGGCGTGGGGGTGGGGGTCCCAGCAGGTTCCATTGAGAGGAACCCAGACTCTGGTCATCAATGGTAACAAATGTCCCACTCTGGTGGGGGGAGGGGGCGTTGATATGGTGGCAGCTGTGCCTGAGTGGGGGCAGGGGGCATATGGGAAATCTCTGGACCTTCCTTTCAAAGTGCAGTGAACCTAAAACTGCTCTAAAAGAAATAAAGTTTTGGGCTTCCCTGGTGGCGCAGTGGTTGAGAATCTGCCTGCCAATGCAGGGGACACGGGTTCGAGCCTTGGTCTGGGAGGATCCCACATGCCGCGGAGCAACTGGGCCCATGAGCCACAACTACTGAGCCTGCGCGTCTGGAGCCTGTGCTCCGCAACGAGAGGCCGCGATAGTGAGAGGCCCGCGCACCGCGATGAAGAGTGGCCCCCACTTACCGCAACTAGAGAAAGCCCTCGCACAGAAACGAAGACCCAACACAGCCATAAATAAATAAATACAATTTAAAAAAAGAAAAAAAAGAAAGTTTTTAAAAAAGCAAACAACAGCTACAAAGAAGTCACTGCAGGACGTCCCTCAAGTCCTGAGATTCCTACCCCGTCCTCCTGCCCCCATCTGCCTTTCAGAGCCCCGGACAGCTATTTCATGTGATTTGTCCACACATTTTAGCTGGGGCGAGTGGGAAGGCTGGTGCGCTTTCTCCACCTCCCCTGGAACTGGGAGTTCACACTTCTGCCTTTGACTCTCCTCCTTTGTGTGTGGAGGTACTCCCTGGATTGAGCTCCCGGGAGCTCTCCTGCAGCCCCTCCTGAAACCCCTGAGCCTGGCCCAGCTGACACTTGCACTGCAGATTCAGGCCAGCCCTCGGGGGAGCCCCGTGTCCCTAACAACCAGGATGGTGTCCAGCTTGTGATGCTGGGAGCCCCTCTCTGCCTCCCTGGTTTCCTCGGCCACATGCCCTGGTTGGGCCCATCCCTGCCCTGCCGCAGGACCCTCTGTGGATTTCCGAGGCCTGACTCAGAGGTCCTCACAGGGTGGCCACAGCTGCATGTTAAAGTTCCTGCCCACATTTCCAGGGGGAGAAAGGCTTCAGGCCACCTGTGCATGGAGACCTTTGCCAGTATGGGGATTCCTGGGGCCGAGGGATGCCAGAAGTTGTCCTACGAGCCAGCCCTGCCTTCCCAGCAGCCTCACGGCCAGCTGTCACCCACCCCTGCAGTTGTCCCGGACGCATAGCGGTCCTCTGTGGCATGTGCCCCCCGTGGTATGGGGTTCCTGCTTCTCTGTGGTGGGGGCCATGGGTGGAGCAGAGAACACAGTGTCCGGGACCATCTGGAGGGGCAGAGGGTGTCAGGTGGTGATCGTTCCTCTCTGTATCTGTTTTCCCATCGTCAGATGGGAGTGATTTGAGGAATCTGTAGGGCTATGCCGGCATTTGCAGTAAGGTCTGTAACAGCCTGGCACGTGGTAGGTGCCTTGGGAAGGAGGGGCTTTGCATCCGACACGATTTCCCTAGAGGGCCGGGCAGTGCACTTGGAGGGAGGCTGAGCTGGCTGTGCTCTCCCCGCCACCGCCCACTGCCGTAAAGAGCAGGCCTGGAATCCACTAGGAACGCGCCATGCGTTCTTCCCCGGATACTCTAGCCACCTGCCCCATCTGGCCGGGCCCGTGCAGCACGTGGGCCCTTGAGCTATGCCCCCACCCATGCCCATTCCCACATTTTTGCCCCGTTTTCAGAAGGAGGATGGGACACCAGGCTAGAACGGCAGGTGGGGGAGGGAAGTCCCAGAAGAGTAAGTCATTGGGGTCTGCCACCCTCTCCCTCAGCCCTTTCCGGTTCCCCCTGTGGCCCTGCCTTGCCTGCCTGCTCCCTGGGGCGCCCTCAGCCAGTCCGAAGGCCGTTCATCCCCTGCACGCCACCCTGTCCATCTTCTCCAGCCTCCCCTCCCAGGGACTTGCTCTCCACCTATTAACTCAGACCTCAGCGTGAGCCCCTAAATTTTATGTTGCTCTCCAGCACTTGGAAGCCTTGAGACCCAGTGCTCGGGCAAGGACACTGTGCTGATCTTGAGTCCTGGCCCAGCTGGGCTGAGCACCCAGGCCCCAAAGGCCCCTGGGCAGGCACCTTCCAGGATGCTGCCTTGCCAAGAGCATTGCCCAGCACCTCTCCCTCAGGACGGGAGGCCAGAGGACCAGCTGAATCCTCTTTTTATTGATGAGAAGCCAGGGGCCCAGAGAGACACAGTAAATTGCCAAGGTCACCCAGCTGGGCAGTAGTGGGGCTGGGTCGGAGCCAAGCTCTGCTCTCCTCTGCATGTTGAGTTCTGCCCGGAGCCAACCAGCATGGAGGTGGCCACCCTGACACCTGGAAAGGTTGGTGCCTTGGGGCAAACGGGGCCTGGCCAGGTTGGAGGTCGCTCATCAGCTGTGTCCCTGTGGCTAGTCAGCGAGCCCACATGATGTGCCTGTGGGCACATGTGGCCCCTCAGCCTTGAGGGGAGATGGCCAAGGAGGGGGACACAATTGCTACTATGCTGTAAGGATGTGGGGAGGCTTCCTTAACGAGGTCCCACGTCGGGGGCCAGACCAAGGGGCTTCTGTCCTGCGTCAGTTTGGTGACCACAGTGGGAGCTGCCGGTCTGAGAAGCTGGGTTAGGCTCCCTTTGGTGGGTGCACGTGCCTCACACATATGCACACATATGAATGCACACAGATGCACACGCACACACTCAGGCACACAGACACTTCTTTGCAAGGAAGGGGAGAACGTGGAGGGACAGAGATCCGCTCAGAGGGTTTCAGCCTGGACTTGGTCCAGAGCCTCAGAGAGAAGAATCTTTCCGGACGCTCAGGATCTGGTGGGAAATCTCCCGTGGGGCTCCTCTGCACCTGTCGTGGTCTCCCAGGCTCCTGACGTCCTCATGCAGTGTCTGCGTTGGAGGATCCCGAGGGCCCGCGTGCACCCCAGCTCCCGCTTGGATGCTTGATTCTTGAAATGCGCACGGAGCAGCCCGTGCAGGTGTTTCCACGCCGCCCCCACCGGCCCCCTCCTGGCGCTGGCAGTTCCCTGCCCGGTGCTGACAGGGTGTTCTTGTTTGGAAACAGAGAAGACACCATCGCTGCTTTTCTTCCCCTTTCCCAACCCATGAGGCTGCGTTGGGTGCTGCGTGTCAGGTGCTGGCTCTGCGTGTGCAAGTGGTGGGCGGTGCGCCCCCTCCCCATCAGCGCTTCCCCTCTGGGTCCCCAGGAAGCACGGTGACCTCGCCTGCTGTGCAAGGTGTGCCAGCCTGGACCATGGACATGTGGGGTGCCCGGGCAGATGCTGGAGGCTCTCCCTTTGTCACTAACCCAAAAAATCACTTCCAGTTTTTGTGATTCAGAAGTGAGCCCAGCCCCTCACCCCTCAGATGTCCTGAAACCCAGCCGGGTCCTCCGGTGGCCATCAACTGGGGAGGGGTGGGTGGGGGGAATCTGTGCGAGCACTTCTGCGGAGACTAGCGCACAGCCAGGCTCTTGCACAAGGTGGATGGCAGTTGTACCCCGTTGTCTTATCAGTCTGTTGCCTTGTGGGTCCAGCACCCCCGTGGGCTGGTGGTTACGTGTGGGTGTGGTTTGTTTCTTTTGATCTGGCCCTGGGCTGGTGAGTGAGTGGGGTGGGGGATAGCGCCTCCACAAATAGCCCCCGTGTCCCGATGGTCAGTGGTCTGAGGAGGGACAGGAGTCGGATGAGTGTGTAAGGAGGGTTCTAGTATCTGGACACAGGTTGTGAAGCAGGTAGAAAGTCGAAGGGGCTCATGCACGGTGGGTGGGAGAAAGAACCTGGGGGAGTGACCCTTGGTGGGTGAGGGGGTCAGATTTTTCAGGGGGGCATCTCAGAGTGCCTTCCCCCCAAAGGCCAAGGGGCTGCACCCGTGGGGGCTGACTCCCCAGGGCTGAAGGGCATGGCGGCTAGAAGCTGGCTTGTCACCCCCGCTCTGAGGCCTCTCATGGGACACTTCGCTGGGCACGGGCCAGCCCAGGTGCCTGCCAGGTTTTAATGCCCCCCAGAGAAAGACTGGTCCCACCACACAGGTTCCTTGAGCTCCGCCATTCGGTTCCATGTGGCTCGGGGCACGGCTGTCTCCTCCCCAGGATGCACCGTGGCTGAGTAGCTAGCAGGCCAGGGGAGGCTTGTCTGCACTGCCGCTGCAGTGCTAATGCAAGCGGCCTCTCTGGAAAGGGTGGGAGGGAGCTGCTGGCTCGAGTCCAGCCGTCCAGATAGACCAACTCCACCGTCTGATTGCCCTGGGTGACATTCTCCAGCCCCCAGCCAAGAGCAGAGCGTCTCAGGCTGGAGTAAGGCGAGACCTGGAGACATACACCTGCGTGGCTGGGACTAATTCTGAGTCTCAGAAACGCTTTAGAAAGCGTGTTATGTGGGGAGGGTCCTTGTGGGCAGAGCCCTGGGAATAAGCAGTCGGGCTCCTTCATGGTGACGGAAAGGGGACTGACCCCTGTTGGGTGCCTGCTGTGTGCCATGCGCTGCATGGGCGTGTGACCTGATTGGTCTCCGCTGTGTTCCTATGCAGGGGGATGGCGGTGCCCGGTCTGGAAGGACAGAGACGTCAGGTCAGTGACCTGAGGCAGTGGACTGGGGCCCAGGGGTCGGGCTTGTTTTCTTCAGGCCTGCTCGGGAAGCCCGAGCTCAGATTCTGCGCCTTTAATGGTACCCGCAGGAATTGCTGGCCTGCGGTGTGCGTGCCGGGCGGGGTGATCTGGCTGAGCCGAGCTGGCATTCTACCACATGGGTATTTCTGGGAGAAGCGCCAGGCTCAGAGCTGGTGTCAGGTAGCCCTGGGAGCCCTTCCGGAAGCCTTGTCCTCCCTGGATCACACAATTCTTGAGGGAAGGGCCTCTTCCTAGTGGATCTATACCTGACGGGCCCAGGGCCTCCTGCTGCGTGGTGGTCCCTGCTGCCCTGTCTGCGGATCGAGTCTCTCTGGAGGACTCGTCTTCCCCAGGAGGTGTTCAGAACCAATACCCCAGGCCCCACGGGAACCTGCTCTCCTGGTGGCCTGTGGATGGCCAATTGGAGCCCTAAGTGGGTGTCTGGCAGCTGTGCCCACTGCGGGCAGCATGACCAGTCCCATTTCCTGCCACGGGCCAGGGCAGCAGGACAGGAGCCTGGCTGACTGCGGACTGAGCCATGGGGCTTGAGCAGGCTGTCACACCACAATGACAACTGGGATTATCACTGGAGGTGGTAATTCCCACATGACAGTTTCAAGTTTCAGGTCAAGAGCTGAGGCTAGTCCTCCATCTCCTCTCACATCTGCACAGAGATCCTCGTCAGCTGACTCCCCTCCTGGTTCCTCAGCTGTTTTTGAGACCCTGAGCCCCAAGGGGTGGGGAAGCACCTCGCGTCCAGGACACTGGGGGGCCGCACCTTCCTGGTGGGTGGCTCTGAGATGGTGGCTTTCAGAGTGGACCAGAGGGACAGGATCACCGTGCCAGGGTCACCCCGACCCACGGTGGCCTGACAGGTGCCACGGGCCCTGCTGACACATGACTCCCAGCCCCGGGAAGAACCTTCCCAGCAGCCCCATGAGAGTGGGCCCCATCCCATTTCCCAGAGTGGAGCCCTCAGCCTGGCGTGGACGTAGAGGGCAGCACCGAGGGTGCAGTCGGGCAGGAGAACGTGGTGTAGTTTTCTGGGACATAGTGCCAGCAGCCGTCGCGGGCTGGACCACGTGAACAGCCGAGGCTTCCAATAATTACGATGTTTGTGCTTCTCGACGCGTCCCCCTCTGGCAGGGGCCTGCTTGTCACCGCAGGGGTGCGTGGGTGGGCTCTCATTATCTCCACTTCACTGGTGGGAACGTGAAGAGATGAAACAAGTTCTCTGGCCTGCAGTGAGCCCGGCTTGTCTGTTGTCTCTCTCTTCCGAAGGGATGATTAGAGGTCAGGTTGGGGGAGGCTGGGAACAGCTGGCGTTATGTTCCCTTTTGCAAATGTGTGAGTCCAGGATGCGCGAGTTCTTGGCACTCCCAGGACTCCTGGGCAGAGAAGGTTTACCAGAGGGAAAATGAGACTTTGAGACCCTGCACCTCCGGGTCTGGTCCTTAGCCTCTGACATCTGCTCACATCCGATACATCTCAAATTCTGGTGTAAAATACCAGATTAGCACTGCCTTGTCCCAGCCCACTCTGGGTTCAGTCTCAGGGTGTCTGAAACTGGGGATCCAGCTCAGGGTGTGGCTGGACCCATGAGGCTCGAGGAGGTAGCCTTGGCCGGGGAGACCTGCCTGCGTGGACCCCGCTTTGCAACTCAACTTGCCAGGTCTGGGGCTCAGGACCCGTGGCTTCCACTTGTAAACCTTCAGCTTTTCTCTGAAAACAAGGTGCCAATGGCTCTCTTGCGAAGATGCTAGGATGCTCACTGGTTTGAGGCAGTGCACCTGGCCAGCACCCGTTGCCGCTGCTGGGTGTTGCCTTCCACGGGTCTCAGCCCTTGCGGATGCACCGCCACGTGCAGGATTGCGCACATGCTCTCAGAGACATGTGAGGGAGTGGGCGTCCTCCTCTAGGACATGAGGCTCAGAGACGCCTGTGTGGACGGGCCAGAGCCCAGCCCCGAGCCACTGCTCCTCTCCCCCATGGGCTGCATGGGCACAGATACATGCACGCACACACACGCTTACGCACGCACATGCGCTCACAGACGTGTGCACACCCACACCCTCGTGCACACATTCAGACTCCCTTGGTTGATCCCTCGTCCCACTGCTAGATGATGCCCCTTCCCCTGCTCTATTCAGAGATGCGGTCCAGATACTCAGAGGGACTAAGGTGAGGGCAGGAGTTCCGCCCAGGTACCCACCCCACCTCTGCCCGAGTGGGAGGCTCAGGCTCTTGAAACCAGCGTCCCAGGCACCGATGACCCGGCTTCGGCCTCTCTGTTCTGCCGGAGAGGGAGGCTCAGGCTCTTGAAACCAGTGCCCCAGGCACCGATGACCCGGCTTCGGCCTCTCAGTTCTGCTCGGGGCCTGTAGCTGCCCCCTTCCACCCAGGCACGTCTTCCTGAGCCCTTTGCCCTTTGCCAAATCCCACCCACCCTTACCCTGCTCCACGAGATCTCCACCCTTCAGCCCATGCTGGAACAATCCCCCTGCCCTGAACTTTCACAGCACTTAGCATCTGTGCAATTTACTGACGGTCACAGAACCTTTCCCACCATCTGCTGTGAACTATCACTTTACTCTTCATTTTAATTCTCAAATATTTGTGTTCCACCTCCCACTTAGGCTGGAAACTGCCCATGTCAGACTTGTCTGTGCCTCACTGTGCCTTGGAGGGGGCCCAAGACGAGACAGGCAGGTCTCCCTTCCCTCTGCAAACATTAACTGAGCCCCTACTACGTTGCCCCGGGCAATGGGGATGCGGGAGTGAACACAGCAGGCTGTGACCGCAGGCCTCTCGGGAAGCTTGCTCTGGAGGGAGACCAACAGGAGGGACAGGTGTGGGAACCCTGGACAAGTGTCACTTTTCATAATAAAAATGACTCCCCCATCCCCAAAGCTGCCTGTCGAAGGCAGAGAAACCAGTGAACCCAACCGGGAAAACAAAAGCTACATTCGCCAATAGTGGGGGATCTGTCCTGAGTCTTAAGAAATAAAGTTTCCTTCACCCTGGAAGTGAGATCCCTAAAGACCTGGGGGAGCTGGGACCTTCCTTAAGAGGCACTGAGCAACGTGGGCGCCCTTATCTGGCCTCGGCCTTTGGCAGGCACGTGGGTAAAAGGGGGCTACCTGTTCCCCTCCCACCACGTCCTACAGGATCCCCCAGCCCCTTGCTCTGAACCCATCATCTGGGATCCCTTCTGTGAAGACATCTCCCATCCACCCTGGGGTGAGGTGTGTGTGCAGAAGCAGGAGACCCACCATATACATCACTGCCAGAAGGAACTGGGGTGAAGATGAGAAGGTGAGAAGCAGAGTGAGGACCGGGCAGGGGGAGCTGGAAATGGCCCACCCAGGGCTCCTCTGTGAAGCAAAGGTAACTCCGCTCTCCCTGGGGAGGGTGAGCCTTAGGGAAGAGCATCAGAAACCTGCCATCTCCACCTGGGGTGTGAGCAGGTCATTTTACATCCACGTCTTGATTCTCCAATTTTTAAGAAAGGGAGTAAATTATGGATATGAAATCCTCGTACCCTGGGAAGAATGAAATATTGCAGCCAAAGCAATTCTGGTTCACTGTCAAGGCAGCTGGTACCAGGAGACGATAAGGTGACGTGAGCCCATTAGAGTGAGATGTTCAACCCAAGGAGGCCTGGTCTGTGCAGACCCTGCCCCACTGCCAACGGATGGGCCCCACCGTCAATGGGCAGTGACGGTGGTAACAGGAGGCCTCCACGCTCCAGGTGGCAAGGCGGTGCACGTATAAGCACTGGAGAGCCTGGACAGGCATGAGGAGGCATGAGTGAGGGGCCGGGACAGGGCAGAGGAGGGAGTGCGGTCCAGGGGCAGAGAGGGACGTGGGGTGGGACAAAGCAGGCATGTGAAGAAAGTAGCATCAGAGCTGGGCCCCGGAGGACAGATGGATCTGGGCAGGTGGAGACATGGCGGAGCATGGAATTCCAGGCCAAGAGATGGGGTTTGGGAGGCATGCAAGGGAGTAGGATCTCAGCGCTGGTGGGGAGGAGGGAGTTCTGCTCTGAGGGCAGCTCCCACGAGGCTGGGGAAGCGGAGTGCAGGTGTCCTGCAGGCCTGCCTGCCTGGGAAGCGCAGAGGCTGAGGCTCTGGGAAGACAATCTGGTGTGTACACAGGCTGGAAGGACAGGTCACAGGCACGGTGGGGGTCAGGCCTGCCCGCTGGGCTCTGTGTGGGGCTGGTCTGGAGCACAGTGGGGAGTAGCCGGGTAGGAGCCTTGCTGCTAAGATAGCATCTAATGTCAGGGACAGACCTGGAAGACGCCCTCCGCCCACTGAGCATCTTCGACTTTTTGCTGACTCGCTGGATCTCCAGCCTTGAGAAAACCCTGGCCGCTGGAAGATGCTCCCCTCCGCCCCGCCTGCTCCTGGTTTACACTCTCTGCTCCTCCACTTTCTCCCCTCCCCCCAGATTATTTTTAAAAGATTAGATTTCCTGTTTTCACTGTGGAGCTGGCCTGGCCCTCTGTCCATCCACGGCCGTCACTACCGGCGGGGCAGGGGCAGGGCAGGAGCGGGCATGCTGCAGGCCCTTCCCAAGAGCCAGCTCCTCGCCCTGCACCCGCTGGGCCCTGTAAACACCATGTCCTCCCAAGCAGGGCCGGCGGCGATCTCTCCCACGGGCCAGGGGCCTCTTAATGGAACAAGTAAATAGGTGATTCATCCTAGCTGCTGACGGCCACTCACCCTCGGAGCTGGCTCACTCCAGTGTGGATAAAACAGCCCTCTCCACCTCTTCTCCCTTCCCCTCCCCTCCCCCAGCGCTGGCGCCTGGGCCACCACCTGGATGTCCTGGGCTGAAAGCAAAGGATCCCCACTATGAGAACCAGGGTCCACCACGCCTGTCCAGCCCCTTGTGGCTTGAATTGCCGTCAGGCTGGTCCTCAGCCACCACTGCCCCACACAAGTTTCAGGGCTCACAACCAGGTCCACTGTGCTGCAGAGAGGACCAGACCCCTGCTTGTGGTCACCCCTGAGACCAGGAGGGCCTGAGGCAGTGCCTTCCCAGCTGTCCGGACCCTATGGTGGTCCCCAAGGTGGGAGCCAAGCTGGGACGACGTAGGGGAGGGAGGAGTGTCAACCGGGTTCATCTGCCTTATATCCTGGGGGTCTCACAAATTCTGGCTAAGGATTCTGCAGCTGTTAAAGAAAAAGTTGAAAAACACTGGGTCAGGGAAAAGAACTCAGTTTCTGGGTGATTCCTCCCAGCTGGGCACCAGGCAGTGTTCTGGGTCACCTCCCGGAATCCTTACAGGGTTCCTGGGGGACGGGGTGGGGGTGGGGAGGAGACAGAAGCTCCAAGGCTGGCCACCTGCAGCAGCAGGAGCAGACCTGAATGCTCACCCAGCTCTGAGGGCTCCCCCCTGCCCCCGACCCGCCTGGGGAGCCAGGGCACCGGCAGGGCCTGCAGATCAGGCCAGAGGGGGTGGCCAATGGGGTCCTGAGGGCCTGGGTGCCCAGGAGGAAGAGAACAGTGAGCACAGGAATGCCAAGAAGGGGGCAGGTCCCCATGCAGCAGGGGAGAATTTCTCTGATCAGAGGAGGGTTAGTCAACAGCCCGAGTTTCCCCTGGAGCGAAGCCCATGAGCTCCGGGCAGGTCCAGACTGCTTCCCTGCTCCCGGGGCACAGTTGTGCAAGATCCAACTTTTCTCCATGAGGCGGAGATGCAGGAACCTGGGCCACGGCTCTCTCTCCAGCAGGATCTCCCACCCACTGACCGGCCACGGCCCAGAGCCCAGGCTGCGTGGGAACGCCCTTCCTCCCTCCAGTCCTCAGGACCGTCCCATGTGTAGGCGGAGTGTGGTTTCCCGTGTATTTATTTGATTAACTTATTATTTTGAAACACTTTCAAACTCACACAAAACTTGAAAGCAAAGTACAAAGAACCATTTGTTTAGGACAGCAATGACCTAAAAAGGGAAGCCGGGACGATAGACAAATACACCTCCTGCCCGCACTGTCCTCAGACAACAGGGGCCCCACGATGCCCCCTCATCCTATGAGGATGCTCAGCTGGTGCTGGCTGGGGCCACGCCTGCCTCTCGGAGGTGGTCAACCCACACCTCCAATGGCCTGGGTCCCTTCATGCCGCCCAAGGCCCATCCACCCTCTGTCCAGGTGACAAGGCACAATGGAGCTGGAAGGCGCCCACTTACTATCTTCTTCCCAGGGTTCAGGCCCCAGTGTCCTGCACCAGCCAAGACTGCAGGTCTAGGGGACCTAACAGCTGGGCCCCCCACGCCATCATTCTCAAGCTAGGCACCCAATGGCTGGCGTGCAGAGAATTTTATTTTAAGCCTGTTACATAAACATGGCAGAAGGCAGCATAACCAGGGCACCAGGAATCACACCCACCTGTGTCCACGCACTGTGGCCATGGGATGCTGCTACCCCTCCTGTCAAGAGGCAGAGTCAAGTCCTAGTTCTCCACCACCCTGGACCAGGGCTGGCCCTGGGACCTGCTTTGACCAATATGACAGAGGTGATGGGGTTTGAGTTCCACAGCCCAGACCTCAAGAGGCCTTGCAGCTTCTGCCCTTGTCTTTGGAACCCAGGCTCCATGTGAAGGCGCTCAGGCTGGAATGAGGGCTGATCACAGGGAGAGAGAGGTCCCAGCCTTCCACTGTCCCCACCATGTGACCACCCACCAATACACACACAGAGCCACAAGAGATTAAATCATGCTCTTTTAAGCCACTCAGTGTGGGGATGGTTTGTTACACAGCAAGAGATGACAGATACAAATCCTAACACATACAGCTCTGTGTGTCACTCTTTCTACTTAGGAGCTTGAACCACGTGGCTACATAATCTTCACTGTTACCATGTGCCGATTACATCATAGTCCACCCAGCTAATGTAACCCCTTTCCTATCGCGGGACTAGTTTTAGTTTATTTCCAGCTTTCCACTGTTATGAATACAATGAATCAGCTCGTATAATAATACCAAAAGGAAAAGGGAAAAAAAAGTCCTATTTCCTTAGGAAAATCTAGGGTGGGATTCCTGGGTCTCTGCTTATAAACATGTTAATGACTCCTAAACAATGTAGACACTGAGAATTCAGAGAAAGGGGCTGGGAATAAACTTGGCTTTGCAGAAACCAGGCATCTGTATTCTGAAGCTAGGCCAGCTCAGCCAGATTTCCTGAACCTGGCTAAATTCAAGAGAATCCGGTTATTCTAGAAAATGACCCAGGTTTCCAGGAAAGGGCCAATGCCTGGAATCTCAGTCACTGCCCGATTCCTTGACTCCTTGGCCCCGTGGCTTCCTTACACATCCCCGTCACCTAAGGCAGGCTCCCCGCTTCCAATTCCTGAACTGCTGACGGCAGGGCAGGACCACAGTCCACCTCAGGGCTGAGCCCACACTGTTGGTGCTGCTGGGAGGAAGGCACCTGCCCACCCCATTCCACTCAGGAAGCAAAGTGTCAAAACCAAACAGGGACAGGTGTCCCTGTCCCAACACTACACTGGCTTTGTCACTGACTGGCTTGGGGGAGCCGGATCACCCAGAAAACCACTCCACCGTCTCCCTGGAACCTGATCGGAGGTTTGCCACATCCCAGGAGCGGCTGGCTCAAGTTTCCTTGGCAGAGAAAGGGGCTGGAAACGGCGGCGGGACTCGCCACCAGAAACACCCCTTTCCAAGAACTCCTGCCCTGTCCATCAGCCACCTGCTACATCCCAGAGGGCTGTGCTCAGGAAAACGGTGCCCTCTCCCATCCCCCATCAACAGCAGCTGAGTGGTGCCCTGGGTGCTCCTGCAGGCGGGTCCTGGTTGCAAGGAATCAAGAGTAAAAGCATTACAGCCACGTTCACAGCAGCCAAAGGAAGACACAACCCAAGGGTCCATCAATGGATGAATAGATAAGCATAACGTGGTCCCTCCACACAAAGGAACGTTATTCAGCCTTAAAAAGGAAGGACATTCTGACACCTGCTACAATGTGGACGAACGTTGAAGACCTCATGCTGAGTGAAATAAGCCAGACACAAAAGGACAAGTACTGTAGGATTCTACTTCTGTGAGGTGCATGGAGCAGTCAAATCCATAGAGACAGAAAGTAGAAGGGGGGTTCCAGGGGTGGCAGGGGAGGGAGGAGTTAGTGTTTAATGGGGACAGAGTTTCAGGAGGAAGGTGAAAAGTTCTGGAGTTGGACAGTGGTGATGGTTGCACGACAATGCGAAAGTACTTCATGCCACTAAGGTGTCACTTAAATTTATTTTTTTTTCTTTGCGGTACATGGGCCTCTCACTGTTGTGGCCTCTCCCGTTGCGGAGCACAGGCTCCGGACGCGCAGGCTCAGCGGCCATGGCTCACGGGCCCAGCCGCTCCGCGGCACGTGGGATCTTCCCGGACCAAGGCACGAACCCGTGTCCCCTGAATCGGCAGGCGGACTCTCAACCACTGCGCCACCAGGGAAGCCCCATCGCTTAAATTTTTTATCACAATTTTAAATGAAGAAGAACAAAAGCAAAGTTCTGTGACAGACAGAAGTCTTGTCTTTAAACCCCTCCAAATGCAGGTTTGGACAACACAGGCTCACACCCAGGCTCTGAGCCAGAGTGCCCCCTCACCTCAGCCCGCATCTGCTGACAAAACAAGCTGGTCATTGCGGGGACCGAGTCTGTGTCTCTGCTCCAAGAAGGAAGTTGTGCCAGGCTCCCTGCCTGGCCAACTCCACCTTGGAGAAGACACAGGACGCCGACCTCCAGGAAGAACCTGCCCCCAGACCCTCGGCCGCCACCCCCGGGACAGCACACGCTTGGGTCCTCGGAGCCACGTGGAGACCGCCAGGCCAGGAGGGGTGGGAGGCCGAGCGGGGCTGGGCTCAGCTAGCGGGGACCCTTTTCATCTGTTTCATGTACTGAGGTGTCATCTAAAATGTCATTTGAAAAGAAGGGCTGTGCTCCTAGAACGAAACTGAAGCATTTGAAAAATCACTGCTTGGAAATGGACTCTGGGCGCTTCCAACTCTGATGGAAAAAGGCAGCTTCTCATCTTCCACAGCGGTCTCTTAAAGAAAAAAAAAACCCACACGTCCAGCCAGCTGATGAAGCAGCCAACATCCTCTCCACTCTCTGTCATAACAACAATAACACGAGAATAACAAATGTTATGCAGCACCGAGGCACGCCGGCAGCCAGGCTAAGTGCTTTTCTCGCGTGCACCATCTCGCTGGACCTTCACACAAGCCCCCGAGCGCATGACTGCTCTGACTTCTAGTTTACAGATGAGGAAACGTAACCATCCTTCTTGGATTCTCAGATACGGATTTTCCGAAAATAAATATTTTTTTTGGCCACACCACGCGGCCAGGGATCAAACCCGTGCCCCCTGTAGTGGAAGCGTGAAGCCCTAACCACTGGACCGCCAGGGAAGTCGCCCGAAGATTTCAACGTGACAAAGTGGGATCTCTTGCTCCTCCCTGCCTCTCAGGATGCTAACTGGCAGCATGGTCTTCCTTCTCAGCGGCCACTGAATGCAATGACCAGTGATGTCCCCAGCTCTGTGTCCCTTGAGGGAGGGGCTCTCCACACCCCTCAGCCCAGCCCCTGCCTCACCCAGACCCCAGGGCTTGGGAGCTGGGTCAGCAGTGCTGCCACCTACGGCCTGGCCAGTGCCCACCTGGGCCTGGGACCTTCCCACTGAGCCCAGGGCCGTGAGGGTCCTGAGGGCTGCAGGGGTCAGTGCATCTCCTCCGGGATGGCTGCCCTGCTACAGCCAGGCCCCACCCAGACCAGCAAGGGGACCGTGGGCAGATGAGCCCACACGTGGGAGGCTCTCGCAGGGCCTCCCCAGGATGCTGCTCCGGGGGTGGGGGAGCCTGGAAGTCTCCAGAGAGAGCACTGTCCTTTCTCATGCCTTCTGTAGCCCCCACCCTCCCAGCGATGGAGAGAAAGCCCGCCGGCCCTCACATCTCTGGGTCCTCTGTAGACGCGACACTGATTTATGAGCAAATAATTCATCCCTCGGTCTGAGTAAGACTCGGCGCTAGGCGTGCAGCTTGCAGCTGCCACTGCTCTTGGCCCGAGAGCAGGTGCACCCAGCTTGCTCTTCAAACAAGGGGATAAACCAAAGCACAGTCATAGACGCCTGTGTCAGTCAGAATCAGAGCCCGTGGAGGTCGTGGGGTGGGGGTGGGGGGATGCTCACGGGAGGGCCCGGTCCACGGACACATGTCTACGCCGCCGCCCGGTGCCAGAAGCCGCTGCGTTCCCAGAGTAAAAACCGTGCTCCTGTGGGAGAGCCCAGCCCCCAGGGGCTTATTCTAGGCTGGTGCACCTGCGGCAACAGCTCTAAGAAGTTTCCAGAAGCCCGCGTGCTCCCTGCTGAGGCCCGGGGCCCTGGACAATGGGCGTCCCTGTAGGTACCAAATACCACAGCGGTTCCCAGGGACACGTGTCAGCAGTCACAGGCAAGGACAATGGGCAGCAAAGGGATCCAACTGTGATCACAGCCCACCCTGCAGGTCTTTCTCCTGCAGAGCTGGCGTGTCTGCCAAACCCAGCAGCGGTCCTCCAGCCACTGGCCGGCAGCTTTCTTCCTGCCTCAGCCCCCTCCCAGGGGCCGGGACAATCTGGCAGCAAAAACAACAAAGGGGACTCAGCAGCTGGATTCACGGGGAAGAGAGAGGCACCCAGGAAGCTGCAGGCCCCCCTCAGAGGCTGAAGGGTCAGACCTCCCATCCACCTGCGCATTCTGGGATCCAAACCCTTGCGGGAGGCCAAGGATGGGAGAGCAGGGACCCCAGTTATGGGGAAGGGGAGCCAGGAGAAGAAGGGGATTGTTCCCTGGTGCCCTGCCGGGAGCAGCCCCAAACCCAGAGAGAAAGGCCTGTGCTTGGGGAGGAGCTGGGGACATATTCTGAGGAGCAGCTCCTCACCCTCCATCTGCCCTCCCAGGATGCGGGGTGACCTGGAAGACAGGTCTTCCAAAAGAAACCATAAAAAAGGGCGGTGCCCACCAAAAGCCACATATCGTAGAACTCATTTGTATGAAATGTCCAGAAAAGGAAAATCCACACAGAGAGAAAGCAGTGTCAGGGCTAAGGGGAGGAGTGGGGAGAGACCACTGATGGGTGTGGGGTTACTTTGGGGGTGATGACAAGGTTCTGGGACTAGAGAGTGATGGTGGCTGCACCACTCAATCTGTGGGTCTATAAAGGCCACTGAACGGTACACGTGATGCAGGGGAACTAGACGGGATGTAAGTTACATCTCAGTAAAGCTGTTAGAACAGAACAGAAAGGAAAAGGAACAGTCCACACGTCAGCTGATGAAAAACCATCTCAGTAACAAGAGGAAACAAGGTATCACACACAACCACCTGGATGGGTCACAAGTGCCCTCCCGAAGTGAAAGGAGCTGGATCCAAAAGGCTCCGCACTGTAGGATTCCATTGATTCCACGTTCAGGAAATGGCAAAACCAGAGGGAGAGGAAGCACATCAGTGGTTGCCAGGGGCTGCAGGTGGGGTGGGAGTGGTGTGTATACAAGAGACACGGTGATGGAGCTTTGGGGGTGATGGCAATTTCTGCGGTGACGGACCTCTTATGTACCTTGATTGTGGTTACACCACTCTGCCATCACTCACAGAACAGTACACCTAAAAGAGTGACTTTTACTGTCTGTGAATTACATTTCAAGGCACATATACCTCTACCGACATCATAGTATCTTTTGAATCTTTGGCATTTTTTAAAAAGAACAGTAACTTATATGTATTTTTTTTTTTTAACCCTCAGCTCAAAATTTCGTTTTCCTAACATGGACAAAATTTTCTGTAATTGGAAATCTGTCAAAAGAGAAAAGGGAATTGATTGAAAAACAAATAGGTGAAAAGAAAAATTTGTAACTATGTGTGGTGACAGGTGTTAACTAAACTTACTGCGATAATCATTTTGCAACATATACGTATGTTCAAGTCGTTACACTGTACAGCTAAAACAAATACAATGTGAAATGCCAAATGTATCTCAATAAAAATGAATAAACAAACCAAACAGCTGAAGGGGGAGGCAAACAAATGTAAAATTCTGATGCTTAAAAAAAAAAAAAAAAAAAAGACTACTGAATTTGGAGACTGATGTTCACGGCAGCATGATTTCACAACAGCCAAAAAGTGGAGGCAACCCAAGTATCCATCCACAGATAAATGGATAAACAAAATGTGCTCCATCCATACAATGGAATATATAAAACTCAGCCTTCAAAAGGAAGGAAATTCTGACACATGCAACAACATAGATGAGCCTCAAGGACATTATGCTCAGGACAAAATGACAAACACTGTAGGATTCCACTCACATGAGGTCTCTCGAGGAGTCAGATGCATGGAAACTGAAAGGGGCCGGGGGAGGGAGTCTGGGGGGCAGGAGGCATTAGTGTTAATGGGGACAGAGCTTCAGTTCGGGAAGATGAAAAGTTCTGGAGGCGGATGGTGGAGACGGTTGCACGCATTAAGCATGAATATACTTAATGCCACTGAGCTGTGCACTGAGAAATGGTTAACACGGTCAATTTTATGTTATGTGTATTTTACCACAATTAAACAAACAAACAAACCCCAACGACTCTTTCCCACCGTCCTAAGTGACCGCGAGGTCCTGGCATCGCAGCCCCAGCCATGGCCTTCATGCAGCCACAGACCCGCCACGCCACGCAGACACACGCCAGGCGGGGAGGGGGGGCCCTGGAGGAGAAAGGGCTGCTTGTCTCTGCCCTTCCAGCCGCAGGTGTGCAGTGCAGACAGCCGCCCCACCCCGGCCCGGAGGAGCCAAGTGAAGCGCAAAGGTCCACCAACACTGAGGATCGAGCGCATCTGCTCTGCAGGCAGACACAAAACTCCACACTGTCTGGACCGCTGCTCCCCAACGGGAGTCCGTGAGTGAAGAAGTCAAAGCAAAGGTGAGTGCAGGTAAGCCACACCTGCTCGGCCCAAGCGAGGCTGGCAGCCGCCCAGCTGAGGAGGAGTTCTGTCCAGAAGGGGCCCCGGAACCCACAGTGGCCCGGGCGGGGCACCGAGCAAGGCCCGTGGCTGCAGGGTGGCTCTCCCACCCCATACTCACCCCATCTTTCATGCAGGCATCACTGGGGGGTTTCTCTGGCCCAGGGTGGGAGGCACACCAGATCTCCCCACCTCATCGCCAGTCAGTCCCTCATCCCAAAGCCATGCTCCAGCTGTCCCAAGCCTTGCAGAACCCTGCTGTCCCACTCCTCCAGGCCTCTGTGCACAGGCTGCCTCCGTCTGAAATGCCCCCTCTCCCCATCCCCCACAATGGCCTAACACTCTCCTTTTCAGTGGGGTCCATTCAAGATCCAAACAATTGGCCGCTCCCTCCGTGATGCCCTCTGTGAGCTAACCCAGCAGAGATAGCCCTTCTTGGTGCCCACCTGGTACTGACCTCCATTGCAGCCCCCATTTATCAATGTCTATGAGCTCCCTGGGGTCATGGACTGTGTCGAGGCCTAAGCATGGAGTCTGGACCCCAGCAGGTGCTACACAAACTTCAGATGAACAAATAGGTGGATGGTTGGACGACAGATGGATGGATGATGAGTAAATGGATGGATGGATATTTGGATGGTAGAAGGATGATGGATGGATGGATGGAGCTATGGAATAAATGTTTGTGTCCCCCTAAAATCTGTATGTCAGAACCTAATCCCCCGTGCAATGGTGTTAGGAGAGGGTGCCTTTGGAGGTGATTCAGTCATGAGGGTGGAACCTTCACGAATGGGATTAGTGTCCTTATAAAAGAGACCCCAGAGAAATCCACCACTTTTTCTGCCATGTGAGGACACAGTGAGAAGACAGCCATCTATGAACTGGGAAGTAGTGGACCTTCACCAGACGTTGAATCTCCTGGCACCCTCGTCTTGGACTTTCAGCCTCCAAGAAATACATTTCTGTTGTTTATAAACCACCCAGTCTATGGTACTCTGGTATAGCAGCCCGAATGGACTAAGGCAGATGGTTGGATGGATGGAGAGATGGATGATGGATGGAGGGACGGATGGTGGATGGAGGGACGGATGGTGGATGGAGGGACGGATGATGGATGGAGGGATGGACGATGGATGGAGGGATGGATGATGGATGGAGGGATGGATGGAGGGACGGATGATGGATGGAGGGATGGATGATGGATGGAGGGATGGATGGATGGAGGGATGGATGGATGGATGGATGGAGGGATGGATGGTGGATGGAGGGACGGATGGTGGATGGAGGGACGGATGATGGATGGAGGGATGGATGGATGGAGGGATGGATGATAGATGGAGTGGCTCAAGTACAGCTTGGCTTTCCCGGAACATCTGCTACTAGGGAGCAGATGAGTTAGATTCGACTCACACATATTTGGAGCTTGAGAAAGAGTCAGGATTCCAACACCCTGTTCTCTCAAGGTGGAGGGTTCTCTTTTGTAACTTTGATCAATAAATGACTATTTTCTTAACTTTTTATTACAGGAAATTTCCAGCACATACAAAATCGAGAGCACAGTATCACGAATACCATTCCCATCACCCAGCTTCAACCCTCATGAACCCACGGGCAGCCTGGTTTTGGGGGATAAACATTCGGAAGCAGCAGGATGCAGGGGAGAGACAGGGAGCTGTTGGTGACCGCTCCCCACCCCTGCTTCCCACCCCCGCAACTTCCTGCAGGAAGGAGGCCTCACAGGGACAGGAGGACTGACGCTACCTGCCTCACAAGGGCTCCCGGGCACAGAGGAGAGACACCCACACGCGGCTCCGTCATCTCATTTCACAATCACCAGGAATCAGGAGACAGCGCACTGCAGGACAGCGGTCAGCAAGCTACGGGCCAAAGCCAGCCTGTCACTACCCGTTTGTGTGACCCAGGATCTGAGAATGGATCTTATAACGATTTTTAAGCAATTACATTTTAAGTGGTTATATAAGTACCTTCCTAATAGTCTCAATTTCGCCTCTCAGCCACAAAGCCTAAATTAGCTATTATCTGGCCCTTTAAGGAAAGGTTGGCCACCCCAATACCGCAGTGAAGAGCAGAGGCTCACGTAACCACGCTTGGTTCAAATCCAGGCTCTGCCATGGAACCTTCTGACCGGTCTATGCTTCTGCCAATGGCGGGTACCACCCAGCTCTCTGCAGGGTGGAGTGGGGCTCAGATCCCAGAAGGCACACGGGATTCTATTACAAAGCGTAAAGCCAAACCCAAGTGCAAAGTTCCAGTAAAAGGAGGGGTCCTCTCTCCTGCAAGACCGCCAGAGAGGGAATGCCAGCCGCTCTGGGGGTCCCTGGGAGTCCCAGTCGAGCTCACCAAACAAGAAGTCCTGAAGGAAAGCACGGACTTCTGCTGAGGCATCTGAGCCCCACGGCAGTGCAGACGGTCAGCGCAGTCTCCTTCTCCTCCTCGTGTCCTCCAGACTGACCAACCCATCCCCGGGGCTGGCCAGTCCGGGCACAAGACAGTCCTTGCTCTGGCAGACACTGAGGATGCTCAGAAAGTAACAGGGACTAGACAGAGAGCTTCCCCTCAGACTCTGATCCCGGGTGGGGCCCGGGAGGCAGCAGGCTGCTTGAGGACTGGCCATCTGTGATGCATGAAAACAATGGCCCCAAGGTACCAAAAGTCCCCCAACCCCACGGCACAGAGATGCTGCAGGTAGAGCCTTGCATGCAAGCCCCGCCGTCTCAGGGCTGGCCTCAGCACAAGCGTTCCTGACCACGCAGGGCTGTGCTCTGGCTGGCAAGACACCAGTTGGCACCTCCAGGCTTCCCGCTGCCAACCACCTGCCTGGATACTACCACCTCTGCCCCGGCAGACGCCCTCCACGCTGCCCGCACCCTCTCTCACATTGAGGCTGGGCCCCCCGCAGCTGTCCACGCTATGCCTTTCAGCACGCTACGCAGGTGACACCTGCACAGCCTGAGCATCTGTGCCCGCCCTGGGGGCCGACCCTAGCTAGGGCTGGCCAGTGGACAGTAGGGGAGATAAATCAACCAGCAAAGAAGCATCCTGGTTCCCATTAAATGTACACACAGAGCCAAATCCACCCCCTGGCCCACCGCGGGCTCCCTGGACCCATCACCGCAGGCAGCCAGGCCCACCGCGGGCTCCCTGGACCCATCACCACAGGCAGCCAGGCCCACCGCGGGCTCCCTGGACCCATCACCGCAGGCAGCCAGGCCCACCGCGGGCTCCCTGGACCCATCACCGCAGGCAGCCAGGCCCACCGCGGGCTCCCTGGACCCATCACCGCAGGCAGCCAGGCCCACCGCGGGCTCCCTGGACCCATCACCGCAGGCAGCCAGGCCCACCGCGGGCTCCCTGGACCCATCACCGCAGGCAGCCAGGCCCACCGCAGGCTCCCTGGACCCATCACCGCAGGCAGCCAGGCCCACCGCGGGCTCCCTGGACCCATCAGTGCAGGCAGCCAGGCCCACCGCGGGCTCCCTGGACCCATCAGTGCAGGCAGCCAGGCCCACCGCGGGCTCCCTGCACCCATCAGTGCAGGCAGCCAGGCCCACCGCGGGCTCCCTGGACCCATCAGTGCAGGCAGCCAGGCCCACCGCGGGCTCCCTGGACCCATCAGTGCAGGCAGCCAGGCCCACTGCGGGCTCCCTGGACCCATCACCGCAGGCAGCCAGGCCCACCGCGGGCTCCCTGGACCCATCACCGCAGGCAGCCAGGCCCAACTGGGGTCTTACGGGAAGACTGCTTCGGGACACCTGCCAGTAAGGTTTTCCAAGTGACTTGCTGGCAACTCAGAGCAACATGACTTCATTTTATTTGGAATCACAAAACTAAAGAGATCTTAAAGATGCTACCGCGCAGCTTCCTCATTTATGGGGTGGGGGGTGGGGGGAAGTCAGGGGCCCACAGGGTTTAAGTGATTTACTCAGAATCAGAACAGCAGCTGACGGCACAGCCAAGACAGGCAACAGAGAGAAGAGGGAGCAAGTGAGAGCCCCAGCTCTATAGCTCACAAGCTGTGATGGTTAAGACTCCAGAAGTGCTGGCTCCCAGCTGCAGTGAGCTCTTAAATATAAGACAGATCATCTGCGGTGTAAGACAACTCACCAGCATGGAAGAGTCCATCCCTCCCCTTTCCTCCCCAAGGCCATTATACCACATTGCCCACCCTCCATATATGACCTTCCTGTATGTACCTGCCCCGCCTACAGCCTACACAACCACACAACCTACACAACCACACAGCCTACACAACCACACAGCCTACAAAACCACACAGCCTACACAACTACACAGCCTACAGGCTCCAAGTCCTCAGGCACAGGGAGGAGTTTGACCTGACAAGCCCAACAGCGTCCTGCTGCCCTGGCCCAGCTTCTGCCAGCTTCTGCAGCCTGAGTGCAACCACGTACTACCTTCTGTAAAATCCCTTTTCATCACAGTATTTGGCTTCTTTGGAGTTTCCCTTAAGGCAGGTAGGAACTCCAGGGCCCAGAACTAACTGGACAATGCTGTCTAGCTGACTCAATCCACGGCCAGGATGCATGCAAAGGAGGCTGAAGTGCTTTTCGGTTTCGATTACAAGCAGCCCAGAGCAGCAATAAGATAGCAGCTTCTATGCTAAACAAGGAGACAGTGAGTTCCTTCCCTGCCAAGGACTACGGAGCTGACAAAGGACTGTCACATAGCTGGTAGCCTCAGAGATCTTCCCAAATGAGAGACGGGACTGGCGTGGCCCCAGCTCTGAGCCTCTCTTGATCCAGAGTGCTTAGGGAGCACCAAGGTATCAGGAGTTATGGTGAGACCCAGCTTGGCAAGAAAGAAGTCAGAGGACAGCAGAGGATGCATTGCAAAACCACAGGTAAACTGGAACAGCGTTTCTGGAAGGTAATTTGGTGGCAGATATCAAGTGTCTTAAAACCACCCACACCCCGACTAAATCCGCTGACAGATGCTCACCCTCAAGGAGGGAGCGGAAATGCAAATGGAAGCACATGTAAAAAGACGAGATGCTCACTGACTAATGAATGTCACTGAATTGTACTTAAAACAAAACGTGGTTTAAGTACAAAACAACGGGGTAAGTATTTAGCCTTAAAAAGGGAGGAAACTCTGACACATGCTACAACGTGGATGAACCCCGAAGACATTATTCTCGATGAAATAAGACGTTTATAGTAATACTGTATGAGTCCACTTCTGTGAGGTCCCTGTAGCAGTCAAATTCAGAGACAGAAAGTGGATGGTGGTGCCAGGAGCCGGGGGAGGGAGGGGGCGTTATTGCTTAAAGGACACAGATTTCAGTTTTGCAAGATGAAAAGAATTCTGGAGATGATGGTGGTGATGGCTGCACAACAAGGTAATGTGCTTACTATCGCTGATCTATGGACTAAAAAATGCTTAAAATGGTAAGTGTTATTCTTATATATACAGACATACCCAAAAATATAATTTTAAAAAGTTAATAATGCAATATACCAAAACCCATCAAATTGTACATTCTAAATGGGCAAATTGTATGGTACGTGAATTATATCTCAATAAAGCTTCATTTAAAAAAAAAGATGCTCGCTGAAACATTATAATAACGAGCTACATTTAATAAACGTAAGTGTCCAACAAAATTCATTAAAATTAGATCAGGTAAGCTATAACTCTATTACAAAATAATAATGTAGACTTTAAAAATAATGCTTACAAAATACTGAGTAAAACAAGAAAATGCTCACGCTAATTGACAAAAGCAGGACCCCCAGTGCAGCTAGATCTCAGCTACGTAAAATAATCAGAGATATGATTTTATGTAAAGTCGGGAAGAAAAGAAAACCTCCGTTAACACTGAGCAGAAGTGTGTTTCCCTGAAGCTTCTAACCATTAGTAACAGACCAGCCTCCCAGGTATAACCCTAAAGAAACCTACTCCCTCTTCCACATGACAACTGTTCAAGACACATAGCTAGTGCTCATGGACTCTGGAGGTAGACAAATTCTCAAGCCTGGCTGCAGAGGAGATCACCCAGGGAGAGTTCCAGAAATCCAGGTTGGCTCGGAAGAGGAAATCAGATATCTGTGTAGAAAGTGCTTATGAAGAGTGGAGGCCTCTGGGAGCTGGGAGCCACCGACAGGCAGCAAGAAAACAGGGACCTCAGTCCTACAACCACCAGGAACTGATTCTGCCAACAACCTGGGCTGGTGAGGGGATGTGGAGCTCCAGATGGGAATGCGGCCCCTGCCGACACTTTGCAGACTTTGGAGACCCTGAGCAGAAGACCCAGCTAAGCCATGCTGGACTGTTGACCCAGGGAAACTGATATTGATAAACAAAAACAAGAAGAACCTCACAAATCAGACTTGCCAGGAGTGACCAGCTGTGGGGATGTGTGTGATTTTTCTAACTACAGCAGAGGTGGTCCATGTGGGCAACCAGGACAGAGACACTGCCTTCAATCTCCACCAGCTCAAATGCCCCCCCAGTTCCTGCTGAGTCTTTGGGCTCAGTGGCACCGAGCAGGGTAAAGCTATAGCCCGGACCCGTCCAAGGACACCGGGAAGGACCCGGGCCCCTAGAGGTCACGTGCTGTCCCACTGACCCATAGGAGGCCCAGTCAAACGAACCCCCAGACCCTTCCCAAGTGAACCACAGCCCAGCCCAGCCTTTAAAAAGCCCCCTGAAAATAGCTGTGAAGGGGAAAAGCCAAGGGACAGCACAAGGGTCCTGACCCGCTGCTCCTGCCTGGTCTGCACGTCCCCGAGCCCTGTGGGGCCGGCATGGATGTCCCCGATGACAGAGGGAGCTCCCCCAAGAAAGCCTCGCCTTGGCCTTTGATGTCCAAGGTCTTATTTACTGTCATGCCCCATCATGCCTGCCTTGGAATTCAATAAACATAAAGTGACTCTCCTCCCTTAGGAACGGCTCTGATCCACTCACATACTTGAGGGGGCCCAGTGCTTTGGGGCCAGAGAGAAAGTGGGGAGAGGGAGAGAGAGAGAGAAGGAGGGAGAGACAGAGAGAGACAGACACGTTCTGTTCTCCTCCCAGATGTCCCCCCTACTCTTGGAGTGCCCAGCAGGGCACTCATGCCCCTGCCTGCCGCACCGCATCAGCTGACTGGGATGGTTTCCCACCTGCCACCTACGGAATCAGTGTCCCAGCCCAGCGGTTAGAATAAAGGGCCTCTCCCAGGCAGCCAGCAGCCGGGTCTCAGCCCTCTAACTTTCCCTGCTACCCTGCCGGGGTTTCTGCACCCCAAGACTGCAGACATAGCAGGGATTAACAGCACAGGGCCCACGGGGCAGGGGAAGCTGGGAGGTGACAAGCAGTGTGGGGACCGGGTCTCCAATACTTCCCTACCCCGCCTTCTGGAGTCTCGCTGACCCCTCCGCACAGTCTGCCCTAGAGCGACTTGCACCATCTGGGTGCTGACAAAATACCACAGGAGGGGTACCCAGACTGATGTTCATCATCACACCCTGGAGTTTTAGAGCCGAATTCTGACAGCGGCTGTCCAGGTGCCTGGTAGGGGGGGGCAAGGGGGCCCATCCGACTGCCCCCAGCAAGATGCTATCCCACAGGGCCTCCCAGCGGGCGCCCACAGGCATGGCGGTCTCGGATCCAGACCATGCCCATCACCCCACGGGGCCCCAAAGCAGACACTTCCACCCGTGTTCCCAGGGGAGAAAGTGGAAAGCTTTTAGAAGTCAACATTCATAAGTGAGTTACATTTTTCGGTCTAAGATTTGAGCAGATACGAATCCTGCTTTTGCATGTGCCGGCTTGCACACACACCCAGAGGCTGAGCCGCCAGGCCGAGCATCACCTAAGAGTTCACAGGTCACATCGCAGGGCCTTCCAGTCAATTGGACAACGGCTCTGAGCCCAGCACGGGGACCCCCGCGCCTCGGAGAGGACAGGAGAGGGGGGCACCGGCGTGGCTGGCCCAGCCTGCACGTCCCCGCTCACAGCACAGCCACTCCACGAGATTGGGGAGGGCCAGGGATGAAGACTGCCCCATCTATTCAACCACGAGCCTGCAGGTTCCCCCAGCTCCTCACCTAAAGCCTCAGACAGCTCAGCTATGGGGATCCCTGCTGCTCCTCCTCAGGGGCCCCTGTGAGGGACGGTGCCGTGCAAGACGCAGCCTGCTCCGCAGGCACCACGTGCCTCCCCACGAGCAGAGGCCTCGGTCAGCTCGGCCTGGTCGTGGTCCTGCTGTCCAACCACCACTGAGGTCTGAGGGAGAAACGGTGAAGACATCACTCTGAGCGAGACAAGCCAGATGCAAGAGGACTAGGGCCATGTGAGTCCACTTCCGAGAGGCCCCACAGCAGATCCACAGACGGCGGGTCACCGGGGGTGCCAGGGGCTAGGGAGGGGGAGGGGCGAGTTACTGCTTGATGGGGACAGAGTCTCGTTTTGGGAAAAGGTTCTGGAGATGGTGGTGGTGATGGTGGCACGACAATGTGAATGTATTGGGTTGGCCAAAAAGTTCATTTGGGTTTCTCCTTACGATGGTATGGAAAACCCAAATGAACTTTCTGGCCAACCCAATACTTGATGCAGCTGAGCTGGGCACTGAAAATGGTTCAGATGCCACACGGGGCCCAGCTGTCCTGTGTCCCCTCCACACGACCCAGGGCAGCACCCTCTGCTTGGCGGAGCCCTGGGCAGCCCGCACAGCAGCCTGAGTGCACCGAGCATGAGCCACTCTCGTGGCTTCCTGTCTTCCTCCTCTGTTGCTCACTGAAGTAAGAAAGTCTGTGGTTCTTACTTTCTCTCTTTCGGCCTCACAATCACTAAAAACGAGAACCAAGTGGTTCTAAGCTTTCCCTCTACAAACTTGGGGGTGGGGGGGGGGCCCTATGAGAAAAATCAAGCCGTCTCTCTCTCCCTGCAGCTCCTAGCTTCCCAGCCCCCAGGAACGCTGCAAGCGACCCCATTTCACCCTACAGGGGCGTGCGCGGCCCCAGGTGCCCTGGGACGACAGAACAGCGCACTAGGTGAAGCAGCTGGCTCTCCTTTGGGGCCACGATGCAGAAAAATACACACATACTGTACCTTTAAGACCACTCAGCCCAGGAGGACACATTAGGAGAGGGAACAGAGGGGGATGAAGGGGTCTGCTGAGCCCAGTGGGCGAAAAGGCCTGCACCTACTGAATTACGCATTTCTCCTTTAAAATCGCTTGCTAAGTGGTGTTCAATCAACTGACATTAGATGCCTGAGGGGGTGACTCTGTGAGACCAGAGAGGGGGCCAGATCCCAGGGGCCACCATCCTGGGCACTCAGGCTCCCACCAAGCCCCCAAGGAGGGGGCGTCCTCTCCAGCTGACAGAACCAAGTCCCTGCACAAAAGCCACATGCTGGATCTCAGGCATGTCCAGGTCTCGTACCTTCAAGGTCTGCATTCTTTCCCCAGACTATGTGGACATCTGTTCCAGAAGGCTACCCTTGGTATGTGTACATGTGTTACCCGCAGACAATCTCTTCCTGCTCCCCTGGCAGACCAACTAACCCCGGCAGCATTCTGTGTGTGTGTGTGTGTGTGTGTGTGTGTGTGTGTGTCTGTGAGTTGGGTCTCTATTGCTGCACGTGGGCTTTCTCTAGTTGCAGCAAGTGGGGGCTGCTCTTCGTTGCGGTGCGCGGGCTTCTCATTGCGGTGGCTTCTCTTGTTGCGGAGCACGGGCTCTAGGCATGCGGGCTTCAGTAGTTGTGGCACACGGGCTTAGCTGCTCCACGGCATGTGGGATCTTCCCGGACCAGGGATCAAACCTGTGTCCCCTGCATTGGCAGGTGGATTCTTAACCACTGCACCACCAGGGAAGCCCCCTGGCAGCATTTTTTTTAAAGGGAGCAGGTCAGGCCTGTAAAAGGAAGCAAATCTTCAAAGCCCTTCTTATGCCGACAGAGGCACCTGGGAGGATGCCCTGGGACTGCTCGCCCCCGGCTCTGCAGGCCCGGCTCCCCAGGCAGCTGGGGCAGCAGGGCCCTCCTGCTCCCTCCAGTGTCTCCACACGGTCTCCCAGCCACTGACAGCTCCTTCCTAGTGCTCCCTGGGCCATGCGCTGACCCCTCTGTGCACACGGCCGGCCACCTCTGTCACCTTTTCCCAGACAGCCCCTGCCCCTCTGCACCTCCCAGGACTGCCCACAGCAGAGCCTGTCAGCACCATGACCCTGCCCCAGTGCCCTGACTGCTGAAGGGAAAAGGCAGATGGACAGGCAGCATCCTTCCAACACGTCTGTCCTCTTGGGCGCTTTGCCACCTGACCTGCCGCAGGAATCTGAGCCAGGTGCCCCAGGTGGATGTACAGGGTTACAACACTTTCCGGGAGGTTTTTTTTGTTTGCCAAACAACTGATCAGGTCCCCTCCACCTCTGGGGAGGTCACTCGGTGCCCACTTTCATGCGACAGGCATCACCCCCCAGCCTAGGAGAGAGGACAGCGCCAGCCCCTCCACCAACGGCCTGACCTTGGGCGGGTGTGTGTGTCTCACACCCCCTCAGACCCAACCTGACAATAGCGTATAATCTCACTCCAGCCACTTCACAAGAATGTTCCGAGGGCACGAGAAACAGCCTCCACCCAAGTCGTGTTTGCTTCCCAGGTCAGGCATCGCAGTCCCCGCCCGCCCCACCCCCTGCCCCACCTCGGCAGGCGCGTCTCCCCGGGGCACTGCCACCGCCAAGTCCCCGTTTTGCAAGGTGGCAGTGGCCAGGGGGCACCAGAATCCAAGAGAGATGATTAGCAGGCCCCAGGCCAGGGATTCAGGAAGCTCTTGGGATTGACTGAGAGGAGTCCAAACTTCAGCAAAGAAGGAAAAATAACCTCCAGGACATCTCCACAGCTAACAAGCTTCCTTTCTGGGGCACCGGTGTCGTCAGGCCCCCCAAAATCAATACCAATTATTAGATGGGGGAAAGCGGAGTGGGGCTCGAACAAGGAGGGGCCGGACCAAACAGAAACCTCAGAGATGGGGGTCTCATTCCATCCGTGACTCACAAACACCACAGCACCCAAGACACAGACACCAAGGTAGGTCTCTGTCTAGAGGATCTCACCACCCTGAAGAAGGAAGCCGGACAGACACAGGATTCACAGGAAATAGCTGCAGACATACAGCTAAAGAAAGATACACAGTCAGGGAAGACGCAAGGACATTACGAAGGTTTTGTTTGTCTGCGCTGGTTTTTTAAAGGCAAGGCGCATGGAAAGAAGCCTTTCCACAAACCCGTGAATAAAGGCAAGAGAGAATTTCCAGGAGATTGTGCCTGGCACTTAGTAGATGCTCAATAAATACCTCTGAGTGCCTGAACGGGGGACAGGTGGTTACCTTAGTAAAGGAAACATAGGTACAAACCAGAGTAAAGAAAAAAGACGTGGAAAAATTGTGTTAATAAATTTTAAAGAAAAAAAGTTAAAGGGACTTCCTTGGCGGTCCAGTGGTTAGGACTCAGCACTTCCACTACCGTGGCCCCAGGTTCAATCCCTGGTCCAGGAATTAAGGTCCCACAAGCCGCGAGGCCAAAAAAAAAAAAAAAAAAGAAAGAAAAGAAAAGAAAAAATAAAGAATGGAAGGAAAGGATCTTAGCAACAACAGGGTCCAACCCCTGACGTTTTAGATGAGGAGAGAGATGTGGCCACGTGAAGTGTTGGGACGCAGCTCTCCTGACACCCGGTCGGGTGGCCTTGGCCCACCAGGCTGCCCAGCTCCACCTGAACTCCTCCCAAAACCCGGCTGATGAGCACAACACACACACCATCTCTCTGCTGCCCAATGAGGGACTCACTGAGTCCTGGGGGCCAAACTGGTGTCCCCCCGAAATTCACCCGTCGAGGTCCTAGCCTCCAGCACCTCAGAACGTGACTGTATTTGGAGATGAGTTTCTCAAGAGGTGATTAAGTTACAATGGGGTCATCAGGGTGGGGTCTATCCAATCTGAATCATGTCCTTATAAGAAGAGGAGATTTTAGACACACACAGAGCCACCAGGGGTCCACGGGCACAGAGGGAACACCATGTGAAGGGGAGGACCGTCTACAAGCCAAGGAGAGGCCTCCGAGGAAACCAATCCTGCCAGCAGCTTGACCTTGGACTCCCAGCCTCCAGAATTGCAGGCAAAATAGATTTCTGTTGTTGAAGCCCCCAGTCTGTGGCATTTTGCCCCAGATCACTAACATACTGAGCTGCTTCAAACACCTGGGTGTGAAAGCCAAGGAAACATCGCCATGGCTAACAGGTGTTCTCCTGAAGAGAGGACACCTATGAAGGACCAGAGATGGGGCGTCAAGGATGAATGCTACCCGGCAACTTCAAAACCCTAACTTAGTGAAACAGGCCAGACGCAGAAGGACAAATATTACATGATTCCACTCACATGAGGTACGTGAAACAAGTAAATTCACAGAAAACAGACCGAAAGTACAGCAGTGGTTGCCAGGGGCTGGGGGTGGAGGAAAGGTGAGTTATTGCGTAACGGATACAGAGTTTCTGGTAGGAATGATGGAAAGTTCTAGAGACAGTTATGGTTACACGACAGCATGAATATACAGAATGCCACTGAACACGGAAAAAAGGTGAAAATGCCACGTTTTGCTACATTTATTTTACCACAATAAAGAAAAACCTATCACATGTTACATAAATAAGTTATTTTAATTGAAGTTATTACATTTTTTCAAAAATAAGGAAAAAATCCTACATGAGCCACAGGGATTATAATTCCAGTCGGGGTCAAGACCCCTGTGGGGTTCAGAGTTAATAAATCCACCACCACCTTCTCCTGAGCCTTGATCTGAAACGCAGCCTCAGTCAAAATTCAGGCCTGTTGTCTGGCAACCGGAGAAGATGCCCATCCGTTCACCGTGAATGTGGAACCACAGGGCAGGCTGGACCACGGGATTCCCAGCCAGGGAGGGGAGGCGGCTATTGAAGCCAGAAGCAACAGGGAGGAATGGGGGTCACCTACCCCTGGACCCACATGAATCTACACTCCCAGCTCCTTCAGTGAAAGGTCCAGAATGCTTCCTTCTGTTCCCGAAACATGAAGGTCATCCTTCCCGAGCTGGAGAATCCTTGTAAAATTGGATGTACATTCCGTTTCCACCCTGGTGATGATTTAAATGGTCTCGGACTCTGCCTCTGTCCCCCGGGAGGAGCCTGCACTCAACTTGGAGGTGGAGGCAGGCTCTGGTCTAAAGATGCCGGTGGAGCCCAGGCCAGGCCTGGGTGACCTTTTCCCGCCCCACAGTTACTCACGCTCGTCGCCGGCCGGTCCATTCAACCACCCAAGGGAAAAACAAAGCTGCGATCATTCTGATAACATGTCACCAGAATCCAAAGAGCAAATTAAGCTGCTTAACAGAAATGTGAAACAACAGGGCAGCCACTTGCAGGAGCGCCCAGGAAGAAACACAAGATCTAGGGTCCCATCTCACAAGGAACACTCAGGGCTGGGGGCGCCTCAGACCTAAAAGAGGAAAGGCCCTTGGTTGTGTGGCCTCTCTCAGGAAAGGGTGGCCAAAGTCCTCGAAAGGAGTTTAAGGGACAGGGGTGGACACAGCTAAGACGCTTCCCAATGACCAGCCACCTTCCCACCTTCCCGACCTGGCCCCCCGGCTGTGGAAAGGAGGACAGGATCTTGGGGATGTGCTGTGTGTATGGCTCTGAACTGGGCTCCACGGGAGGCCCAGGAATGAACCAGGGATCCCTGCCTTCAAGACGCACACGTGGATGTGACACCACGTGGATGACACTTGGGGACATGATGCAAAGTGAAATTAGCCAGACACGGAGGGACACGTAATGTGTGTGATTCCACTCCTGTGACGAGGTGCCAAGAGTCATGGAATCACAGAGACGGAAAGTAGAGGAGAGGGTCCCAGGGGCTGGGGGAGGGGACACTGCTGCTTGATGGGGACAGAGTCGCAGCTCGGGAAGATGAAAAGTCCCGGAGACGGACAGTGGCGATGGTCGCACAACTACGTGAACGTATTTGATACCACTGATCTGTACACTTAAAAACGGCTAATGTGGGTGAAGGTAGTAAATTTTATGTCATATAGTACCACGAAATAAATAAATAAAGGACAAAGCACAGTCCAGAGTCACAGAAGCCTCTGCTCCACTGCTCCTCAGGGGCAGACGGCAGCCCCCACCCTCTGCCCTAGACAAGGCCCCTCCCCAGTGCGGCTATTTCCGGAAGCTTCCCTGATGGCTCGCCCTCTGAACACATAAGTGATGTGTGTGTTCCTGTCTCCCATTAACTTTTAAGCTCCCAGAGGGCAAGGACCACACTCTCTCCTTCTATGCAGCCCCTACTGTAGGAGGGACAGGCTTGCACACAGCAGAGCTCGCAGCCGGTGGGTCCTGGGTGTGCGAAGCTCGAAGGACCCCTGGACTCCCCCACTCGCATTTTTCAGGCATGTGTGGGGCAGTGGGAAGAACACGGGCTCTGCATTCCCACGGGGCCTGGAGGCCCAGCTCTGCCACTTCCTGGTTGCATCCCTACCTGCAGATGTGGAGCAGGTGGGGTGATGGAGAGCTCACAGGGGGCCCTGCCTGAAGCATGCTGTCACCATGCCTGGCGCACAGCGGCTGGTGGTCATTTCAGCTCCTTCCCTCAACTCTGAAATACGAGAGCAAAGAGGCTCTGAAGCTACTAGGGCCGGGCCTCACGTAGGTGGCTGCTGTTGCGTCAGAGAATTAGGTGACTTCCACTCCCTCCCCACAGCGATTTTCCTCATTGTCACATTTCAGAGGCGCAGCCCTGGCCAGCAGGCATCTAAAGAACATGGGTAAACAGTCAGGACAGAGACAGATGGCCGCGCCCATGGGTCTCTCCTTCCCCTCCAGCCACGACGCTCAGAGGAGCGTGCTGGGTACTGAGTTTACAGGCTCCCGGAGCTAAAACCACCAAGAGTTTCAAAACCTAACAGGAGAGAGAACGTGGGACCTTGAGGACTTTCGGAGAAGGACCCAGAGAGTGCTAGGAGTGGGGTCCAAGCTGTCAAATTAACTCCTTGGCTGGAACCTACCCAGCGTCACACACGGAGCCGGGTTCTCCTGCGTGCAGGGGCTGAGAGGCAGGCGAGGAGCTGTGAGCTCGGGGAGACGGCCCGCAGGGAGGGTCCCGAAACACACCCCCTCCAACAGGGCCCTGGTCCCTGGTCCCTGGAGACTCTGAATTCCCCCAGCAAGACATCATGGTTTCAGGTTGTAGGTCTCCACGAAAACGTCCCATTTTCTGCTTCATTAAGGACGTTCTCCCACACCCTGGCGGGCGCCGAGGACCAGTTCAAGCTGGCTCGCTCGGCCGACAGCTGGCCAGACGGCGCTGGTGCCCAGCGACCACAGGGCAATCCTCCAGACCCCGGAGGAGCTGACGTGCCTGCAAAGCAGGCTTCTAAATACTACGGCCTCCCCCCAACCCGTCCCACAAGGGACTCAGGGGATGCGGCTGGGCCAGGCCGCAGATCCCGGCGACACACCACAGCCCACCCCAGCAGCAGATGAAGTCAGCAACTAGATGTGCCTAAAACAAACAGGACGGGGCACCGATCGCAAAGAGGCCACTCCACAGAGCCAAAAATAGCCTCACTTGTTTCTAGAGGATGCTGACCAACGAAGCACATACAACTCCATCAGCAGAGAAAGAAAAATCAATGGAGCAGAAAACCGGATCAGCCCAACAGGGACCAGGACTCTGAGAGACTGCCGACTGCCTCACCCGCCACCCCCCTCAAATCCCTCTCCTTACTCCAATCACGAACTGTGCCTGGATCTCAAAACCCAGTCCCGTCACCCCTGTGCCTCACGGTATTTGTACTCAGATGTGCACACGTATTATATACACAAATCCCATAGGTTTAATCTCAGGGCCAGGAGTCAGACGGTGGACTAGGAGCCCAAAATGAGCACCGGTGGGCAGGGAAGACGAGGACGCGAGAGCACACTGATGGATCAAAAAATGGAGCTAGGGTAAGACGCACAGAGGTGAGTAATGCGGGTTGATGTCTCTCATCAAAACTGGGCAGATCAGAACAAGCGTGGCCCTGCTTCAGCCCTGGCTAAAATCTTCACCCTGGGGATCTTCAGTGGTCCACTGAGTCAGAACTGTCGGTCACCTCACTTCCTCTTCATTCGTATATTCACCTGCTCTGACTAGCAAGCGAACCTGACACTCCCATGGCCTGGGAGCAGCTGGCATCTCTTGGGTTCCCCAAACGTGTCATATAACTCTTGAGGACAGGTGGCGGGGATTGCCCAAGACACGGATCAATCCCGGCTAAAAGCCTCCATCCAAGCAGCAGAGATGACCCACTCTTTATACCATCCCTACTGCTCGGGTGCGGGGGGATCAGAAGGCAAGGAGATGACTGCCCAGGGCATCCTGGTCCCAACTCACAGAGAGTACTCTCGCGAGAAGCACAGGGCTCTAGACCCAAAGGAAGGAGCCACCGACCATCCCACACACCACCCCTCCCACCCCAATCCCATTCCAAACGCTGGGAATCTGCCTTCGGGAGGAAGGTGGGATGCAGTTTGTTCAGGCTCAGAATCAGTAAGAATCCTTCCAGTCCACAACAGTATTTGAAAATCACTCCAAAAACTATCTACCTTTTCCTCCCCACATTACCTACTGCTCAGTGGTTTCCAGCCAGGGGCAGGTGTGCCCACCAGGGTGGTAGAGGTACCCACCTGCGTCTCCATGGAAGGCGCCGTCTTGAAGCAGCCTGCTGGACAAGCTGTCCCCATCGCTGGGCCAAATCTGCCCCGTCTTGCGGACGCCCACGATGGTGGCCTCGGACACGACCACCGGGCCCTGCCGGTGCCGCTTCTGACACTGGGGCGTGGGGGGGCTGCTGCTGTCGAAGGATTGCTGGGAGTTCTGCGAGGGTGAGCGGCTCTTGTCCCGGAACGTGCGGTAGGTAGTGGGGCTCGGGGACACGCGGCTGGACTGGCCCGAGGAGAAGTCCTCTTCGCTGGACGTGAGGTTCTCATTGGAGCTGCAGTCTGGGGTGTAGCCGCCTCCGCTGTCCTCAAAGCTCCGAGGGGAGTAGGACCTCCGGGGCCAGGTAAGGCGCTTCTCCTGCTCCGAGGTGCTCTGGCTGCGCTGGAGCGAGCCCTTGCCCTCCCCTTCCACCATCATGCCCCCGACATAGATGCTCTGGTAGGGCTGGTACTCCAGGGGCGGCCAGGGGGGCCTGCTGCCGCCATTGGCGTTGATCAGGTTGTCCTTCAGGAAGCGCGGGTTCAGCTCCGCGTCCTCAAAGTCGCCGTCGAGGCCACAGCTGCTCTCGGAGAGGCGCCCTCGATAGGAGGGCCTGGGCGGGTCCCCAGGGCCGGGTCCCGCGCCCTGCTGGGACTTCTTGCGCTCCATCTGCATGGCCTGGCTGCCCAGGGAGCTTATGCGGTCCGACACGTCTTTGTCGTTGACCTTCACCAGGCCGCGCTCGTGGTGGAACTCGACGTTCACGTAGAAGGGCTTCTCAGCGTCCGTTGCCGCCGGCTGGACAGGGCCCTTGCGGATCCTCTCGAAATTGGAACGCAGGGCCGCCACGCTGGTGGGGGGCCCGCGGTCATCGTGGTCCGCGGGAGCGGCGGCCCCGGGCCTGCGAGTGGCCGCGGGTCTGGCCTTGGCCGGGGAGCCCTCCCCGTCGAGCCGGGCCTCGGGCTCGTCGGCGGGCGGCGGGTCGGCACAGTCGGCTGGCGCGGGCTGGGGGCGCGGCGCGCGGGGCTCGGCGGCGCCGTCGGGGGGCTGCGCCGCGCGCCGGAAGCCCCAGCGCTGTCGGTCGTAGCTCTTCTTCTCCTTGGCCAGCAGTGTCTGCAGGTAGATCATGCGGAAGCGCTCCTGGTTCACCTCCTGCTCCAGGCGCCGGATGGAGGCCTTGCAGCGCTCCAGCTCCTGCTCGATATCGCCCACCGAGCGCAGCTCCATACGCGGCGGCTCCGAGTCCGGGAACTGCGCCTTCCACGCCTCGGCGAAGCCCACCGGGTCCACCATGGCGCGGCCGGCCTCACCTGCGCCGCCCGGCTGCCGCGGGGCCCGGCTCAGCGGCGGCGCGGCGGCCTCGCCAGGCCCGGCCCGGGGCGCCGGGCGGCCCCCATGCCCCCGGTGGGGCAGCGGTGACGGCAGCTGGCGAACAATACCCGCCCCCTCCCGGGCTGCAGGTGAGGCTGCAGCCAGGCTCCCCGCGCGCGGGGCGGGGCGAGGGGCTGCGCGCGCCGCTATTGTGTGCGGGGCTCCTGGCGCGCGCGGGGCGGGCGCTATCTCCGCTAGGCTGGGCCCGCTAGCCCATGGCCGCCGCCGGCGCGCTGCTCTCCTCGGGCTCCAGCGCCCGCGCCCAGCCGCCGCCGACTCCCCGCGCTGCGCTTGGCCAGCCCGCTCCCGCCGCACTCGCGCCCGGCCCGCACTCGGCGCCGCAGGAAGGGGAGGGCCGGGGGGCGGTAGCCGCAGCGCTGCGGACCGAGCGTGAGGGCCTCTTAAAGGGGCCGCTCCCCCGCCCAGCCGTGGCCCTGCCAGCGTCCCCGCGCCTGGGAAAACCGAGGCCCGGACGGCGAGTTCTGCACTCCTGGGACAGGAACCCCTGGGTCCGCATTGCCCCCCAGCCCGGCAGCCCCTCACCGGCGTCACGGCTGAGCGCGCCCCTAGCGGGCAGGTCACCCAGCGGTGCCAACGGGCCTGCTGCGCTGGGGTCCCGGGGTGGGTGATGAAGCAACATCTGCCACACGGGACTGTCACAGAGATAATCAATAGGAATTTCTCCCCAGGTCACTCAACACCCACGTCTCCCTTCCTGCGGTCCTGGGCCAGGTGTTTGCCTGACTCAGAACTTATCTCTGTAATCTGCCTCTGAAGGGGTCGCCAGCCTCCACTGGGACGCGCAGGGCTGGGCGGAAGACAGCATAGCCCAGGTGGGCAGGGAAACAAAATCTGTTCTCGTCCCCCGGGGAAGCCCAGAGATCTTAGACACACAGCACCCTGGAGGGAGTCAAAGGGGCGCCAAGTGAAAATACCCCCACCAGCCTGCTGGGTGAGGGGATACGGAAACAGGATTTGTCGACCAGAGAACCCGGCTTGAGTCCTGACCGCCTCTGCCCCTCTGTGCCTGCTTCCTGGGCGTTGAAATGAGAACGAGAATACCTCCCCACCCCCCGCCCCCGCCCCCGCGGCTGTTGTCCCCGCACGGATGTGAGGGGTTGTCTTGCCTTCCCCGCAGTTCCAGTGCCACCCAGAGCGGATGCCCTGACATCTAATCTAGAGGAACAGAGCCCAGGGCCGGCCGGGCTGGGATTCAGGTCTCTCCCACTCTGGGCTTTGTGACCTTGGCAATTCCCTTCCCCTCTCTGAGCCCAAGTTTTGTCCTCTTATGTCAGATGTTGTGAGCACCATGTGTAAGGCAACCAGATGGGGCAAATATAAAGCATGTGCTGTTCCTTCCATGATTACCTTTAATGTTGGTTCCCTGGGAGACTGGCAGGAAAACCCTGGGGAGCATGACTGGCAGACACTTCCAGGCACAGCTCACTGCCGCCCCCTGCAGGCTCTCCACCCTCCTGCTGTCACCCCTCCCAGGCCCCATGTCCCCTCCCACTCCTCTGCAAGGCCAACAGGGCCCTTGTAAAGCCTGTTTTGCAGGTGAGGAAACAGAGGTTGATGCCCTGACTTTGTGGCCAGCAATGCGAGGCGGGAATCCCAGCAGTGCTCACATCCTGATGACCTCTTCTTCAAAACGGGTATAATAAATCCTGACCTCCCAGGGCATGGCACACAGCAGCTCAGCATCGGTATCAGTTGCCTTCCGTGGATGACCTGCTCCCGTCACCCAGCGAGTGGGTCCGACAGGACTAGAACCCAGGCCTCCAGAACCCCATTCCCTGGCTGTCAGCAAGGAGACTCCCAAAAGCACAAACATTTTTTTCCCCTTGCTGACAGGGTCTCTGAGTTTCCAGGGGGAATTGTGGGCTCATCAGGGACATTATCATTAAACACCTGGGAAAGAAAAGGATACTTTGTGGGGGGGTGGCTTCATCCATCAGTGAGGTGTCCCTTTCCCTGGTGTGCAGGCCCCAACTCAGCCCCACCTTAAATATTGTACACATAAGCAAGCTCATATCAGAACTCTGATGCTGTTTGGTTTGGGTTTGCAAGCTCTGCTCTCTTGGTAGAGCAAGTGGCTCGTTGGGCACAAGGACACTGCAAGATAGTGGCTATCTTCCCATGGGACAGCTTGTTCTGGCCCCAAGGACACTCCTCCCATCCTCTGAGCCTTCCCTGAAAGCACTCCCACCCCGGGTCTCTGGTCCTTCCCCGAAGAGCTTTCTTATCATTCCTCCCTCCTGAGGAAGGGAAGAATGAGGAGGAAAGTGGGGTCCATATATATGACACTCTGTAGTCCCCCATTTGGTGTCTGTCCCCAGCTAGATCTAAACTTCCAAGAACAGAGATCTGTCTGTCTTGTTCCCCAGTGAACCCCCAATGCTTACGACATAGTAAGTGCTCAGCCAGTGCTGACCCGGGTGGGAGCGCAGAGCCCAGGGAGGAAAGGGTGAGGCGGGCAGAGCCAGGCCGCAGCAGAGGTGTGTGGGCCTTGAGGGCGGGCATTCAGGAGGAGGCAGAGGTCAGGGGAAGGCTGGCCAGCGAGCTGGTCCTAAAGATGGGGACAGACAGGCAAAGATGGGGAGAGTTCAGAGTTCTGGGTGTGTCTGAGGAACAGCTGGGTTATGGGGTGAGGCTGGTGTGGGCTGCAGGAGGTCACATCAGGCGTTTCGCACCCGTGAAAACCATCACTACAATCACCACCACTCCTAATGTTTTTTTTTTTCATCTAAAAACTAAAATGGAACAGGAAAGTGGGATTGTTGGTGATGTCCCCTCCTCAACTTCCTTCATTTTCTGGGATATGGTTTTGTGGCTCTATAATTCATTTCACAATCTCTCTCTCTCTCTCTCCCTCCCCCTCCCGCCCCACCCCCCCACCATCCGGTCCCTTTGCTGGAAGGAGAGGCTGGGACTCAACGGCCCCCTCTGCTGGACAGAACGCAGAACTTCCGATGCCTCCGAACCCTGGGCATGGAAACAACCCCAACGTCTGTCACGGGAATATCACAGTGGAATATTATATGACCATGAAAGAAAATGTAGTACCAATACATGTTAAACATCGATGAACCTTGAAAACATTTATGCCAAGTGAAAGAAAACAGTCATAAAGGGCCACATATTGTACGACTCCATTTACATGAAATGTCCAGAATAGACAAGTCTATAGAAACAGAAAGTAGGTTGGCGGTCACCTGGGGATCGGGGATGGGAGGAATGGGGAGTGACTGCTAATGGTCTCACACAACAATAAGTGGGGACCATATTTTGCTCCTTCCCTGCCTTGTCTGTACCCTCCTCTCCGCCCGCTTTGGGGGCAGAGGCTAGAGGAGGGCTCCCTCCAAACGGGATGTGGCCACATGACCCCCATCTGTCATCTGCCATCCGTCAGCCCCAGGGAGCTTCGGGCAAGATCAGAAAATGGGGGCGATCGATACAGCTGTTCTCTGGCCCTGCTCGTTGCTCTGTGCTGGATGGTGCCTGGTGGGGTGCCTCTTCCAGGTTACCAACCCCGGCCCAGAGTGGGTAGCCGGGGTCTCTGAGGGACTTCCCTGGCCAAGGGCTCTGAACAAGTGAGCTGTGGGCCTTTCCTCCCAGGCCCCCTTGTCTGTAACTCCACCACATCTGCAGAATCAATTCTGCCGGCCGAGTGCCCAGGCTGCCATTTCCCGCTTCACAGAGAAGAAGGGGCTGGGACAAGATGAGCTGGTTCCTGAAGCCACGGCCAGTGACATGGTGCAGGCTGTGGCTTCCAGTGGCCAGCGGCCCAGAGCACCCTCAGGCCAGGGGTGCCATCTACCTGTTGGGGAACAGGGAGCAGAAGGAAGGGTCTGCAAACAGCAGCGTGGGGACAGGCCGCACTACCCTGCTCCCTCCTGGGGCACAGGCTCAGACAGGTGGCTGGTGGCCCTGAATTCTGGGAGGCATCTGGATGAGGGGGTGGAGCCTGGAAGGAGGCCGTGGGACAGCCACGCTCCCTGTCTGCCCGACATATGGGAGGTGACAGGGGAGGCCACAGCAGATGGCAGAGGAGTCCGGGGTCTGCTGGGAGGGTGTCTCGTCTCAGGGCCTCCTTGGGTGATGTGCGCCCAGGGCCCCCTGCCCCTGTCTCTGGGAGCCCCGAAGGCTCAGAAGATGAGGGCCCTCTCTGAGCTGTTGCTGCTTCTGAAAGCTCCCCCACCCCACACCCCACCTCTCATCCCCACCCTGGGCCTCCTGGTCCCCGAGTCCCCTCTATAGTCCCCAGGCCAGGAACGCCTGTCACCCTGGCCTCTCCCAGGCTCTTATCTGTGTGAGGGTGTGAGTGGAGCAGGTCCCCTGCCCGTCAGCATGCTCCATTACCTACATCTCAGGCGACCTCAGGTGTCCAGCTTAGGCTGCCCGGGTCCCTCAGGAGAGCGCAGTCCCTCTGGGAGTGGCTCCCATCCCATCATCAGGCCGAAGTGGGCATTGGGTGGATCCGAGGCCCCCCGTTCCCTCCAGAGGCCACAGCAGGGTCGGGGAAGGGGGAGGCTCCTGCTTGCCAGGAGGCCGAGATCCCCACGGTGCTCTGGGTCACTGCGGAGACTGGTCCCGTGGCTATGGGGCTGGGGAAGGACCGACTAAAATCACGGGGCTCAGGAAGCAGGCTGTGATGGGGAGCGACTGATTAGCTCATTAGCTCTGCTGTGGACCCTGAGGAGGAGCAGGTGTGGGACCTGGAGTGGGATTCCCGCTGGGATCACACTGCAAGCTGGCGTGGGAGGCGGAGAGAGAGGAGGGACAAGGAATGCGGAGGAGAAGTGCTTAGCTGCATCCTGTCACCTGGGCTCTGTGCTCAGGCTCCTCTCCAGTTAGGTGGGGACAGGAGGTCCTGATACCCAGCCCCCAGGGTTGCTGGGATGAAAGGGACTTCTTCCCCCTCCACTGAGTGCTCAGTAAATGGGGGTTCTGGTTACTCCCCCAAGAGGCTGGATGGCCCCATTCCTGGGTAGCCCCTGCTTTGGGCCAGAATTCCCACCTCCAACGGGCTGGAGGCAGTGGTGGTGCCTGCATGCGACTCCCTCCCCAGGCCTGCACGGCCTCTCACCGAGCTCCTCCCAGGAACAGACCTGACGCTTGAGCCCCTGCAGCCCTCACTGGCTGCTGCCTGACTTCAGGAGCCTCTGAGCGAGCAGCGGGCACACCCGCCTCTGGCCACTGAGGAGCGCCAAGCACAGGACTGTGCCCAGGAGGTTCACGAAGAGGCATCTTGGTGAGAGTGACTGTGTCTGCCGGAGACTCAGCGGGATTCCTGTCTCCCTGCTACATCTAGGTGAGCACCTGCCGGGGGCCTTTTGTCTAGGAGATGCTGGGGAGATGAGGTCACAGGGTCGCTGCCCTGGCTCTTAGGGTCCCACAAGGCGGTGTGGGGGGGACGGGGGAGAAGCCCAAACATGGACACCACACCCGGAAGTAACAAGTGCTATGGGAGCCGTGGGGGCTCCAGGAAGTCCTCCCAGAGAAGGAGCGCCCGAGCCGCCGGGCACAGAAGAGGCCTGGCACCTGCAAAGACTAGTGACCACGGGTGAAGGCTGGAGCACAGGGGCCTGCAGGGTGGGCTGGGGCAGCCACTGAGGGGCCTTGAGTGACAGGGTGAGAAAAGCGAAGGAGGGGAAGGGCCCCGGGATGGCTCTGAAGCTCTCGCGTGCGGCCCTGGGTCTCCACCCCAGAAATTTAAGTGCGTGTAGAGGATGTCTTTGTGGACTCATGGTATCAGTGGAACCACAGCAAAGTGGTTCTGCCACTTCAGAAGAAACATTGAACAGTTGGGCACACACGGGGCAACAGGAGGAGAGTTTCACAAAGGGCCATTGGAGGGGTGGCGCACATGAGACAGTGGTCCTGGCTCGGGGGCTAGTGACAGCACGGTGCATTACCGCCCCCCAGTCCTGGGGCCTAGAGGGGTGGGGGATGGAGCCGGGAGGGTGCCAGCCCACCTGACCAGGGTCTGCCATCCTGACGCTGTCTGTGGTGTGCCCCAAACCCGGTCGTGGTGCACCCTGAGATAGCCTGCCCCTCAAAACTGGGTCTGGTGGGCCAGCCCACTGAAGGCCCAGCAAGGCCTCTGTGGGGAAACCCGAGTGTGCAAAGCTATAACTATGAGGATGGTCACTTCAGTTAAAAAAAGCTAAAAGCTGGACACAAGCCAACTGTCCCACGGCCGGGCAGGGTGGATGGACTCTGGCCCATCTGCATGAAGGGACACGCAGGCTCGCTCTGGCAGCTCCTCGGAATGCGGCCTGCCCTGTGGGCGTGGGGAGAAGTCACTCTGGTTTAACGGCAAACAAGGCACCCAGGTCGTGGCCGTGCTGTGTAGGAACAGGAGTCCCACCCGCTGCAGACGAGGCTTACGTCCGGGACCGCAGGGACTGTCACTCTGCATGCAGAGCTCTGTGCTGTCTCGTTTCACAATAAGCACATATGCCATTCCTTTAGGAGTGATTTATATAAAGAAGTATCTCCTATCTATAAAAAAGGAGAGCCTAAAATGTGGTGAAGGGGGAATGAACAGAAGCCGCCTAGTCTCCCGGCGGCTAACCACCTGGCTGCCCGAAATGCTCACCATCTACGAGAAACAGGCGGGAGCCAGACGTGCCACCTGCCTTTGGCCACAGAGGGCAGGACTGGGGGGCACACACCCAGGGTTGGGGAGAGTGGGGTGGGCGGGGGCTCAGTAGCCCCTGAGGAGGAGCAACACGAGGGCATGGAGAGGGTTGGGCGCTCTGGGCGGGAGCGGGGGAGGGGAGACCTGGGTGCTCTTGCCCGATCCGGGTTGCAGCAGACAGGGAGCCTTGACTTCAGCAAGTGCCGCTTGTCTGGACCACCGAGATGAGGAGGATTCCGAGGCCGACCCAGGAAAGTGGGGAAGAGGCCCGAGGGGATGCTGACTGTGCCCAGGGCGAGCGCCGTGGGCCTGGGGGCACGTGTCCGTGCCTGTGGTCCTGAGCCTCCCGGGGCCGGGGGGCTGTCGAGTGACTCTGTAAGTGCAACTGGCCTTCCAGATGACAGCCTCAGTGCCCCCACCAACTGGGCAGCATGGGGCCCTGGGCAGCCACTGGGGGCCTTCCCTGGCTCCCGACCCGCTAAAGAGAAGAGGCGGAGCCCTGGGGCTCAGCACGGTGGGTGTTCCATGTCACCCTCCAGGTCACGGGAGGCACTGCCCACACGCATGCAGGCAGTGGAGGCCTCCGACGCAGGCTCAGCTAACAGCAACCTGGGCTGGAGGGCCTCTTGCTGTCCTGGGTCTTGGGTGGATGTCCCTCCATCCCTGTAATGAGGGGAGAAGTCACCTAGCATCAACCAGGCACCTGCAGCTGATGGGGGTGGGTGTCTGAGCTGGCAGGTGGGCAGGGAGGCTACAGGCTGGAGGTCAGAGGGAAGGGGGAAGGGGCAGCCAGGAGCCAAGAGCAGAGGGCGATGAGCCAAGGGAATGGTTGAGTCTTGGGCCGGAGGGTGGTGGACGCGGATTTCAGGCCGCAAGCCTCTCCCCAGCCCAGCCCATCACCTGCACGTACGGATGATGTCCCCGTCGCCGACCTGTGGCCGGGCACTGCTCCTCTGCTCCAGGTCCTGCAGCACTGAGCGCTCGAAGGCCAGGGCGGCCACACGGCTGAAAAACGCCTTCACGTTCTCCCCTGTGGGCACGGGACAGCCATGACCCCGGCCACCTCTGCCCCTGCCCATGGATGCACTGGGGGGTGGGGGAGCCAGCGGTGCGGGAGCCAGGACAGCCCCCTCGCTGTGCAGGGGATGGGCTCCCCACCCTGGCCACCTGCCCTGGCTGCTCCTGAAAATCTCTGAGCCTTGGTTTCCTGGCATCTACTCTTCCAATCAATTGCTACTGAGCACCCGTGGGCCAGGCACCGAGCAGTGTGGGCCTGCTTTCCTGTAACCTTTGAGCACCTCTCCAGTGGGCAGCCATGAGGATTAGAGCCACTGGCCCCCATGTCCTCCGCCAGGAGGACAAGACCACCCATCTGGGCACAGGGCCGGGCCCAGCCCCAGACACACATGCTGCCCTTGTGCAGTTAACAACCTATACCACCGCACAGGGCAGTCCTTCTTGGCCCATAGGGAGCTCTCAGGGAACATGCTGTTACTCCAATAAGAGGGCGGGTTCTCACAGCCTCAGGGACACCATCAGGAAGGAGAAGAGGGAACTGGACATGGGGGCTGCCACTTTTTGTGTTGGGCTGGAGGTGGTACTTCCACTCGCACTCCTGCTGCCTCACCCAACCCCTGGGCAGGTGTCCACGGTGGCCCCTCGCCCGGGGTAAGGGCTCCCAGGTGTCATTCCCGAGTCCCCACGGCCTTGGGGCCTCCTGTACCCCCGGCAGTTGTTTCATTTCATCCCCTCAACAACCTGTTTTCAAAATCTGTTCCTTGCTTCTCTGCATTTTCTCATTTTTCCTCAGTGAATCATATGGCTTTTATCATTTGAAACACATTTTTCCATTAAAAATAAAATGAGATTGACAGCAACACCCCACTTCCCAGATGAGGATGATGAGGCTCAGAGGCGTTGGGGGCCGGGGTAAGCAGTGCCCGTGGGCGAGGGGGCCGGGGACCCAGTGAGGCTGGGGCAGATTGGGTGGGGTGTGGGGGAGGGCTGGAGGGCCGTGAGGGATGTTTGAGTGCCTTCTATGATGACACCTGGGGAAGGGAGGGACAGCCGGTCACTGGCCCCTCCCACCTGTACCAGGTCAGGGGCAGGAGGATGGTGTGGTTACAGGTGAGGCTGCGTTCCAACCCCAGCCCCACCACTGCCTCCCTGAGACTCTGGTCGTGACCTCACAGGGACGGGATGGATGTGCCCCACAGCGGCCGCGGGGGTCTCACTAGAGAACACAGGTGTGCCACTCCTCCCATCCAGGGCAGGGCCCCCACCCCCGATCACCACGGCGGCAGCCCTGCACCCACTCACCGGTCTTGGCCGACACGGACCAGTACTCGGCCTGCATCTCGTTGGCTAGGCGCACGGCCTCTGCCTCCGCCTGCTCGCACGCGGCCCCTGACTGGGAGAAGCGGCCCTGCTGACCCAGCTCCCCGGGCCTTGGCACCTGCCCACAGGTGAGCCCGGCGGTCCCAGGCGAGTCTGAGCGCCAGCGTCCCTCCCTGATGGGACGAGCCCCGAGCACTGGGAACCGAGTGGCCCTGCTTTCAGACCCCCGCCTGCAAGTTCCCACGTAGGCACATACGAGTCACCCTCTGCTCCACAAGCCCAGGCTGAAGGGGCCACGTTTCCCGAGGCCGCCCCTGGCCCTGACCCGCTCCGCTCACCAGAAGGTCCTTCTTGGTCCCCACAAGGAACAGGAAGCAGGCGCCTGGTTCATTCTCCCTCAGCGCGTCCTCCAGCCACTGCCTGGAACATGGGGGACAGGCAGAGACGGCACCCACCCCCCAGGGGCTGAGGAAGCTGGGATGGGGTGCAGCCCGGGTCCTCCCAGGGCCGAGGGTTGCAAGGAGGGTAGCTTGACCCGAGCTGGCCTCGGGGGCCTCGGATGGGTGGGGACGCAGGGGCGCTGTAGGGGGAGCTGAAGGCCCCGTCCCGGCCACGGCTCTACCCTCGCCCAGGGTGAGACCTGCACTGTCACCAACTGGAGTGACCAGCCTGGCCTCCCTCACAGGGCTGGAGATGCGGCTGTGGACACCCCAAACAAAAGCAAGGTGAAGGGGCTCTGGTCTGTCAGCTGAAGAACCTGGCTCTTTTTTTTTTTAATTAAAAAAAGTTTTTGGTTTTTTTTTTGGCCGTGCTGTGCGGCTTTCGGGATCTTAGTTCCCTGACCAGGGATCGAACCTGCACTATGGCAGTGAAAGCATGGAGTCCTAACCATTGGCTACCAGGGAATTCCCAACCCCCGGCTCTTGCCCAGATCTCTGCCTGAGACAGCAAGTGCCCAGTTGTGTCCCCAGAGACAGGGCCCAGGTGAGGTGAATATGCCAGGCCCCTCGCCACAAATTAGTCAGGCTTTCAAGATGACAACAGCAGAGCACTGAAGCCAGCGTGCGCCATTCTGCGCTGGCCACAGGCCCAGCTGGCCCTGCCTTCTGCTGTAGCTGCAGATCTTGAAGGATAAAAAGGTAGCCAACAGTCATCGGCCCGTGGGTGGCGGGTGCTGACCCGCAAGCTTGGTCACCTGTACCCACTGTCAGGGGCCCAGCTCATGGCCCAGGTTTAGGGAGCCCTCCAGGCAGTTTTCTGGGCCCAAGGGTCCCACGGGGGCTGCAGAGCCCCAGACTTGCCTGGTGTGCTCCAGGGTCTGCATGTCAGTGAGGTCAAAGGCCGTGATGATCACTGCATGGGGTGGAGGGGGGAGCCAGGAGCCGGTCAGTGACGGGGGAGGCAAACACGGCGTGACAAGGGGGCTCCCGCGGAACTGATGGGGGTGACGGACGCTGGGAGGGAGACACCCATGGCCGCCCTGGGGACCCAGCCCCCCACTCTGATCCACACCCAGCGGCCCAGCCACAGGGGGCTCCAGGGAGGCAAGGTGAGCCCCTGCGTTCAAATCTCCCCTCTGTCTCTTACGGCTGAGGGAGTGCAGGTGAGGCCTTGACGCTGAGAGCCTCAGCCTTCGTCTGTGACATGGTGAGGACCACAGCTACCTCTAGCTCTCAGGGTAGCTCTGAGGACTAAGTTGGAGCAGCTGTTTTAAAGCTCTTGGCCTAGGGCCTGACGTGGGGCAGACTTTCCCCCACTGGCAGCTATGGTCGTGTGGGCGATTAGCAACAACCAGTTTCAGGGGAACAATTTCTGAGGAGCAGGGTGGGCAGGAAATTGGGAGATGCAGCCCCCTCCCCCCAGCTCCCCTCATCACTGCCCTGTCTGGTCCCCTGTGCCCTGGGTGGCCCCATGTGGAGAGCATTCCTGGCCTGCTCTCTTCTGGCCCCAGGGGTGTGATCAGGGCTGGACGTGGGCCTCCCTCTGCACCTCGGCTGAAGGCTGCAGGAGGCCCACCCATGTGCCCCGCTCTGGCAGAGGGGCTGAGAAGTGAAGGAGGAAGCTGATGGTGGTGGTGACCGTGGCCGGGCTGCTGTCTGCAGGGCTGTGCCAGGCGCCACGCCTTATTCCCAGGGGGTGTCATCCCCCTGAGAAGAGAGGCCACAGCAGATGTGGCAGAGCTGTTATTCCAATCCACAGCTGAGGTGCTCGTGGTTTCCTGTTTTTGCTTTTTTCAAACCTTAGTGAAAATGTGACTTTTAACACCAGTACTGAGTGGACCTAACTGTACCTCATCATCTGAGTCCGGTTTGGATGCCTCGGACCGCTTGCTCTTACCTCTCACTGAAACCCTTTCTCTCTTCTTCCTGGTCAGAGGAGGGGGCTTATGCTGCTACTGCCTGCTGACCGGGAGGCCTGCCCAGGGCTGGGGCACCCTCAACAAGGATGTGGTGGGCGAGGAGCTCCGCTGGCCCCCACCTGAGGGCCCACCTCCACCCCTCCCCTCCAGCCAAGCCCCGCCCCCCGCTCCTGAGTTGACTCTGCTCTTCTTTCCGGGGTCTCTGCACAAGTACACCCCACTCTGAGCACCCTTCTGAGCTGAAACTGGGGCTGAGACTTTCAGGTAGCACCCGCCACCGTGGGTCCCTAAAGCGCGTGGCTGCCGAGGCTGGCCTGGGCCCGGCTGGAAGACGAGGACCGGCCCCGTGTTTCCTCAGTGGCTCTCAGAGGACAGATTTGGTGCCTGCACGGAATACCTGGGCATCTTGCTGTGCGCCCAGCAGGGAATTCACGGGGAGCCCCTGCTGCACATGGTTGAGGCCTCACTGTTGCCGTCACCCGGCTACTCACCCTGGGCACCCCGGTAGTAGGCAGACGCGATGCACTTGAACTTCTCCTGTCCTGCTGTGTCCCAGCTGCGCCGTGACCGAGAGGGAGGGGGAGAGAGAGAGGGAGAGAGAGAGAAAAGGGGAAACAGAGAGGTGGCAGGTTAAGCCATTGATCACAGTGTCCACAGCCAGCAGGCTTGTGGGGCCCTGGGCCGGAGACCCACGCGCCCGCACCAGCTGCATGGGTGCCACAAAGTGGCTGCTGCCAGCCAGCCAGCCCCACCCCCAGCTCCTTATGATTCCTTCCTTGGGCGCCCATGGGGAACCCCCTCTCTGGATGCACTGTGCTCATCGGGGAGGGGCGCGGCCTTAGCATTTCCACTGCCCAGATGAATGGAGCTGTAGCTCAGTCCCTTCCAACTGCGCCATAAAAAAGAGAATGTGCTCCCTGATGTGGCTGCTCTCAAGATGTGAAAGTCCACCTGTAGAGGCGACCCCGGGAATGGGACTGGGGCTCTGCCACTTGCTCATGTGTGACTGGGGTGTAGCTCCACCTTCCCCATGGCAGTGGAGGGGACGCTCAGCTCTCTGGGTGGGGTGCGTTGTCTGACAAGGACATGGTTTGCTTCTCTGATCAGCTAGCTCTGGCTCTCTGGAGGAGCTGAGCCCTGGCTCCATGGAAAAAAAATGCAATTGATTAATGATGTCTGCCATGGGCACAGTAAAGATAGAGGAAGTTACCTGCTGAGATCTGCTTGCCCTGGTTTAGAACAAGGCTGTAGGTCAAAATGCAGGGCTGAGTCTGAAAATCCACCCTTTTTAAAAATCAACACATCAAAATTTAAGTTTTCTCAGTAAACTAACGAGTAGACAAGCCATGAACAAGACACCAATAATCTGAAATTTTTCCAAGCGATCCAGCATGATGCAGAACTGTTTGGCTCTTTCATTAATTCATTCACATTTCCACTTCTGAAGAATACTCTGGGTGGGAGCTGGGAGGGTGGCCTGGCAGTGGGGCCAGTTGATTGGCTGGCAATGGCCTCTGTGTAGAACAAGGAGAGGCGGAGCCCGGAGAGCCCCCTGCTTCCTCCTGGGCCCTCTAATTAGACACAGCTGCCCTCCGCAGCTCCCGCTAGGCTGCCCCCAGCAGCTCGTGCTGCTTCACTCTCCTGCCTCCTCATCCCCTCGGTCCTGCAGGCCTGTGTCTTCACAGCCTCTTCTGCTCTGGTCTGACCCTGTACACCCCCTTGGGAGAGGTTTGGTGGTACCATCTGCTCCAGGACTGCACTGGGACTGGTCTCAGAGGAGCGGGCACTGTCTCGACACATTAGGAGCTGAATGAAGTCCACAAGGGGGTGAGCTCCACCGTGATCACCGCGATCCCAGGTCCAGCCCGGGGCATGGAGGCCCGAGGAGTGAATCCAGGGAGCAGGGGTGAGCACCAGAGAGAGCGCAGGAGGAGGGGACCAGACAGAGGCCCAGCGAATGCCAGCAGGGTCGGCCACGCAGGAGAGGGCCAGGCTGGAGACCAGCAGGTGCCGGAGGAGAGGGGCTCTGGTGGGAAAGCATGAGGCTGGGGGGAGACCCTGGGCTATTCTGAGGGAAACTAGAGGAGAGGGGCCGAAGCCAGGGATGTGTGTGTGTGTGTGTGTGTGTGTCCCTGAGAGGCCAAGGCATGAGGTCTGGCAGGGAGGAGACAGACACACAGACAGAGGGAGAGAGACGGGGCAGCAACAGGCCCCAGTAAGGTCTGTGGACCGTGTGGCCTCTGCTAGAGCCCAGAACGCAGGGAACGGTTTTGGCCCCGTTTTCCAAGTGGGAACAGAGGCTGGAGGGCTGAAGTGACTTGCCGGAGGCCGCGCTGCTGGCCTGGCAAATGGGATCACAGAGGGCCCACGGGGAGCACCAGGGGAGGCTGGGGGCGGGGGCGGGCACATCAGGCTGCAGGGACTGGGGCAGCAGAGAGCCCAGCTTCACAAAACCGCCCGGGGCTTCCTGCCCGCTCGCCGAGGCCTTCCCCGGGGTCTCCCCCGGCGTCTCCGCGAAGCCCTCCACAACCATATGATGGGAAACAAGCGAGGCGCGGTGACTTACATCTGGAGGCTGAAGGGGATCCCGGCGACCTCAAAGCGCTCCATCTCAAAGTCCACCCCGATGGTGGCCTTGTAGTCGCGGTCGAAAACATTCTTGCAGAACCTGTGGGGGCCGAGGAAGCCATCAGAGCCCGCCCTCAGGGAAGACCAGGCGGTGACGGCCATGGAGACAGGCCGCAGAGACAGGCCACGGGCGACGGAGCTGCCAGCGGGAACTCCGTGTGGAGAGAGGCTGCGGCAGCAGGAGACCAACAAGTGGGTCAAGGCAGTGAAAAGTACCGCGTCTGCCGGCAGGGAGGGCAGGGAGGGGAGCCTGTGGCCCCGGGGATGGTGTGACCAATGCCAGGCTCCTAGGACGCCGCACTCCCCGCGGACCCACCATCTCCCAGATTTCTTGCACCCCCTCCCAGCAGCCACATGGTCTCCACTGCGACATGTAATGGAGCCTCCCGGGCCGGTGGCGCACCTGTGGATGAGGCTGGTCTTGCCCACGTAGAGGTCGCCGACCACAACCACCTTGGAGAGTTTGAGCCTGTGAGGAGTACGGCGCGGTGCTCTCAGGCGCGATCACGGGAGCATCTTCGCGCACACGGGCCCCTCCTTCCCTGCATTCCCCACTCGTGATGCGGACAGGTCACCTGTGACACACTCTGGGAGGTCTGTCCCCCTCACTGGCCCTCAGAGGGGAGGGCAGGAGGACCTGCATTTGTTCTGGGGACTCTGTACCCCTGATCCCAACTGGGTCCCTGTCCCTTCATGAGAATCACAAATGGGCACCATGGGAGGCTGAGTCTTGGGCTGAGGGAGCAGCGGGAAGAGCCCCAGGTGGGGCTGTGTCCAAGTTGGGTCATCTGCTCCAGAACTAGCTGCTGCCTGGGAGCAGAGTAGACACGGCCCCTCCCTCGAAGACGTGGCCAGGTGAGCTGCACCAAGTCACCAGGTGACACAGAGGTGCCCTGTTGCTGTCTGCAGGTGAAGGAGACTGGTGGTTTGGGCGTGACCCACAGTCCCAGGAATGCTGCTGTGCGAGTGCAGGACACACACAGAGGGAGGGGTAGCTGCTCTAGGTGAGCAGGGTCCCCCCTCCCCAGGGAGCCTGAGAACCTTAGAGCCATGGCCCAGGCGTGCAGACCTGAGTCCACAACATGTCCCCAGCCTGCCTGGCCCTGGAACGCCCTCCAGGGTGACGGTGGTGTCCTGGCAGGCACACAGCCCCAGGCCCTGTACCCCTGCCTGCGCCCCTTACCTCGGCGCTGCATCTGCACTGCTAGTTCTGTGTGTGTGTGCGTGTGTGTGTGTGCGCGTGCGCGTCTACACTGCTAGTTCTATATGTGTGTGTGCGTGTGTGCGTGTGCGCTGCATCTGCACTGCTAGTTCTATGTGTGTGTGTGTGTGTGCGTGCGCGTCTGCACTGCTAGTTCTGTGTGTGTGTGCGTGTGTGTGCATGCGCGCGCGCGCCTACACTGCTAGTTCTATGTGTGTGTGTGTGTGTGTGCGCGCGCGTCTGCACTGCTAGTTCTATATGTGTGTGCATGTGTGTGTGCGCGCGTCTGCTAGTTCTGTGTGTGTGCGTGTGTGCGCGCGTATGTGCGTGTGTGTGTGCGTGTGTGTGTGTGTGCATGTGCGCGTCTGGTGTTTTGTTTTGTTTTTGGCTGCACCATGAGGCTTGCGGGATCTTAGTTCCCTGACCAGGGATCGAACCCAGGCCCTGGCAGTGAAAGCACCGAGTCCTAACCACTGGACTGCCAGGGAATTCCCTGCGCTGCTAGTTCTGGAGCAGGTGGCCCTGACTCTGCTTCTCAGGAGGAGTAAAGGTGCTGCCGCAGGGCCACTGGGTTCCCCTGTGCCCCAGTTTCCTGGCCTTCCAGCACTGAGTGTGGGGAAGGGTTGGGAGCTCCTTGGTGGGAAGCCCCTGGTGTGGAACCAGCACTCCCCCAGCAGCCGCCGCCATGCTCAGCCCATGACCATGGCCACCTCGGCCGTCCTGGCCTCACTGTCCCCATGTGACTTGTGAGCTCAGCCTTCTCCCTGAACAGACCATGAGCCCCTCAGGATGCATGGCGGAAGCAGGACCCCGCACCTGTTTGTTAAGAAGATGTGACCATGACAGGACACCTGTGCCGCAGTGCCAGGCGCCCTGAGGCAGTGACGGGGCGCACACGTGCCTCTCCTTCCTGCGTGTGGCCTGGCGAGGAACCCAGCATGGAGTTCAGGAGCATGGTGCAGGGGGCACCCGCTCCGTCTGGGCGAGGGGGCAGGTGTGGTGGGGACTCAGAGGAGACCGCAGGGACCCAACACTAAGTCTGAGGCCTGAAGGGCAGGAAATGCTTCTGGAGGGAACAGCCGTGCTCAGACCTCGCTGCTGGCCTCACCGAGGGGGGAGCTGTTCCTACAGCAGGTGCGGCAGGTAAAGCCAGATAAACGGCAGATGCTCCTCAGACCTGTATGGGGTGGCGGTGCCCGCATCCACACACTCACATGTGCGCTCGACCCTCCCCACCCTCCCCTGGCCAAGCCGGCACTCACCCGACGGTCCCCGTATTCCTGTGTTGGCAGGCGGCACTGACCTGCCCGTGAAAGTGCTCCCGGAGCTGCAGGCAGGCGGCGGGCGTGTACCACTGGAAACAAGACAGACAGACAGGTGGGCACATCACCCTGCAAAGCTCGCCAAGCGGGCAGCAGGCTCCTTCCTGAGCCTCGGTCACATCCGTCCTCTACCTTGTCAGCGACTCCCAAGGCTCCAGGGTCTTGTGAGCCCCGAGGAGGAGCAGTGGGACAAGGACACACCAGGGAGCCCAGGCGGGGATCCAGAGAGCTGTGTCCCGCTGGGGGCAGCTGTGCCCTTGCTGTGGGCGTATCAACCCTCTGTCCCCTCTGGGCCTCTTCCAATGAGAGGAGGGGTGGGCTGTAAGGGCCCTTTTAGTGCCAAGATCCTCCTACCCCTTCTATGGATCTCTGATGCCATTTTTGTTTTAAAAATATGCATATCTGTGCATGGAAAATGTCCTGGAAGGCACTTTCATCTTCCATATTGTTCAGAAGGCAGAACTAGGTAGTGGTCTAAGAGCAGGGCCCCTGTGTCCACCCTCAGCTGCTGTGTGACCCTGGGTAGTTGCCTCACGTCTCCGAACTTCAATTTCTGCATCTGGAAAATCTCAGGGACTTGGGGGCATAAAACGAGGTTACATTTGTGAAGCCACCAGCGCAGAGCTGGTCTGGCACATACATACTAAGTGATCAGCAAAGACGCCATGACACATCGAATGCAGGTTTGTTCTATAATTAGAAAAAATGATGTTAAACAAATGAAAGGTGACCATTACGTTTTACAGTCAGATTGGCCAAGGCTAAGTGTGGGGCATGGCCAGGATGTGGGAGGAGGCCGAGCTGGAGACGGCTGCTGTGCTCTGCTGTGGTCCCTGGGCCACCCCTCTGTCCTTCAGGGCCCCTGCGGCTCTGCCCTGGTCCACCTGCCCTCTCGGCTCTGTGAGACCAAGGCAACAGGGACGGTGAAGGAGCTCGGCCAGGGGTGAGGGCGGGATCTCACAGCGCCCATGTCGTCATCTGTAAGGTGGGGACACCCCTCACGGCACCTCTTGGTCTGCTCACTGGAGGAGCAAGTGGGCAGTGCAGACGAGCGCTCAGCCCAGGGCCCCCGGCCATGCGAAGGTGTGTGGCCACCTCTCGGGAAAGCTGGCTGCTTTTCCGTCCACTTCCGTGTCAGTGTCAAGCTGGGGGCGGGCCAAGACACGGCGGTCAGTAGAGGGGTCCCAGGACTGGGGACAGATTGGAGAAGTGTGCTAGGGAAGGCTGGCAGGAAGTGCACAGAGGAAAACCGAGGCACATGGGGTGAAGGAAGGACTGGCCCCATCTGACCACGAATTGCTTGGGTCTGAAGTGCTGTGGCCCTGGAGTGTGGGATGAACTTGGCCACAGGCAGTTGGCGGAGAATCTTACCTTCTGTGGAAGCAGGGATGCCCTAGCCTGCCTCCCAAGGTGGGGAAACGTCAGAGCTCTGGAGTCGGCCACGGTTGGGTCAAGTCTGGGCTCCCCCACGCCCAGCTGTGTGACCTCAGGCAGTCCTCCCTACCTCTCTGAGCCTCATCCCACTTTGTAATTGGGGTCCTTCATCCCATGAGACCTGGACTGTTTTGTGCCGATCACGCTTCCCTTCCTTTGGCTTTTTAACCCCAGTCTCCGTCATCCCCAGTCACCACTGTCAAGTTCAGTAGAGAAGCAGCTGCCTGGGCCTCTGATGAGATGGAAAGTCCTGGGGGCACTGTCCACGGGTCTAAGGCACCGAGGCTTTATCTGTGCATGTTGGAGACAGAACTCGGGGTTGGGGGGAAGGCAGGAGAGGGGGAGGAGGAATGACGGCGGACCCCAAATACCCAGAGCCTACCCTCCTTCCCCCACCGGCCTGGGCACAGATTCCAAGACTCAAAAGAGAGGATTTCTCCCCCCACACACAGCACCAACCATTGATGGCAGGATCTTAAGCATCCTTCCAGATACCCTGCACGTAGAAGCAAACACATGCATTTCTGCTCCTTTCCTCACACGTGGTGCTCAACAACTTACTTTGGCTCTCATTGTGCATCAGCCCCTGAGAGGCGCTCATGCCTCCCCGAGTCTGTGTCAAGAAGCAGCATTTCGCTGTCTGCGTGGCCCCCTCTCGAGGACATTATGTTGTGTCTGACCTTCTACTTTACAAATTGCTGCAGTGCCTGGCCCTGAGCATCTGCAGTGCTGGGAGACATTATCCCGCTGCTCCCTTGGGAGGCTGTGCAGATTTGCATCCCCTGCTGTGATTAATAATGGATTTTAATATAGATGGAAGAGAGCTGTGAGTTTCCAGCAAGGACAGAAGGCAGAATGGTAAGGGGTGAGAACTTCGGATTTGGTGTCAGGAAACTGGAGTGCTGTTTGATAATGTCATAATTAAAATGAGAAAAACAGTGACCACACTTGGGCAAGGGAGCTCCCTTTTACCATGAGCCAGACACCCAATATGAGAGGAATTATCCTTCTGTACCAGTGGCTCTGAGAGGTTGAGTAACTTGCCCGCGGTCACACAGCTTAATGACATGCAGGACTCACACCCAGGACAGTCTGACTGCAAAGTCTGTGCCCTTAACATCCATGCCACACTGCCTCCTGGTGTCACCTTTCACTTGCTGGCTCACCTTGGGCAAGTCAACGCCAAGCTTCTCAAGAAGTCTGCTGAGTCCCTGGGGTCTGTCAGTGAGGCACTGACCTCCCCGATTCACCTGCTTTGTTTCCAGTGGTGAGTGAGGTGGGGAAAGCTGGATGAGGGCATGGTGTCCGGAGAGCAGTGCACATATCAAGGGCTGGCCTAACGCCTCCCTACCTTAGGGAAGCTGGTGATGACGCGGTCCCGGCTCACCGTGGGTCCCAAAGGCATCACAGAGGACCTCATTCTTCCTGGGAGTCCTGTGGCCCCAAAAGGGGGAAGAGAGTTAGGGAACTGTGCAAATCACTGGGGACTCCCCCAAAGTTGATACCTAACGTTGCAGTAGCTTTGAAAACAGGTCCAAGCCTCCTTCTCTGTCAGGAATGTCAGGATGCCAGGGGTCATCTCTCCAATCTGCAGGCAGTGTGTGTTGGGGCACGGGGGCGGGTACCAGGCCTGCCACCAGGCCTTGGAGTCGAGGAGACCTGAGTCTCCTGACTGATGTCCACCAGGAGTGGCGCCTCCCTGAGCTCAGCTCTGGGCTGAGTGAAGGAGCACAGTCGCCAGGCTGTGCACACAGCCCGGGCAGAGGAAGTAGAGTGGGGAGGGGTCCCCCGCTCCTGCCCCTTAAGGGATGAAGGCTCTGGGTATGCAGGGCCCTCAGGGTTCAGCCCACAGGCCTTTCCCAGAACCACCACAGCCGGCACCGGGCCCCTCAGCCTATTCCACAGACCCGGCTCCTTCTCCCTCCCGCCCCCTCCGCACTGGGTGGCCTTGACCGAGAGAGAGGCCTGTGGTCCTCCGCATCGGACCATCTCTCCCCAGACCAGCACTGGGGGCCCGGGGTGTGCGGTCAGGAAACTAGGAGGCCCGGGGCCCGGGCCGCTTTCAGGTTATGCAGTGGGAGGTGGGCGGGGGAACACGCGGGCGGGAGAGGGTGTGTCCGAAGGGGCGGCTGACTCACCTGCGGCGGCTGCAGAGGCTCCTGAAGCTGCCTAGTCCGGAGGGTCCAGTGGCCGCGATCACCATGGCAACGAGCACCACACGGGACAGGCGGGCGTCTGACGAATCCGGGACGTCGGGGATGGGGCTCACAGCCAAAAGTGTTCCGTCAGCGTCTCGCGCCGCGATCACCATAGCAACCAGAGCCTCGCGGGAGACTCCGGGACGCGGCCCGAGCGCCGGTGATCACCATGGCAACAAGGGCGGGGCCTGGTGGGCGGGCCAGGTCGGCCATGGGTGGGGCCTGGGCTCCAGGGGCGGGCCTGGGCGGGGCTGACTGTGGAGAGACTTGCGCACCTGGCCTCCCTGATGTCACCATGGCTGGGGAGGGTTGGTGGTTCAGACGTGGAGGGAATTATGTGCAGTGTTTAAGTACTTATTTTCATAATATAGCAAATGTGATCTTTTTCTTGTTATGTAAATATTTCGTGTTTTTCTTGTTACCTGGTAGGGAGGGATCTCCAAGGTCCCTTGACTTCTTTCCATCACATCCAGTGTTTGATCTATCAGTAAATCCTGTAGGTTCTACCCTAAAAATTTGTCCAGTATCTTCTCTCTCCCTCCTACTTCCTCTGATCTCACCATGGTCCCAACCATCATCATCTCTCTCCTTAACTGGTCTCCCTGCTTCCACCTTTGCTTCTATCCTATTCCCAGTTCAGCAGCCCCCAGGGATCCCTTGTTAAAACACAGATCAGATCATGTCTGTCCTCAGCTCCAAACCCTCCAATGCCTCCTCATCGCTCTTAGATGAATAAAATCTTTACAATAGCCCAAGAGGCCCCATGTGATTTGCCCCATTTATTCTCTTAGCTCATCTCCTACTGCTTCCCCCTCCCCCCCCATCCCACACATGCTCCACTGGCCTCCTTGCTGTTCCTCCACACGCCAGGCACGGGGGTGCTTGCATCAGCTGTCTCCTAGGCCCGGAAGGCTCTGTCCCCAGATAGCCACATTGCTCAGATGTCACCTCTAGATGAGGCATCCTATTTACAACTGCCGCATCCTTCCAACCCCTTATTCTGCTCTATTTCTCCCAGGCACTTAGCATTTTCTAACACATCATATTACCTGCTGTTTATGTTGATTGTCTGTCTCCCTCCAAGGAGCGCAATGAGAGCAGGGGTTCTTGTGTATAGTCCACCCGACTTATTGCATCAGCCAAACAGTGCCTGCACATAAGCAGGCATGGAGTGAAGGTTAAATGAGTGAACCAATATTGCATTTACAAAAGCAAGGTGAACACTGTTTGAAGTATACTGCCATTACATTAAAAGGTAAATGAATTGTATTTACTCATATAAATTTAGTGTATCAATGGAAAGATTCCAGTGGTTGCCATAGGTAAGGACGATCCGTTGGCTGGGGACCAAGGAGGGAGGGAGACATTATACTTTCATACTTTTTGGATTTTCTTCTATGTACATATGTCACCTATTTGGTAAATAATTCAAATGAAAATAAACATTTTGGAACAGAGGGAACACAATAATATCTCCCGTCTCGGCCCTTCTGGGTTAGCCCTGATGCATTTTGGTGTGCTTCGTACCTTTCCCACAGACACCTCCTCCTCTCTGCAATCATGGCATAAGAAGAGGCTCTTGCTGTAGCACTGGCATTTGATCGCCCTGCAGTGACAAGGAATGGACACGCCTTCCATTTCCTGACCTTCATCTGCATAGTTCTGAACCTAATGATGCCTGAATGTCATATGCCTTGGCTTCTAGAGCTCACGCTGCAACATTAATTTCCATAATTAATGGCTGTTTAAAGGCTGACCTGAGTCACTGAGCTTCTGTGAGCTAGTTTCTGTTTGCAGGGAGAAGCATGTGGGGCTAGATGGCTTCCAGAGGCATTTATGAGATGGTATCCACAGAAATGAGATGGTAGCTTTGGAGAGGAGGACCGTGTATGGGACAAGGGAAGGGGATGCAGACACTGATAATGTTCTAATGGTGAATTCACAGGTGCTTATTATATTTTTATGTCTCACAAATTAACATATATGCTACATAGAATGTTATGTGTGTGTTTGCAAAAATAATAAAAAGGAGATTGAAAAACAGAAAATTGAAGGACGATTTTACAAAAAGACTCTCTGTAACCAAATCCTGAGAGATCTGGAATTCCCAGCTTTGAGAATCTACTTGATTCAGCTCCCTGATTTCACAAGCAAGGAAATGAAGGCTCACACATTCCAAAGGATTTGCTTCATGAGTTAGAACTAGATTTGGAACCCAGATTTCCTAAATCCCAGCCCAATGCTCTCCACACCACCTTTGTACAAAAGCTAGGATGCTCTAGGTTAGACAGACCCTTCACGACTTGGTCCTTTGAGGGACAGCGGTAGGGGCAGACATCCACATCACGAAGTGGGGTCCATGGCACACAGATCGAAGTCAGTTGCCTTCGTTTCAGAGTTAAATGTGCTGGAGGCCGACGCTTGGTGTCTTTGTTAGTGAGTTTCACTGCTAAGGGCTCAGGCCTCAGGGTGAGCTTCCCTGAGTTGCTCAACTTCCTCCTCCGTTTACTCTGGTATAAAATGGACCTGACTACGTACTTCAAGGGTTTGTTGTGAGGATCACACAAGATGGTGAAAGTGCTTTGATTATGAAGCTTGACTCAAATCCATTAACCATTCACTTCTACACTTACCGAAAGGCCTCCTGGTATATTCCTGGCACTGGGGAGGCAAGGAACCAGGACCGAAGTGGCCTCCACCCTCAGGGAAGTCTGTTGGGGGAAACAGACAAGCAAGTAGAGAATAAGAAGAGGGAAGTGTGCCAGTGGGGTAATTAAGCTATAGGATCACTCGCTAATTTGGAGTTGGGGAGAAGGTCGGCTTCCTGGTGGACGAGTACACCAAGTTGTGTCCTGAAGAACAAAGAAGTGGATAGTGTTACAAGCAGCCCAGCTGCAGGAAAGAGTTAGCCATTTGGGGGATTAAGAAAGAATCCAGCATGTGTGGAGGAAGCCTTCACCAGGGCCTCGAGCGGTAGGCTAGGAGTCCGGACTCTGTCCTGAGACCAGTGGGGAGCCCTGGGAGGGTTTGGTGTATGTGGTGGCTGGCTCTGGCTTGATTTCAAGAACAACTGCTCTGGCCAGCAGTGCATTGAGTCCACTGCAGGGGCCGACCTGTGTTGTCACCAGCCAGTCAGTCTGCCGAGGAAGGAGCCTGGACCAGGGCTAAGCAGTCCTGGAATCAGGCCTCAGTGATTCAGCAGAAGCTACTGAACCTCTTTGAGGTTCCTGTCCGTAAAATGGAGAATGTTATCACCTCACAGGTTTACTCTGAGGATTAACAGTGTGCCAAGTGCCCAGTACAGAGAACGGCGCACATAAACACTTCCCTTCCGCACTATGAACAAAGCTGAGCCGCCTTTGTTCCCCACAGTAACCCTGTAAAATATCACCACCCCCACTTTACTGCCGGCCCTGGCCTGGGATGTTCGCGCCTGCGCGGTGGGCGCCGAGTGTGCAAGAGCTGCGTGGCTGACGCTGCTCAGGGTCGCCTGGCAACCGGGTCGCCTGGCAACGGGCAAGTGCTACAGAACCTTGCGCGCTGAAGCAGGTGAGTCTGCGGCGGCCGACAGGGGCCAGGGGCCAGGGGTCCCCAGACCCACCCGGTCCTGATCAACAGGCCCCGCGCCCTCCCACCCCAAGGCAGCCCATACCCCTCAGATGAGGGTAGGCCCCTGTCCCTGGCGCCCACCGTTTCCTGAGAGGGGAGCCCCGATTCCAAATGGCTGGGCCCCCTCTTCTCTTCCAGCCCGGCCCCTTCTCCTCCTTCCCTAGTCACCAGGTGCCCGGAATCAGAGTCCGGCTCACCTCTCTTAGTGGAGTCGGTTCCCACAGGCAGGGGTTTGTCACTGCCACTAAACGCGGTCACAACCCCCATCAGCTTAATAATAACTCAGCCAAAGTATCTGGAGCCCTGGTGAGCCAGGCTCAAGAGTCTCAGCGAATATGGCAGCTTGGCGGGGGTCGGGGGTTGGGGTGGGGGTGGGTGCTATTATCATCTCCCTTTTGAGCTGCAGAAAGACACAGAGGAAATAACTTGTCAAGGGCCACCCACTGGCTTGGGTCTGGAGCCCATTCTTAACTACTAAGCCACACTGCCTACAGTTGCTCAAAGTGTGTGTGTAATAAAAATAAATCGCACTTTAACCTTATTTCCTTCTCTATGGATGTGCCGGGAGCATCCGACTGTGGGTCCCTGATGGGTGGATGTGCTAGACCCAGATTTGAACATTGGTTACTAGTTCGTGACGTCCACGGCTCGTTGCCCCTAAACCTCAGTTTCCTCCTTCACCCCTCCTCCTGGGGTAGCCGAGTTGGATATCAGGTATTGCTGGCACAAGATAAGCACTGAATGGAGCTGATACAGTGTTTGCTCATTTGGCTTAGTTTGTGTTTTCAATGCCTTTGTCCCAAGGCCCAGCCTATAAAGTATCGGGAGAACTCTGAAGTTTGCAGGTTGGGCCGCCACTTCACTGTGAAGTTTGGGCTTCACTGTGACCTTGAACAAATCCCTTTGTTGCTCTCACTCTCAGTTTGCTCATCTGTAAAATGGAAGTAAAAATACCAAATCACAGCAGCAATGTTGACAACTTTTGGGTTCTTTTAATCAGTGGTTTCTGCAGAGCTTCACTTCGAAAGCGACAGAGCCGCCCTGTGCAGGAGCGGGAGGCGTGGGAAGATGGCCCACACCCAGATCTCCAAGTACCTGCCCCCCGACATCAACCCCACCCAGGCTGCCATTGCCTACGGCTGCCGGGCGCTGCCCAAGCTGAACGAGGAGCTGCAGTCGGAGGACCTGTTGACAAGGCAGAAAGCCCTCATGGCTCTGTATGACCTCATGCACGACCCCGAGCACGTCTACACAGCCATCCGCATAGGTGAGCGTGGCACAGCCCAAGTGACCACGACTGTGGTCTGGATGGACAGACACAGAGCAGCTTGAGGTGGCCCCTTCACAGCATCCCTCCCAGCTGGTCAGCCCATCCTCAACTGGACACCACCAGTGGTCAGCCCCCTCTGCTATGACTCAACCCGGTGGCCACACATCCACCCAATAGGCCTTTATCTGTCTCACCCGCAGGGCTGTCACAGAAGATAGGCACTGGCCCTACTGAAACCACACATACACGGGGACCTGTGTCCACTGTGTCCCACTCTCTTAATTACCCACATAAGAGTTGAACTGATTTTAGTGGCACGGTCACACCTGTCCCAGATCAGGCCCACGATGAGTGAACTGCCGCCTCCCCCACCAGCCTTATCTGAAGGGCTAGTTTAATCCCAGAGATGGTGGTAGCGGTCCCTACGCCGGGTGGAGCTTCAATAAAAAAGGTTGCTATTTAACGAGCCCGACTCTGGGCCAGCGCTGCCATACGTGCAGTGCCCGTGTTACCTTAGTCCTCGTAGCACTGGCCCTGGGAGGGAAGGAACCGCCTCAACCCACAGAGGAAAATGGAGGCTCAGAGAGAAGCAGTGTGAGGCTAGGGCTGCCCCATAAGTAAATAAGGCAAGATTTTTAGGTGCTCAGTCTGGCTTCCCGAGGTGTAACCCTTTCAAGGGTACACGACTAGTGGGTGACAAGGCTGGAATTTGACTTCCGGTCTCTCCAAACGCAAAGGGCATTTTCTGAACCCTGTGGAGGACTGGGAGGAGGTGTGCAGAAATTCACGAGGGGGTTTGGATGACAGGGTCCTGGGGGATGAGCCTTTCTAGCACCCAGAGTCCCCGCCAGTGACTCTGAAACACTCCATCACCCACACGATGCCCTCACACCCCCAAACAGTAGAGCCCTGGTGCTCTCGTTCTGGACATCAGCTCACTTGTCGACTTCTAGGTTAGCTGGTTTCTGAGCGTGGTGAATGTTCAGAGGTTTTTCTGCCCGTAGGCTGCCTGGAGAGCCTGAAAGATTTGCTGATGGACACCAACGACCTGGTGCGCATCAAGACCACTGAGGTGCTCTATATCATGGCCACCCACAACGTGGGCAGGTGAGCAGCTGCCTCTGGGTATCAATGTCACGCTTTGGAGCCGCACCCCTCCCCTGGGTGGCACATGCTTGAACAACCTTGAATGAGCTGCTCGCGGGGCAGGGAGTTAAATGAGTTCATGCACGTGAACTGTCAGCCCCGTGGTGGCTTGGTTGGCCGCGGGCGCTCTCTCTCTGGTTCCCTCTCCCCACAGATGGGTGGTCTTTGGGAACTCACACACCCGCTTGCTCAGGGCCACCTCCAGATGGCCGCCTCAGCCCCTTGGTCCCCTCGACCCCTCAGCTCCCCATCTCTTCTCTGGGTTCTGATGTCAGGTCCCTGGGAGGGGGGTGGCCAGCCCAATCCCTGCGCAGCCCTGGCCCAACAGGTCGCTATGAACTGGGTGCGTGTGGGGAGGTGGTGACACAGTGACCGCCCCAGTTCACAGGTGTTGCACCAAACAGGGCAGACGGGTGCCGGGGAGAAGGGGGAGTGGGCTCGAACCTGGCATCTGCAGTGCCGTCCTTTCCTGCTCTGACCTGGCAAGGCTCTTGGTCGAGTCTCACTGTTCTCATCTGAGACAGATCCAGAAAAGTGCTTTCTCTCATTCTTCCTGCTCCTTTTTCCTCTTTCCGGACCCGATTTGGACATTAGGAGTAACCCCAGGGAGGGTGACGGAGGCTGAGAGGAGGGATGCTTGAAGTTTGGGGATTACAGGAAACTACGAGCCCAGTAACAGTGACCATAGGTCTGTTTATCCTCATAGGAGGTGTGGGGGGTGGTTCCCGGCTGTAACCACTTTAGCAGGGCGACTCAGTGCAGAAACTGTCACCGACTGAGGACCCGATGTGACTGGCACACTGTTCTCCAATGTCCCTCCCAGCACCACCGCAAGGGGCGGGGAGGAGCCCGGAGCAGGCAGCTGGTGTGCCCAGGGTCCAGGATTCCAAGACCCAGCTCACTCTAGCACACCACGCTGGACAAAGGGCAGAAGTGACCGGGGCCGACTTCTGAAGTCCGCCGGGCTCAATGGTCATCTCACCCCTCAAACCCTGAGTAACTGCCCAAGTTGAAACCTCCTGCCTTCCTGGATCCACACGAGGAGTGACGGGGAGCGGATGAGTGTGGAAGCCAGGGGCCTGGCCTCTTGTCACCTTGGGGAGTTACAGCTTACAGAGCTGACTTACCAGCAGGGTGACTCGGAGTGGGCACCTGGGCGCAGAGTGAAGAGGCCCGGACACCTCACACCGGGGGTCAGGGAAGGCCCCTGCAACTTGGGGGTCCCACTGTGATTTCCTTCTCCCAGAACGACTCATACAGACCTCACGGCAGAGCACAGTCAGGCACTTCCTGTGTGCTGGGCACTGGGCCAGGCCCCGCTCTGAGTTCTCATTTAGTTCTGACCTCAGCCTCGAGAGATGCAGCCTTGAAACCCTCACCAGACGTAACTGGGCCCAGCAGTTAGTTGGTTAATCAGAAGGAATGGTTAAAAAGCTAGGATTGGAAGAAATTGTATCTTCCCTTCAAACAGTTCACCTTAACCCCAAACCCCTAAACGATCAGGCAGTCAGCAATCCCTGTGTGCCTCTTCTTGGCTATGGGCCCACTGCATGGAGCTTCCCATCATCTTTTTTGCTTAAACCAGCACCTGTAACATCATGGAGCTTTGATTCTTTAAAGTAGAGCAAGCACTCAGACATTAATGAAGTAATCTGCATGCAAAACCCTTCTAGAATCTTCACAATCATCTCACTATTTTTAAAATAAATGTATTTATTTATTTTTGGCTGCACTGGGTCCTTGTTGCTGCGTGTGGGCTTTCTCTAGTTGTGGTGAGCAGGGGCTACTCTTCGTTACAGTGCGCGGGCTTCTCATTGTGGTGGCTTCTCTTGTTGCGGAGCACGGTCTCTAGGTGTGCAGGCTTCAGTAGTTGTGGCACGTGGGCTTCGGTAGTTGTGGCTCACGGGATCTAGAGCACAGGCTCAGTAGTTGTGGCACACAGGCTTAGTTGTTCCACGGCATGTTGGATCTTCCCAGACCAGGGCTTGAACCCGCATCCCCTGCATTGGCAGGTGGATTCTTAACCACTGCGCCACCAGGGAAGCCCTATTTATTTATCTTTTTAGACACTGACCTTGGAGTTTCCCAAAACATTCACCTTTGTTTTCATAAGGAAATCAAAACAAAAACAAAAACCACCAACTCTTCTCCCATCAAATTGGCTTACCTGATATTCAGTGAATCTATATCATTATAACAAGAAGCATAACAGGCCTGCGTGGGTTTGGAGGCACGTGGCTGCCCTGGACAGTCCGCAGGTCTGTGCCCGGCAGGTGGAGAGAAGCGGTCAGCTCAGCCCGGCTGCTCAGGGGAGGTTGGTCATGCACTTCTGTTGCCTGGAGTCGTCCTCCACCACTCAGGCCGCACTGCTCTCACCTGACGTGAGGGCCACCCCCAGCCTGTGCCTTCTCTCCGGAGGCCGCAGGAATGCGGTCCCGTCCAGCCGGCACGGGCTTAGGCTCCAGGGGCCGGGAGGGCAGGCAACCGCCTCTAGGTTCTTATTGGATCCTCTCGTGGCACGTTCGTTGTGTCTAAATCCCACTTCTCTTCCCCAGAGATGGCTTTTTAGAGCATGACGTCATCTACGCCCTGTCTTTCCTGCTGAGCGACCCCCAATCAGCCTGCCGGGAGAACCTGCACCTGGCCTTCAAGCACCTGGCACAGGTGCCTGCAGGTAGGCTCACCGTGGGCGCTTGGGTGGCCCTCGGTCTCCTCTCCTAGTCAGGCGCCTGCCGTGCCGATCACAGTTTAGAGCATATTTTTAAAAAAGCTATGCTTTTATTAAGGTACCATATACATGTTAAAAAGGCACACGTCATACGTGAACGCTTGACTAACTTGTACTAAGTGAACCTGCCACTTCCGGGCACCGCTACCCAGATGAAGAAGTGTGCGGAGTATCGCCGGCACCTGCCCCTACCAGTCACCACCCCTCACCCAAACGTAAACCGGCTGATTTGTCTTCAGGTTATAAGACCACGGGTTAGTCTGTGCCTCTTTAAACTTGACATAAGTGGAAACATACAGTCTGTAGTATTTTGTTTCTAGCTTCTTCGTCTCTGTTGTGCGTTGTGTATTTGCCCATTTGCTCTGCAGTGTGGTATGCACACTATATGAGGGCGCTACGGTCTGTTTATCCCCTCTGTTGCTGACCGCCATTTGAACTGTTTCTAGTGTGTGGCAGCTGAGAATACAGTGGTCGCTAACATTCTTACAAATGTCTTTCGATGGACATGTGTATGCATTTCTTTTGAGATACGCCTTGGAGAGAATTGCTGGGCACAGGGCAACTTTATGTCCAGCTTTAGAAGGTACTACAAATGGCTTCCTAAAAGAGTTTTGCCAATTTACGCTCCCAGCAGTAGCGTATGAGGGTCCCAGGCGTTCTGTATCCGCACCCACACTTGATTTTTTGGCTCTGATGGTGGGTGTGTGCTTGCGTCTCACTTTGGTTTTCGTTTGTATTTCCCTGGTGACAAGAGCCCTGTAAACGTCCTCTTGTGAGAAGCACCAGGGCACGTTTTAAGGATGAAAGACCCCACCCCGGGCTCACCGTCCCCTTCAGCTGACTGCTCCTGCTAATTTGATGCTGAGTCCAGGGTAACCGCCACCCGCTGACCGACCGCAGCTGGAGGGTTGAGATTCGTGTCAGGTTGATACCCATCCTGTCACAAGACACAATGAGCAATTTTAAATGAGGGGCTCATTCCAAGAGGCAGGATATCAGGCCTTAAAGGGGGTGCCTTAAGGCCGACATGGGCCTTCAGATGTCCCGGGCCAGGAGTTGGACAGACCAGGTCCCTCTGCCATCCCCTCGTTCCCCGTGTGCCCCTAGACAGGCTGCTTCCCCATCTGGGATGTTGAGGCTGATGGGACCCCCTGCTCCAGAGGCCTGAAGTGAGGACCAGGCGGGAACACTCCCCGAATCAGGGCCCAGAGAGAAGTGACTAAGGGAACAGGTGCAGAGAGGCAGGCTGAGCAGAGCCCTGGGAGCTGGGGTTGCTGCCCGCCCAGCCGGGGCCATACCCTCCTCTAGCTGGGCTGGGCTGGGTGTGCCAGGCCGGACAGCAGCACCCCGGGTGGTCTTTTTAAAAGACCACCCCATCCCTGGCCCTATCCCACGTCACCTGGTGGGCCCTGCCCACATCTTCCTTGAACGCACCTTGGCTGGTTCTCCCGGGCGACCACGGTTGAGGGCCCCTGGGAATATCGGGGCGTCTCCATAAAGGACCAGTTCTGGGGCTGAGCTCCATGGACGCCTCTGCTCACCACTCAGGAACATTCCTTCCCAGGGTGTGGAGAGAGGGAACTTGCCGTTCTCACTCAAGGCTTTTAAAATCATTGTGACCTGTGTAAGCGTCCAGGGGAAGAGAGAGATGATGATAACGAACATCAGGAACCATCACCAGATTTGCTAAATCTTAACATTCAACCATATTTCATAGTTGCTTGAGATTTTGCTTAAAAAAATATAGCCCCCTGGGCTTCCCTGGTGGCGCAGTGGTTGAGAGTCCGCCTGCTGATGCAGGGGACATGGGTTCGTGCCCCGGTCCGGGAAGATCCCACATGCCGCGGAGCGGCTGGGCCCGTGAGCCATGGCCGCTGAGCCTGTGCGTCCGGAGCCTGTGCTCCACAACAGGAGAGGCCGCAACAGTGAGAGGCCCGCGTACTGCAAACAAAACAAAACAAAACAAAATACAGCCCCCTGTGAATCTCCCCCACCCAGCACCCTTTCTCCTGCCCTCCCTGGAGCCACCAGTAGTGGGTGAATTCATCCCCAACATATGTCTTTGTATTATTCCCTGGCGGTCTAGTGGTTAGGATTCTGCGCTTCCACTGAAGGGGGCATAGGTGTAATTGTATATAGATCTTGCCTTCCACGTTTTAAAACTCTCTAAATGGATTTTGCTGTACGTATCCCTTTGGTACTTGAAAAACCTAATGCTATCATTGGGAATGTACCCATGTGTGTCATGGGCTCCATTTCCTGATTATAACCCCAGCCTGCCCATCCCTTGTTTGAACGTGTGTACTTACATTCAGTGAACTTACTCCAGTCCGGCGGACCTGCATGAGCTGGTTTTCCCCAGGGCTTCCCCAGAGAAGGGCGTCATGGGGCCAGAGAGCACAATGGCTTCCCAGCTGGAGAGCCCGTCGTGCTCCCTCCCAGCAGCCTGGCCGAGTGCTAAGCCGTGTAGCTGTCGCTGTCCTATGGCTCTGCCATCCCCCAAGGCTGGGAAGGGGCGTCTTCTCTCTGCCTAGCACCGCCTCCATCTCCTCTCCTGCCCGGGGCCTCCCAGGAGCCTGCGCCCATTCTGCTGAGTTGTTTTTTCCATTTCTCATTGATTTGAGGGAGTGCTTCGTTTATCCGAGATTCTAACACTTTGCTGGTCACACATATTGCAAATATCACTTCCCAGGCTATCTGCGTGGCTTTTCTCTGTTTGTTTATTCATTGGTCCAGCAGTTTTTCATTTGAATAGTAGTGAGTTTCATCAATCTTTTCCTTTGTGACTTTTTTCTTTTTTTTGGTGTTGTTTAAGAGAATTTGGTGCTAATAGCTCATGGAGATATCCTGCCATATTTTCTTCTGAAAGTGAAAGAATTTTGCTTTTCACACTCAGTCCGAGAAGGTACCTGGGCCAGCCCAACACTGTCTTAATTATAAAAGCTCTAGGTATTCTGGGTTCTGGTGGACAGGCTGGAATCCGCAAGCACTAGGCTCACCATGGGGAGCAGGGGGTGTAGTTTGCACTTTATCGTAGGATTTATCACAGGAGTCCGTGCCCAGAGGAGGCCTGGGACACTCTGGGGAGGGGTAGGTAGCAGTGGGTGGGGTGGGGGTGGGTAGCTAGAGGGAGGGAGGGGGACATGCAGTGTGGTAGGCGCCCCAGGAGGACCATCTGAGTGGCCCCTGAGCGCAGCAGCTCCTGGGTTGGCCCGTGTAGCCGTGTCCTGGGGGTGTCCTCGCTGGGCCTGTGGGTGGGGGTCTGGGTGGGTGAGGGCATCTACTTCTGGGGCTGCACTCTTACCAGCGTGGGGCCTCGGGCGCTAGCGAAGCCCATTGGGAGCAACAGGTCACAGGGGTCCAGCGGCTCTTCCGGGACGGTCTGCATGCAGGGCGCAGCGGCTCTCGTGCTGGTGGTCATGGGTCTGGGTTCTCTGTCCACGGCCACGACCAGAAGGACCCTCTGCACCTGGCAGAGTGCTGGGCACGTGTCTGGCACTCAACAAATACTGGTGGTTTAGCAGTTTCTATGCAGGATTTTAAAGGACTATTTGTCGGCTGTTTTCCTGCTGCACTTCACGCCCATGTGTTGGGGTATCTGTGGGGACGAGGCCTTTTCTGGGCCCTGGCGCCCGGCCAGGTCCAGCTGGCTGCGTGGTTTCCCAGAGTGGCCAGCAGGGGGCGCCGCAGGACCGGCCACCGCCCAGCAGGGCTGCTCTGGCTCTCAGGCCTGGACCTGCTTGTCAGGAGAGGAGAAACCGGGATCGTGGGGCAAATGCCAGGCGCCCCGTCTTCCAGGCCCTGAGTGACCGGCCGCCAGGGATGCTGGAGGAACCCGTCTCCTCCCTGTGTGGACACAGTATCCCGTAGGAGAGGGCTCCAGGCTGACACCCAGGATTCCTCTGTAACTGGATTTGGGGGCCCACTGGAAGTGTCCCCAACCCCTCGGGCCCTCTGATGGTGGTCTCAGGCCCTGCCCGGCACACATAGTGCTGGGCGCTGAGAGCCGCCGGCCCACCTTTAGGGCAGCTCCACTGTCCCGCTGTCCCGACCCATTCATGTGCAGCTGGGCTGTGGGCAGAGGCAGGTGCCCTCCCTGCCCAGAGGAGAGAGCCAGGGCTGGGTGGGGAGGCGGCGGGGGCATCCCTGGCATCCCGCCATCACCACTGGGGGCTGGAGAGAGATGGGGGTACTGCGTCCATGGGAGCACAGGGTGAGGGGTGGACATCCTCAGCCTGACAGCCCTTGGCAGACAGTAGAACCCCCTCCCCACCCAGACTTAGCAAAGCACGAGGGCCCCCCAGTGGTGACCCTGCCCCTCTGGCAAGAGGACCCTCTCCCCTCAGGGCCGTCCTCCACCAACTCTGGCCCCCTGTCCCCGTCCCCTCTGCTGGGCCTGGGCTTGCAGCTAACATCGCGTCTGTGGACCTCTCTGGATGCAGCTTAGCACGTGCCTCTCCCATGCCAGGCACTGCTCAGGCAGCAGCAGGGGAAGGAGGCGGGTCAGACGGTGCAAACACCCCTTCCCGCCTCAGCCTGGCCTGGGCGCTCTTTCATGGCCTGGGGTACTGGGCCCTGAGGGGATGATGGGTCTTGGGCCGTGAGGATGGGGATGGTCCTGTCAGCAGAGGGATCAGCTGGTGAGAGGAAGAACTGGAGCAGATAAACACTGTGGGGGATGCGGCGAGGGGACCACTGTCCCAGGGAAGCCTCCTCCCCTCCTTGAACACATCTGGGCAGGAGGCAGAATCCTTCCATTTCCCTCTCACTGTGTATTTTTAGTTAAAGATGCTCACGCTGAGATTACTGCTCTTTTCACAGTTGGCATTAAAGTGCAAAATAAGTCTCAAAGATCTTAAGTCACAGGTTATTTCTTATACAAAAGCCCCTTGGGTTTTCGCTGTTTGGTGATGTGGGAAGGCGTGAAGGGGACCCCCACGTGGGCTCAGGGGTGGGGGGAACAAGAGCCAGGTCCGTGTGTCTGAGTGCTGTGTACCTGCACACGTGTGTCTATCTGTATCCCTCCCTTGGGGCTTCATGTCCGGTCCTGGGTTTGAGGAGGCGACATGGGGTAGGTCTGTGCCCCCGTGGGCTCCTGCCCTGGCTGTCCAGGTGCAGAGCTGGGCGAGGACCCAGGTCTTGGATCCAGGTGTTGGGAGGCACCGGCCCGCTCTGCTCCTCTCGGGGAGGATGGCTCCGGTGCTCCCTGACCTTGACCTTGGGCATCTTGCCTCATCTGTAAAATGGGTCACCGCTGACACCCCGCCGCAGGGATGAGTGTGGAATAAGATAGTCTGCAAGGAGCCCGGTGCAGTGTGAACAAACTTCCTTGACTAGTGTTTTCCATCCCTTGGCCCCCTAACCACACTGGCGAGTCAGCCAACGGTGGGCCGGCGGGGCCCCTCCTCCAAACACCCTGCAGGCTCGCCGTTCATGCCGGGGTTTGTCAGCACCCTCCAGGCCCACTGGGCATCTCCTTCGCTCTGTGGGGATGATTCTGACCCTAGTGGAGGTGTCTTTAGGGTGGGGGGGAGTCCAGGTGATGGTGCAGCCTGGGCTGGTACCATCATTACCCCCAAACCTCAGTCCCTTGGGACACACAGGCCTGGCAGGTCTCCCTCTTTTGCAGCGTCTTTCTACTCTTGGGGTTGTTTGTTCTTGACATTCATTTCAAAATGGTTTTTCCTAAACATGTGGAGGGAGCGGGGAGAGAAAAAGGAACCTCAGCACGGACGGTGTCCCCGCCACCCTCCTGCATGCCGTCCACGCACACAGCACTCGGGACGAGGCTCGGCTCATTCAGGATATTTTATTTTCGTAAAGTAGACAATCTCGGACTTTCGTGCGATCGCCAGCTCCTCTTTCCCTCTCGACATCCCTTAAAGTCCTTGGCTGTAACTCCTCACACCAACCTCGGGCTCAGGGTACCAAAGGCCGAGAGGAGGTTTGGCAAGGGCTCTGGCGGTGCCTTCGTGTTTGCACACGGCCCTCAGCCAAGGTCATCCACGTGGCGGTGGCGGTGGCAGTGCCCCGGGCCCTGGGCAGGAAGGGCCTCCCTCAGGCTGCGAGGCGGCCGAGGCTTCACAGGAGTCGAGGCTGCCCTCTGGCCTCCCTTTCCTCCACTTGCAGAAAAGCCACAGGTAATTTACTCTTTAAATACCAAGACATTTAGCTATTGTTCGTTCGCTCCTGGGTGAAGGACCTTCTTTAAATACATCACATTTATTTTCTGAAAGAAAAACGAAGCGGAAACCGCACCAGTAACAACAGGACGCTGCACGGGCTTATGTACAACTCGGCGTCGAGGCTGCTGCCGGGCACAGAGGGACAGACTTGTCCAGGTAACAATTTTACACTCAGCAAAGCCAGACACAAAAAGGACCACCCGAAAAAAAAAATAGGTTTTGAAAATCTGCATTTAAAAAAGAATACTCAACTGCATTGGAAATTTTCTGTATTTCTGCGAAACACCACGAGATTTGGCCAAAAAAAAAAAAAAGAAAAGAAAAAGGATGTCAGAGGAGAAAAACCAGGTTTCGGTTTATAAAACGTCCGACTCGTAGAAGAAAAGCTGGCGCCCAGCTCGCCTGGTCTGAGACAAGTTGCGCCACGCGTGTCACCATGTGGAGTTTTGCTGCATATTCTGAAGCGGTTTAAAAAGAGCTGTGAGTGGCCGGAGGGCTGGTCAGTGCTGTCGCAGGCCTGGTGCCCGGTCCCAGCGCGCACGTGGGGCGGCGTGGCCCCTGCTCTGGGTCTCCTCCCAGGTAGCCGGCCGCCCCTCCCTGTGGTCCCTCGGACCCCCATGCAGAGTGGGGCCACGTCGGGAAGGCAGGGTTATGTGGCAGGAGGGGCTCGGGGTGGACTTGGTGACAGCTCCTCAAGTCTTCACAGGACCTCAGCTACGCGGGGAGCCTGCTGTCTGCAGAGCGTGCGCGTGTGTGTGCGTGTGTGTGCGCAAGTGTGTCTACTTACCTAGCGATCTATCCGTACATATTCATGTTTGCGGAAACGTGGGGGCCGAGGAGGCGGGGCGGGGGACACGCTCCGGGCCCCCGTTTTCTGCCCCCGTGCTGGTCACCAGCGCGGGTCGGGGTGTGATGCCCCAGTCTCGCCACAGCCGACGCTGGCTCCTCAGCAGAGGCCGATGTACTTGAGGTTGTTCTGGATGATGACGTCGGTCACGGCATCAAACACGAACTGGATGTTACTGGTGTCGGTGGCACAGGTGAAGTGGGAGTAGATCTCCTTGGTTTCCTTGTTGCGGTTCAGGTCCTCGAACTGCCGCTGGATGTAGACGGCGGCCTCCTCGTAGGTGTTCTGGCCGCTGTACTCGGGGAAGCACACGGTGAGTGGGATGCGCCGGATCTTCTGCGCCAGCAGGTCCTTCTTGTTGAGGAAGAGGATGAGGGAGGTGCTGACGAACCAGTTGTTGTTGCAGATGGAGTCAAAGAGGCGCAGGCTCTCCGCCATCCGGCTCTGGGGGGGGAGGGGGGGCGGTCAGCACGGCCTGGCCCTGCTAGGCCCAAGAGCACCCTCCCCGCCAGGCCCCAGCTGGCCCTGTGCTCTCCGACTCCGCTGGCCCCCTCTGGCCCCCGTGGTCGATGACAGCACGTGGCTTCGAGGCTGCCGGCTGGGGCCCCGCGCCTGCACGGGCAAGCCCCGCCTCCCATGGGGGCACCGTCGCTGCATCCCCCGCAGGCAGCATGCGGGCAGCCTCCCCGGCAGTCAGCTCCGCCTGCTGGGGTTTGGCTGGCCCCGTGCCTCCATCCTGCCAGGCAGGGCATCAGTCCTCACTGGAGTCCGCGAGGGGGAGGCCTGTGTTCACGAAAGCAAGGGTGCAGGGCAGAGCTGGGCAGGCCTGGCCCCTGCCGGCGGTGTGCTCACTCAAGGCCACGTGGAGGATCCCGTGGCCGCCCCACCCCCACCAGCACAGAGGACGCGAGGACGGCGGCCAGGAGGCACCGTGACCACAGAGCGTGGCCCTGGCCCTCTCTACCTCCCCTTGAGGACCGTGACCCTGCCGTGGAGCCTCTGGGTTTTCAAGGAACCCAGGGCCCTCGTCTGACTCCCACGCACAACTGACCGTCCTACTTCTAAAGGGACTCCTGCTGCTGGTGAAAGCTGCCCAGTGTTTGAAAGTAAAATGAATGAGATGAGCGTCCCAAGTGTGGGGCCAGTGTAGATCGGAGGTATCGGATTTAAGGACTTTTCTGACGATGTGGTAACAACAGGGAAGCTGCAGCTGGTGCTGATGGGTGGACACAGGCACCGGCCTGCTCCACCCTCACACCTTCCTATCCCCATTCTGCAGATAAAGAAACTGAGGCCCGGAGAGGCAGGAAATGTGCTCTAAGTCCCACAGCCAGGAGCTCTAGGCTTGCTGCTCCTCCAAGGTGGACAGGCAGTGCTGCTGGCCCCAGGGTGGCAGTGCCCGGGGGAGGCCCCACGAAGCCCTGCTCTCCCACAGAACCTGCCTTCTCTCAGATACATGGTCTGACAGCATCAGTGCTGAGAAGGAACCACCGCCCCCACCACAACGTAGACATTGCCTCCAGGTCCTGCACTCCACCGGGGAGGGCCCGTTTCCAAAACCCACCCTGTGCCTTCTTTAGAACAAGCTCAGGAATAACAGATGCCCTGAAAGTGAGTAGCCTCAGGTCTTGGGTGTGTGTGGGGTGGGGTAAGCCTTCTGCAGAGAGAAACAGGATGCAGGACCCCCAGGTGTGCCTGGAGGAGCGGACGACGTTACACACGCAGTTAAGTGGTGGTCCAGGAATGTTACATTCTACTGGGTAGTAATTAGCGCTAACGGATTCCCGGAAGCTGCGTGGTAGGGACCAGCAGAGCTGTCATATCTCATGGGAATGACGTCATAATCAGACGCTGTGCTTCTGACCCCAGATTTCACATCAGATAAATAATAGATGTGGCCATTAGCATGTATTCATTAATCCACTGAGCAGACACTTGCTGAGCAGGCTCTGAGGGCCGCCAGCAGGTCCCAGATCTCGCGCCGGTGACGGGGCCCCAGAGACGAGAGGCCAGTGGCCAGGCCAGGCCAAGCCCTGGGTGTGGAGTGGCGTTCAAGGATGGGTGGGCAAGCGTGGAGTGGGGCCAGGCAGGGGTGCTGGGATGAGCATCTGCACAGGGCCTGGGCCTGCCTCCATGTACCCTGCTAGGTCACTGGCGGTGAGAGCCAGGTGCCTCCCGCATCCAGGCCAGCTGCTCCTGCTGAAACAGTGCACGTGTGCCGAGAGGGGTCGGTCCTCCAGGGCATGTGTGCGTGGGAAGAGCTCAGCTGCATGTCCTGCGTGGAGCAGGCCCCAGGGCCCCGACAGGCTGCGTCTGCCCTTCCTGCTCAGAGCACCCCAGGCTGACTTCAGACCCCAGGGGCCGGCCCCTCTACCCCACAGACGTCCCTCCGAGCCTCGCCAGGCAACAGAGGGCAGAGGAGGCTGGCAGGACGGGCACTGCTGTGCGGCCTGAGCAGGACAGACAGACGCCCCTCGTGTCCGGCCCTTGCCCACACCTGGGGCTCCTCTTGCTCTCCAGGCAGGTGGGGCTCAGGTTTCCCTGTTCCCTCCCTCTCCCTTGGGACAAACCGTGGGGACCCACACAGGCCATCCTTTAGGCGGGCAGCGCTCAGGGAGCCCGTGGGAGGCACTGACTGGCCGGGCTGGACAAACACAGGAGCCTGGGAGCTCCACCTGCTCTCCCCCAAAGCCGCTGGGTGAGCACGGTGAAGGGGGCACTGTGTCCCGGGACCCACCACTCAGAGGTCCCTCAGCCAGGAGAGGAGCCGTCCCAGAAGGCACTAGGCGGGCAGGGGGAGCTGGAGCCCCTTGGTGCTACCACCACTGCTGTGCAGGCTCCTGGAGCCAGAGCAGGAGCCCGAGCATGGGCGCGCGGGCCGAGCAGCACGCTGACACCTGAGTCACAGATCACTGAGAAAGGAACGTGCTGTTTTGAGCTGTAACTCTGGAAACTGTGAGAAGCACGCACAACAGTGTGCGTACAGGAGGAAGGCGCAACGGGCAGGGCCTCCCCCAGGGCCCCCTCCCCGTTTGGCTCGCCCTCCGTGGCCTCCTCCACGACTCCTCTTCCCAGCCCCGCACCCCGGCGCCCCTCCTGCCGCACACGTCTGGGGTGCTCGGGCACCAGGATGGAACCCCAGTCCCTCGGTCTGCGTTCAGGGCCTCCCTGGTCCTGAGGGTGTGCTCAGCCTGGGGGCCAGCTGTGGCCCCGTTCTCCCCGACGCCTCCCTGGCACCCGGTTCTGACTCTACCCACTTGGTGCTGTGGGTCACAGGGTTGGGCCCCGTCCTCGTGTGGTCCACTGGGCCCTGGGGTGAAGGAAGCTGGGGCAGCTTTGGAGTCACCGGACTCTGCCCATCATGCCTTGCCTTGCCATGACTTCCACCAGCCTGACGCAGACATCCTCTCGCTGCGAGCCGGGGAGGCCACCCACCTCACACAGGGGATGGGGCCCTGGACAGGCGACTCCCAGGGCTGGGTGAGGACCCCGTGTCTGCACCAACCCCAGCGCTCCCCCAGCAGGAGGCCCTCCACGCCCTCAGCTCTGCAGCTGCTCCTCCCAGGAGAAAATACCCCACGACTGCTTGCCTGCGATGCCACCCAGGGCTCTGGTGCCCACCCAGCTCTCTCCAGGAGCTGCTCACAGTGAGAAACATCGTGTACAGAGATGACACAGAGCAGACGATTCCCACCAGAGGCCTGGGCAGCGGTGGCGATCCCATGCTCGGGAACGGGCAGGGACCAGTGATTTGTAACAGCACACGTCAGACCCTGGGAGGCAGCCGGACAGTCCCCAGGGTGTCGCGCAAGTCATTTCTCAGCCATTTGCAGAGAAAGCTCCTCCTTGGACACGTCCGAATACACTCAACCTCACCGAACAGACTGGACTCTCCCCAGGGGCTGCAGCTCGTGACCCCCCTCTGAGGGGCTTCCAGCTTGCTGCTCGGAGACTGGAATCTTTGCTAAGTGCCAAGCTCAGTGGTGGAGGCCTTTACCCTGAGCACAACCGCCACGTGACAGCACCCGTGGTGGCCTGGACCAGACCGGCTCCTGGAACATCCTGAGGAGGCCCGGGCTGGGGCGCGAAGGGGAGCCTCGGCCCCGGTCCCCCATGAAGGCTCCCCTGAGTTACGAAAGGGCAGGCGTCCCTGTTATGGGTACAGATTTGCGGCCTGGGGTTCGCTCTCACCACCAGGGCTCGCTGAACCTTGGACAAGTCCTTTCTCCTCTCCCGGCCTCAGTGTCCTCATCTGTAAAATGGGGACGATCACGGCACCCAGCACCAGGACTGCTGCAGGAGCAACACAGTGTTGGTTTGAGAGGAACCAGGTTTGCTGGGCCTTGGCCTGTGGCTGCCTTCCCAGCAGACAGTCTGCATGCCACTCACTGCCGGCGCCCTGGCACTGGGGTGACCTCATCTCCTCTTGTCCAAGACCTGCCCCCCTCCCCACCGGCACAGAGCCTCTGTGGGAGGTGGGATGGAGAGGGAGGGGGCCGGACTCTGCAGACCTGGCTCAGCTGCCATCCTGAGCCCCCAGGGCCACCAGCACCTCCCTCCAGGCTGCTGGCTCCCAGCTCTGCCTGGTTCCTCTGCTCTGGGGGCTCCATAACTGCTCAGCCTGGAGACCCAACGGCTGCCCAGAACCTGTGACACCCACTCAGCCCCTCGCTCACTGCTGCAGGGGCACAGGACAGCACCGATTGCCAGGCGAGCACCCATTTCCTTGATCTAATAGGCCAAGAGGGCTGCCTTTGGCTTCCTCGCGGGCTGGCCGGCGGGCACTGGCCCCAAATGTGGACGCCCAAGTCCAGCCCTGCACTCTGCAAAAGGGGAGCACGGGTTCCCCAACAGGCAAGGGAGCCACCTGAACGCTGACTGCTCGGCTCGCCCTGGGCACAGCAGAGGCTCCAGTCCCAGACCTCATAAAGTGCTGGTGATGTCAAGGTTTCAGCCCTTCCCAGAACCGGCCCAAACCCCAGGGCCCGGGAGACCCGGAAACCCCAGCCCGCCGGCACGCCAGCAACCTTCACCGCTAGGCCCGCACCCCCCGCCCCTCCTCAGCCTCCGTGGGCAGAGGCGCTCCAGGCGCCCTTCTGGGTGTGAGGAGGACGGAGGAGAGGTGAGTTTGTGGAGTGGCCAACGAGGGCCAGAACCCCTGCTCTGCCAGCCGCCAGCTCCTGTTTGTCTGAGGCTCAGTTTCCTCACCCGTACAGCACGGTCTGTTAGGGATCCTGCTCACGAGGCTGGGGGCTAAAACGTGACGCTTCTGGGAAGTTGAGCCTCCATACCGGGCACCCGTGACCAGAGCGGCCGTCACGGCATGACTCAGAGATGAAAGGGGAGGTGGCCTGGAGCAGGGGCCCTGTGAGGCTAGGACGAGGCAACGGGAAGCCAGCCACGGCCAAGGCCTGGGGCCGCAGCGGGCAGCCGGCGGGGGAAGAGGATGCAGCAGGGCTGGGCCGTGGCGCTGGCTCGGCTCTGTCCCGCCCTGGGACTCAGGTTGCTCGTCCCTAACACGAGTTCTCAGTTCCGTTTCGGCCTGGGAAGCCCAGGTCCGCCTGTTGTAGGAGCGCCTGGAGTGTTTGTTCTTGAGAACTGCGAATTTACCTTTAAACGCTGGAAGCAGAGCTGGGAGGCCGGGCTGAGGACATGAATGAGCTCCATTCACCACGATGGTGCCAGCCCTGAGGCTCAGCCTCCAGGCCCCGCCCGGGCAACGGTGCCAGGCTCCACGGGCGCCGAGGGCGGGACCGGGCAGCGAGGCCTCCTGGCAGCACCCTGGCTGCATGGGCCAAGGGGGAGGGTCCAGCCGGGGCTGGGTATCGAGCTGGCACCTTCACAAGGTAACAGCCAAGCCTCTGCTCCCTCTGTGGTGGTGTGGCTCGAGGGGTGCGGAGGCGCGGCTGACCCAGCGAGCGGCACATCCCAGAGGGAAGTCTGGGGTCGTCCTCTGTGCGGTGCTGACTGCCCTCCCCACCTCCACTGCCCGGGAGGCAGGTGAGGCCCGGAGCCCTGTGCTCCGGGCCTGGTGGGTGGGAGGAGCCCCCGAGACCTCCCTGGCCCAGCCTGAGCCCTGCCGGGGGAGCCGGGCTTGGACATCCCCAGCCTTCTCCAGCGGGGAGAGGGCGAGTGGGCCCTACCGTGACACCCAGGTCCCGAGGTCCGGGCAGGTGCACAGGGGTGGGGGTGGTGGGGACTGTGTTAGATGCACCTGCAACTGTGGAAAGGTGTGAAGATGGGATTGCACCTCCAGAGTAAAACCCCTCCGAGGACGGCACTGGTCGCTCAGGGAAATAGCTTATTCTTTGTCGCCAAAGAAGTGGGGGGCTGGTCGTTGTGGGTGAGAGAGGGGTGTCTTTATCTTCATGCAAAGCTGCAGAGAAGTCTAGTGTGGCCTGGGGGTGCTCAGGGGGCCCTGCTGGGAGGTGCCTTGGGCTCCGCGGGGAAGAGGCCGGGCCCAGCCCTCAGGCTGCCCCGTGGCTCGAAGCCCTGAGCCCCCCACTCGCCCACCGAGGGTCCTTATCCTTCCGGAGCCTATTTCCCTTTTGGGGCTCCAGCTTGTCTCGGGTCGTGGGGGTGGCTCAGGGGAGCAAGGCCCTGGCTTGCGTCTGCCCTTAGGCTGCGGGGTGCAGGCAGGAGGGCTCCCTGGGAACAGGGTGGGGTGGCAAGCAGCAGTGCAACAGCCCCAGACTGAGCTGGAGGCCTCGGGCAGCGAGGCAGCATGGCCGCGCTGTCCTGGCAGAAGCCCAGTGCAGAGCCGGTGCGGGAGATGACTCAGACCTCCACTCACGCCCGCAGGGATGGGAATGGGACGTTCGGGCCTCCCCAGGCAGCCCTGGCTCCCCACTGTCACCAGAATCTGTGTTTCTCCACACACACACACCCCCACCCCCAGTATCGCGTCCCTCATTGGAAGTGTTTGCAGGAGGGCAGGGCCTGTGTGCTTGACTCACCCAGGCCTGGATGGAGTCACTACAGCCCTGTGCAGACAAGAGAGCAGATGTGGTGGTGGTCCAGCGCCCACAGGGAGATGCAGGCGAGAAGGCCTCAGAGCTGCCCTCTGCGCTGGCCAGCGCAGGAGTGGGGCAGCCCCTCGGGCCCTTCCTAACACTGAGAGTCTGTGACAGCAGCTGCTCCCCTCCCTTGGTTGAGCTTATACTCAGACACTCAGCATGCAGTTTCCATGGCAACCGGGGAGGAAGCCTCCACCCTCGGGCCTCGTACAGCAGCACAGCAACACAGACCGAAGGCAGGAGACGCTCCATCTTTGAGCTGGGCCAGGTGTCCCTCTCCACAGGGGCACACAGGCCCAGCCCTGGCTGGCTGGCCAGACCACACTGTCCATCACTGTCTACTTCTTGGGAGTGGGGGAGGGCCTCCAGGTGTTGAGGGTATCTCACTCTCCCTGGCCGGCAGGGCAGTGGGCAGGGAAGAGGGGAGGTCCTTCTGGTACCGGCTCCTGCCTGCAGTGCCCTGGGTGGGTGGCACTCCCAGTGGGAGGGGCGGGGGTGGGACTGTTACCGAAGGATGGTGCCTCGCCCTCGACAGCTGCCCCTGGAGGCTCTGGGCCTTGCTCCTCCTCTGCGCGGAGGCTGCTGTGATGTGCAGAGAGAGGTCCAGCTCTCTGCTCCTCTCAGAGCAGTGGCTGTGAGGGCTTCTCCCCACATCCCCGTTTATGGATGTGGAAATGGGGGCTGTGAGGGCCAGCCTGGCCTGCCCAGGCCCCTCTGCCCCAAGGAGAGCTTCCGATGGCCACAGCCACCCCTTGGTCCTTGCCATCCCCATGCGGCTCCTGGCCTCAGGCAACGGGGAGGTGCCTGGGGACAGAGCTGGATGACCGGGGTCAAGTCCAGACCAACCTGGTTAGCGCTCCTCACTTCTTCCTCCCACAAGCCTAAGTGCTGACCGCGCCAGAATGGAGAATTGATTAATGAGGCTAATGGATCGATGAGCCCCTGACTGTCCCCGGGGCTCATCTGCACGGGCGGCACAGAGTGGGTGGTGCCGCAGCCTGTGCGGGGGCAACAGGGCGAGCTGGGGGTGCTGCCGCCCACCCCCTGCTCTCTCTGGGGTGGGCAGCGTTCCCCCTCGGCTGCCCAGGGTCAGTGCACCCATTCCTCAAGTCTGGGCCCTCGAGCCCACGGAGCCACACTGCCCCTGCACCCTGTGGGCCCTCGGGACACCCAGGCCAAGATCGACTGGCACGGCCCTGCCGCACAGGCAGCTCACTCCCCGTGCCCCTCCTGCCGCCGCCTTCCCCTCCACCAGGCACAGCCACGGCGCTTCTCGGCACCCCGTCCCCCTTCCAGTCCCTCAGCATGTTCCTACCCCACCCTCTCGTGTCCCTGGGACCTCAGAGGCCTCCCAGTGCAGGCCCTGATCCCCTACTCTGACCCTTGGCACCAGACGCCCACTCAACCAGCCCCACCCCCCATCTTCTGTCTAACCCCCTTTCTCCCTGGCTCACTTCAGCTTTAGGGCTCCCTGGGTGATGTGAGTGGGTCAGGCTGAAAGGAGTGGGGGCCTGAGCGAGGAGCCCTGAGGCAGCCCCACCCCAAGCCCCCATGGCTGCCTCGGCTGGCCTTGGACTTGACCTCACCCAAGAGTCTCAGGTCCTGCCGACCAGGAGACGGCAGTTATTCTGGGCTGTCGGGAAGTGAGTCACGGTAGAAACGTGGTCGACAGGCAGTGACAGGAAGCTGGAGGCCCAGCATCCCTACCACCGACACCGGCGTCCAAGATCCAAGCCCGGCCTCGCCCGGCACCTTTCCCTGGACGTCAAGCAGTCACCCTCGGAAACAGAGAGAAGCAAGGGGCAATCCTGGCTTAAGAGAACTGAGGCCCTAGGGGCGGACACGTGTGCACTGACCACCCAGTGCCAAGCCAGCAAGCTGGGGCAGGTGGCATGGAGGGAGGGCACTGTCTGGCTGCCTCTGCCAGGGGAGGCAGTACCCACGAGTGGACACAACCCCCCGACAGAGGCCAGGGTCCCGGAGTCGGGCCATCGGCTCTACCTGCAACTGTCCAGTTGACGGCACCTCCAGCCACACCTGGAATCTCCTTCCCACCTCTCCCTGCCTCTGCTCCGTGTCTCTGCAACCTGGGGTCACTTCGCTGCCCTGTGCATAGCCCTCCAGCAGCTCCCATCCCAGCGGGGTGACCCAGCACCTTCTGCCTGGCCCCAACTCATCCCCGCGTGGGGCCTTCACCAGGCTGTCCTCCCCTGGGTCCCGGCGGAGGGGTGGGCTCTCAAGGGCATCCCTGAGCCTCCCTGAAGTAGCCAGTCGCCAGCTGGAACCCTTCTGTTGATTTGCTGTGGCTTTGAGCACCACCACCCGGTCTGCGGGGGCTGCTCTCTCCAGCGCCCGGCAGGGTGAGTGGTCTGCTGGCCGCGGGGCCACGGCAGGCAGGGCTGGATGGTGCGGGATGTAGGTGGTCGGTAAGGCGGCCGTGTGCAGGGGTTACAGTGAGAGGACGCCGGGCGTCGCGTGTCCTGCCTGTCCAGGTGGTCGGACCTGGCCACTGGGGAGGGGCCTGCCTGCGCCCCCAGCCTCCCCTCCTCCCAACCAGGACCCTGACACTTGGCAGCGCCGGGCCTCCCCCGCTCCCCGCAGCAGGCTCCGTGCCGTCCTGGCCCTTCGCCGGCAGTGGCCTGTGTCCCTTCTCGCCTCAGCGCCATCGTGGAGCAAAACGAGGGTAAAAAGGGTTTACAGGCAGGTGCCCTTCTGGCTTTAAAACCATCAGGAACCCCCTGACCCGCCGGGGATGAAGGCTCGGGGTTCATCTTCCTCCCCCAAACTCCGGGGTTTGTGCGGCGACCCCAGAACCGACTCCACTGTGTGTCCCCGTCGGTGCCCCAGCTCCTGCTGCCCTGACCCCTGGCCTCCGCGCCACCTGCAGACGAGCAGCCCGAGGGGCCGCGGAAGTCGCGGCCAGAGTGTGGAAATTAGCGAGCAGCACAGAGGAATTAGTGCTTGGGGCGGTGCATCTCGCGCCCCACAGTCCTGGTGCTCACAGCCCTTGGCCCCCCTCCCCAGGCACGAGAAGGGGGCTCAGCAAAGGACAACCGCCTCTCGCCTCCCAGGGGCCAGCTTGCTGCAGCCCAGGTGGGGGCAGGAGGAGGCTCAGCCCTGCAGGCCTTGGGCCAGTGACAGATGGGGCTTCACTGGGGTGGGCGTGTGTTCCGACGGGTCCAGAGGTCAGAGGCACCGTTTGTCCGCTGCCCCCCATCGAGTGACAGCTGTGGCGCTCGTAGTAACAGCGCCGGCCAGGCCCGCCACTTCAAACAGTAGGGCTGTTTAAACAAGATAACAGGCTGCGGGGAAGCTGTGCTCGGGCCCTAATGGCCTGAAACCCATCCTGAACCTGCCAGGAACAGCGGAAGCTCAGCCTCGGGCCACCTCGCCTGACGCCACCTGTCCCCACCCCAAGCTCAGCACCCACCTTCTCCAGGCAGCCTGTTTGTGGGTCCCCAGTCTCCCAAAGTATACGGCTCAGAGGGGGCTAGGGTGACCCAGAGTAGTAGCAAGTGTGGCAGCCCGCCTGGGGCTTAGAGGTTTGTGTGCAGGGTCCGTGACAGCACCTGAGGCCCAGCCTCTTTTCCCTGCCCTCGTCCTCCCACCCGGACATCTGCCCCCGGAGAGGAAGGACCGCGCCCTGGGCCCCACCGTTTCCCCACAGTGCCCGGCACGGGGCTGGGACCGGGGTGTGTCAGGACGAGTGTGCTCCACCGAGCGCCCCCCTTCCACTGACACAGCCATGCTGTCCCCGGCGTGCTGCGAGTTCTCAGGAGCCAGACAGCCCAGATGGACCAGAGGTGGACACATGATGACCCCGGGGCCACACAGGCAGGTCACTGCCCCACCCCAGCACCAAAACACGCTCATGCCCTGGCTGGGGACTTTGCCCACCTGACCGAGCTGTCCCCTGGGAGTCTGTGTGGCCAGCCAGCCCCTGCACCCCAAACACACATCATTCTTCTGCTCTCTGCTCTCACTGAGACTCAGAATCAATGACCGACAGGATCTCAGAGCCAGAAAGGACCATTCCTGATCCCACAGGCGTCCCGTAGAGCCCCGGGCAGGTGGGACGAGGGCAGTGGGCATCTCGTAACTTTGGATGGGGGGGGGGACTAAGTTAGAATTGACTCCCAGCTTCCCAAGGCCACACTTGGAGCACTTGCTCTGCAAGGGCTGGAGCTCCTGTGTCCTGCTCCCAGCTCCCCATGTCATGCCCAGGCCCAGGGAGGAAGGCTGGCAGCCTAGGATGAGGTCCGGGCTCTGGGTCCCACCTCCCCCCACCTCATCCGCCCACCTCCCCCCACCTCCAACCGCTCCTGCTCCCAGGGAGGATGTGTCTTCTAAAGCCCCAGTCCTTCCAGTCCTTTTCAGCTTCAGCTGAAATGAGAACTGTTTTCTATTTGTTTTTGTGTTAAATCTTGCTGGCTTGATCCAAGCCCCCCTGCTGTCAGTCACTGACGGGAAATTAGCAAACAGCATGATGCAAGTGCGCGCAGGCCTGGCCTGGCTTGCAGACCATCACTGCCACCACGGGAGGCAACGGCAGTGCAAACAGCCCTCCTGGGACCAGACTGAGGACCCCCTGGGCCCCAACACCCTTGCCTAACACTGTTCAGCAAGATGGAGCTTCTGCACCCCTGGGCACAGCCCTGGGCCACCCCTCCTGCAGGAAAGGCTGGAGAGCCATGGGCAGCAGGTGGCCAGTTCCTGCAGGGACACGAGAAGCTGGGGACAGGGCGGGGGGGGGTGGGTAGACATCTCAGTGGGGAACCTCTGCTTGTGGCCAATCAAGATGGATTTCAGAAATGCTCATCCTTAGGAAGTAATATTTGGGCCACTGCTGCCCGTTATAACCCTGGCTTCTCCATCAGCAGGGGGTCGGGGCTGGGCAAGGGCAGTCTTCCGGGGTCTCAGCTCCATTGAGAAACTGATCAAAGTGACAGAGCCTCTCTCAGGAAGGATGCCTACACGTGCTGTGCAGCCATACATTCGGGACGCGGTTTAGGGAATTCCGCAGGACCTGGGACCACGGCAGGGCCCTCGAGCCTGGGAACACTGCTCCTACCTGTGGAGCACCTGGCGCTTTATCCTGCCCCAGATGCTGTCAGTGTGGCTGACATACCCCACACCCTGCTAGGTACTCGGTGGCTGACAGCGTTCTCCCGGTGCTCGCCCTGGCCAGCACTGTCCAAGCCTCTCAGCCCCCTTTGCAGGTGAAGCGGGGGGATGAAGAAGCTGGGTGGGGCCCTGCTTCTGGTTCCTAAGTCCTTGTCTTCGCGTCACTGCCTCTTGAGTGGGTCCTCGAAACCTCACCCCCCCCCCCCAGCTGTGACCACCCGTATCACTCCCAGGGCTGGGCCAGCCCATCCCCCCAGACTGGCAGTACGGCAGGAGACACCAGGCCACGGGGTCACAGCAGCTGTGCCTGGGGACAGAGCACTGGGCAGGAGCAGGAACAAGGTTCGGGGGAAGGGCGTGCCAGAGGCCGGCTGGTCAGCAGCTCATGGCTGTGGTCTCACTGAATCCAGGCTGGAGTCACATGCAGTGTCTCCATCCATGTCCTCCACAACCATTGGGGACAGTAGGTTTCCCACCCCCATGGGCTCCTTGCTGTCCAGAAGAGACCTCCTGCCCTCCCTGGGCCCCACACCACTGCAGCAGGGGCTGGGATGCCCCGGGAGGAACATGTGCTGTGTCAGGGCTGGTGGTGCCCAATGCCAGGTCCCCTGGTCAGCTGTGCTACAAAAGGCCAGCCTGCTAGGTCTGGGCATCAGAGGAGAGCGTGGTGACAGTTCTGCCCAGCGCCTCCTCTGTCCTGGTTCAGTGTGGTCTCTGGCCTTGGTGACGCCACATCCTGATGCCCCAGGCTGTGCTGGGGGTGGGACTTGGCACCGGGACCTGGCCCAGGTGGCCCAGCTCTCCATGGCCCCCCAAAACCCCTCGGTACTGAGAGGCACTTGCAGTCTGGCTCTGGGAAGCCTGAGCAGGAATGGGGAGTGGGGGGCTGGGTGGTTGTCTCTTGTGAGAAGAACAGGAAATGGCAGGAGGGCACTGTGTTCCCCGCAGGCCTGTGTGATTCCCATAGCCTTCCCAGCCACCAAACCAGGCAGGGTGGCCCAGGCCACAGGGGAGGCCACGGGGCTGACCAGGGTCTAAGCTCCACTGCTGGGCATCCCCCTCCATCGGAGCGCCAGCCCCAGAGTCCCAGGCCCTGCAGGCACCAAGCACAGGCGCCTGGCAGATGTCAGAACTGCATCCTGTCCTTGAGCCATGGATCTGTCGTCTGGCTTTGCAGACAAGGGAGCCACAACTGGACCAGCTTGTCCAGCTGAGGACACACAGGACTGGGGCTGCATGTGGCTGGCCCCCTCTCGCCTCCTGAGGTCCTGTCTTTGGGCAGATGAGGCTGAAAGAGGAGCCGAGGGGGCGTCCCTGGAGCCGGCAGGCAGTAAACAAAGGGCCGGGGTGGGAAGCCGCCCAAGAACTACAGGTTGCCCCAGTCAGCTGTTCCAGACTGTTCTTTCCCCAGCGGCTGGTAGTTGGCTACAGAGCTGGTTTCCTGGAGCCTGAGACACAGGCCCAGAGGCTATGGCTTCTGGGGAACACGGAGCTGTGCCATGTGGCTTGGAGGCTCTGGGCCTCCTCAGCCAGGACGCCGTCAGCCTTCCCAGGGTCACCGAAGGCCCGAAAAGGTGTGTGGGTCTGTGGCCTGGGGCTGGCCTCAGCAGAAACCTCAGGACATGAGGCCCAGGGCCTCTGGGTGACTGTGGTTTTATTCATGAAATTAGAGCAAACACATGAGCTCAGAAGACACCAACTAGGGGTGATGAAGACAGGGTCAGGGTGAGCTGTGGCCCAGGTTCCCGGGCCAGCCTGAGTCGGGTCTCTGGATCTGAGGACATGTGTCCAGTGGGGAGCCACGTGCAGGGAACAGGGCCACCTTCTGCTCTATCCGGGGGGCCCCCCTCAGATGACCATGCTCCCTTCCCTAGCGGACTGTATTCAGATCTACCAAAACACTAGACTGTCAGAGCCAGAGGGGCCTGCGGGGGGGCGGGGGCGGTCCCCGAGTTCCGTTAGCACAGAAGCCTTTCTCGGTGTTGTTCAGGCCAGTTGTCTGTGCTGGTTACCGAGGGTCCCCCGTGGTCTCAGCCAGCTCCCTGGAGCCTGTTCTTGCGAAGTGGAGAAGTTGTTTTTCAGTTCTCAGATTATAGAAATCCCTTAAAACAATAATAATCTGCGTCTTAAAAACCTCTCTGGGTTCTGACGTGTGCGTAAGGAGTGGGGCTAATGCGCTCAGGAAATTAACTAACCCGCCGGCCTGGGCGCTGAGTGGGATGCGGGCTGGGGAGGTCCCTCTGCCCTGAAGCTCCTGGTAAGTGCGGGATACAGATGTTCCGCGGGGTGCAGGGACATTGAGAAGAGCAGATCACCTGGCAGAGAGGATGTGCGCAGACATGGGAGCTGCAGAGGCCCCGATGAGCCCTGGCAGCAACGTCTACCCCAGGCGGTGCTGGGAGTGGGGCTTGGCACCCGGGACCTCGCCCAGCTGGCCCAGCTCTCCATGGCCCCCCAAACCCCTCGGTCCTGCCTCTGTGGGCCGCCCCCACAGGCCCCACGACGCAGGCTGGACGCGCAAGGTCGAGCCCAGATTACCATCCCCACCTTCATCCCAATCTGTCCAGGCCCTGCTCCCTTCTCCCCTGCAAGGCGGTCTCTAGGGCAGGAGGCCCCCTGGGGTTCTCTGGACCCAGAGAGCTGCTGCACTGGGGTGCCTCGGGGCCAGCCACAGCCAGCATGGGGCCAGCGGATGTGGGTACTGGGGGAGCCACTCTAGCCTCCAGGGGTTGCTCAATGCGGTCCCCATATGACCTCAGGGGAGGAAGGGCCACAGTCGCCTCTGTCCCTCACTGCTTCCTGAACAAGCCCCATGGGGCCTGTCCTCAGGCGGGGACCCGGGAGGCCCGGCTGGAGCAGATTCGCACGTGAGTCCAACATGCTGACAGAGACATGGCAGAACCAGCCGGCTCCAGGCTGCTCCCCTGTGCAGAGGCTTGATTCTCGTGAATCTGCCCGGGGAGAGCATGAAGCCATCTGGCAGATGACCATTCGCAAGCAGGACGAACGTGAACAGAAAAGACAGGTGTGGTCACAGGGCCAGAGCAGGGAGGCGCTGGGGGGTCACAGAGGAGGCTGACAGCTCTTTAAAAGGATGCAGTCAGTGAACACTGTCATTCACCGATGAATGAGCCTGACGGGCAGGCCCTTCCAGCCCGGGCCCGGGGGTCACCGGCTGCAGGAGGCTGGTGAATAACATCTGGCTGGGGTGGGGGCCGGCTGTAGAGGCTGCCAACTTCCATGGTGTCATTACTCTCACCTGGCTGATTTTAAGCTACCAACATCATGTCAAACAGCTCACAAACTTCTTAAAAACGGAAAAATTGGCACTTGTGAGCTGGTGCTGGCCAGCCACTGCCCTCCAGTGGATGGGTGTGCTGTGCAGGTGGGGGCCAGCGCTGCCCACAGAGCGCCAATGGCGCCCCCCTCCTCCCTCCCAGGGCTGGTCCGTGACCTGGCAAGAGGCTGACCCCAACCTGCCTATGGGGGAAGGATCGCAGCCTCAGATCTGAGGGACACATGGACACCCCCATGCAGATTCCACCAGGGCATGTGGCAAAAGCTGTCGTGTGGGAGAGGTGGAGCGTGGACGGGGTGGGGGGGCACGTCCCACCTGCTCCTCTGTGTCCAGTGACAGCCTGTGCCTGGGGTGGGGGGGGCGCTCTAGTGACGTGGCAGGAGGTGGCCACCATGGAGGGGCGGGCACACAAGGATCTCAGGGTGAGGAGCGGGGCTGGAGGGAGGCCACACTGAGTGGCAGGTGGCCTGGCTGTCCTTCTGTCCTTCCGTCTAGCTGACCTCTGATGGAGGACCTATTCTGGGCACGAGCTGAGCACAAAGGGAGCAGGAAGCAGGAGCCCTTGGGAATGCCCAGTGTGACAGGGCAGGGAGAACGGAGGAAGTTGCCATAGAGAGGGGCCTTGTGCTCGGCTGCCCTGGGAGCAGGGGAGGGCCAGCTGCGGCTGCTGCCTCTCCACCCACCCTCCCCCTCGCCCACACGAGGCTCAGGGCCCACAGAGGGGAGGACCACATGGCCTCAGCCCCCTTAGGGCTGAGACAAGGGCCAGGCAGTGGAGCGAGGAACCCGGCTAGTGCCAGGGCCGGAGGAGCCCGCACAGAGGTGGGTACTGTTCACAAGCGCCGGCAGCGGCTCTGGGCCACCAACGATCCGGCTGTGAGTGCACACCTGGCCCCCTCGAGCCGCCACATGTCTCCAACACTTGGGAGGGGTAACAGGCCATAGAGAAAAAGGGCTGGGCTGAGCCTGGAGGGGGACGCCAGCGCGGGGAGCGCTCGGGGCCAGCTGAGCCCTGTGCTCGCTGCACCCGGTGTGAGAGGCCGTGGTGGCCCTGCCGGGGGCCTGGCCCTCTAGCTGCCTTTGCCTCCTGGCTCTGGTCCAGGAGGCCTCTGCTGTCCCAGGGGCAGCGTGGTTTGCAGAGGTCAAAGGTGCATGTGGCCCTGGCACATCACGAGACCAGAAGGAGCTGCTGGGGAGACCAGTGCCTGGTGGGGGAGGCTGGTGGCCTCTGGCGGGTCAATGGCACGCTTCTCTGGCTCTGTCCCGAGTCCCCACGGCACGGTTCCTGGAACTATGTCCTCCACCGGGTCGGGAGCAGGAGGCAGAGTGGGGACCTGCTCTGCTGGAGCTCCCTGTGGTCCCGCCACTGAAGGGGTGGGGGCTGCTGGGCCAGTGCCAGCCCTGATGGCCACTCAAGTTCCCCGAATCCTGCTCCCTGCCCCCACCCTGGGACCCATGATGAGTGATATCTGGGCCTCAGTGTCCTCATCTGCAAAGCTGGCTGGTTAAGGGCACTAAAGGGTACGTCAGGTCCCTTCCTAATCTAAGCCGGGTATCATCCACCTCTTGCATCTCCCACCTGTAACCACGTCCTTTGCACAAATGCCACCCCCTCTGTCACCAGCAGGTGACGGTCAGTTTTGCCGCAGACCCAGGCAGCACCATTTCGTGACACAGTGCCGTTCATCGTTACCACTGAAACGTGCTCCCTTTTTGGGCTGAATGACAAAGCACACTACCTGTAGGACAGCCTGGAGCAGCGCCCCTCCTCGGGCACACTGCACACACACGTTAAGGCCTGCGGCTGCACCCAGCAGGGGCACGGCAGGTATACAACAGGCGCACGGCAGGTATACAACAGGCGCACGGCAGGCCTGCTGACAGCTTCACCAGGAAAGGGCAGTGAGCGGGCCGCTGAGGGTGCTCCCGTGAGAACACTGACACCTCACAGCTGCCTCGTCCTCCCCTTCTGAAGGACCCCCCCACCATGCAGAGGCCATGGGTCCATCAGCAGGTGCGCTGGGCTGAGGCTGGGTGGCAGGTTGACAGCAGGGTGCTGGGGTCCCACCTGCCAGGTACTGAAGGGGGGGGGCTTCAGGGGCTGCCTTGTGGGGTGGGCGCCCAGGCGGGCCATGGCTGAGTTCCTCATCTTTCTTTACCCTGGGAAGAGGCCACGAGCCAGGCGGAGAAGGAAGTGGCTCCCCAAAGGGCGGGTGGGGCAGGGCAGCCTGCCTTGGCCCCAGGCAGCAGGTGTGGCTCGAGGAGGGCCCATGGCTGCGTGAGCTCGGACTGTGACCTGTCCTCCCACCTGTGATGGGGACCCTGGGCATGGCTGCCGCCCCACAGGACCCACCAGGTGACGCGTGACTGGGCTGTGCTCTGGCCTCCTGTGCTGCCTGGACAGCCCCGCATGGGGACAGTGAAGGCCCCCTGGTGTCTGCAGGACTGCAAGGGGGGATGGGCCCTAGGCAGGCCAAGGACCCATTAAATCCTCCTGGGACGAGGGCCCGGAATCGTCACCAAGGCTGAGCACAGCTCCTGGGATCTGCTGGTTGCCATGGTCCACAGACGCCTGGAATCTGCCCCCTGCCCAGGGGCTGCCCTGCACGTGCCGCAGCCCTCCATGCCCTCTGCGCCCAGGGGCCTTGACGTCACCCTTGGGAACGCGCTGACGCGTCACCCTTGGGAACACGCTTGACCAGCGGGCAAGTGGGGGTGGGGCAGGGACTCCTCTACCAGGTGCAGGGAGTGGCAGGGGTGGGGTGGGAGGAAGCCACAGGCGCTGAGCGGGGAGGAGCTCCGAGGAGCCGTGTCCGGAGCCTGGCACCAGGCCCCGGGAGCCTCTGGTTTCTCCTGGCCACCTGGCCTCTGCCAGGGCCCTTGGAAAGGAGAAGACAGGGTGGCAGCCCAGTCCCAGCCCCTCCGCAGTGCTTGCCTCCCCCAAGCACGGAGAGGCGGGCTGGGCTTTCCCCAGGTGGCAGTCAGACCACCTCGTGCGCCGGCGGCGGTAGGACTCATGGCTGGTATTGTCTCTGCTCAGCAGAGTTTGTTCTTCATCGAGACACTGCTGGTAGAGCATGAAAGGTCAGAACCACTTGGAATCCAGTGAATTTCCAGCCTTGCTTGAGTTTCTCATCAAGAATCTCCTTTTCTGGTGAACAACCACCTCCCCAGGCCTGCCGAGTCCAGGTGGTGGGCAGGCAGGGGGCGTGGGCCTGGCCGCTGGCCTCTCCCCTCAGGAAATACTGTGATGGCCCCAGAGCCTAGCTGCTTTCAGGAGGAGGACGTACGGGCCTCACAGAGAAACCTCCGCAGGGGCCGCCCGTCCACCCAGTCATCGACGTGACCCAGCCAGGCGGCTACCTGCTCGCACACAACGGGGCCACTGTAATGAGCAACGGTGATGGAGGGGTGTGCGGGCACTGGGCAGGGGTGACGCCTGACATAAGACCTGGAGGACAGGGCAAGCGGGCAAGGGACGAGGGGCAGGGGACAGGGTGGCCACGTGCTAAAGGCTGGAGAGCTCGGAGCACGTGGGAGTGAGCCGAGCCTGCGAGGCCAGAGCAGAGAGGAGAAGGGCTGTGGGCCGCGGCGACAGTGGGCGGAGCTGGGAGGGCCTCAGGCAGAAGCCCTGGCCTGGGGCCCATCTTTGAGGACACTTGGGCCACTTGGGCCGCCAACCCGTCACAGGCTCTGAGCAGGAAGGGCAGCCACATGCCTCCATGAAACACGGGACCCATGCGGGGACCAGGCTCCTTGCCCCCATGACCCGGCACACCTGTGGGCGCAGACACGGCAGGCAGGATGTGCCAGCAGACAGTCTGGGAGCCCACCCAGCACCGAGGGAATTCACCACGCCCGTCCTGGAGATGACAGATGTGGCCCCCAGGGGCCTCCGAGCACAGGCCACCACCAGCCTCAGGACACAGCCGAAAACAGGCAGGCACCCGGAGAGCGAGACGGCTGGAGCCCAGGTGGCTGCAGACCTGCCCAGGCACCCCGCTTCGCCTCAGGGCCTGGTCGGCCCCAAGCCCTCTGCCCACGGTGATGCCTCATCGAGCAGCCTGACCTCGCTCCTCCGCTGCCCAGACCACACGTGGCCCTCAAGTGGGGGCGGGAGGAAGAGGGACAAGACTCTGGGGGACAGTGTTGGGAGCAAGACGGGCTGGCCCACAGGGAGCTGCAGACTGTCCAGGCCCATGCTACTGGGACACGGCTCTGCCTCCTGTCTCCGTGGCCTCCTACAGCTGCTCCCCCTTCTCCACCAGACTGGGCCTCCGTGCAAACCTGAAGAGTGTCGCATACCCTTCTCTACTCGGAAAGCCAGTCAGGTGCCCAGCACAGTGGCCACCACCTGCAGCCCGCAGAGTTCCTGGGGCTGCAGCCCAAAATTAGGACTCCCTGCTGAACCCAACGAATAAAGTCATCACCTGCCTAAAAAGACCGGGTGTCCCTTCCTTGCATCGCCCCGTCGCCTGGTCCCCTCATTTCCCAGCATGAAGGATCCCCCTCAAGAACATCATTACCCCTTCCCCTAGGTCCCTGCCAGCTTGCCACCTCCCCGAGCCCCTGGCACCCCGCCCAACACACTTACAGCTCCTTTGCAGGCTCCCTGTTTGCCCCCATGCCCCCCCACCCTCAGGATCAAAGACCTCTTAAGGGCAGATGCCAGGTCTTTGCTCGGTGCCTGCCTGGCACAGACCCTCTGCTGTGGGGCGGCCCCAGCCACACCCACCCCTATCCGTCTGAGCGGCCTCCACCACCACCACTCCTGGGTGCCCTGGGAGACTGCAGCACCCGTGCCTGGGCCTCCTGCCTCGGTTGGGCCTGCAGTGCACTGCCCACCCTCTTCTTGCCAGGGGCCTGGCTCCCACCTGCCGGCAGCTCCCCGCAAGCCTCCACTGGCTCAGCACCGGGTCCAGGTTGTCCCTCAGCACCTCTTGCACTGCACCCACCTCTGGGGTCTCCCTGCCACGTGACTCTGAGCTCCCAGCCCACAAGGTGGTTCTCAGCCTGGGAAGAGGGCCTGAAGGAATTACCACCCCTACCTGACCCCTGGGGATTAAACCTCAGAAAAGGTTCTTAACCCTGTGGCTGACGGACTCTCAGGACCCAGACAGGGTTGCGGCGCCGACGTTCCTGGGACGGAGCACGGTGCCCAGCTGGTGGGAGCCGCTGCATTTACTGAACTGCCACACGGACCAACAACCGGATGCCCGGCCTGTGCCATGTCCTGTAGGGCAGCCAGACTCTCTCTTGCCTCCAGGGTCACTCCCTGTGCACCTGGCCGCACTCAACCTCACCTGCGGCGAAGCCCCTCGTGGTGCCAGCTTCCCCTCCCCCACCCCCAGGTGGCCAACACGCTCTGGGAGCCGAGGAGCAGGCCCTGCTCAGCAGAGAGCTGGCCCTCTGCACCCCGAGAGCATCAGGCATGGGGTGTGCAGTCTGCTCGCAGCACCTAGGTGAGGCCACCTGGGCCTGTGAGCACCACGAGGGCAGTGCTGTCTGCAGCCAGTGAGGGTGGCATAGCACAGAGGGTATCCCTGCCCGGTGGAACCCAGGGTGGGGTTAGAGTGGAGCTGGGGACCCCCCAGCTGGGGCGGCCACCGAGAGCTGCCCTCCAGGCAGACGTCCTGACAGCAGGCGCTACCCTGAGGTCCTCGCTGGAGCCGCCCTGGCCCCCCTTGGACAGCAGCCACTCCCCTCCCGCCCTGGACACAGCCAGGATCCCGCCGGCTCCCACGTGGCAGCAACGAGCAGAAGAAGAGCCCAGTCACTCACTCACCGTCTGGTTGTCCTCGTAGAGCTTCAGGTCGTAGCCACTAAGCTCCACGCAGAAGATGATGGCGGTGACGCCCTCAAAGCAGTGGATCCACTTTTTGCGCTCTGACCTCTGCCCGCCCACGTCCACCATCTTGAAGGTGAGCTCCTTGAAGGTGAACTTGTTCTCCACGATGCCCGTGGTCATGTCCCGGGAGCGCAGGATGTCCTCCACGGTGGGCACGTAGTCGGGCGCGGCGATGCGCTCCAGGTCGTTCAGGTAGTAGGCCGCGTTGTCCTCCAGGTGGTACTCGCTGGAGCGGCCGAAGCAGGCCTGCGCCCCGGGGTCGGCCCACAGCCGCCGCATGACACCCAGCAGCTCAGGTGTGATCTCGCCCTTGCTCTCGGCGGGGCCCGTCAGCGCGAACAGCTGCACGGCGTCGTAGGCGCGGTCGGGGTTGTGGAAGTCGATCTTGAGCGCGGCCAGGGCACGGATGATGCGGGTCAGCGAGTCGATGGCGTTGTAGATGATGAGCGGCTTGTACTCCTTGCAGGCCTCCAGGTTGAAGCCGCCGCTGTGGATGATCTTCATCTGCTTCACGATGGTGCTCTTGCCCGAGTTGCTGGTGCCCAGAAGGAGCAGCTTGATCTCGCGGCGCTGCCGCTGGCTCTCCGAACGCAGGTGGCGGTCAATTCGCCGGGACCGCCGTGCTGCCTCTTTCTCCTCTGAGCTTTGCCGACATCCCATGGTCCGGCAGCGGCGGGCCCAGACGTGGAGCACGGGATGGGGCGCCTCTCCCGGTGGCCACCGAGCGGGGGAGCTGAGACTCGAGGCAGGTGCGCCCAGTGGATGGGAGCCGGTGCCCTGGAGCGCTCAGTGTGGGTGGGGGGGCGAGGCCATGCCCCACTGCAGCCCTTGCCCTGGCGCCTCCTCTCTAGCTGGCATGGCTCTTGCGCTGTGGGAGGCGGCTGAGCCCTCCCTCAGGGACACTCCACCTCCCAGGGCCACCGCGGGGCCAGATGCGCCGCAGTCATTCCCTGTCCTCCTGACGGTGGGAAGCCGTCTGGTCGCTGGTTGCTGGGGTGATGCTGCCGAGTGTGGCTGGAGGGCTGGCTGCCAGTAAGGATGTCACGGGCTCTCCCTGTGGTCCCCCTGCCTTGGGCATCCGCCTTCACCTGCCAACAAGGGAACAGCATGAGCCTCCTCCCACCGCAGGCTGGGTGGGCAGGGAAGCCCTGGATGGCGGGAAGCGGCCTGGGGAATGATGAATCAGAGTCCCCCCCCCCCCCAGTGGAGCTCAAACCCCAGCAAAACATGCCTGACCGCCACCCTGCACCCCTCCCGCCGGCCAGCTGGCCTGAAGCTGGCGCTCAAGGAAAGAGTGCCCACAGCTAGGCCAGGACCAGGCCTGAGGGTCTTCAGAGGGGAGAGAGCACAGCGACCCGCCACTCTGCCCTGCCCACCCGGACCCGGCGACCTCACCCACGCCGAGCCTCAGACCTCCGTCTGGTGGTGGTTAGGACTCCATGTGGTGGTTCCGGACCCTCTCCTGCAGCTGCTGGCGCTGCACCCACATGTTTACCATGGGGTCCCAGACCAGGGTAACTGGGTGCTACCGACTCTTACCACCTCCCGGGAGTGGGGCCACTCCTGCTCTCTCCAGGGCAGGGGCTCTCAAATGGGCAGGGCGGTGGCCAGGTGTGGGCGGCAGGACAGGCCAGAGAGTAATGCAAGGCCATCGGGAAACAGCAAGTCCAGGGCAAGGCAGGGGCGGCCCAGAGGCTACCTGGTCCCAGGCCAAGCCTTTCAGGTCCCCTGCCCCCGCTGGTCAATAAGGAGCAGCTGTGCTCACACCTGGTGCAGGGCCTCAGCACCAGCTCTCTGCCAGCCCCCTGTTGACCCGGAAGTCTGGTCTGCATGCTCCTCCCAGGGCTCCCCCGACCACCTGCAGCAGCTGGGCTGGGTCCTTCCCACCAGGGCATCCCCAGAGCTCAGCCTCTGCCCCTTCCTGGGAGCCCAGGACGGCACCCCTCTCACCCCATCCACACAGCCTCTGTCCCTGCCTGGCTGCCTGCCCCCTGCAGCACCCCCATCTTGCCATGGTCAGCATCCACCCTCTAATGCCCCCGTTCTCCCCACAGCAGGCCCTGGGTGGGAAGGACCCCGAGTCTTGTCCATGTCCTCCTACCTGCCCGTCACTCTCCCAGCCGCCTCCATGCCTGCCAGTCCCCGCCATCCTGCCCTGGAGCTGACCCCGAGCCCGTTCTCTCCCTGGGCTCCCCCTGCCGCTCGGGGGGACCCTGATGCACCCCACTGCTCTCAGGGTGGCGAGTGTCAGCCCAGCTGTGTGGCCGGGCCCATGACCCCCGTCTCAGAGCCTGTCCCTCACTGATCACAGCGCACCCAGAGCTGGTCCCCAAGAGGTAAAGTGGCCGGCACAGAGCCTGGTACCCAGCCAGTGCTCCCCCCACCCCCATCACCTGTGAGCGCCCCCCATTCTGCCACCTGGGCCTCCACCCTGTCCTGCCCCGCCCTCCGCGGCAGCACTTGGGCCCGGCACACAGCAGGTGCCCGGTCGGCAAGGGGGGAGGGGTTCAGCCTTGGGGCGCTGAGTGTCTCCTGCTTCGCCGCAGCCCCACAGCCCACGGTGGGGGATGTGTACCAGGAGACGTCTCTGCTGAGAGCAGCGACTAAACGGCTGGTCATTCAGCACAGCCCCAGCAAGGATGGCGATCACGCTTAGAACAGAAGCCCCGAGATGACCCCCCTCCGGGAACGGGGTGGGTGCTCTCGAGCGAGTGTCGTAGGACGATGCATATAGGACACAGGCAGCACACACACCCACAGGCACGTGCCCCCCAACACACACATGCGTGCACGTACTGTGTGAGCAGAGGTCTGCGAAGTTATTTTCCAAGCAGCAATGAGCTCTATGTTGTGAAATTACAAGGGATTTGTGCATTTTACCATGTTTCCTATACTTCCCTCATGAACTGTGTCATAAGAAAGGTTTACAGACAAGAGTCCCGCCAGGGACTTGCCCTGGACCATAAGTATGTGCGACAGGGACCCAGTGGTTGCTCCCTGGTCCCTGCTGATGACCCAGCCCTGCCCTCGGCCGGCAGCCCCGGACATCTGGCTCCAGCCCAGCGTCTGCCCAGGGCCCCCAGTGCCCAGCCTCCTGAAGGCGATGCTGGCTACACTGGGGGAACTGCATGTTGACATTTCCGTTTTTCTCAGTTTTGTGTCTTAAAGTCTCAGGTACAGGCAGGCCCCAAGTGGCCAATTCTCCCTCAGCTGATCAGCGACAGGGACAAAGGTCACCCAGGAGAGCAGGTCCCTCCCGTTGTCTGGGGCCCCCAGAGACAAGCAGGCCCCCAGGCGCTGGGTCTCCCTGTGGTGACCCGTCTCTCGGAACATAGTTTAACCCGGGCAGGTGACACGGCATGGGGTCCAGCGGGCCTGTCCCCTGCCTCCGTGCAGGGCTGCACCTGAACAGACTGAACCGTCGGCCGCGTCCTCGCAAGCGCCGCACACGACCCCCCGCACCCAACCCCATGCAGCCTGGGGAGCCCACCCTCCACCTGGCTCTGGCATGGGACCCCTGCCTGCTCCTCACGGGCCAGCTCAGGCCCTCGTGGCCACCAGCGGGCACCCCACCTCTCCCTACCACGCCCGTCCCTTCTCTGGTCTCTCCCACCAGACTGAGGCCCTTACCAAACACCACATACAAAAATTAACTTAACATGGATCAAAGACCTAATATTGTAAGACTCTTAGGAAAAAGCGTAGGGCAAAAGCTGCCTGACACTGGGCTTGGCACTGATTTCTCGGATAAGACACCAAAGGTACAGGCAACAAAAGAAAAAACAAACTGGATTTCATGAAAATTTTAAACTTTTGTGCACCAAAAGACAGTATCAGCAGGTAAAGAGGCAATCCATGGAATGGAAGAAGACATCTGCAAATTGTATACCTGATAAGGGATTAATATCTAGAATATAGAGACAACTCCTAAAATTCAACAAAAAACCCAACATGATTCAAAACTGGGCGAAGGACTTGAATGGACATGCACAATGAAGATACATGAATGGCCAATAAGAACGTGAAAAGATGTTCATCACTAATTACTAGAGAAATGCAAACCAAAACCACACTAAGATACCACCTCACACCTATAAGGATGGCTACTATTGAAAAAATCCCAGAAAACAGTGAATACTGACGAGACATGAAGAAACTGGAACCCTTGCGCACTGTTGGTGGGAAGGTAAAATGCTGCAGCTACTATGGAAAACAGTATGGAGGTTTCTCACAAAAATAAAAACAGAACCACATGATCCAGTAATTCCACCTCTGGGTACCTACCCAAAAGAATTGAAAGCAGGGTCTCAAAGAAATTTTTGTACACCCATGTTCATAACAGTATTATCCACAACAGCTAAGAAGCAGAAGCAACTCGTGTCCACTGACAGACAAATGGACAAACAAAATGTGATAAAAATATATACGGGAATGTTATTCAGCCTTAAAAAGGAAGGAAATTCTGACACCTGCCACAACATGGATGAGCCTTGGGGACATTATGCTCAGTGAAACAGGCCCGGCACAAAAGGACAAATACCGCAGGATTCTAATTACGTAAGGTCCTTAGAGCAGTCAGGTTCGTAGGGACAGAAAGTAGATGGTGCCAGGGGCTGGGGAGCTGTTGCTTAATAGGGTCAGAGTCTCAGTTTGGGAAGATGAAAAGGTTCTGAAGATGATGGTGGTCACGGTTGCACAACGACGTGAATGTACTTAACGCCACTAAACTGTACCATTTAAAAATGGTTAAAATGGTAAATTTTGTTATTTGTATTTTAACACACCCATGAGAAAAGTTGGGCTGGCCATGTGGTCCTTGACCAGTGCAGCCACAGGGCAACGGAGGAGTATATGGGAATCGTGGCTGGGGGCAACTGTGCGTGTCGGGCCAAGTCTGGGAGCCAACTGCCACCTATGGGGTGGTGGAGCCTGGGGCTGTGCGCGGACACAGGGAGGGGGGTCTGTGAGCAGGGGGACCTTGGGACAGCCCCACCCCCTCGGAGGCTCCTGCCAGTTCGATCTCTTTGGGTCTGACTGGGCTTTCCTGGACCCCTGAGGACGTCCCCAGTCAGCCCTGAGGCACAGGGCCAAGGGCAGGACAACCACATCATTCCCTGGCCAGTAACTGTTCATGAGTCCCCAGGTCCCGACACCCAGGATGCCCCACCACAGTGCTGTTGGGTCTGGCTGGAAATCACTGAGGAGTGGGGGAGGGAGGGGCACTCGTGGTGGGGGGGCAGGGGTGCCATGGCGTGACCGGGGAACCGAAGGAAGGCAGGGTGGCTGGACCGAGACAGACGAGAGAGGCACAGGGAGAGAGGAGGGGGCGGGCCGGCCAGAGGAGCCCCCAGCGCGGGTGCACATCCGTGTTGTGGTCGCATGCCTGTAGATCCGTGCCTGTGTCCGTGTGCAGGACGGCACACGTGTGCACACACTGGTGTACGTAGTGCCTGCGTGCAGATCCATGTACGTGTGTGTAGAGAGGTGCACATGCACATCTGTGCCGCTGCACATGGCATGTGGGGAACAGGCATGCACGTGGAGGAGTCAGGGCTCTGTCACTCAGTTACTTACTGGGCCAGCCGGCGGTGATGGAGGGGGGCCACTGCTGAAGACCCTTGACGGAGAAGGGTGGGCATCAGACCAAATGTAGCAAGTGAGCAGTGGTGAGGGAGGGGCCCAGTTCCAGAGAGTGGGGTGGGGTGGGGGAGGGGGCGATGCAGGCTGCACAGGTTGTGGGGCCGGCGTCTGGGAAGGAGGTGGTGAGGAAAGTGGGACTGCGGGTGCAAAGGCCCTGAGATGGGGACGTGCCTGGCATCAGAGGGACAGCAGGGATGCTGGAGGCTGGTGCCGAGAGTGAGGGGCCGGCCTCTTCCCTGAGTCAGGCGTGAACAGCAACCCTGGACCGGGAAGGCTCTGCACGCAGCAGTCCAGGGGACGGGGCTGTGGTTGGGTTCAGGGCGCCCCAGGGTCTGGCCCCAGGGCGGGAGGGGGGCTGTTCTTCGAGAGGGGACGCTGGGGAGAAGCGGCAGGTGCACCCCTGGCAGGCTCGGTCTACACATGTGGACCCACGGGGGCCCCCCAGCAGCTGTGGGGAGAAACTGGGTCCTTTGAGGGTCTTGACAAGCTCCATCACAGCCCCTCATAGGCTTCCCGGACTCACTGACCTGCCTATCTGTGGACCCCAAGGCTGCAAGGGCAGGACCCCAAACCCAGAGCCCACTCAGCAGCCCTGTGGCTGAAACCTGCTCTCCTTCCTGTGGTCTCAGGCACATACTTCCCTTCAAAACCTCCCTGCCCTACCCCCGACCCCCAACCCCGGACCCCGGCTCACCGCCTGGCAGGCCCACTTGCCCTCCTGTCACACTGCCCTTCCCCAGACACAGCCCTCTCAAGTCTCATGTCACGGAATCTAGTGACGGCCTGGAGCCATGGGTGGGGACACGCTGCTGCCACCTCTCTGGGGCCTTTGCATATCTGGCGCCCTGTACCCTGGACGCCCCCCCATGGCCTGGCCCAGAGCTCCAACCACGTGACACCCAGGTCCCCTGTCACCCTCTTCGCAGCTGTGTCAGGAGCTGGGGCGGAGCAAGGCTGTGGAACGCCAGCCCCTGACCTGGCTCCCAGCAGCTCCTCCTGCCCCCACCCCCAACGCAGGAAGGGAGCCCAGGGTCAAGGTCACCTAAGGTGTTGCACCCAAGCCAGGCTAAGCCAGAGGGTCTCCAAGGACAGATTGCTTATCGGCTTACTGGCCTGAGAAGGCCTGGACCCGGCGGGTGGGGCACCCTCCTCACAGGTCCTCGCTCCCTCTGAGAGAGACGGGCCCAGCCCCTCCCTCTCCAGACCCCCTCTCCGCCCCAAGGAAAGCCTGCTCCACGCTGAGCCCTGGGCCACTAGATCAGGGTGTGCTTGAGAGGGGGCGTTTGAGGCCCAAGCAGAGGTCACTCAGGTGGGCCAGCCGTGCGGGGCACGGGGGGAGGATCCCAGGGCAGAGGGCAGTCCAGGTCACAGGGCCAGCAAGGCCGAGTGAGACCACCCACCTGACACCCCGGCCAGCGAGTCCCCAGCGCCAGAGCGGGGACCAGGGCTGTCTGAGGTCCTGGGCCTTTTCACCCCCAGAGCCTGCCCCTTGCCCCCGCGGAGCTAGGTGGGGCTGTGACTCAGCACCGCTGTCCCCCTCCACCTGCAGCTGCTCCTGGGCCCCTGCAGCCTTCTGTCGAGGCCTGGGGGGGGCCTGCCTGAGTCCCAACGCCCATGTCCTGTCCACACGCCTCTGTCACTGGCCTCCTGGGCCTGAACCACCCAAGTCGTTTCCATCTTCTGAAGAGTGGGTCCCTCTCCCCGCCCTCCAGAACTGCCATCCCCGCGTCAGCTCCCTCCCTGTGGCCGTTACCGCTGACCCATGTGCTCCCCGCTTAAGAAGGACCCGTTTCCCACTGCCGGTGCGCAGCCGGTGAGCTGGAGCCCAGAGTTCCGCTTTGGGTGGACATTTGAGCCCGAGTGACGGGTCCCTGTGCGCCTCTCGTTGGGTCTTCTCGAGCCTGGCCTAGACCCGCCCGTGGCGCCCAACAGGCCCGTGTCCTTTGCTTGCGTGCTTCTGACCACTCCCCGCCCCTCTGCTCCCCGCCTCCACCAGCCTGAACTCAAGCTGCGGCCCCACGACAGGCCTTTTACCTCTAGGCGCAACAGCCCCTGCCCGGCCAGCCCGGGCCCGCAGACCCCATGGGGCCGTTTGCATGTGCCCTCGGACTCAGGGCAGCTGAGGGCTGGGCCTCAGGGAGGGGCCTCCTCGGGAGAGCTGGGCACCAGGGGGCCAGGGAGAGGGCCTGCCTGCACCCTTGGCCACTGGGGCGCCCCCGGGGGGGGGGCGTCCTGCACCTCTGTCCCGAGAGTACAGCTCCCTGCCTCAGCTTTGTGGGGTGTCCAGAGCTGGGCACGGCACCCCAGTTGTGGAAACTGAGGTTTGGGGAGGGGGGCGACTTCCTCAGGGCTGCCTTTGGGGGCCTGCAGGGCTCGGGCCCGTGGGTCCTCCAACACCCAGGACCCGCCGGCACCCACAGCACCACTGGTCACCTGCTCTGTTATTTACCCCGTGGTTTTCTTTAAACTGACTTGCATTTTCACTTAGGCATCTGTGCTTTAAAACTGGCCTCGTGTTCCTGCTTTGAACGGAAAGCCCAAGTCATAGCTCAGACAGTAGGAACCCAGAACAGAAGTGGGGTCGCAGCTGCCAGCCAGGGTGTTGCCAGGGAGGCTGTGGCCCCGCTCCTCCTGAACACGGGATCAAGGTGGGTGGGGGGAGGGTCCAAACTGGTATTTTCCCCTTGAAGGAAAAGGACAGAAAGAATAAAGGCTGCCTTCTGGGGGAGGGTGGTGGGGCTGCTGCTCACAGCTGTGGCCTCAGGCCACCTCCATGGTTTTGGTGGCCACCCGGCCCCTGGGATGCAGAAAAGTATACCTGGGCCTGACCCCCTCCCCACTGGGACCCCTGGGCGGTGGCATCAGCGCTGCACCCCACGGCCTCACTCAGGACAGACACTGTCTCTCGTCTCAGAAAAGTGCTCCACCCCTGATCCGCTAGTTCCATCCCATCAGGGCCCCCCCGGCCCTCCCAGTAGGCCATCAGTCGACCCTGGGCCCTGTCTGATCATCACGGTACCCTCGGGGGACCGAGCCTGTGTGTCAGGCTCTGCTCTGCGCTCGGGGACATGGGGTGAGTCTGGGCACCGAGGGGCTTGTGTTCTGGTGGGGGGACTGGTGAAGAGCAGCGCCGTGGAGAAGGGGAGAAGGTGTGTGTGGCGGGCGGCCAACTAGCGGGATGGGGGTAGGTCCGAGGAGGTGACGCTGGAGGAGACAGACAACAAGAAGCCACCAGTCATGCAGGGGAGGGGAGGGGGCTAGGGTGGGGACAGCTGGGGTGACACTGACCAAGGGCTCGGCTGGGCAGTGGGGGAGCCTGCCTGGCCTGGGCCCAGCTCAGGGCAGGTCCATCCCAGGAGCGTCCCTCTCACAGTTCCCTAGGGAGCGGCTCAGAGATGGCTGCCCTGGCAGGGACCCCCCACCCCCCCAGGGGCCAGAGGGCAGAAACTGTCCCCCCGGAGACCCCTGTTCTCCCAGGGAGCTGCCACTGGTGGCAGGAGGCAGGCACGGGTTGCATCACCAGCCTGGATCCAGGCATCAGGGAGGATACTGGCAAGAGGCTTCCCTGGAAAGGTCTGCAAAGCAAGCGCAGGCCACGCCTCCCTCATACCCTATAGCTCGTGGGCCTGGCAGACATCACACACGGCAGAATCCAAACGCTCTGATGGTTTCTGATACAACAACAGGTACTTTTGGACTAAAAAGCCACATCTTTCCCTCCGAGGAGATGACCCCTGCTTACCTTGATGCCAGTAACATTGGAAGGGGACAGGGACAGGCCGCCCTCCCGGATGCTGCCCTCTGGGCAAAGCCGGCCTCCCTGGTTGCGTCTCCTACCCCCACACCCACAGCGCCCTGCCCACCCCGCCACCCAGCTGAGAACGTCCCCCCGGAGGCCAGCGAGAGCCTCCCTCCTGAGCGACCCCAGCCACTGCAGCACCGGCTGGACTTATCACCCGCCCAGAGTGACCTTGAGCCCAGTGTCTGGCGCCCCTGCTGGGCAGTGGAACCGGACCTCACCCAGGACGGCCCTTCCTCAGGCGCTGGCTCCTCCTGCCCGGCCACACCCGACCCCCGTGCCCCCTCCCCAGGGCCCCAGCTCCACCTCCCTCTGAGCAGGTGCTCGGGGAAGATACACAGAACAGACACTGCTGACTTGGGGACCCCTGACAGCCACCCCCCAGCCCACTGGACCAGGCCCCGGGTGAGCTTATCCACACACCCCAGCCTGCCTGCCAGGCCCACAGCGGGTCTCCCCTTGAAAGCAGCCCCCTTCCTTCGCCTCCTCCTTGCTCCCTGCTTATTTTGGAGCCAGAGTCTGAGCAGATGGGAGGAGGACAGGGGCTGGCGGGCAGCGCCGCCAGCAGCAGACAGGCTCCAACAACTGGCTCTGCCCTGGCCAGGCAGCCCCTTGGCCTCAGGACCACTACAGGGGACGGGAGAGGCCCTTCCCTTGGCCCCGCACTGGCCCGTGGCTCTGGACACCCCAGCCATGTGTGCAGCCTTCCGGCCCACAGCCGCCATGGCCGACCAGACGAGCTGTGATAGCATCGCCTGAGGAACACTGACTCAGGAGGAAACCAGGCCAGAGATTTCTCCAGGCCGGGGGTAAATAAATAAACAACACCGGAAGGTTCCACTCTCAAGGGGAAGGAGGTGCACTCACCAAGAGCCTGGCTCTAGGTTTCCGCAGCAAGGGAACTGCTGACCGTCACTCAGGCCCCTGGGCTGGGTGGGGACTGATTTTCCTGTGCCCTGCCTCTGTGCGTGGCCCCCCATGATCCCAGCCCCCGCCCTGGTCACCCCCAGGTGGGACCCTCTCTGGCGAGGGCTCTATAGACCTCCTTCCCTCACAGCTCCTTTCCTGTTTTTTCTCACCTGGAAGGTGAGCACTGCCTCCGTCCAGCCCCTTTTCCTTCCAAGCCCTTCTCACTGCCTCCTACCCCAGCCTCCTAATCACATGCAGACCTGCAGGCTGCGGGATCTCAGTCTCCAGGCCAGCGTGGCTCAAAAAAGTCAGATGCCTAGCCCAGTCCCAGGTCTGAGGAAGGGCCCAGAGCATGCACACCGTCCAGCCCCGTGGGTCCTCTCGAGGCCGGCGGCTGGCCCCGGTCCTCCCCTCTGAGACAGGCCACCCCCGGGAGTGTCCAAGCCCACAGTGGCCTTGACCCTGTCTGGATGCGGTTCTCGAGAAGCAGAGGCTGAGACAGGGATTCTCAGGCACGTGACTGGTCGAGGACGAGAGCTGAGGGGGTCGGGTCGCAGGACGGGCCCCGTCGGGAACCGGGCAAAGGTGTGGATTCTGCCACTGCTTCGCCTCGCCTTGGCCTGACTGACAGGGAGTTCTGGAGCGTGAAGGAAATCAGTGCTGCCCCACTCGGAGGGAAGGGCAGTTCTTGTAAGCAGGCAGTGGGAAGGGGAGCTGGGGGCACTGGCCAGCGTGTGCCCAGCACACCTCCCTCTGTTCCCCCACCCCTTCCTAACAGGGCCAAGGCCTCAGCTCAGGGCTGGGCCTGACCTCAGGGGGCCTGTGCCCGGAGCCCGACCCTCAGCCCCTCCTCTGGACTGCCCCAGCGACCCATCCCACCCCCCACTCTGCTCCTCCCGACGGGGCGGACGGGGGATCCCTGTAAAAACACAAGGCAGTCTCTCCTATGCTCAAAACCTTCCTGCAGCAGGCCAGACATCTATCTCAGTTCGGAGCTGGAGTCCAAGTCCTTCTGTGGCCCCGAGGCTCTGCGACCAGCCCTGACCCCGTGACCTGCCCTCATGCTCCCTCCACTCCCCACTCCTGACCCCCAGTCTTCCTGCTGTGCTGTCCCGACAGCTCAGGGCCTCTGCACTGGCTCTTCCCTCCACTGGGAACATCCTCTGTCCAGAGAGCCACTGCATCCACTCCAGCGGCTCGAGGGTCCCCTCCTCAGAGACCCCCCCGCCCATCCTATTTATGACGCCCCAAACACACACAGCATTGTTGCTTTCTAACCTGCTGTGTGACTCGTTTATCACGTTTCCCACCCCATCATGCTTACAGACGCTGGCTCCATGGGGCAGGGGCTTTACGGGGCAGGGGCTCTGGTCTGTTTGTCACTAATGCGTCCCACGGCCCAGAAGTAACCGGCAGGAAGCAGGTGCTGATAAATCCATCCCAGCCCTTTGTACTGAGTGAGGGAGGGGCCAACTCAGGGCAGGGAGGGGCCCGCGGGGACTTCTGGGAAGTCTTCTAGCAAGGCCTTTTGGCCTTCCCCCGATAGACACGGACACGGTGGTGCGTGGCCCGGACCGACCCTGACTCTGCCCTGCTTCTGAGCCCCCCACCCAGGGTGTCCCCCCATCTGGTGAGCCTATGAGCGCTGCGTTTCTGCGGCTGCCACTGAAACCACGCCCCCATCCGTACCCTGAGGCCCCCTCACAGGCCCTGCCCCCCATCCCTGGCCTCCTGGCCCAGCCCCAGCCGTCCTGAGCCAGTGAGGGGTACGCGTCCCAAAGTCCTGGTCCCTCCAGAGCTGGGGATGCAGCTCACCCTTCTGCCCGGTCCCCAGCAGCCACACCCTCCACCACTCGGCACCGGCCCTCCATCCCTCCATCTCCTGCTCCAGGAGAGCCCAGAACCACCAGCAACAAGACTAATGCACCTGGAGACCGAGGTCGCGTGGGGCTGAGCCCAGCCAGGGAGCTGGAGCTGGGATAGTGGGTGCATCGAGGTCATGGAGCTTCCTGGAGGCAGAGGGTGGTGCTGGGGGTTCAGGGCGGCCCCGTCTGTGCCTCCCTCTTCCCCGCCGCAGGGTAGGGGCAGGGGCAGGGCCAGGGATGTGCATGCGTGCGTGGTGTTAACACACAGGAAATCGATGCCTGGCACTGGCCCACTGTTTAAGGGAAATGAACAGATTTTGGCCGAGGACAAAGAGAGTTTGATTAATCAGAAATTGGATAATGGAGGCAACACTCTAATTATTTTTCTTCCCAGCATTTTATCGAGAAATATGTTTGCACAGCATAACAGAGGTAACAGAGCGGGTGAGGGGGGCGACCACGCTGGAGGAAAGCCCAACTCAGGGACAGAGCCACTGCACCCAGAAGCACTGAAGAGGGCCAGATAGTAGGCTGGCTGGCGGTGGTGGTCTCTCTGTGGGGCCACAGGAAGCAAGAGGGGACAGGTGGGCAGGCCAGAGGCCACACACAGTGGGACAGCTGGGGTCACAGAGGATGTACCATGCAGGGGCAGGGAGGAGGCGCGAGGGCCAGGCCCTCGGTCAGCACAGAGGTAGACGACCTGAGAAAGGTCCTCAGGTGGGGCCTGCTCCTTCCCTGGTCTGGCCCCTTCCACACCACCCTGCCCTGCCCCGCCCACAGCCTCGCTGGCACAGTGGCGGGGCAGGGATGGGGCGGGGCCGGGGTGGGGGGCGTGCGCAACACTAGCTGGGGTCACGGGGGCCTGCTGGAGCCAGGGTGAGAGCTGCAGGTGGCAAATCCTTGACAGGGTCTTCAGGGGCCCCTCCTGGCAGCCTGGAGCCTTTTCTCATCTTCATCCCTGGTGAAGCCTGATGACCCATCCTTGGGAGCCTGGGACTCACACCACGGCCCTGCCCGTCACCCACCCCCTCCTCCTGCACTGTCCCCACTCCTACAACACCTGGAGCTGGAACCACACCGGTCAGCACGACCAGGGGTTACCTGGTCTCCCGGCTCCAGGCAGGTTTCTTGGGGCTCTACGCCAAGCAGAGCTGAGCACGAGGCTCAGTCACCTGCTCATTCACTCGACAGGGTACGGAGAGGCTGCCACAGGCAGGAGGATGAGCTGCAGCTGCTGGGCAGGAGGGAGGGCGCGGCGGGTGGGCTCGAGCAGCCCCTGGCAAGAACGGCTAAATCCCGCGTCCTGTACCACCGCAGACACCACTGATCAACCACGACCACTTTCCTCTGAGCCACCACACAGCCTCAGAATCATTCTCAACACTGCTTTGGGCAGCCCCTCAGGGCTGGAGTAAGAAATGAAGACTACCTGCACCCTCGACCCAGCCTAATCTGAAGGTGAGGATACAGAGGCCCAGAGTGAAGAGGATTCACCGTGTCTACACTGTAGGCGGAGCTGGGACTAGGCCCAGGTCTCCCAGCTTCCCATTCAGTGTTCTTTGCCCTTCACCAAGCTCCCTGCTGAGCTCATCCTGGAGCACAAGGGCTGTCTGGAAAGCCCACTTGGTCATCATGTGGTCACTGTGGGCGCCATGGTCCTTTCCCACCACCAGGATCTCCCCTCGCCTTCCGAGGACACTTTCCCATGGACGCGACTCTAAATGTCATGACCGCAAATCTCCCAGACTGACTAGGCCTCACCGAGTCACACGGCGTCACTGAGGGACCACTGTCAGCCGGAGGCGTCTGACCCCCGGTGGGAGACCCGGGCAGCGTGAGAAGCTGGGCAGCCTGCCTGCCTCTGGCTCGTGAGTGAACCGGTCGGGCCCGACGGGCACCCGGCCAGTGGTTGTCCACCTGCGCGTGGTTTGTGTTTGTCCACCGGCAGGCACACCTTGCGGGGGCAGAGGACTGGGCTGGAGCCACAGTTCTCCAACGTGAAGGCTGCAGCCACCAGAAGGCCTGCTCATCTGCCACGTTCGTGGCCCCCTTTGACAGCCGTTTCCTGGCTCCCTGCTGAGTGCTAGGCCGGGCTCTGGGGGCCAGATTCTCAGTGATGAACAGCAGACGAAGGTCTTGACCTCGCAGAGCTTATGTTCAGGTCCAGGAGAGAGACGGAGAATAAGCACAGACAAAGAAAACAGGCAGCGGTTACACTGGGGTACGTGTAGGAAGGGGCACAGGATCTGTGCGGGTGTGGACACAGGTGCTGTTCTGGACAGAGGCCCCCAACGGGAAAACAGAATTAGGAGGCCTGAGAGCCTCCTCCTGGACACCCCAAGTTGTGTGTGGACCCTGCCTGAGAGCCGCTGGTGAGAAGAAAGAGCAGCTGTGATGATCTAGTCCTCCCAGTGGAAAGGACCAGGCCACGGCCAGAACCTTAGCACTGGCCCCAGCGCCACACCGGCCTCCAGCACAGCAGCCCCACCAGTCAGCCCTCCTGGACCCCTGGGGACCCCGGGGTGGACGGAGGCAGGCTGCCTGCAGGAAGTGGGGGCCGCTCGGGCTGCTGAGAAGCCCTCAGGGTCCCTGGACACCCACCCGGGGCCCGGGCGGCCGGTGCCCACGCAGGAGCCACCCCACCTCCCCGGGTCCGAGCCTCCTCCACCGAGAGGAGAAAACCGAAGTAAAAACAGGCCCCTTCTTGGCGGAACTGGCTGTGAGAGGAGAAAGTGAGCGTCGCTGCCCTCCCCAAGCGCCTGCCCGGGGGCTCTGGGGGACACGACACATGCGGCCGCTCCCCTCCACCCAACGCCACGACCTGACTGCCACCACTCCCAGGGCAGGGGGCTCGGCGAGGCAGGGGCTCCTTCTGCAGCTGGGCTCTGACTGCTGCCGCATGGCCAGTAGAGGCGGGGGCGGGGGGAGCCTGGGGAGGGTGCGTGCTGGTCAGTAGCTGCTGGAGGGTGCGCTGGTCTCGAGAGTCTGCAACCACTTCCCCTACCCCACCCCCAGCACGGCACCGCGGATTTTAACAGCCTCACTCCTTAGCACTTTCTGATGGATTCTCCGGGGACATCTCTAAAAGAGAGTTATACCTTAATTTAGAAGCAAATAACTCAAAACTCTGTGATGTAGCAGGTTCCTTCGGAAAAGAGACGAACTCAAGGAAGCCATTGTGTGTGAGGCCACCCGCCACATGCACCCGCTCCTGCCAACAGGCTGCCCAGTCCTCTACCAGCTGGCTGTGTCTCCTGCCCGAGGGATGGAGGCCAGGGGTCCACGGACAGAGGGGGAGAAGCGCCGCTCACAGAGGCCAGGGTGCAGCCCCCGTGGCCCCAAGTGCCTGACACAGCCCACCTGCCCATGGGAGGCAGGTGAAGGGCAAAGTGGACGCCAGCCCGGGGCACCGTCCTGGCAGCCACCACGACCACCACAACTGGCCTTCCCGGGCGTGCACATGCGCGCCATGCCCAGCCTGACACTCTGCTGTCACTGTCCTGAAATGCTTAATCATTTTTAACAAGGGACCCCCAAACTGTGTAGCCAGTCCTGCCCATGTTGCTTAGCCCCCATGCACCCCAGGCCTACTGCAGGGGACCCACCCTCCCAGGAACACCCTCCTGTGCGGCCCCTGGAATCTCAGCTCAGCTCTGAGCCGTGGGGCCCGAGGCCTGGCTCTGCCCCTTCTGGCCCCACCTGTCCTCGATCCCTGAGTGACCTTGCTGGCCCCTGCCCCCCAACTCTTGGTGGGGGGACTCCAGGTCTCCAGCTCCAGCCTGATTCTCCCCTCTGACTGCCACGTATGCCCATGTCCACCTGGGTCTAACCCAACTCCCAATTCCCCACCTCTCGCGATGCGTCTGTGTCTTCCTCCTCGCCAAGGCCAACTCTGTCCTTCCAGAGCGGTCCTTTCCTCTTCTCCATCAGCAGGTCCTTGTTAAGCTAAATCCTGCATCCAACCACTTCTCAGTACCACTCCTGCTCCCACCCCAGTGGGCCAGCAGCCCCTCATCCTGAATGCTGTAGCGGCCCCCATGCCATCTGCCAGACGGGTCTTTTAAAAGCATAATCCTACCTGACCTGCTCCACAACCCTGCCCCCCCCATCCCGGGCTCCAGCCACCTGACCTTGGGGGGCAGGGTGACCTCCAGCTGCAGAGGTGCATTGGCCTCAGGGCCTTTGCACCTGCCATCCTCCCTCCTGGTGCTCTTCCATTGGTCTCACAACTCACCCATGGCCTCTCCACGGTGCCGCGCCAACGGCCCCTCCACACAGGACCCCCACCCCCTTCTGCTTTAGGCTCTTCACGGCCTTTGTCCTGCCTGGCATTCAGCTACTCGGGTGTTTGTCAGCCTTCCGGGTCTCACGGAGCGCCACAGGAGTGGGTGCTGTGTGCCCTGCCCCCTGTCGTGTCCCTGTGCCGGGCACGGCCCTAGCCCTTGCAAGTGCTGGTAAAGACCAGCCGAAGGAACGAACGGCTGAGCCGAGCGAACGGGTGAGGTTCCGTTCCCTTGGCTCCCCCGCGAGCCCAGGGATCCAGATGGTCCCTGTGAGTTAGTCCCTGTCAGTTCGCTCCTGGGAGGCGCCTCCCCTGCCAGCGTGGATGTGGGGAGGACCATGCGGGGATGGGCAGGGCACTCTTGGCTCTGTTTGTGGTGAGGATGAGGAGGCTCATAGAGGATGGGGCTGGGCGGGGGGCCGGGGGGGAAGCAGGGCCAGGCCTGACCCAGGTCTTCCGCCGCCTCCACTGGGACTCCCCGCCTCCACCGCCCCCGAGTCTGCACAGCTGTCAGGCCACCGCTCTGGGCTCCTACCTGGGCTGACTCTCAGCGTCTGCCCTGATGCTTCTGTCCACTTCCCTGTGCCCTCTGCCCTGCCAGCCCACAGGACTGCCCCTGGGGCTCAGTTAGCCCGGGTTTCCTTCCTGAGGGTGCAGTGTGCTAATCTGCCTCCTCCAGGGTTCCTGCAAGCCCAGCTATGGTCGGCAGTAGGGAGAATACCCTACAGCCGCACAGAATTTTGGGTCTCCAGAGGGCCAGCACAGGGCAGTTAGGGCTGCCGTGTCCTCACGACCAGCGGGGAAAGTGCGGCACTTGGTCATCGCATGTGCACACGAGACAGCCACGCGGCTGGGCTGAGGCCACTGGGGCCACACCCTGAGTGGGAGGCCAGCCTTCCCTGCCGTTCGCCCCTGCATCCACCGGCCTCCCTGCAGGGGCCCTGGGCAGCCTTGTCAAGTTCTCCTGCTTACCCAGAAGTTCCTGGAATTGCCCTAGAAGCTCCTGAGAGCCAGTCAGGGTGCTTCTCCTCCTGGGACTCCAGGAAACAGAAGAGCTGAGGAGCTGGGGACAGAACGGGGAATTCATTCCCCGTGTCCCAAATCTGGAGTCTTATGGCAGGCCCCCAGAAAGGGGCCGGGCGACAGCATGGAGCAAGGCAGCTCCATCGTGCTGAGCACGCACCCTCAAGAGGGCAGGCAGGGGCCCTGCTCTCCTTGCAGCAAGCTGGGCCTCGGCCAGAAGCCAGTGTGTGGCTGGGGGTGGGTCAGGGAGGGGGCACGCTACACAGATGAGTGACAAACAGCCCCTTCAGAGGGAAAAACCTCCTCGGCAGCGGGCAAGCGAGCAGATCTACAGCAGAAGGTAACACCAGCCTTCCGAGGGGGAGGGACTGTTTTATTCACCTCCCATCTCAGAAAATTAGCGTCTGGTACAACACACAAGAGCTTTAAGCCAAATGCCAGCGTCTTGTCCATCGACCCTGAAGCACGGGGAATGCTGAAGGCGCACCACTGCATCCGGGCATGGCTAGGCCCTCCCTCGCCATCAGCCGCTGCACGGAGACTCCCACGTCTCCACGGTTACTGCTCACGAACGTCCACGCCCCAAAGGGACAGAGCCACCAGCTCAACATCATCCTCCATGCTGGCCAGGAAGGAGGCCAGGGGTTGGTTACCCAGGACCCTGGCCCTGCCTGGAAGGGTGGTCCTATGCTGCGAGCAGCCCTCGGGGTCTTCCCAGCTCTTCTCCAGGCCCACTCGGTTCTGGGTCATGGAGCCGCTCTTTGCACAGGTGAGGAGACTGCGGCCACCACTGAAGCAGGCGCCAGGGTCATCCATTTCCCCCAGCGGCCCCAGCCCTGGGCAGCCTCCGCCCTTTCCCGCCTGACCTCCTGTGCTCCTGCCAGACTGGACTGCCTGAGCGCCCTCTCTGTGTCTCCGTCCCCGTTCTCCCCTCTGCCCGCAATGCCCACCCCAACTGTGACCGTGTCCTTCAAGCTCCAGTTCAAATGTCACTTTGCCCACAGGCCCGTCTGACCCCGGCCCCACTTGGGGCCCCAACACCCACCTTCAGGGCTGGGTTCTCTGAGCAGAGATGCTTCTCCCCCTGGGGGCGGTGAGTCAGTCCCAGGAGGGCAGGGCCAGTTCACTCCCACCCCAGCACCAGGCCCCGGGGGGAGCAACTGCTCAGTAAACATTTGCTTAATTGAATTTGGCCAAGGAGCCTTTTCCAGACTGAGCAGAAGGCAGAGGGACTCGATCCCCAGGGCAGGGAGATCACTTGGGCAGAAAGGGGCGGTCAGGGGACAGCTGCCTCCCCAGACCAGCAGATTTCCCCCCAGACGGGTCCCTCCATCCCCAGACACGGACTCCCCGGCCTGGGCGCCGCCTTCCCATCCTCTTCTCTGGTCACAGAGAACCTCAATTCTCGACCTCAGCAGAATCCTGCCACCAACGCCCAGAGAGACTCAGCGCCGCCCTGAAGCCAGAGCCCCTCGGGTCCCCGGCAGGACGCTGAGCCCCGGCCCGAGGCCCTCACCCCCCCAACCCCAAGCCCCCACCGCCTTTTAAGGGAAAAAATATCGAGCCGGGAACCTATCACAATCGCAGCGGGTCGATACTCGCCTCTCGCTCTAAATGCCCCCGAGGAACCTGCTCGCTGCAAGAGCGGTGACCGAAAACGGCGAGCCGTGCGTCCCCGGGCCCAGGCCTCCGGGGCCCTCGCCTCCGTTTCAGCCCAGGCCACGAGCCGGCGCTCCCGCCGTCCCCCGGGAGACCCCGCCGGGCGCCTCTCCCGCAGGTCGCCGGCCTGGCTCCGCACCAGCAGCTGCCCTGGGCCCCTGTCAGCCCTCCTGGGCCCGGGCGCCCCTCCCAGCACCTGCCTACCCGCGGCGCCCCTGCCCATCGCGCGGGCACACCCGCCGCGCCGCCCCCACCTGGCCCGCATCCCGGCCGTCGCGCCCGGCGCCCCCCGCCCGGGCGGGCCCCGGCACAAAGGCCCGGGCGGGGTTCGGTGCGGGCGGGTGGGATCCCGGCCGCGCCCCCCGTCCCCAGGTCCGCCGCGCGCCCCGGCCGCGGGGCCGCTCACTCACCTCCGGGCCGCGGCGCGGTGCGTGGCCGAACTGCTCCGGCGGCGCGGGCGGGGCGGCGAGCGCGGGCCGGGGCGCCCTCGTTCCGCACGACGCGGGCGGCGGCGCCCGCGCGGGGACGTGACCAGGCCGCGGGCGGCGCACACGCTCCGCCGGCCTGGCTCCCTCCGCCCGCTCTCCCGCGCCGCCCGCGCCGCCGCCCGCGGGTCCGCCCGCCCCGCGCCGCGCCGCCGGCAGGGGGCGGAGCCGCGAGCGCAGCGCGTTGCCGGGCCAACCGCGGGCGGGGAGCTGCGCGTCCGCCGGGGTCCACGCTCAGGGCGCCACAGCCCCGCCAAGAGCGCCGGCCCGCCGCCCATTGGGTGCGAGAGGCTGACGGACGCGCCCGCGGACCAATGACGATGGGAAGGGGCGGGGCCGCGGCTCCGCGCGTGCCGCGGTCCGGCAGCAGCTGCCACCGCCGCCGGCCACGGGGTCCCTGCGATCCCGCTGAGCCGAGGCCGGGCGCCCACCCCCCGGGACGCCGAGCCGGAGAGCAGTGAATGGCCCCGGCCCCGCCCGTCTTCCCGGCCCAAATTCGAACCCTGTCTGCCCTTTCTGAGCTCCGCGACCTTGGACAACGGACTGACCTCTAAAGAGCCTGTTTGCAAAGTGGGGCTAGTGGCACCTGCTTCCCTGAGTTGTCGCGACAGTAGGCTAGGACGTGTGAAAGGGCTGTACAAATCCTAAAGGTTTACGCCGGTGACGTTTTGCAGCGATGGGAGGGGGCATTAGTCATCTTTGCTGCTTGTGCCTGCAGCGGGTAAGGGCTCTTCAGGGTCCCTGGCAATCCTGGCCCCGGAAGGTTGCCTTAGAAGGGAGGACAGGAGGGGGGCCCAGGAGCGGTCCCCCAGACCAGAGAGGCGGGAGGGAGCCAGCTCAGTTGAGGCTAGGGTCCCATGGGCGCCTTTGGGAAGCTCACAGAAGGCATTGGTACTCAGCAAAATGCACCAAAGGGTGCCTGCCAACTTCTGCTTTCAATTTCAGGGGGAGCCAATCTGTGGGCCTCAGAACCGGGAGCCCCTCACTCCTGTGCGTTAAAGACTCAGGCCAGAACCAAGACATTAGTGCCACTCTGTCCTTTCCATCACTGTAACCTGAAGCTCTGTGCACCCCAGAGCATCCAGGTAAATGCAGATGCTCCCCGCTAACACTTCCCTATCACCCTACACCTCCATGGTCCTACTACTAGGATCACCCCACTGGTGGGCAGAAGCACTGGAACGGACCGTTGGCAGAGGGAGATAGGGCCAGGCCTGTGGTCAGAAGGCAGGGACCACCTCTGCCAGCTGGACACTGTGGCATCTCAATGTCATCCGCTAACCTCTCTGAGAGTGTTTCCTCTGCTGTGAAATGGAGACCATTGCACTACATCCCCCAGCGAGGTTGCCCACCTGTGAAGGTGCTGCCTAAATGGTCAGAGACAGGACAGATGTTGGTGATGGGCATCTTGAGGCGGACCTAGACTAGGCCTGGCACATGCTGGCTCGGGGTGGCCCCTGAGGCCCAGTGGAAAGTGGCCGACTTCCGGGGGCTGCTTTGTGTGCGTGTCCTCCACACCGCCAGGCTGGGTCAGGCTGGGCCTCTGCCCAGAGGTCCACTCAGAGGCCAATGGCCGTGGTAGCAGGAAGGAAACAGGCACAGGCCCTGCCCTGGGGGTGAGTTATTTCACCTGGATGAGCCTCAGTTCCCTCTTCTATCAAAAGGAGACAAATATAACAATAGATGGTCCCTAGAGGGTGATTCCGACAGGAGATACATGTTGACACATGTTCAGAGATGGTGAGGGCAACTGGGGGACCAGGGGTCAGAAGTGAGCTGTTTGCAGGGGCAAACCTAGCTGCAAGCATGGGAAGACCCCGCACAGCAGTCTGGGTGTGAGATGAGGGGCTAGCCCACGGAGGGGCCCAACGGGGCTGGCTGCTGCCCCCTCCCCTGACCCTGGAAGTGAGAGCTCCCCCAGGGTCAAGCAGGGATTGTAAGCCTTCAACCAGCAAGCATTTACTGATGACCTCCTCTGCGCTTGGCACAGTCCTAGCATTTAGACAGACCCAAGCCTGCCTGCTAGAACCTCTGCACGATAGTACCCCCGTGATGGTTGTGCGAAGCCTGGAGGGGGAGACCCATCAGGGCTCTGTGGCAGGAGGAGCAGGATGGAGGTGGCCCATGACCTGGGGCGGGAGGAAGCACGTTCCACGGTGGGGAAGACGCTGTGCAAGAAGGAGTGTGAGGCCTGGATGAACCCAGAGGACCAGTGCGGCCAGAGCCGTGAGGATGCCACAAGGCCAGGCTGGGGTGAGGCAGGGAACAGTCGCTGCGGGCTGGTGGCCCTTGTGTAGGATTGGGGCGTCGGCCTAAGAACTACTGGAGAGTTTGAAGATTAGCTTTTTAAATTCGAGAAGGAGGATGGCAAGTTTTTGTTTCATGTTTATTTACGGTAGGCCCGGTCCCACAGGGTGCGTCGTTCTAAATGCAGAATCAAGTAAAAATGTCAGCTAGACAGCCCAGAGAAAATAAGAAAGCGGAGAAGTCAGTCCATGAGGCTGAGTTCAGCCTAGGCCGGGGGTTGGCCGGGCAACCTGGCGTCAGTGGATGGCCGTGTGGTGTCTGCAGCCTGAGAGGAGCTGCCCCTGGTGGAGGGGAAAGGGGGGATGGTGGGGGCCGAGGACCACGTTGTGCGGGATGCTGGAGGGAGGGGGGGGTGCTTGCTAAGCACATGGAGGAGCAGCCGGAGAGGTGGAAGCGGGGAGCTGAGGTCCCAGGGCCACGGGGGGAGTATCTTGGGAGGAAAACATGGTCAGCATGTCACGTGCTACTGAGGGGCCGAGTAAGCTGAGGACAGCAAGGGTTCCCCACGAGCAAAGGCAGGCACGAGGGTGGGTGGGGTCAGTGGGGGACACAGAGGCTAAAGCTGGGTGGGCGGGTTGAGATAAGGCACGGTGGGGCCCGGGCGCCAGGCGCGGATGTGTGCTCCCGGGGCTGAGTCCTCACTTGCCAGGAGAACGGGACCGGGAGACCACAGCTCGGCTCCGAGGAAGAAAGGGGAAGGGGGCTCTGGTGATTGAGCCCACCCAGCACCTCACCAACCAGCAGGGAGAGCTGGCCGACAAGGGGCCCTTTGAGGTGGCCCCCAGGAAGTGGCCAAACCTCAACCCCAGGGGTTCCACTCCAGGGCCATAGTGACCCTCAATCCCAGCTGAGCTTTGTGGCCCATCAACCAGCCCATCCTGGCCCAGTAGCCATGCCAGTCTGGGCCCTCCCCGAGCACACTCGAGCCTCCTACCGTTGCCCCTCTGCCCCAAAAGGCCCGGCTCCCCCAGGCCTCCCTTCCTGCACATCCAGAGCCCCTAGGACCTGGAATTCCTCATCTACATGTGTCAACCCAGGCAGTAATGACCGGTCCCCGGAGACTCTCCCACTGGTCTCCCCACTGCCCGAGGGTGCCCCCTCCTGGCCGGCTCTTCTCCATGCCCCACCTGTCCTGCTCACCCCAACCCTGCCAGCCGGATCTAGGCTGTTGGGGACCTGGTGGGTTTCTCTGATTTGTTTCTTTTTGGGGGTCTGTGCACCACCCCACCCCAACTAGAACAAGGCTTTGCAGATCTGGGTTAATTATAAATAGCCAGGCCTGCGACTCTCCTTTTAGCTGAAAAGAAGCAAAGTGAACGAGCAGAGAGGCACACCCGGCACGCGTTTTATTTTTAATCTCCCTCTGTCTCAAAATGAACTGGGTCCCGGTGCTCAGCATTTCTAGGAGCAGAGGCCCAGGACGAATGCCTGGGAAACAAAAACCCGGGCGGCTGAAGGCCTGGCCTCTCCCCATCTGCTGTGTGACCTTGGGCACTAGAGTTGCCCCTCTGGGCTTTGGTTTCCTCAGCAATCGGGGGAGCAGTGGAGGTGATCACCTCCAGCTTCCGGCCTTGACTCCCTCCCTCTGCCCTCCCCCCAGCCTGTGCCCATCCTGTCGCTCCCACAGCAGCACCCTTCCCTGGGCTTTCCCGGGAAGCCCAGACCCGGGTGCAAGTGAGGCCACCATCGAGCCCTGACTGACAATGCACAAATCCCTCACCCCCTGCCTTTGCTCAGGTGGCCCTCTGTCAGGAACATTATCCCTCCATCGGTCAGCACAGTCCTTCTTGGAAGGTCAAATTGTCACCTCTGCCCTGTGAGCTGGACAGTGGCCGTCCAGGTCGTGGCCGAGCGAGACTGTGGCGGGGGCAAGCAGGTAGCCTGGGGGCCGGTGCCTGAGCCAGAACTGGAGCCAGAGCAGGAGGCCCAGATGTGCTGTCTGGTGGTGGCCCGGCCGGAGGGCAGGGCTGAAGGGGAGAGAGGCCTCAGGCCACCAGGAGAGGTGGCTTCGGGACCACTGACAGGTGTTCCTGCAGGGCAGGGACTGTGCAGCTTTTATCTCTGTATCCTGGTCCTCAGCCCTCACCCCCAACCACAGGCTTGCCTGCAGCTGGAACTCAATGTTGGTGGCATTTGGGAGACTCTCGCTGTGCCAGGCTTGGGTGTCTGGGCACATGGTGACAGTCCCTTACACAGAGCACTTTCCCACCCCCTACTCCACTGGTACTGCACAACCCCCTTCCAGGTGGGCTTGTATTAATAATGAGGAAACCAGGTTCAGAGAGGGTAAGTAACTTGTCTAAGGTCACATAGCTGGATGCATTTAGGAGTCCAACTAGCCTTTTTTTTTTTTTTTAATCTGTGTATATTAAATCTTAAAAAGCCCAGTACTCTTGAAGCAGCAGGAAACTGCTTTTCCTATGTTGTGAGCACCTGAGAACAAATGGACAGAGCTAGCAGCTCCACCCGACACCCCAGTGAGAAGCTGGCCAGGGACACTGGAGCCTCTGGACATGCTGCCCTGCCTCTCCACCCCCTAGCCCCAGGCACCTGCCATTTCATGTCCTCGGGGAGTGAGGGTGGAAGGCTGGGTGGTGTCTTCAAAGAGGAAATCCCTGGGGCTTCCCTGGTGGCGCAGTGGTTGAGAGTCCGCCTGCCGATGCAGGGGACGCGGGTTCGTGCCCCGGTCCGGGAGGATCCCACATGCTGCGGAGCGGCTGGGCCTGTGAGCCATGGCCTCTGAGCCTGCGCGTCCGGAGCCTGTGCTTTGCAACGGGAGAGGCCACGACAGTGAGAGGCCCGCGTACCACAAAAAAAAAAAAAAAAAAAGAAAGAAATCCCTGGTGCTAATTGGCACTCAGAGACCTTTAGGCTAATGAACCTGTTTACTTGTCTCTCTAGAGTAAATTAGACAGTTGAGCTGGGAAGGCGGAAGACAGAGGCGTCCACTGGTGGCACCTCCATGGGGGCTGTGGACGGCTTCACGGTGGGCAGCCTGGGCTGCTGGGGAGGCCGGGGAGAGGGTGGGCTGTCGGGCAGTAGTGACACCTAGAGCGGCAGGGAAGGGCCACCCTCCCCGGTGCCCACTCTCTTTCTGTGGCGGCCGCTCTGCCAGCAGTTCTGGGCACTTGTGAGCACCCTTGGGCTGCCGCCTGGGCCATCTCTGGGGTCTCCTCTGGGCAGCCAGCCATGTACTGACTCCCCACGTGGGAGTAGAGGCTGGAAGGAGTGAGGCAGAACCGTTGACAGTGGAAGGGGGGTGGCTCGCTGCATTTTCTCCCAGCTGTGCCATGTGGAGCCCCCTCCCTGAGCGCCACCGGCGCCTTTAGACCCCTTGGCCGGACTCTGTGGATTGCCCACTAACTGTGGTTGGGGCTACAGCTCTTTTTACATAAGATGCCGGCCTGTTCACTCTAAATCTTCTACCTCAGACTCCACTGCAAGCTTTCTTCCTGTCCCCACGGCTGGCCAGGCTGATCTGCGGCTCCAGCATCACAGAGATGTTTCAGATGGGAAGGAGGGGATTGACGGGTACCCCATCCTTCTCTCTGCTGCACCATGGTTGGCGGGGGAGGGAGGCTCCCCGTGTGCCTGGGCCCTGCAGAGGTGGCTTCTGCTTCTCAGGCCGCTGTTTCAGGCTGGTGCCCCCAGTAACAGGCGACCAAAGGCTGGACCTTGGGGGTCCTCGTGGTTCTCACCCCAGCTTGTCACCCACGGCCACATGCTGGCTGCTTGGGCCCCCTGCCTGGCAGCCCGAGGGGGGGATTTGCAATTTATCTTGTCAAATACCACCCCCTTGCCAGCCCTCCAGCTCCCAGCACAGGTGACAGGTGGGGGGTGGCCCACTGGCCCACCCTCAGCGCCCCTTCCTGTCCTGCAGGGGCCAAGGGCATTGTCAACAGCAGCCTGATCCCCTCGCTGGTGGGGAAGCTGCAGACGGAGGAGGAACGGATCCAGGAGCTCCTCCTGGACACGCTGGCCGCCTGCCTGATGGAGGACGCCACCGAGGCACTGGCCAGCCGGGTGGTGCCCTTCCTGAAGGAGAAGCTCCTGAGCGCCAACAGCAACATCCGGAGCAAAGCAGCCCAAGCACTAATCGCAGTCAGGTGAGGCCTGGGCGGGGACAAGGGACGGAGCGGGGAGCGCAGGAGTGGCGCCCCAGGCCCCTGCTTCCCCTCACCTGCTTGCGTCCTGGGGGAAGAGGAGCCCGCCACTGGGGCACCTGCATGCCCAGGCCTGGGTTTAGCCCTGACAGTCCTGTGTCCCAGGAAGCCCCCACTCCCGGCAAAAACGAGAGGGCTGTCCCCCTCGCATGAGGAAGGCAAGCACGGGAGGTACCATCTGCACACTTAGACTTCCTCCGAGGAAGGTCAGGACGTGGAGCTGCGGGCGTCTAGTCACTAGTGACCCAGTGTCACTGTGATCACAGTCTAAATCCCGGCCTGGAGCCTGAGGGTCACAGAGCCTCAGAGCTGCTTTAGCTGTGGCCACCTCCCTTCATTTCACCACCGCTGGCTCCTGGGTCTGGCCTTCTGTGGCCCCAGGCCGTGCTCCCAGGTCATCTGAGTGTCGGGGTGGGACCCACACCTCACACCAGTGCTCCTCTGCACCCTGGCGTGGCCACCAGGGATGGTCTCAACACAAGTCCTTTCCCCTGGTGTCCCCCTGGGGTGGTCCTATCCCCCTCTTCCTCCAAGTGCAGCCACCCAGCTGCCCCCTCTCTGGCCCAGCATCCCCCTGGAGGGCAAGAACCAGGTGTGGCAGCACGACATCATCCCCATCCTGGTGCACCTGCTGAAGGACAAGGAAGAGGAGGTGCAGGCCAGCGCAGCTGGGGCCCTCATGTACGTCACAGTGACCACCAAAGGTGAGGCTGCCTGCTGGCTGGGTGTCGGCGCCTTTGGGGTGGGGGGTCACCGCAGCCCCCTAGCAAGCTGAGTACTGCCCCTCCCTGGTCCCAGGCTCCGCCCTCTCCTTCCAGGCCACAGAGGGCCCACCACCTGGGGCCCCTCCCTGTTATTCCCTCTGTTCCCTGGTTTTGGAATTCTTGCATCTGACCCAGGCCTCTTGTGAGCCGAAATTCTGGGATTGATTCGTTTGCCACCCATGAGTCCGTTATGCTGAGGTCTAAGCAAAAACTGGAGCCCTTGCTTCTGCTGTGTTTCTTGATCAATGTTACTTTTCTCAGTGTGGAGGGGGCGCATAGGAGCGTAAGGCTACCTCCCCCATGCGGACTCCCAGCAGCCAGGCTTCCATGCTCAGTCACCTGACCTGGGCGGTAGGAAGGGCCTGGGCTGGTTTCCCCACCTGGAGGCTAGGGTCCCCGCAGGACCTCTGAAAGCTGTCTGACCTTCCCTTGCCTGTGCCAGCCCCACGCTCTGAGCTTCCTTGCTGATCCATGGAGAACTAACTACCTGGGCCTCTGATTCTCAATCAGCAGTCTGCAGATCCCCCCAGAGCTGGGACTCCTTGCCACTCCCCAGTTCGTCCTGATGGTGAAATCTGAGATGCACCAGGGGGGGAGGTTGGGGCCTTCCCAGAGTCCACAGCCCCCTTCTGACTGATCGTGCAGTCAGGGTGCCGACCCCCAGTGTGGGGCTCCCCATGAGCGTGGATCTCCTGGGCGTCCTCAGTGCAGTCAGTGTCTTACCTGGGCTTCCTGTAGGAATGCTTGGAGGGCTGGGGGGCTCTCACGGGGCCCGGACAACATGGGAATTTGGGGGAGATGTGGTCACTTCCCTGAGCTAGCACTCCAGCCGAGGAGCCCTGAGCCCCTGCCACAGGCCAGGCTCTGTGCTGGGCGATGGGGACCCAGACGTCTCAGCCTCTGCTATCTGAGGTTGGCAGGGGCGGCAGAGTGAAGAGTAACCTGGGGGAGACGGTGGGCACAGTACGGGGGCAGAGCATCCTCTGAGAGGGGAGCTAGCAGGGCAAAAGGGGCTGGACGGTCTGGCAGCAAAGAGCAGAGTGCTCGGTGTAGGAGGGTTGGGGGCAGGGGGCAGGGGGCGGCAGCGTGGCATTTCAGCGGGTGAGGGGGTGGGCAGCAAGTAAGGATTAAGGAGGGGCGTCTCCCCTTCTCATTCGATTGGATTTTAATTTTCAAAAGACCCCTCATGCTGCCTTGAGAGGACTGGGTTGCGGGACAGGTACCTGGTGGTTGGGGAGAAGCCGGCTGGGGAGCTTGCAGGGCCCAGGCTGGGGGCAGGGAGGGTGTGGAGCCTGCGTTGGGAGGGCTGGGGGGCGAGGAAGGTGGGCAGGGAACCCCAGGAACGCCTGGCGTTGGTGCCCTGTAGGGAAGTACGCGGCCCTGGACACGGAGGCCATCGGCCCGCTGCTGGAGCTACTGCACTCACCCTTGAGCAAGGCGCGCCTCAATGCCATCAAGGTCCTCACCATGCTGGCCGAGGCCCCCGAGGGCCGCAAGATCCTGCAGTCCCACGTGCCCACCTTCCGGGCCCTCAAGGAGGACACCAGCGCGGCTGTGCAGCGGGCAGCCCAGATCGCCGTCAAAGTCATTGAGTGGAAACCCTGAGCCTCTTACCGGCCCCACCTGCTGACTCCATGCCTGAATACATGTGCTGAATCTCTTCATCTTGGTCTGAATGGCACCTGATGTTTCTGGGGCAGGTCACGGCTCTCCTCTCTCCTGCCAAAGGGGAAATGCCTGGCCCAGAAGGACAGGGTCACAGGCTGAACCCAGGGTCCAGGGCCGGATGCGAGGCATCCCTGCTGTCTGCTGTGGTCGAGTCCCCTGGGAAAGCACAGAGCAGGGCCAAGCGTCTAGGGACAAGGTGGGGGCAGGGAGCTGGGTGGGGGAAGGAACAGCTGGTCCAGGCAGCACTGCCTGAGCCGGAGGCTCAGTGAATAGGCCCGTGGGGTGTGGCTGGGTGTGGCCCTGCTCACCAGGTCTGCCCCCTCCCCACGTGGGGCGACAGGAAGGAAGCTCACAGGTGCAACCCCAAGTGGGCACTTGCTGGAGGAGGGTGAGTTGTAAGAGGCCCCCACCCCCACCCCAGGGATGAGAGCTCAGAACAGGGCAGCTCCTTAAGGTCTTCCCCCCAAACAGCTGTGTTCTCCAAAGCCAAGTCACCTTCGTAAGCTCGGGCTGGCCTGAGGCTGGCCTCCCCCGCAGCCCTCCCCCTGTTGTCTGCCAGGCCTCCCTCCAGAGAGCTCCCACCTGTGCCTCCACGGGCCTTGCTTCTCCCGCAGTGAAACTGGCTAAGGAGGCTGGAGAGCCCTGGCAGGGGGCGGGGTGCGGGGGGTTGGAGGGGAGGAGGCATGGGGACTCCTTGATCTCCCCGACCCAACCTGTCCGGTGGTCTGGCAGGGTTCTGCCCTCTGTTGGAGAAGCTGTAGGAGCAGCTCAGCTTCAGGGCTGGCCTCGTTTGGGCTGAGCCGAAGCTTTAATCTCCCCCATGAGCTTTCCGAGGCTCCCTGCCTCACACCAGGTTTCCCTTGTTACATCACCAAGCAGCAGCCACACTTCCTGAGGGACAGAACCTCCCACAATAGACGCTACCTGCAGAGCTAGAATCCCCAGCTGAGTGCCTTCTTGTAGTCCTTCCAGTGCCTGGGGCCTTCACTTTCCTAGCAGAAACACAGAGACGCTTGCATCCTGGGATTCCAGGATTAGCCCAAGCAGCCCCTCTTGTACTGGGAGGGACCTGCTGCCGGGCCCAGCTGGGGTTTCAGGTTAAATCTCATTCTCAAAAAAGGCCCTGTAAGAGGAAACCTTTCCTCCTTCAGGAAAAAAGGGGCTTGAGGGTCTCCACTTCCTCATCCTGCCTCAACCATAGCACGCTGGCTCCACCCTTACCACCTCCTTGAAGGGCTCTGGACTTCTTGCTGCCAAGTTCCTGTGCTCTTTGTGCTTGGCCCGAGCAGTAACCCAGGTGCCAGTGCTCCCTTCCTGTGGCGGCTGTCTTGGTGCTCCTCCCAGGGCCCTGGTTGTGCCCTTTTAGTCTCCTCTGCAGAAAGAACCCTCTTTCTTAACCTGACATCTCTGTTTGCTCTCTTGCACAATCTCATCTGCCTGATTTGGGCTTCCTCTACCAGGTTCACTTCTTAGCTAGGCTGGTCCACTGTCTTCTCTCCCCTCAGTCTGAGTCTCTAGCGCCAGCCTCTCTGCTGTGTTCTGGACCTTCCATCCAACTTAATACTTACCCTTAAATGTCTCCAGGCAAAAATTAATACCAGTCCTTCACAAACTAATTTAAAAAAATAGAAGAGGGGACAATTCCCAATTCATTCCATGAAGACAGTATTACCCTGATACCCAAACCAGACAAAGACCTCATAAAGAAAGAAAACTATTGACCTCTATGAATATAGACACAAGAACACAACCAAATATTAGCAAACCAAATCCAACCACATGAGAAAATCATTATACACCATGACCAACTGTAATTTATCCCAGGAATGCAAGGTTGGTTTAACACGTGAAAATGAATCAATGTAACGTGTAAGGAAAGAACAGAAACCACATGATCATCTTAATAGATGCAAAAAAAGCACTTGACAAAATCCAACACCCATTCATAAAAAAAACCAAACTAAAACAGAATCAAAAACTCTCAGCAAAATAGGAAAGAGCGGCATTTCCTCAACATGATAACATCTGCAAAAACTCACCGCTAACATCATACTCAACGATGAGGAGACTGGATGCTTTCCCTCTAAGATCAGGAATAAGACAAGGATGTCTGCGCTCACTACTTCTACTTGACATTGTACTGGAGGTTCTAGCCAGGGCAGTTTTAGGCAAGATAATGAAATAAAAGGCATCCAGGTTGGAAAGAAAGAAGTACACTATTTCTACTTGCACACTACATGATTTTATATATGAAAAATCCCAAGGAAGACACTTAAAAAATATTAGAACTAATAAATGAGTTCAGCAAAGTTGCAGGATTTTCTGTACATAAGCAATGAACAATCTGAAAATGCGATTAAGAAAAGGGATAGGGGGCTAAGAGGTAGAAACTCTTATGTATAAAATAAATAAGCTACAAGGATATATTGTACAACAGGAAATATAACCAATATTTTAAAATAACTATAAATGGAGTATGACCTTTAAAAATTGTGAATCACTATGTTGTACACCTGTAACTTATATAATATTGTACATCAACTATAACTCAATTAGAAAAAAACCCACCTCATTTACAGTAGCATCAAAAAGAATAAAATACCCAGGAATCAATTTAACAAAAGAAGTGCAAAACTTGAGTGCTGAAAACAAAACACTGTTGAAAGAAATTAGAAGACCTAAATAAATGGAAGGACATCCCATGTTCATGAAGCAGAGGACTTAACATTGTCAAGACGGCAATAAGTATCTTCATGCAACTCAAACTCCACATGTCCCAAACGGTGCTCCACTTTTCTCCTGCACCTGCTCTCTTCCAGTGTGGCCTGTCTTTGGAATTGGTACACCCTCTGTCCACATGTTCAAGCCAGAGAGTCACCCCTGGGCCCTCCCTCCAGAAGTCTAGTACTCGAGTCCTGTTACTTCTAATTGCTGGCTTCTCTTGATGCTGTTCCCTTGTCTTTTCTTTTTTTGCTGCTAACTTGCCTGGATTCCTCTAATAGCCTCCTGGTGGGTGTTCCTGCCGCCCTTTCATCTTCCAGCAGCAGCCAGCAAATCTGATCCCATCCCTTCCTGGCTGAAGTTCCCAGGGACTCAGGATCCCAAAGCACCTGAGGCCTGCAGGTCCAGCCCCTGCCCACCCTGCCCTCCCCGCCTCCCCATCTCCCACAGTTCTGCACTCTGGCCTCCTCACACCCTTGCCTCACCCTGTCTTCCCACATGTTGTCCCTCTGTTATCCAGCTAGCTGACCTCCTACTTCAGTCACGGGAGGCCTCCTCCCTGTGGGTGCTCCTGCCACGTGCACATGCACAGTGGGCCCATTTACTCGGTCCCCTGGCTGAGCTCAGTCTCCTCCTCTGTGAAATGTGGTTGATTCTGGTCCTTCCACATGGGGTGGCTCCATGGCTTGAACGTGATGGTAACCTGGGCAGGGAAATAGCGGGCCACACGAGGTGCTGGCCATCACCGCTCGTGTTTCATTGTCTACTTCCCTAGACCATGAGCTCTGTCCATGACTGCTTCCCAGCAGTGCTGGCACATAGCAGGCACTCAAAAATGTCAGCTGAAAGACTAAACGAGGGATGGGGGGCTGTCCCGACTGCACCTTCAGAGTGTGACTTTTGCAATGTTGGGTGGGCCTCCCCCAAATCACTTCAAGGCATCTGAAACTTTTTCTAAAGACCCAAATCATTTATTTTGGTCTAAGAAGAAGGAAGAGGAAGGGGTGGCTTAGGGAGCCTCTCCCAGAGACACAGCCCAGGAGTGGTCTATACTTGACAGCTAAAGGGGATCCAGCCCCTGGGCCCAACTCCCAGTAGCAGGCAGACTGGGAGGAACTGGGAGGAGCTCAACAAGGAGGGAAGTTTCCTCTCCACCTGCCCTTTAGGGGTGCAGCCAGAGCTGAGCCACAGGGAGGCCTGGTCCTCAGGCAGAGACCGCCTCAGCCCCACCACGGGTCCAGGCAGGAGCCAGCGTTTCCATCCGCGGCAGCCTTGGCGCCAGCTGGCCTGTGTGGTCATCGGCAGTAGGCACAGCCCCTTGTGGGTGGGACCCTTGGCGCGAGGAGGAGCATCTTTGCCAGCAGCCATACCTTTACAAAGGAGGAGAGAACACAGCAAACAGAGGTGGGTATAGGAAGGAAATGGTGACAGTAAACACAAGCAAAACCCCCAAATATATCTAGAGATAAAAAGCCAAAATTAAATTTAAAGTGAAAGCCAGTGTTTGTGCAGTGGAGCCATCTGGAGAGAATGACTCATCACACAAGAGGACAGACGTGCTCATCTTCGGTCTCTGCCCTCACCAGTGGGCTTCGCCGCCCGTCAGCCTGCAGCGTTGACGCTGTGGGCGCGTTTTCATCAGTGTGATCCTTGGTCCACGTCCGTGGGCCTCCCCGTAGGAAATGTTTCCTCCCCTCGACGATGAGGGCATTTGCAAGAGGCGGTGGTTCGCCCGTTCCCCAGACGTCCCCGCAGGCTGCCTAGGAGAAGTAGAAGTGGCAGAGCACTGTGAGCGATACCAAGAGGAACCCGCAGACGTTGGGCACTTTTCTCCAGTGGGATATCTCTGGCATGTCTCGGAGCTTTGTTCCTTCCAGCATGTCACGCTTCTCTGTCCCTTCAGAAGTGGCACTGTGCTGTGTCCCTTCCGTGTCACCACACTCCATCTTCTGCATGACTGCCTCTTCCGGGGCGAGTCTGGGGCCTGGCAGTGGCTCCAGTCCGCAGAACACATCCCAGGCCTTCCAGAGGCAGCTTCTGAACTCCTCAAATATGTCTGGAACAGAGGGAACAGGCACAGGTCAGGAGGCTAAGAGGCCACACACAGGAGGGGGGTCTTTTTAGGGCTCACCTCTCAGTGGTGAGGCCGGCAGGAAGCCCAACAGACTGGCTCTAATGTGGAGAACAGTCCTCAGCCGCTGCTGCAGAACACCTCCCGCCGCCCTCAGAGACACGGAGGGGGGACTTGGGGTGTGGCCTGGGCCATGCTTGCTTGCACTGGCAGAGCCTTCAGCCGGCCCAGAACCCCGGCCGGCACGGGGCAGGCCCTCCCCGCTGGGCACTGGAGGGCCCACCCCTCCCGTCTCTGGCACACGCCCAGCACAGCTCTGTAGGTCTAGGGCAAGTGGCTGCTCCTCTGAGGATGGAAAAAGCCCCAATTGCTCTGCTCTCCTCAGCAACCTTGGGGCGTGTCTTCTCCAGGTAGGTACCAGTCTCACAACCTGGCCCAAAGTAAGGCCCTCTGGGCCCTTGAAAGGGGAATCACTGGTGTTTTCTCCAGGAACGGGGGAAGTCTAGGAATTATGGGCAAGTTTCTATTCACAGCTCTGGACCAAATTAGTGAAATGTCTCACTCCGGGGCTTAAATATCCCTCCGGTGTCTGGTAGTGCAGTCCACGCTGGCCGCTCCCAGGCCTGCTCAGGCGCGGGTCAGCACCACGGCCAGCTCCGCACACACGTGAGCCCAGCCAGTCTGGGAACGGATCCCTCTTTGATGATAAGACAAGCACACCTCAGTCCGAGAAGTGTGCGCTGTGACCTGTTCCATGTCTCATTCCCTTGGGCAGCCACCACGCCAGCTGTGTGTCCTGAGGCTGGGGCAGCACCAGGGATGGCGGAACCCGTCAGCCAGTGACGGAGGGGCCTGTGTTACGGGGGGGTGCTGCCGCCAGAGAACCCCAGAGACGCAGATACCTGCTGCGGTGCTGAAAGGTCCTGAGCGGCACATGCTGGTCCTGTCTCTCGGTCTCTCAGATGTCTGGGTCAGCACACCATCATGCAGCTGCCAGGCCCAAAAAGGTTGCTGTATATCAGTGGCGACTGATCATGTAAACACAGCTCAAGAGCTGTATGACGGGAGATGGGACAGTGGCCAAGAGCACACGCTTTGGAGTCAGACTGCCTGTGTTCAAATCCCAGCTCCACCACTGCCTGGTTATCTTTGGAGTCCAGGGCCGACTACTTAAATGTTTGGTGCCTCAGTCCCCCCATCTCTGAAATGGGGATGATAATTGTACCTGTCACACATAGGCATACTTTCCACAGTGCTTGGCACATCCCAAATGGGCAAAAAGTGTGAGCCACTGTCATCATGGCATCCACCCACGATTGTGGACGAGGGAGAAGAGGAGCTGGGAGATGCCCCCAGAACAAGCCCCCGGCACACGTGGCCCCCAACGGGCAGTTCCTCTGTCCCTGAGGGAGAGCAATCCTGGGAGCCCTGTACCCTCCAGGGGCGCGGGGCAGCCTGGCTCAGGAGAGGCCACTCCCCTGCCCTACAGGTGTCGGGAGAGGGTCCCAGGCCCCTCTAGGCTCTGAACGTTCCTGGCAGGAGTGGAGAGGGGGCCCCAGAACATTGCCTCTCCCCAGGCAGGCCTTCCCTCCCTCCCTCCTCCAAACTCACAGTCCCCCCAGACTCTCTGCCCCAGACTCAGCGCTAATCTCGTTAGGCCTTTATCCCTGTTTGCGTCAGGGCCTCAGGAGGTGCAGGTCACCCTCCCTGGGGCCCCCACACTCCGCCTCTGACCCCATCTGCTGAGAGCTTTCCTCTGGGCCTTCTGGGGCCCCCAGGCCCGAGCCTCTCCCGGAACTCTCTCTTCTTGCCCCAGTGAAATCGGCTGTCCTTGGCGGTGTCCCCCGGCGCCCTCTTGGGTGGGGCTGCTCCCTCCTCCTTGCAGAGGCTCCCGCCCACTTCCCAGAATCCCTCTGGGTTTGAATCCCTGTGTGAGACTCTGTGACCTGCTGTCCCTCCCCTGTCCCCAGTGACTCCTCCCCTCCTGCTGAGGCACAATGCGATCTGTGTGGCTCGGTGGATCCCTCCCACCCCAGCTTAAACGCTCCTAGATCACCAGACACTTGTGTTTCTCTGCCCCTCACGGGCCCTTCCCTCCTCCCCCGGCACCTGCTGATGCCTCCCATCTGGATCTCTCTGGCCTGGACGGCCACACGGATGGCCGAGAGGCATCTCACCCTCGACAAACACCCACAAGGCATCTTTGGGAAAATGAAAGACGGAGCCTCTGCCTGGAAGTACTTCTGGGAGTGGAGACAGCGGGGGTGGGGGCAAGGAGCAGCACAGGCCTCTCTGCTGGCTTTGGGTCTCCCTTCTCACCTGGCCGTGCCTGCGGTGCGGGGCTCTTCCCTTGTGTGTCTTTGTCCAGATCGACCCTTTCCTCTTGGCTGTTCCACAAACTCCAACAGAGGCGGCGTAGCTGGGGGGAGAGCAGGCACACGTCACCATCCAGGGCCATGTCACGCAGGCCTTATGGTGCCACAGCTCACAGCTGGGCACCAGGGTCTCGAGGGACTGAAAAGGGTCGTTAGACTCCAACAAGGGACAGAAGGAACATGGGGTGGGGAAAGCAAGGCGCCTGGGAACCCTGGATTTCAGTGCTGGCTCTGGTCCTGTGTGGTTGTGCGGCTGCCCAAAGGTGACCTCAGTGTCTTGGGCTGGATGGTAGGGTAGGAGGCAACACGCTCAGGGCTTCTTCCAGTAACTGAGGGTCTAGGAAGCTGTGCCCTTCAGGGTGGGAGAAGCTGCTCATCACTCCGGTCTGCTGCTTCTGGTGGATGGGCCCGCAGGGTAGACCTGGGAACTCTGCTTTCCTTCCAGGAGCCCCTCCTGGCTGTCAGAGATGAGCACTCACACAGCCCAGAGGAGGCCTGACCTGGTTCACCTGGGGTACCCGGCTGACCTGGTCCCTAGCCAGGCTTAGTCGCTCAAGCTCAGCAAGGCATTTGCAGATGCAGAAGGGGAGCATCCCTTCCCTTCTAGTCTGTTATTTTGTTCTCTTCCTGAAAACACATATGGAGACTTTGGGAAGTAAAACCCAGACAATTGCTGTTGCTTTTTTTGCTTTTTTTGAGGGTTGGGGTCAGCAGAAGCACAAGTAAGCGAACATTTCCACCAAGTCTCTCCCGGAGCAGGTTTTAATCTATTATACCAGCTTCGGTATATTTGAATCTCAGCACCACCACCTCTCCCACTCCCCCAAACATAGCAGGGATGTGACTGAGCAGCCCCTCCAAGCCCCGCCTCTCGGACTAAGACATCAGTAATGAACCTGCTGCCGTGTCAGTGACAGAGACTGGGTTTAGCCTTGAGTTGCTTCCTGGTGATGCTGTACGTCTGCATTTGCCTTCCCAATTACACGACGAGCCCTGTGGACCAGGCCGCTGGGCAGGAAGAACATGGGATTGAGTGTGGTCCCGCTTCCCCTGGTAGCGCCCAGTGTGCAGCACAGACACTGACCCGAAAGCACGGTTCCCCCTTTGCCTCCCTCCTCTCCTCTCCAGAGCACCTGTGCTGCTGGGCAGGAAAAGCACTCAAGCACGTGGCTGCCTGAGAAGCGGGCAAGACCAAAAAGTTGAGAATACAAGAGCAGCAGAAAAGAAGTCAGACAAGTCAACCATGAAGACCCTGAGAGACAGGAGCTTGGGTCCAGCACCCACGGCTTCTCCACGTGCCGGGAGCAGGGCAGGGACGTGTGGTGGGCGAGCTGTCCTGGGCACTCCTGGCCGTCCTCCCCACTTGCTCCATCCCAATCCCACGGGGCTGTGTGCGAGAGAGGAATGGGTCAAAAGGAACTACTGAGCAGAAAGGTGGCCACAGGGGAGGCGGCCTTCCAAGTTCTCAGCTCTCACCCAGACCCCAGGGCACACGGGTCTCACAGACCCGCCTCCCTTTTGAGCTCCTCCTGCCCTCTCCTCTGACACCTAGGACCCTCCCTGCTGCTCTTCGGCTCAGCCAAGCCCCTGTCCTGCTAAGCCTCCTGGCCATGCCCACGTGGGTGACGCGATGGAGTCTGGTCAGGCCCAGTCCTGCTGCTGGCTAGTTTTGGTGTCATGGACAAGTGACTTGACTTTTCTGAGCCCAGGCTTTTTATATTCCAACTGGGGTGACTGATACCTGCCTCCTGGGAGGGGGGAAGTGGCCGGGAAAGGAGAATGAGGTGTGCCCAGCCACCAGCCACAGCACTGCTAGCATTACTGTCCCCCCTCCTGCTGGCTTAATCCGTTCTGGGTGGGTGGCAGCTGGGACTGCCCTGATTACATTAATTCACGCTGAGGTTAGCAACCTTAGCACTTCAAGGAAATTTTGTATTTTAAAAACCAAACTTCTCATTCTCAGTGAATACATAATTAGAGGCCTGTTGGAAAGCTTTTTAGTTTAGTTTTTAAGGCAAGGAGGTTATTTGCCTATTTCTGATCCAACCGTCACCCCCCAACCCCCAGCCCCCGCCCCCTCTCTCCCCCCACCCCGCTTTCAAAAAGAATGCAGGAATTCAGCCACTTTTCTCCAAAGCTGGCAGAGCCAACTTGTGGTTCACAGGGACACTGGGACTGCGGTGGACCCCTGAGCATCCTCATGGCAGCACTCACATGTTTATCTGGAATCGGGTCTGTGAACAAGGAGATCCCCAGGACGGTGAAAAGACTGATGGTGAAGAGGATGACGGCAAAGTAGAGGTAGTGCACGCCGCAGATGATCCGAGAGCACCTGCTGTTTGTCGAGCAGCTCCAGGCCCCGTAGGCAAACTTGGACACCATGCGGCAGAAGCCAATCAGAAGTCCACCAGTCAGCCTCCAGAAGGCACCCTGCCAAAGAAGGAGCCCCGAGAGTCGCCTGGGAGGAAGACGGGGAATGAGACAAGCCATCCTCAGCCTCGCCTCCTGACCAGTCTAAACTGGTCAGCTAAACTCAGCATAACAAGGGCTTCACATGCCTTGCAGAAGCAGAGTCTTAGCACTGCGAGGAGATGACACCTTCTTGGGCTGAACACAGACCGAAGACACATGGACACTCTCTTAGGTCAATCAGAAAACTTAGGAAATACTGGAGACAGTTTTAAGTTAGACGGTGAAGACACATCTCAAACGTAATGTGTCCAAAGAGACCTCAGTCTTGCCTGTTGCTGTAGGGGCACCTCCATCGCCCTGGCAGCTCAGGCAGAAACCGCAGGAGACATCCCTGGCCCCTTTCCTTCCATTCTGCCCTACCACCAATCCATCAGCAAATCGTCCCATCGTCTCCACAGCGACCACCTCAATCCCCATCTACCACCTTCTCTCACACAGGTGGAATCCAGACCTGGTCTCCTGCTCACCCGCTGTCCAAGAAGCCAGAGTGGTCTCTTCAAAGCATGGATTAGGGAGTGCCCTGACTCTGCTGAAGACCACCGTGGCTTCTCATGGCTGCCCTCAGAAGCAAGTCTCATCTGCTCGAGCTGACCTCACCTGGCTCCGCCCTCTCCCCTGGTCAGTCTACTCCAGCCACTAAGCATGACCTCTTCCTGCATGTCAGGGCTGCCCACTGTGCTCTCGGCCAGGCCTTTGTACTTGCCCTTCTTTCTGCTTGGTTCTCTATCTAGATCTTGGTGTTTCTAGCTCATCCTCCAGGATTCAGGTTCGAGGTCACTTTCTTAGGAGAAATCTTCTCCCACTACCTTGGCTAATGTCCTTGTGCTCCCCCTGCCCCCAGCACCTACCCTGCTAACCTCCATGATCCTTTTTGACTTTTAAACAGCACTACACCACTCTCAGAAATCTTATCTGCTCATTGGGTATCATCCGTCTCCTCCAACTGGACAGTCCACTCTTTAAGAGTGAGGACTTCATCTTGGTCCTAGAGCTGCATCTGGAGCCTGTCTCAGGTGTGGCTGAATGTTGGAGGAGGTAGAGGATACAGTATGTGGGAAGCATCTTGGAGAAAGAGCTGAAACCAAAGGCCAGGTGTGGTCCACAGGACCCATTTATTGAAGGAGGCGTGCAGAAAAGGGAAGATCTAGAAACAGATGGGCAGCAGAAGCCAGATGAGGGTGGGAGAGAAGGCCTGGAGAAGTTCTCTAGGTCAAGGAAGGTAGCCACAATACGCTGTAACCTTGGACCAGGGGTAGCTGGAGAGCCACTGACAAGATCCCCAGTTTCCCTTGGTGATAGGCCCCAGTACTGCAAGGGTGGTGACCATCACCGGTAGGAGGCAGGTTCTCCTGACTGCCTGCTCCTCTGCCCCTGCCCTTCCCAAGAGAGCACAGAGAAGAGCATCTCCAGAGCCCAGCAGCCCCCCACCCCATTCTCGGTGCCCAATTGAGTCCTGGTGAGCTGGGCAGAGCAAGAAGCACTAGCAGATTTGTCTGGAGGATTGAACACCTGACATGGGCCTGCAGGAAGCACCAGCCAGATGGAGGTGGACAAAGATATTCATGGCAAAGCAAAGAGTCCACAGGAATGAAGAGGGGCCAGAAAAGGCATGAGACAGGCAATCAGCACTGCAAGTGGTTAACAGTAGCTGGGGCCTAGGGACTGTGTATGGAGAGGGCCAGGGCTGAGAGGCAGGCAGGAGCCAGGTCACAGAGGCACCATGCTTGGGAACTCATGCAAGGCCCAGCTGCTCAGTGCTGTTAGGAGAAACAGGTCAAGAAGTGACTCAAATAATGAATGAAAATATTCTGGCAAACTGTGCTTTCAGTCTTACTGATGAAATGATCAAACCATTAATTGGGATCTTTATTTAGTTTTAAGTGTGGCTGGAGGAGATGGTCTTCATGCAGGGAAGGCGGTAGGAGCTCATGACTGAACATCCCCCTGTGAGTTTGAAACCTCTGAGCAGGAAACATCCATGCACAGAGGCAACAGAAGAATATCTTCCTGTGGCTAGATGAGCATGCAGGAGGATCCCACACACTTTGCACCATCTATGGCACAGTCGAAAGTGGATAACATTGCAAAGGGAAGAAAACAAATCAGAGCTTGCCTTTCCCCTGCAAGCATGAGGGAGCTCGGACCAAAGCTGCCCAGGAGTAGATCATCTCTCAGAAAGCAAATGATGCAACGGTGTCAACTCCTGAAGCACAAGAGACCCTCTCAGGGCAACTTTTGCAAAGATAGGTATGATGTGAAGGCAAGCCCTCACACTGTGCCATGCTGTGGCCATGCCAACTCCCACCTACCTGCTCAGTGATTCTCTTGCAAAATATGGCAAGCAGGAAGATGGCAGCAATGGGCGGCATCAGGTAACTTAAAACTGCTTGCATGTATTCAAATAGTTGTTCCCTGTGTGCCATTTGTATAGCAGGGACCCATGCAATGGAGACAGCAAGTAAGATTATAACAAAAAACCTGTAAGTTAAACCAAAAGTCAACGGCAGTTTTATGAGTTTTTTACCTGCCAATAAAATATCTACAAACTGTAAACTATTAGCTAGTTTTAGTTATTCCTTAGGTTAAATTCAAGTGCCCATTCATAAGCGTGGCAGAGGAGATAGCCATACCCCTAAACATTAATAGGACCATAGGGCTGCAGGCAAAAACCCTTCAACTTCTGGACAAATAAAACTGAGGGTCCATTTGCCTGTTACTGGATCATGGGTAGATTTTCATCACATTTGGAGACTGTGTTGGGATGGTCGTGCTTAAAATATATAATACCTGGGGCTTCCCTGGTGGAGCAGTGGTTATGAATCCACCTGCCAATGAGGGGGACACGGGTTCGTGCCCCGGTCTGGGAAGATCCCACATGCCACAGAGTGGCTAGGCCCGTGAGCCACAACTACTGAGCCTGCGCGTCTGGAGCCTATGCTCCACAACGGGAGAGGCCGTGACAGTGAGAGGCCCGCACATCACGATAAAAAAAAAAAAGAAAAAAAATAATACCTGGAAAATATTAATTTCTTCAGGGGTAACACATTTCTAAAGATTTCAGATGGATTAGTATGGCACCTGATTTTAAAGATTTGTGTAAACTCCCTTTAAACCCTTGGTTGTGCATGTGGGGAAGAACTGCCAGATAGTCCACCAACAAGCAACTGCTGGAAGGCAGACAAAGCTGAGCAGAGATTTCATTGCCTGCTTATAGCAGGGGAGACAGAAATTGGAGTTTGAATCTCATCAAGTTAGAGGGGCCAGGTAACCACCTCAGGCTTTTCACTGAAAACCCCTGAATGTCCATGCCTTAGAAGCAGAGACTATCTCCCAGGACTAAGAACTTGCTATAAGACTAGAGCAAAACTGAAACAGAGTCACCCTAACAAAGTATAAAAACCAGGCCTCCACAACTTTAAGGGGATCAACTAGTAATTTACCTGCATGCTTGAACAAAAACCAATATTCTTCAGAGGAACATGATCCAGAATTTCTATAATGTGTTATCTACAATGTTCAATATATAATAAAATTTTCTAGACATGTGGAGAAGTAAGAAAATGTAACCCATAGTCAAGAAGAAAGCAATCAATGGAAACTGACACCAAGATGGCTCAGGTATTAACATTAGCAGACAAGGACTTCAAAGCAACTACTGTAGTTATGTTAAAGGACTTAAAGGAAATTATAGTTATAAGTGAACAGATGCAAAATCATGACAGAAAACTGGATACTAGAAAAAATTTAAAAAGGAACCAAATAGAAATTCCAGAACTGAAATTCTGGTTCAAAATATGAAACAAAAAATTCACAGGTTGGCTTTAACAGTAGATTGGAAATGGCAGGAGAAAGGGGCAATAAACCTAAAGGGAGATTGATAGAACTCTAAACTGAAGAACACAGAGAAAAATTTTTTTAAATAAAGAGAGCCTCAATGATCTGTGGAACAATATCAAAAGAGCAAATATGTGTGTAAGCAGAGTCACAAAAAAGGAGATGAGGGATGCAGAAGACAAATATGCAGAGAAATATGGTCAACAATTTCCCATATTTGGTGAAAACCATTCATTTACAGGTTCAGAAGTGCAGAAAAGCCCATCAGCACACCATAACAAAACTGCTGAAAACCAAAAATGAAGAGAAAATCTTGAAAGCCCAGGAAAAAAGACACATTACATACAGAGAGCAGTACTATGAATTATAGATGACTTCTCATCAGAAACAAGAGGACAGAAGAGAAAGGAAGAGCATACTTTAAAGTGGTAAAAGAAAAATACTGTCAACTCAGAATTCTACATCCAGCAAAAGTATCCTTCAAAAATAAAGATGAGGGCTTCCCTGGTGGCGCAGTGGTTAAGAATCTGCCTGCCAACGCAGGTGACATGGGTTTGAGCCCTGGTCTGGGAAGATCTCACATGCCACAGAGCAACTAAACCCATGTGCCACAACTACTGAGCCTCTGCTCTAGAGCTTGCGAGCCACAATTACTGAGCTCGCATGCCACAACTACTGAAGCCTGCGCACCTAGAGCCCATGCTCCACAACAAGAGAAGCCACCGCAGTGAGAAGCCTGTGTGCCTCGCCGCAACTAGAGAAAGCCTGCGTGCAGCAACGAAGACCCAACACATCCCAAAATAAATAAATAAAATAAATAAAAATTCTTAAAATAAATAAAGATGAAAGAAAAACATTTTCCAATAAACAGAAACTGAGAGAGTCTGTTACTAACAGACCTGCATTACAAGACATACTGAAATTCTTCAGGGTGAAGGGAAATAACACAGATGGAAACTTGCACCTTAAAGAAGGAATGATAAGTCCAAAAGAGTAAAATATAAGATGCTACATATATTTTTTTTTCTTATTTTATTTTCTTTAAAAGGCAGTTGACTGCTTAAGGCAAAAAATTATATCACTATCACTGTATTCTGGGGTTAATAATGGATGTAGATGTAAAATATATGACAACTATAACATGAATGATGAAAGGGGAAAATGACATATAGTGTTGCAAGGTACTTACATTTTACATAAAATGATACAATATTAATTTTAAGTACACTAAGGTAGGTTAATAATGCCTATTATAATGCCTAGAACAACAAAAAGAAATTAAAATATAAAAACTATTTCCAGCCATATTAATGATTACACTAAATGCAAGTGAACTCAAATTATAAAGACAGAGGTTGTCAGATTAGATTAAAAGAATCAAGATACAACTATATGTGCTCTACAAGGGACTCATTTTAAATATATTTACAGGTTGAAAGTAAAAGATGTTATCAACCCTAAGCATAAGAAAGCTGGTGTGATCTATAACAGTAATGAAGTAAATCTCAAGACGAGAAGTATTATCAGAGATAAAAAGGGACATTTCATAATGATGAAAAAGTTAATTCCTCAGGAAACCATAACAAGCATAAGGGCACCTAATCCCAGAACTTGAATATATAAGAGGTAAAAAAAAAAAACCTGAAAGAACTATAAGACAGAAACAGACAACTACATAATCATAAATGAAGCTTTTAATACCTCCTCTGTGTATATAATATACACAGTATATGTGATATATATAACAGAGGAACTAGACAAAAATTAAGAATACAAAAGTATCAATAAATTTCAAAAGATTAAAATCTCATAGAGTATGTTTTTGGATCACAGTGGAAGTAAATTAGAAATCAATAACAATAAAATAGTTAGGAAAGTACTAAATACTTGAAAATCCAACAGCACCCTTCTAAATAATCTATGAACACAGAAATAAATCACAAGGAAATTAGGAAATATTTTGAACTGATTAAAAATGAAGACACAACATATCAAAATTTGTGGGATGCAGCTAAAGCAGAGCTTAAAGGGAAATTTATAGTTTTAAGTGGTAATTGTAAACAATAAGACAGGTTTTAAACCAGTGATATGAATTTCCAATTTAAGAAGCTAAAAAAAAAAAAAAGAAAAGAAAAGAATAGTAAATCCAAAGTAAATAGAAAAAAGGAAACGAATAGAATTCAATGGGGGAAAAAAACCAGAGGAATCAACAAGCCCCAAAGTTAGTTCTTTGGAAAAATTATTAAAATTGATAAACGCCTAGGCAAGTTCACTCAAGAGAAAAAGAACCCCCTCCACGCCCACATACTACCATTACTAGAGATCCTACAGATACTGAAAGGATAAGGTAAAATTTGGGGAGGTGCTTGGAGCCATGGCAGTGAGGATGCTCCTGAATATTCTGCTCACCGTTACACCAGGAATTGGTGCTCACTGGTACACCACACTAGGTGGAATACTTTAATTGGGTGATTTAGCTCGAGGAGTCTGATCAGTTATCATGGAGCCTGGCAATATGGCTTCTCCTAAGAGCATGCCAAAAGATGCACAGATGATGGCACAAATCCTGACAGATGTGGGGATTACAGAATATGAGCCAAAAGTTATAAATCAGACGTTGGTATTTGCATTCTGATACGTAAACACAATTCTACATGATGCAAAAATTTATTAATGACATGCTAAGAAAGCTACTGTTGATGCACATGATATGTGACTGGCAATCTGGTGTCATGCTGACCACTTTTAAAAAATAAAAGCTTTACTGTTTCACCTTTTGCATTCAGATACACAGTCCATCTGAAATAGATTTTTGTGTAAAGGGAGTTAGTCAATATTCTTTTTATCAGGAATAGCCAAATTACCCAGTACCATTTCTTCTCCCCTTACACTTTCCCACTGCACTGTACTGTAATCTTTGTCATGAATTAGACGACTGTATACCTGTGCGCTGTTTTTGATATTCTGTTCCATTAATTTGTCTACCCCTGCAATAAAACCACACTGTCTAATTAGTATCACTTCACAATAGATATTGGTATCTGTTAGCATAAATCCTCCAGCTTTGTTCATCTTCAAGAATAGCCTTGGATATTCTCTGCTCTTCGCATTTCTATATACTTTTAGAACTCGTTTGTCAATTTTTACATGCATACAAAATGTTACTGCATTTTGATTGGGATTACTCTGAGTATGTAGAATAATATGGGGAGAACAAACATATCATTATTGAATCTTCTAATTCACAGATATGGTATATTCCTGCTATACTTAGGTCTCATTAATTTCTCTCGACAACGCTTTGTAATTTTCAGCAATTTTCTCATATCTTTTGTGAGATTTATTCCTAGGTATCTGATATGGTTTAATGACACTACAAATGTTAATATGTATAATGTGTAATGTGTAAAATATGATTAATTCTTGTATTTGATCTTTTATCAGTCTTGTTAAATTCACTTTAAAATTTTAAGTTTGGGGCTTCCCTGGTGGCGCAGTGCTTGAGAGTCCACCTGCCGATGCAGGGGACACGGGTTCGTGCCCTGGTCGGAGAAGATCCCACATGCCGTGGAGCGGCTGGTCCTGTGAGCCATGGCCGCTGAGCTTGCGCGTCCGAAGCCTGTGCTCCGCAATGGGAGAGGCCACAACAGTGAGAGGCCCGCGTAAAATTTTAAGTTTGTCTATGAAGTCTTTCATGACAATTTCATTTCTTCCCTTTCTATCCTTATGACATTTGTTTCCTTTTTCACCTTTTTGCAGAGTAGCACCTCCAGTACAATGCTGAAGAAAAGTGGCTATAGTGGATGCATGTGTCTAGTTCCCAATCTCAGGGGAAAAGATTTTCAAATATAAACATTAAGTATGATAAATGCTACAGGTTTTAAAGAACATGTATGTTTAAAAGTCTGAATAAAGAAGATCTTTTAAATTCTCTAATTTGCTAAGATTAAAAAATAGGTCTTAAAATTTTGAATGATTTTTATCTATTAATATGACTATATAATTTTCTCCTGTTTTCAGTTAATGTGGTCAAGTACATTGATTGATTTTTGAATAAAAAACTATGCTTGCATTCCTGGAATAAACTCCAGATGGTCATGGTGTATTATTCTATGTTGCTGGACCTGATTTGCTAATATTTTGTTAAAATTTTCTGCATCTATGTTCATATTTGCATGGTACGTATTTTCTCATGTTTTCTTTAAGCCTTCCTCAATCTTAAAGAAGATGTCTCTCTTCAATAAAGTTTCAGGATACAAAACTAACATACAAAAATCAGTAGTGTTTCTTTACACTAACAATGAATTATCTGAAAAAAATAAAGAAAGCAATCCCATTTATGATAGCATCAAAAACAATAAAATACTTAGGATAAATTTAACCAAGGAGATAAAAGGTCTCTACATTGAAAACTATAAGACATTGATAAAATAAATTGAAGAAAACACAAATAAATAGAAAGATATCTTGTGTTTATGGATCAGATGAATTAATATTGTTAAAATGTCCATACTACCCAAAGCCATCTATAGATTCAATGCAACCCTTATCAAATTTCCAAAGGAATCTTTTACAGAATTCAAAAAAAATAATCCTAAAATTCATCTGGAACCACAAAAGATCCTGAATAGCCAAAGCAACCCTCAGAAAGAAGAACAAATCTGGAAGCATCACACATACTGATTTTGAACTATATTACAAAGCTATAGTAATCAAAACAGTATGGTACTGGCATAAAAACAGACACATAAACCAATGGAACAGAATCTAGAGCCCAGAAATAAAGCCGTACATATATGGTCAACTAATATTTGACAAGGGAGCCAAGAAAACTCAATGAAGACAAGACAGTCTTTTCAATAAATAGTGCTGGGAAAATAGAACGTTCATATGCAAAAGGATGAAACCAGACCCCTATCTTAACGCCACTCAAAATGAATTAAAGATTTAAATATAAGACCTGAAACCATAAAACTCCTAGAATAAAATATAGGGGATAAGCTCCTTGACATTGGTCTTGGTAATGATTTACTTTTGGATATGACACCAAAATCCCAAGCAACAGAAGCAAAAATAAGCAAGTGAGGGTTTCCCTGGTGGCTCAATGGTTAAGAATCCGCCTGCCAACGCAGGAGACGTGGGTTTGAGCCCTGGTCTGGGAAGATCCCACATGCCGCGGAGCAACTAAACCCGTACACCACAACTACTGAGCCTGCACTCTAGAGCCCATGAGCCCCAACTACTGAAGCCCGTGTGCCACAACTACTGAAGCCCGCACGCCTAGAGCCTGTGCTCTGCAACAAGAGAAGCCACCACAGTGAGAAGCCTGCACACCGCAACAAAGAGTAGCCCCCACTCTCAGCAACTAGAGAAAACCTGCATGCAAGTGAAGACAAAATGCAGCCAAAAAAAAAAGTTAAATAAAATTAATAAATAAATAAATTTATAAAAAAATAAACAAGTGAGACTACATCAAACTGGAAAGCTTCTACACAGTCAAAGAAACAATCAACAGAATGAAAAGGCAACCTATAGAATGGGAGAAAATATTTGCAAACCACACATCTGATAAAGGGCTGATAGTTCCTTAGTTGTCTAAGGAACTCAGACAACTTTAATAACAACAACAACAACAACAACAACATAATAATAATAATAATAGAATTTTAAAAATGGACAAAGGACCTGATAGACATTTTTCCAAAGAAGATATTCAAATGGCCAATAGGTACATGAAAAGGTGCTCAACATCACTGATCAGGGAAATGCAAATCAAAATCACAATGAGATACCATTTCATACCTGTTAGAATGGCTATTATCAAAAAGACAAAAGATAACAAGTGCTGGTGAGGATGTGGAGAAAAGGGAACCCTTGTGCACTGTTAGTGGGAGTGTAAACTGGTGTGGCCACTGTGGAAAACAGTATGAAGGTTCCTCAAGAAACTGAACACAGAACTACCACATGATCCAGCAATTCCACTTCTGGGTACATATCCAGAGGAAACAAGGATCACTATCTTGAAGAGACCTCTACACCCTTTACACTATTTATAATAGCCAAGACATAGAAACAACCAAAGTGTTCATTAACAGATGAATGGATAAAGAAGATGTGGTACATATACACAATGGAATATCATTTGGCCACAAAAAAGAAAGAAATCCTCCCTTTTGTGACAACGTTTAGGGCATTATACTAAGTGAAATAAGTCTGACAGAGAAAGACAAGTATTGTATGGTCTCACTTATATGTAGAATCTAAAAAAAACCCTGAATTCATAGAAACAGAGAGCAGACTGGGGATGGGTGTAGGGGGAATGGGTGAAGGTGGTCAAAAGGTACAAACTTCCAGTCATAAGATAAATAGGTTCTGGGGACATAAGGTACAGCATGGTGACTGTAGTTAACAACACAGGATTGTGTATTTGTATATTGTATATTTGAAAGTTGCTTAGAGAGTAAATCTTTTTTTTTTAAGAGAGTAAATCTTAAAAGTTCTTTTCACAAGAAAGTAAAACTAATTATGTGAGGTGATAGATGTCAACTAAACTTGTGGTGATCATTTCACAATATATACATATATTGAATCATTATTGTACACCTGAAACTTATACAGTGTTATATGTCAATGTTATCCCAACAAAATTGGAAAAGAAAGGTGTCTCTTCTACGTAGATTACAGTTGGTTAAAAAAAAAAGCTGATAATCTTCACCTTTTAACTCAGCTACTTAGTCTACCTATCTCTGTTTCATGAAATTATTGATATATTTAGGAGCTATGCTATTGTTTTCCAGTTAACCTACCTTTCACGTTCTTTTTATTCTTTTGACTTATTAGTTATCCCATATTTTACATTTATTAACTTGTTAAACGTTCTTGAACTGTTCTTATATTGTTTAGTCTAGAGACTACATGCATCCTTGACATATCACAGTCTGGTACAAGTTTTGACTTTTACCACATCCCGAATAGCAAGAGAACGTGAGAATACTTAAGCTCCATTTAGCCCCTTCTCATTCTCTCTGGGATTTTACTGGCATGTTTTGCCTCCATATGTTGTTAATCCCATAGACATTTTTTCTTATTTATGTCAACACTCACTCACTTCTATTTCCCACATACTTACCCTTTCTGGTGCTCTTCATCCTTCTCTGAAGGTCAATTCTTCCATCTGGATAATTTTCCTGCAGCCTAAAGAACATGCTTTAGTATTTCTTATCGTGAAATTCTTTTGTAATAAATTCTCTCAACCTGCATTTATCTGAAAACCTGTTTGTTTCACCTTCACTCTGGAGGCTATTTCGATGGGTATTGAATTCCAGGTAGGCAGTTTTTCTAGCACTTGAAGATGTCACTCCACTGCCTCCTGGCTTTTACAGTTTCTGTTGAAACTTCTACTATCAGTCTCTCTGCTGCTCTTTTGAAGGTGATGTGATTTACTTTCTTCTGGCTGCTCTAAAGATCTTCTCTATCTCCAGTCTCCAGCAGTTTCACTATCATGTGGCCTGGGTATGGTCTCTTTTGTATTTATCCTGCCTGCGATTTGTGGAATTTCTTGAATCTCTGGATAGTTGTCCAGATATTTGGAACATTCCTGGCCATTATCTTCTCCAAATTGCTTTTACAGTTACATATATATATATACATATACACATAATTTCCAATAATACATATATATTATTCTTCTGTGTTCCACGTGTATCTTCCTTTTCTCCTGTGTGCTTTAGTTTGGATATTGTAGACTAATCCATTTCCAAGCCACTAACAGTGTCTTCTGCTACAGCCAATCAGCTGCTAACAAATCCATTGAGTTCTTAATTTCAGATATTTATTTTTCAATTCTAGACCTTCTTATTTTTATAAATTCTAATTCTCTGGAAAAATTCCCAATTCTTTTCATCTATTTTATAAACCTTTCCCTCTATTTTCTTGTACCTATTAATCAAGGTTATTTCAAAGTCCTTGTCTGCTAACTTCACCTGTGGGTCTACTTTTTTTTTTTTTAACATCTTTATTGGAGTATAATTGCTTTACAATGTTGTGTTAGTTTCTGCTGTATAACAAAGTGAATCAGCTATATGTATACATATGTCCCCATATCCCCTCCCTCTTGCAAGCACCTCCCTCCTACCCTCCCTATCCCACCCCTCTAGGTGGTCACAAAGCACCGAGCTGATCTCCCTGTGCTATGCGGCTGCTTCCCACTAGCTATCTATTTACGTTTGGTAGTGTATATGTCAGTGCTACTCTCTCACTTCGTCCCAGCTCACCCTTCCCTCACCCCGTGTCCTCAAGTTCATTCTCTACGTCTGCGTCTTTATTCCTGTCCTGCCGCTAGGTTAATCAGAACCATATTTTTTTAAAGATTCCATATATATGTGTTAGCATATGGTATTTGTTTTTTCTTTCTGTCTGACTTACTTCATTCACTCTGTATGACAGACTCTAGGTCCATCCACCTCACTACAAATAACTCAGTTTGTTTCTTTTTATGGCTGAATAATATTCCATTGTATATATATGTGCCACATCTTCATCCATTCATCTGTTCATGGACACTTAGGTTGCTTCCATACCCTGGCTATTTAAATAGAGCTGCAATGAACATTGTGGTACACATCCCTTTTTGAATTATAGTTTTCTCAGGGTATATGCCCAGCAGTGGGATTGCTGGGTCATATGGTAGTTCTATTTTTAGTTTTTTAAGGAACCTCCATATTGTTTTCCATAGTGGCTGTATCAATTTACATTCCCACCAACAGTGCAAGAGGGTTCCCTTTTCTCCACACCCTCTCCGTCATTTATTGGTTGTAGATTTTTTGATGATGGCCATTCTGACCGGTGTGAGGTGATACCTCATTGTAGTTTTGATTTGCATTTCTCTAATGATTGGTGATGTTGAGCATCCTTCCATGTGTTTGTTGGCAATCTGTATATCTTCTTTGGAGAAATGTCTATTTAGGTCTACTTATATATACATTTTATTTTACACATATATTAGTATAAATATAGCGGTAAGGGGGGACATTCTTGCCTTGTTCCTTTCTAGTTCCATTAGGTATGACTTGGCTTTTAGGGTGATACAGATATGTTTTGTCATGTTGAAAGGTACCCATTTTACCAAATACCTTTTCATCGTCTGAATAGATATATATGATTTTTCTCTTTGATCTATTAATATCGTGAGTAATGTTACTACATTTCCTAATATTGAACCATCCTTGTATTTCTGGAAAACAATCACAGTTGGTAATGAGATGTCATTCTTTTAACATTTTTTTAGTATATTGTTGGATTTGTGTCTAATATTTTATTTACAAGTTTTGCATTGGTATTTAAAAGTGAGATGAGTCTTTAGTTTTAATTTTTTCCTGTGCTGTATTTGTTCAGTTTTGGCATCAATATCTTGAGCTTTATGAAATGAATTTAAGTCTTTCTCCTTTTCCCCTATGTTCTATAAAAATTTAAATAAAACAGGTACCTGTTTCTTAAAGTTTCTCAGAAAAGTGCTTTTTAAACAATGGAATGCTAATCAAAATGTAACAGCAAACTCAATTTGCAGGGGTTAGACAGATAAGACAGTGAGCAGTATGTACCTTGCCACGGGATGAAGGAGGCATCTGAGGCGTAACGTAGGCCAAGTTCAAAGTGTGTGGGCTGGAAGTGGTCCACAGACAGCCAGTGTGAAACCCTACAGAATGAGGATAAGGCCCACGTGTTTACACATTCACACCTCCTGCCTTATGCCTAGCTTGTGAGGCCTCCTGGTTAATGGCATGGCCCTGAGATGGATGAGATCCTCTTTCCATGTGACTCAGGTAGACCAACTACCTTCTCTGAGCCATTCCCCCCATTTGTACAGTGAGAATAAGAACTAAAACTTACCTTTAAAGGTTGTCATGAGGACTGAAAGAGAAAACGAGATAATGTAGATACACTTCCTCACAAGGACTAGTTTGGGGGGTACATTAATATGTACCCATTATCATTGTGATTATTACTTAATTTTTTCCCAAATGGAAACAATTTTCTTTGTGATTATAAAAGCAATACAGGACTTCCCTGGTGGCGCAGTGGTTAAGAATCTGCCTGCCAGTGAAGGGGACATGGGTTCAGTCCCTGGTCCAGGAAGATCCCACATGCCGTGGAGCAACTAAGCCCACGTGCCACAACTACTGAGCCTGTGCTCTAGAACCCGTGAGCCACAACTACTGAGCCCGCGCGACTAGAGTCTGTGCTCCACAACAAGAGAAGCCACCACAATGAGAAGCCTGTGCACCGCAATGAAGAGTAGCCCCTGCTTGCCACAACTAGAGAAAGCCCATGTGCAGCAACAAAGACCCAACGCAGCCAAAAATAAATAAATTTATAAAATAAAAAATAAAATAAAAGCAATACATCTTCACTGCAAAACTACAACAAACAAAACACCACCATGCTGTATATAAACAAGATAACTCTATATGCAGCATTAGAGCCTACATTTTTCACATAATGACATTTGTGGGCATCGATTCATTGATGGCAGTAACTCATGTGATTAGAGGAATCCTTCACCTGCCTGTTAGCATGAGTTCATTTTCAGTGGCCATCAGCTGTATCTGGGTGTAGATGTCCATTGTGAACACGGCACTGGCACCGCTGAAAAGAGAAGTCAGGGAGGACATGAGAGAGGCCCAGAGTGCGGACACCATCAAGCCTCGAACACCTGGAAGAAAAGGAACACTTCCTGGGCCTCCAGCTCTTTGGCCGTGCCAGGACGCCTTAGGCCTCCTGAGGAACATTCCCACATAGTAAATTTTGTTCGGAGTGGGAGTCCATCTAAGATAGATCAAGTGCGTTATAGCTGCCCTTGCTCTGTGACGAGCCTTGCTAGCTGGCCGCTGTGTCTTCATATAATATGCCGAGTGCTTACTCTGGGCTGGAGCACCTCTTCAGGCATCAGCCTGATGATCTCCCTACAGCCCTGTGAGAAGGACACCAGTGCTGACCCCTTTTACAGATGATGTGGCTCCTTGTGCCTCAGTGTCCCCATCTGTAAGGTGGGTATTAAAGTACCTACTGCACAGACTGTTGTTAAGATTAAGATACAGTAAGAAGATGGGTTAACACAATGTCCAACACAGAGCAAGCTCTCAACAAGTGTTACCTATAAACGTAACAGTCTAGGCTTCTGACCTGCAAGGCCACTGGATGGCAGCGGCTTTGCTGAGAGATTCCCATGCATAGTTGGGAGAGCCTGAGGGTAACAGGGCTTGCACAGGAGGCCTCACTGTATTCAGTAGGTACTCAGGCCAGGCCAAGACTAGAGTTCTTGGATTGGCCTGGCTTCAAGTGCCCATGGCCCTGGGCTGCAGCCCCGGGTGCTGAGCGACCCCCTTCCTGAACTGTGGGATGGTTGGTGCTTCCCTCAGCTGGGATCTATCTACATTGTATTTTATGGGAATGTCTCAACATTGCTGGCCTATTTATCCTCAGAGCTAATACGGAATTTAAAAAGACTGTACTGTTTGTTTGCCCGTTTCCCTGGGATGTGGCAAAGTGGGTGAGACGAAAGCCATGCCCCTGCCTGTCCCACTGGACTGAATTCCTTGAGAGCAGGATGCAGTCTTGCTCCCCTCTTTGTCCCCACAGACTAGAACAACGCCGAGCTCCCATCTGCAGCAGTGAGGAGCAGAGGCGTGGGTTCTGCAGGGAGGGGACCATGCAAAGGGCCAGCAGAGGCTGGGCCTGAGCACGTGCCCGAGAGAGAAAGAGAAAGAAAGAGACAGAGAGAGAAAAAGAGAGAGAGAGAGAGAGAGAGAGAGAGAGAAAGGAAGAGGAGGCCACAAGGCTCCCGGGATGCCAAGGGCCCCTCCCACAGCCTACGCTTCCACCGGGGCCCTCACTCCTGACCGTCCACTCATAGCCCTGGAGGCAGCTCCACTTCTTACCACTGGGCAGCAGCTCCACCACCAGCACGGGGTAGGCGAGAGGGCTGCAGCCAGTTCTGGCGCCACAGTACTTTTCACATTCTGAAGGCACAACACACGCCACTTAATCTGCAAAGAGAGACAAGGGTCACACCAGCATGTGGCCCCTGAGCACTAAAATCTGAGCTCAGGGAACGGGAAGCAAATTAGGAACGGTGTGTGGATGGCAGATTCTTCGTCTCCAATTCGTGACCCCACACGTGCGTCAGGAGCTGGGGGTCAGGCCCCAGGAGTCAGCAGGTCGGTGCTTCTGCCAGTTCACTGCTTGACCCACAGCAAGCCCTGTGACCTCGACAAGCCTTTCAATGATCCCAGCCAGGTGTCAGGAAAGCAAACGATGATTCATCCATACACTGATGGGTGGGCCACTCATGACCTTACTCCCTTAGCCCCGTAGGGGTGTTATTTCAGAGTATTTGGGGAGAAATTTGGACAAAGGGAAGTAAAGGAGGGAATGTGATAGGCCTTCAAGAGCTTAAATAACAGATTAAAATTTACCATCTGAGAAAAAAACCAAACAACGAATCAACGTAGATTAGGAAGAGGCAGGAAGGGCCTGGGTTTACATGGAGAGCAAGGGGTTTCACTGGGGACGTCAGGAAAACTAAGGGGGTCAGCTTTTCCTCTGCCTGCTCTCCCTCCCCCTGCCCTGCGAGCAGGCCCTCAGTCTCCTTCGGCATGGTTTGGGAGGAGCCCAGGGGCCACCTGGCCATTCTGGAAACACCTTCCCCTTGGCCACAATGACTGGTCCGTCACCCAAGTGAGCTCACGGGACTCCCCTGGGATTTCTGCTGGGAGGGCGAAAAGGAAACACTCTTTCTGGGGGTCGTTGGGCTGGAGGGTGGAAGGCTGGTGCTGCTGGTGGTCATCTGCCATCAGACAGACTGAGAGGACACCAGCTCGGAGGAAAGAGGAGCTAAAAGTGCACGTCATTTTCACTCAAGAGCCTCAACTAATACAGTGGCCCCCAAGGAAAACCTGACTGGCAGAATCACACCGTGTGAGTGTCTGGCCCCCGGTTCTGGCCATGGGAGAGACCCAGAATCTAGGACCAGGAACGTTTGGGTTACTGGAAAAGTATGTTCTCCCAGGAATGTGGGCAGGTGCGGAGCTTTTGTGCCAAACCGCTCTCTATGAGTGTGTGTAAACAGTCTGTGAGTCTGGCCATTTCTGAGGATGGGGGGCAAGTGGTCCTGGGCCCCTCCCCACCCTGACGGCTCTCCCAAGGGCAGCCCACCAACTCTATTCACCTGGTGGTCAGAAGCTGGGGGCGTGTGGCTTCCTGAGGCCCGCTCTTCTCGCTCCTCCCTCAGCCACTTCTAGAGGCCAAGAGACATGTGGTTTCGCCCAGTGGGTGGGGTGGGCTGTGAGGTGAAGTGGGGCTGGGGAGGCAGGGCCGCCAAGCACAGGCGACTCTGGGGTCCTAGCGAGCACAGAGGCCTATTTCTAACCTACGAGGAGGTACCACCTAAGAGACCCCAGAAAGGACTACCTGACAGCCAAAGACCAAACCTGGGATGTTGGAACGGAGCGCTCCTCTCTGTTGAAACTGGAAAGGGATCAGGTTTAAAAAAGAGGCAGACTGAGGATGGATTAGGGTTAGAGACGTCTACTGCACATGTGGCTTCGCAATAAAAAGTGCTTCACTCTCTGCTTGGCCTTGTCAAGCACTGAGGCAGAAGACTGTGGAAGCCGCCTGCTTTGTCCATGTGGCTGCACCATCTGAGTATGTGCTCCATAAAGGTTTAATGAATAAACAAATCTGGCACCGAGAGGCAGTACACCTAAAGGCAGTAAAACGAGGCTGCAACGGGGATGAGGGACATCCACGAAATTATGACAGCTCAATTAAGTGCAGCAGGGACGTTCTCACAGCACTTAACAGAAAGAACGTGGGCCTCAGGGCTAGACCCACTTTGGGGGTTCCATCGACGTGCCACACCTGGGGCTGTGAGAGCAGTGACGGCATTGGTCACATCCGAGCACAATGCCTGGCACCCAGGAGTGCCCGCAGGACGGTGCCTGCAGTGCATGGGGAACAGCTGACCTCCCCATGGACCACGCCTCAACGCCACGCAGAGACCGGCCACTGCAGGGAGCATCGGCTGGCTCATCTCCGCCTGAACTCGTCTCTCTGCAATTCCTCTCTTGCCACCTACATCCACGGTCCCTGCCAGACTTCTGCTCAGCCACATCCCTAATCTAAATCCATGAGCTCCCAAGAAAGCAATCCGGGGCACCTCAACCCCAGCAGTCTCCCCAGCAGGAGACCTGATAACCCCATGCTCCCTAGATGTAGATGCCTGAGAGAGGAGAAGAAGATCAGTGTGAACACAGCAGAGCAAGAATTACCTGTGTACAGGACGCGGCTGATCATCCCTGGCATCACTATGCTGATGGGCAGCAGCTTCAGGTACCCACACAAGACAGAGCCGCCTTTCACATGAGACACGTTCTTCCCTGCCAGGCAGCCCTGGACAAAAATCTGCCGAGGAAACACAGGTGGGGGGGGGGCGGGGGGGCTTTCTCAGAGTGTATCAAGCCCGGGCTGCCTCGGCACAGATAGGACAACTGTGACCTGCAGTAGCAGTAGGGTGTGCCCTCGGAGGGGGTGCCCACTGCTCACCCCAATCACCCAGGTGTCTCCGGGCATGCAGGGCCAGAGGAGGCACGTGTGACCGATGCACACGTTTTGCTCAGTGCACAGCTACCAGAGGGGAGGAGGGTGGCCTGACCTTGGCCTCATTGCTAGCACTGCACACCAATCAGCAGCACAGTGCTTACAAGCTGTCCCCTGGCAAGGATGAGACTCCCTTCTAGAGGCCACAGACCGTCTCTGCCCTTGTGACAACAATCCAAGCACAGGTTGGTCCCCGGTAACAAATGAGTGTTTAGAACTGGGACCAGCTTCACTTGTCCAAGTGGAAATGAACCAGTGTAGACCTTAACATGCAAAGTCTCCTGGGAGGCGCTTCACGCCCCCTTTCACGGTGCTCCTGCTGTAAGAGGCAGTGTGCACTCAGCCCGAGCAGAATGGTGTAGCGGGCAGATGGAGAAGCACTTAAGAAAGAACATAAAGACATGGTCCAGTGCATCAAGACAATGCAGTACTCTGTATGCATTAAAATTACGTTCTCAAAGAATATTTAAATAATGTGAAAAATGCTCATAGCGTGACAGTAACAAAAAGGCACGGGATACAATAGCACACATACCTCGACTCTATACCTAGAAAAAGTCCACAGGAATAAACCAACATGACAACAGAGGTTAATCCTGGGATGGTAGGATTGACAGGTAGGATTTTCATGTTCTTCTTTAATGCTTTCTTTCTTTCCCACATGCATTATTTATTAATAGGAGGAAGAACCCCAAGGTGGTCCTGCCTCATGTAAGCAGGCACTGCTTCTCAGTGGGCCTGTGGGCATCCTGCTGACAGCCTCTAGGTGCCTGGGGGTCTCTGCTGAGCAGGTGGGCAGCCAGGCTGCACTTCCTGGTCTTTGCTTAGCTCTGCACACAGAAGAGATGGTCTCTAAGGGAGGGGATGAAGGAACAGGGCCAGAGCAGAAGCCAACTCTTTTTTTTTTTTTTTTTTTGCGGTACGCGGGCCTCTCACTGTTATGGACTCTCCCGTTGTGGAGCACAGGCTCCGGACGCGCAGGCTCAGCGGCCATGGCTCACGGGCCCAGCCGCTCCGCGGCATGTGGGATCTTCCCGGACTGGGGCACAAACCCGTGTCCCCTGCATCTGCAGGCGGACTCTCAACCACTGTGCCACCAGGGAAGCCCCAGAAGCCAACTCTTATTCTGAGGACAGGATAGTCGTAGGGGCATGAAATCATTCCACGCAGAAAGCCCTAAGCACTTTCATAGGTTGTCATATATTACAAAGCGGGGCAAGGGACGAATTCTTGTTTAAAGATGGTAGTGGGCCAAAGGAAAACAATTTTCCTTTGGTCAGTTTGTCTCTTTTTCAATTAAAATTCTTTCTTAAATCATTTTCTTTACTAGTTAGGAAGTTAGAGATTCTACTTCTATGCTTTTAATAATTACCCTTAAAATTTTAACATGGATACAACTTCAGGTCTAAAGTAAATCAGTATCTGTGCCCTTCTGAACAATTTAAGGTCCACAAACAGATTTAACTCTAATTATGGTCCGATATTTTAGCTCTGTCCTGTGTTACTTCCTGTGTGCAGAATTATGGTGATTTTCAGCCAATGCTTCAGATCTGCGCACGTGCCGGCCGGCTTCTCTAACTGTCCCTCCTGCTCACCAGGACCTCCTTTTTCTTTATGCACGTCATTCAGTCTCTAGGGAAGGTTACGCCTTTATTTTGCCCTTGTTACTGAGTAATACTTAGCTGGGCACGTAATTGAAAGTGGACATTTTCCTCAGTACCTTGAAAAGTTTCCTCCTCTCCCTTGGGTTCCACTGCTGCTGCTGAGCAGACTGTTGGGGGTGTACCTGTCTTCTTCTACAAGGGATCTTTTCTCTCAGGTGGCTTTCAGTCTCCTCTTCGTCTTTCATGTTCTGAAACTTCATCAGGAGGTGACTTTGTGTAGATTTGCTTGGGATTCACTGTGATTCCTGAATCTGATGAGTCCTGTTCTTTCAACAGCTGTAAAAATTCTCAGCCACTTTCTCTTCAAATATTGCTTCTCCCCTTTTCTCCTGGAACTCCAATAGGATGTATTTTAATCCTGTCTTCCATGTCACTTTGTCTCTCTTTCACACTTTCCATTTTTCTGCTTTCTGGGCAAGTTCTTCAGTTCTCTCTTCTAGGTTACCACTTTTTTCCTTCAGCTATGTTTAATCTGTTATTCTAACAGTTACTCAGTTTTACATTTCAGTAAGAATATTTTTCATTTCCAGAAGTTTGAGTTTGAAATCTAACTGATCATTTCTGATGGAAGGGTTTCTTGGTTGTGGTGGTTTGATTCCACCTTGTTTTCTAATTTTTACAGAAAGACTTTTCTTGTCATTGACATAAAGCAGCATAATTAGACACATAATAAGCAGAGGGGAAGAATACAAATAACAACACTGTGGCTGCATTACAGATCACGCCCGTGTGCTGGGCTCTGGGCCTCATCTTGTTTCCTGGTCCTCCGCTCAGCACATGGTAAAGCTCCATCAGTGCCACTCCTTGTATGGTGGCTCCACGGCTTCTCACGGAGGCACAGCAGCCCTCAGTGGTATCCCCCACTCCCACCCCACCCCCATCTCATCCACCCACCTCAGTACCTAGCACAATCAACACTGTGATCAAGGCCTCACATATGGTCCCCTATGAACTTGGATGAGGAGTTTTGGGTAGTTTCTGAGGAACATCACCAATTGGTCACAGAGTACAACATATTTGACTTTATTCAGCATTGCCAGATCACCCTCCAGAAAACATGCCCCGTTTGCACTCTCACCAGAAATGCAAGAGGATTCCTGAACATCCCTGTCCTCCTCAACAGTTGACATCATCAAGCTTTCTAATTTTTGCCAGTCTCATTGTGGTTTTAAATTGCACTTCCCTGATAATGCTGGGTTATATGCTTGTTAGCATTTACGTTTGTTTGCATTTCCTTTTCTACAAATTGTCTCTCATTATCTTTTGCCTGCATGGCTACTGGAGCTCCTTTTTCTTGTGGATTTGCTATTAGTCTCCTGTTCATTATAAACATTCTGATATTCTTCTCTAGCCCTTCATCCATCAACTTTGTCTAGAGCATCTTTGTTAAAAAGGCCTTATGTGTAATGTGATCAAACCGATATGATTTACACTCCCCCAACTCAAAAGTATTCACTAGCATTACCTCGCCTTATTGTAGTACAGGTTTACTTTCCACGTTTAAGTCTTTAATTCATCTGAAGCCCACTTCTGTGTAAGTGTTAGGTGGGGATGAAGCTTTGTTATTCCAAATAGTAAGCTGGGTTTTGGTTTTTTTTTTTTTTAACAACATTGAAGAGTATGTATCTCTGCTGTTGCTTTGTGGAGCCTCCTTGAACACATATTAAATTCCTATAAATACATGGGTCTGTCTCTGAGCTCTTCATTCTGTCCTGTTAGTCTATATGTCTATTCCTGGGAATTTCAAACTGCTTGTATTACTGCGACTTTGTCAAAGTTTAAATATCTGGTCGGGCAAGTTCTCCCCCTTTGTTCTTCATTTTCAAACTTGGGTTAGCTATTTGTGGCATCTTCTCCTTCCACAAAAGGTTTAAACCCTTTTTATTGTGCTATAACACACGAACATGGTGTAGCACATTACAGAGCGCACCATGGAAACACCAAGTCAAGAGGTGCAACACTCAAAGGCTGGCATACAGAATGCAACAAAGAATCTAACTGATTTAGAAATGTATGAAAAAACTCACTGATGGTGGTGGAACAAAATAAAAAAAAAAAAAAAAGAAAAGAGGAGCAACATTGAGGTACCCCAGAAGCCTCTCTCTATGGCTCTTTTAAACAATTGAGGTGAAATTCACATAACATGTAATTAACCATTTTAAAGTGAACAATTCTGTAGCATTTAGTACATCCCCAGTGTTCCATCACAGCCACCTCTCTCCAGCATCTCAGCTTCTTCATCACCCAGAAGAACACCCAGGCCCATGAAGCAGCCACTCTCCATCCCTCCTCCCCCGGGAAGCACTAATCGGATTTCTGTCTCCAAGGATTTGCCTGTTCTGGATATTTCATATAAAAGGAATCATACAGTAGGTGGCCTTCTGTGTCTGGCGTCTTTCGCTTCGCATGATGTTTTCGAGGTTCCTCCAAGGCGTAGCATGTGTCTGTGCTCACTCCTCCCTGTGGCTGACTAATGTTCCAACACATGGATACACATTTTGTTTATTCATTCATTCGTTGGTGGATATTTGGGTTGTTTCCACTTTTTAATGATTGTGAACACCACCGTTATATGTGCCTCTTTTTAACTTCAACCCTCTCCCTTGCTTCAGAAATGATCGCTTTAATGACTATTTTATTTCCTCCTTGCTTTTTCTTTACAATTTTTTGCTACGTAATTGTGTATACCTAAACAACATAACTTAGCATTGCCTGTGTTAAGCTTTATATAAATGTAATCACACAGCACCTAGTCTTCTGTGTTTAGATTCTTTTATTTGGTATAATGCTTTAAAGATTCATCCATGCTATGGTGTGTAGCTGTACTTCCTTTTTATTTCTATATTGGCCTTCCACTGTATGAATATTTCACAGTTTATTTCATTAACAACCATTGATAGAGAGCCATATAATTTTTAGAATAAGCTTGAGTCCTTAAAAAATCCAACTGAAATACTGATTAGTGGTATTTAATTTCTAGACTCAATTTGGGAGAACTGACATATTTTTCATGTGCAAACATTGTGCTTTGTAGATAATGAGAGGGAGGAAAAAAATGAAAACAAGTGCTCTGTTATAGACAGGACTGGAGGGGGAACACCTCTTATTTTTTTAAAGTTTTTTTGATGTGCACCATTTTTAAAGTCTTTATTGAACTTGTTACAATATTGCTTCTGTTCTATGTTTTGGTTTTTTGGTCGTGAGGCATGTGGGATCTTAGCGCCCTGACCAGGGATCGAACCCGCACCCCCTGTATTGGAAGGTGAAGTCTTAATCACTGGACCACCAGGGAAGTCCCGAGAGACCCCTTTCAGACAGAACGTGGTCCTGCACTACATTTGGGTATTACACAAGGCTGGGAGGGAAGCCTGCCTGTGGCTGCAGAGACTGCAGAGACCCCCAACCCCCAGGCCCCAGCGCAGGCCCGTCAGCGCAGCACATTTGATTACCTGGTCAGTGCACCAGTAGTACAAGGAGAGGGTGGAGATGCCAAAGATGACTCCAGGCCAGGGGATGTCTCCAGTGGTGGGATCTCGGAAGATATGGAAAGAATCCAGACGAGGAATGAAGCATTCCGGCTGGGTGGTCCAGTTTCCTTCACAGATGAGGGTGGGCTTAGCATCCATGTACTCATGCTGTAGTTCCTGGTATCCTCCCACCTCCTTAAAGGCTTGAAAACACCATACAGTTGGTCAGTACCTTAAACTGCACAATAACACACGTCTGAAGAACCAAGATTGCAAAGTGAGACACAATGGACTGGCAAATAGCCAAGACTGTATGTACCTAAGAAAAGACACCATCTCCTCCAAAGAAAAAGAAGAGTGCAGTGGACACTGGTGGTCGTATGCCTGGCACCCCATCTTCCTGCTTCTGGGGACAGAACCCCTCTTCCAGCTGCATCCCGCCCTATATGAGTTAGGTGGGCCTCGTCAAACTACCCACCACTCATTCCGATCTGGCACATGACCCGGGCCTGGCCAATATGCCCCATCACCTGGGCAGCTGATGTAACAGGAATGGACTTGGGACCCAAGCCCGGCTAATCAGAGCTTGTCCCAGGAGTCTTCTGCTTAAGGCACCAAAAAAGCCTGCTTCTTTGCTTTGGGGTTCTAAGCTAGGATGGCAGTTGAAAGCTCTTTTGTCTACCTGGCTCATGCAGACGGCTGGATCGAGCCATGCTCAAAAGTAAGACGGCCCTGGAATTTTCACTTAGGTGAGCCAAGGAAGTACTTATTTGCTTATACTAGTTTGGAACTAAAGTTCTATTTCAAGTTATTTGAAGAATCTCGACTAAATCAGAAATTAATATTCATTTTCCTGCAATTCCAGCAGAACAGTTATGAAACTTCATATCTGGAATTCTCTTCAGAGCCTACAGCATTTCTCCCTCAATATCCTAAGTGGTGTAAAATCTCAACATTAAAGAAAATTTTATTTATTTTTGGCTGAGTTGGGTCTTTGTTACTGCACGCGGGCTTCTTATTGCGGTGGCTTCTCTTATTGCAGAGCACGGGCTCTAGGTGCGCGGGCTTCAGTAGTTGTGGCTCACGGGCTCTAGAGCGCAGGCTAAGTAGTTCTGGTGCACGTGCTTAGCTGCTCCGCGGCATGTGGGATCTTCCCAGCCCAGGGCTCGAACCCATGTCCCCTGCATTGGCAGGCGGATTCTTAACCACTGCGCCACCAGGGAAGCCCGAAAAATATTTTTAAAAGGCACTAAAACACATAATTCCATCTACTTAACTAAAAATCTTTTATTTTGGCATATTAAACCATGTTCCTTTGATATAGACTTGATTTTTGAAATGGGTTCAGAATCATATGGAGTCAAGACTAGTCAATGAAAAGATACCAAGTGACTATGAAATGAATAAGACACCTCATGGCACTTCTAAAAACGAATTCCATGTGGATTTTAAAAAGGTGAACTACAAAACCACAAAGTTATTAGAAGAAAACAGGAGAGTATCTTTATGAACTTGGGTTAGGGAGTAGTACATTCTTCAACAAGACACAGAAAGGAAAAGGAAGGTTGACAAATTTGACTTCAAAATTTTAAATTTATATGACTGAAATCAAGTTAAAAATTTGTTAGAATAAAAGAAGAGATTTGCATCACGTATGAAGGACTCACACATCAATAGCCAAGGGAAACTATTGGAAAGAAATGTGGTAGAGAATATGAACATGTAATCCACAAAGGAGGAAATACGAATGTCCACTAAGTATATGAAAAGATGCTCAGCCTCACCAGTGTCTGGAAACTTCTAATTAAAACAAAAATGAGATACTTGTTTTTCCCGTTTCACCTACTGGGAATATTTTTTTAAAGTCTTAAAACATCAAGTGTTGGGCTTCCCTGGTGACACAGTGGTTAAGAATCCGCCTGCCAATGCAGGGGACACGAGTTCAAGCCCTGGTCTGGGAAGATCCCACATGCCGCGGAGCAACTAAGCCCGTGAGCCACAACTACTGAGCCTGTTCTCTAGAGCCTGCGAGTCACAACTACTGAGCCCGCGTGCCATAACTACTGAAAACTGCACACCTAGAGCCTGTGCTCTGCAACAAGAGAAGCCACTGCAATGAGAAGCCCATGTGCCACAATGAAGAGTAGCCCCTGCTCACTGCCAACTAGAGAGAAAGCCCGTACACAGCAACGAAGACCCAATGCAGCCAAAAATAAATAAATAAAATTTTTTAAAAATTAAAAAAAACACAAAAACATCAAGTGTTGGCTGGGAGGTTAAGAAACACATATTCTCATACATTTCTGAGAATATAAGTTAAAATTGCCACTTTGGAGAGGAAATTGAGGTATCTCTTGACAAATCCAGGAATGCAAGGTTAACACTCAAAACCAAGTCAATGTAATTAACTGTGTTAAAAGAAAAAGGAGAATAATATAATCACCTCAGTAATGTGGAAAACCATTTGATACAATTCAAAACCTGCTCATGATAAACAATTTTAGTAAACTAGGAATAGAAGGGAACTTTGTTAGTATGACAAAAAATATCTACAAAAAATTGACAGCAAACATTTTATTTAATGGTGAAATATTCAAAGCTTTCCCTCTAAATTGGGAATGAGACAAGGAGGACTTCTTGTCTTCAATACTGTACTAAAGGTCCTGGCCAGTGTAATAAGGCAAGAAAAAGAAATGAAAGTATAAAGTTTGGAAAAGGAAACAAAAAGACAACTTCTTGACCTGGGTGCTGGCTACCAGAGTGTGTTCACTTTGTGATACTTCATCTAGCTATCCACTTTGATTTGTGCACTTTTCAATAAAAAGTTTATTACAAATACAAAAGCAGAAAAGATGCAGTAGATCTCTATTTGCTGATATAGAAATTTGCCTAAGATATAGTTCCAGTGGTGGAAAAACAGGCTTTAAAATGTTCTGATTCTATTAAGATATATATCTCACAGAGAAAAAAAAATATTTGTACAGGCATATCTCATTTTATTGTGGTTTGCTTTACTGCACTTTGCAGATACCATGTGGTTTTTTTTGTTTTTGTTTTTCTTTTACAAATTGAAGGTCTGTGGCAACCCTGAAACAATCAAGTCTATAAGTGCCATTTTTCCAACAGCATTATTTTAAAATTAAGGTATGTGCCTTGTTTTTAGACATAATGCTATTGTACACTTAACAGACTACAGTATAGTGTAAACATAAGTTTATATGCACTGGGAAACCAAAAAATTCATGTGACTTGCTTTATTGTGGTATTTGCTTCATTGCTGTAGTCTGGAACCAAACCCACAATATCTCCAAGGTTTGCTTGTACATATGAAGACCGTCTCTGGAAGGATGTACACAAAACTTATGATACTGGTTGGCTCTGGGGAGTCAAATTAAGAAACTGAGGGTGGTAAATATTTCACTGTGTACCCTTTTGTTTTGTTTACCTTACCTAAAATTTACCTAAAAATTAGAAATAAAAAAATAAAATTGTATGTGCACAGGTTCCCACGGTGACTTGTTTGAAGGCAACATTCACTTGGATGTACAAGTTCTTGTATATTTTTAAAGGAAAACAACACCTCTCCCAAATAGTTTACTTATCAAAAGAACTAGCATGAATACTCTGGTAAAAAAAAAATCCCATTAAATTTCTCAGAAAATGTCTTAGTCTGTTTGGGCTGCTATAACAAAATACCATATAGTGAATGGCTTACTTCCCACAGTTCTGGAGGCTGGGAAGTCCAAGATCAAGGTGCTGGCTGACAGGGTGTTGGCCATCTTCTCACTGTGTCCTCATGTGGGAGAAGGGTCGAGGGAGCTCTCTGGGGTCTCTTTTATAAGGGCACTAATGCCATTCGTGAAGGTTCTTCCCTCATGACCTAACCGCCTCCCAAAGGCCCCAACTCCCAATACCATCACATTGGCGGTTAGGATTTCAACTTATGAATTTTGGGGGGATACAAACATTCAGTCTATAACAGTAAATGATATATAATTATTTAGAGATATAATTGCTAAAATTAAATGGAATATTCCACCTGCCCCTAAAGTTTAATTGGATATCATTCTCAAGTATTGGGATGGTCTTGGCAAGTTTTAATGAAGTTGATATTTACCATTAACATTAAGCAAACACAATGGCTTAGAATGTTTTATAGTTTATAGTTGTGTCACTCAAATCAGTGATTGTTTTCCAGCTCATTACAAAATTCCTTGGAGCATGCCTGACATGTATTTTGTGTCCCAGCAACACAGCACTGAGTATACTTCATGGAGCACTAATGCTTACTGAATGGTAAGACTGACGTTTGTGATTCTGTGGGAGTCTATCTGTTCTCCTTCCATGAGGCTCAACAACATGCTCTATGGAACCATAACCCTTCAACTGAACTAGCATATCATTTCAATAATTTTTCCATACCTGAGCCAAGAGCTTTTCCTTCTAGGTTTCCGCAAGACCAATCTCTGACTCATGGAACAGTGGGTACCGCCAACCTCACTAAGGCTACTCCTAGCTAGTGGGAGGAAACCTCCACTTGAAGGTGAGTGTAATTGTCACTACAAGTACGGTAATATGCTATTCAAATATCGGGGGCTTCGGTGTTAGAGGGACCCAGCTCTGAGCTCCACTCTTGGTGTGTTTCATGAACAAGTTACTTAACTGAGTAACTCAGCTTCCTCATCAGTAAAATGAGGATAATAAAAGTAGCTATGCCTCATGATGATTGTGATCATTTAATGAGGCAATACAGATAAATGCCTGCATGGTACCTGATTCTCAATTTATATCAGCTATTATTTTCATTTGTCTTACTCACTAAGCACCTACCATGTGCATCAGACTCATTGTGTGAAGGATACAATGGTTCTGGTTCTTAAGAAGGTTTGGACCTGGGGGGTATGACTTATTTATGTGACACAATGAACAATCAAGGTATGTACCATCAAAAAAAAAAGTCACGTTGTGTGGTAGTGATACAAGTCCAGAGAACAAAGACGTAGAGGTAGAACAATCATGTAGATTGTTAGATAGAGGCAGAACAATCACACACTCAGGGGTGGATCTTCTGTTGACCCTGAGAGATGGATTTAACTGAGTGGACAAAAGGGAGAGGGGCTTCTGACGGGAGAGGAAGAGCATGGACAGAGGCACAGAGTGGGGATGAGTGTGGTGGGCCACTCTTGACTGCTGTTCAAAGTGCTTGAGTTTGTCATCACCCCTCCTACTCCTCAACTCCTCCTTCTCCTGACGTGGGCATGACCTTAGACAACGCTCGTGGGTTCTGAGGGCCTCGGTCTCCTCATCTGTGAGAGGAAGGTGCTGAAATGGCCCCAGACAGCTGTCAGATTCAAAGAGTCCACCCACAGTGCCCACTGCTCTCCAGATTTACTTACCATAGCCCATTAACAAGACTGAGCCCAGAACCACAACGCCAGCATGTAAGATATCAGTATAAACTGCAGCCGCAAAACCACCTGAATAGGCAAGAGAAAGGGAAAGGAGAGCCACGCCTGACTCTGTGGGAAGTTACTCTGCATGCCTGGTCCACACCCTCGGGTCTGCCCGTCTCCACACCCACACCTCCGTCCTGAGCTCAGTGGGCCTTACAACTGCTTATGCTTAGACTAGATACACCCTGTTTTCTCTCTTGAACAGCCTTCATGATCTGTTGTTGGATTCTTATCTTGCTCTTTTATATCCCAATTTCCTTTTACTTCCCATTTTGGATAAATGAAAATCTGGTAGTTTTCCTAAGCAAAAAAGTATACAGGTCTTCTTTGACTTATGATGGGGTTACATCCTGATAAGCCCATTGTAAGCTGAAAATATTATTAAGTCGAAAATGCATTTACTACATCTCACCTACTGAACATCATAGCTTAGCCTGGTCTGCCTTAAATGTGCTCAGAACACTTACATTAGCTTACAGTTGGGCAAATTCATTAACACAAAGCCTATTTTATAATACAATGTTGACCATCTCATGTAATTTATTGAATACTGTACTGAAAGAGAAAAACAGAATGGCTGTCTGGGTAGAGAACGGCTGTTCACCTCGTGGATGCGTGGCTGATGGGGAGCTGCCACTACCCAAGGTTATGATGCCACGTATCGTGCTACATAGCGTTAGCCCAAGACGGGATCAACATTCCAAATTTGAATTGTCTGCCTAAGTGATCCCATCTGATGGCCTGACCAGGTTACCAGGTAACCGGGATGCCCTGAAGCAGCTCCTCCTCTCAGTCCCTTTCTGTGCTCCCGCTCCTTCACCCCTTCACCAAGCAGACTTCAGTGTGAGGCCTGCCCCACCCCAAACACTGCCAGCCCTGTCAATCCTCTTGGAAAGCCCCTGCCAGTCTGATACGATTTCCAGGAGCAGGGCACAACTCGGGCACCCCTGCCTCAATTATTTTCAGTGTTTGGCCCTTTCAGGCCTCAGCAATGTGACTTACAGACTCAGGGAAAATGCAAAAGCTGGAGATCCCTGTCTCAATGTCTTTAGGACTTCACTAAGAAGTAGAGCTTTTGTGTCAACACAAATACCTGTGGGGTTAGAGTAACCTCACCTGTAATGGCATAAATGCCAGTAACTGACAGCAAGACTACAGTGGCCAGGTAAACATCCAACCCCAAAACCAGCCTCATGAACATGGCGCCAGTGCAGATCTCCACCTGAAATGGGTACAAACGTAGCAGGCTGCACTTTCATTTCCAGCTCTATCAACAGCTGTCCCATAAAGACGCTGACCTCAGAGGCCATCTGAAGTCAGCACGTCCACTCCATTCCTAGTGGACACTGGGTGAGGTCTACCCAAGTTCTGTTGGGCAACACAGCTGGTGCCCCATGAGTTCAGCCAAGGTCAGGACCTTTAAGCATTGGGCTAAGTTAATGCAACTTAGCCTCTTCCTCCTTGGAGCCTCAGAGTGGGGAGTGTGCCCAGGGAGCGAGCTGTTCCTGCAGTTCCGCCAGTGGGAAAGGCAGAGGGGGCTGCTTATCAGGGACTGGCAAGCTTTTTCTGTAAAGGGAAGATGGTAAATGCTGTAGGCTTTCTGACACACAGACCATTTCTGTTTTTTTACCACTCTATAAAACTGGAAAAACCATTCTTAGCTCAAGGACTGTACAAAGCAGATCACTAGTCCGACTGGCCTGCGGGCTGGGTTTGTTAACCCCAGGCTTCGTTGACAATGACTCTGAAGCACCTGCACGTCATTTACTGGCTAACCTCGTGCTTTGGTATTCTGGTCTCCACAGCCAGGGATACAATGGGCAGAGGTTCTCCCAACACCCAACATTTACACACCGAATGTTTACGGAGCACCAGCCATGTGGTAGATACTCGGCAGGGTTCAGGAGATCCAAGGGTTACCAAAACTCAGTCACTGTCTTCAAGTACCTGATGTTTAATGAAGGAGATAGGCCACCAAATAGGCAATTTCCATGCAGTGTGATAAGTGACACTCATTCAGTCATTCAAAAAAAACACCTGTCAAGTGCCTTATGTGCTAACCATGTTCTCAGCAGAGGGGGATTGCAGGGAGCAAGCCAGGAAAGGGCCCGAGGCTCAAGAAGCTCGCACCAGAGTGGAGAAGACAGATAACAAGCAAGGAAACAGATAAATTCTCTCACATGGTGGCGTGTATTACAAAGGAAACAGAAACAGTAATGGAGTAGAGACTGACTGGGCACATCCGAGGAAGGCCTCTCCCAGGAAGTGACATTTCAAAAATCTGGGGGAAGAACATTCCAGACACAGTACAGAGCAGGTGTCAAGGGTTTCAAGTGGGAATAAGCTTGCTGGATTTGAGAAACGACATGGCGAGTACAGGGGAGGAGACGAGGCCAGAGGAAGGGCCAGGGTAGGAAGGCTTCACAGGTCATAACACGAGGTTCAGTTCTCTTGTAAGGGTGGTGGGGTGCCTGGATTGTTTCCAGCAGGGGAGTGGCATCACCTGATGACATGACGCCCAGCGTTCTCTGGGAACACACAGGAGGGGCCTGTAACCCAGGCTGGGGAGGCAAAGAAGATGCCTCTGCCTTTCATTTTGTGTATCATTAAGCTATTTTTTCTTCACTTTAGCTTAGACAGCAGAGGCTGACAAGTAACTTATGAGGCCCCAGAGTGAACTGCTGCGACAAACCTAGCATAGTCCTGCCTATCGATTTTTCTGTGTTTTTCTTCCTTGGGCTGGCTTTTACACAACTCACCGAGATCTTACTGAAGATATAAAGGAGTAAGTACAGAATAGTGAGGAGGAACTGGTTCCAGTAGCCACCAAACCTCTTCCTCAAATATTTGGGCAATGTTACTACCTGTAGGAGCAACAAGAGAAGCCACCGTCAGGCAGAGCGCTCACAAGGTGCTGGCTGTCACGGGGATGCGGCTGACGGTGGGAGCGGCCCAGGAGTACCAGGTGCAGGGTCACCGACTCTCGCTTTGCATTACACGGACCCCTGTTAAGATGGGAGAACTAGGAAAGAAGAGGCAAAACCGCTGTCTTCAAGAAGCTTGGAATTTAGCTTCCTGTTCAACCTTTGGAAAGCAGAAGTAAATGCAGCTAATTGAATATGTCAAACGATGACAAATCACTTTCATGAAATAATCATAGAGCAAAATCAAATGTTTTTATCACATACTACGAATATACCAAGGGCTCAAGGGAGACACAACTTGACTCCACAGCTCTCGCACCTGGTCCTCTGCGCCAATGCCTCTCATGTGTGAGCTGGTGCCCCAGACCGCCCTGCTCATTTCTACCTCCACCATCTCACGCTGTGAGTGCCCGGTGGCAGGGAGTGCGCTCTTCGCTCATCAGATGCCTGGCTCCTAGCACAGTGCCTGGCTCACGGCAGTGAATAAACCAGCGGTAACTGAATACCATCCCACCTCCAGTCCCGAATATGCTCCTGTGCTCTTGTTCCCCCACCTCACACATGCAAATCCCATCTGCTTTCTGCAGCCTTAGCTGGGGGCTTGGCAGGGACCACACGCCCCCTCCTAAACACCTGGAGCTTTTATTCATTTCCTCTTCATTTGGTTCTTAATCATATGCTGCCACACACGGCTGACTTCTCAGTCAGGCTCTAAGCTGTTTCACACTCACTACTCATATTAGTTTGCCAGGGCTGCCGTCAAAAAGTACGACAGAGTGGCTCACACAACAGAAATATACTCATCTCATAAAGTCATGCTGGATTAGGACCCACCCTAACGACCTCATTTTAACTTAATTACTTCTTTAAAGACTTTATCTCAAAATCCGTCACAATCTGAGGTGATTTTCCTGGGATTATGGCTTCACAACTGCAAGCTTTAGACTGCACGGCAGACAAAGCCTTCCACAATTTTAATGTCCTCTCCACAAGTGTATGTTTTTAAGTTTTATGAGCCATGGTTTACATACAGTAAAATTATCCCATTTTAAGTGTAAAGTTTGATGAGTTTGGGAAAATGTATACAGTTGTGTGATCACCACCACGTTCAAAATATAAGGCATTTCTAACACCCTGCTAAGCCCCCAAGGGCGTGCGGCCAAGACCCTCACCACGCCAGTCTTGGAAAACCAGCTGTCAGTCTTGGAAAACCAGCTGTCGCCAGACTCGCCTTCCTTGGAGCTCAAACCCATGGAGTCACACAGCTCCGGGGAAACCAGTGTGAATGGTCACAGAACCACCAGAGTCCCTGCTCACAAATCACTCATGAACTTCCCTTTGGGACCAGCAGACCTTCCTATTTCCTCCACAACCCAACCCTGGCAACCACCATTCTGTTGTGTGTTTCTATGAGTTCGACATTTTTTTTTTAAGATTCCACATATAATTAATATCATGCAATATTTGTTTCTCTGTCTGGTTTATTTTACTGGTTCACAATTTTCTTTTAATGCATATGGCTAGTAAGGAAAGTATCTATAATCAATAAAGAATAAATGCAACCCCCCCCCCAAAAAAAGAGTGTGTGCACTTCTACGTCCTGCTACTTTCACCTGGTACCACATCCTGCTTCTCACCCGTGCTGTCACTCGACGGCTCCTCGGTGCCACCTAGTACCATGTCACGTGCTGTCTGTCCCAATTCAGATTATTTCTAGGTTCATCTGTTAGGACTAAAACTTCCTGTATCAGTCTGTGTGTGGACGTGCATCTTCATTTCTCTGGGGTGGGGTGAAGTGCCGCACCCAGGAACAGAACGGCTAGATCCTAAGGTGTAACTGGGTAAGAAACTGCCAACCTGTTTTCCAACGTTCCCTCCAGAAAGGTACGGGCCCCAGGGGCTCCACAACCTCTCCAGCTCTTGGTAGCATCAGTCCTTTTAATCTCAGCCATTCTAGTGGGTGTGCACGGGATCTGATTTTAAGTAGCATTTTCCTAACGGTCAGTGATAGTGAACATCTTTTCATGTGATTATTTGCCATCTGTATATTTTCTTTGGTGAAATGTCTTCTTGCTGTTAAGCTTTAAGAGTTTTAAAAAATATGTATATTCAGGATATAAGTCTTTTACTGTCAGTATGTTCTACAAATACTCCTTCCCAGTCTCTAGCTTGACTTTTCACTTTCTTAAAAATATACTTCTAAGAGTTAAAGTTTAAAATTTTACTTTGAAGTCCAATATATCAATTTCTTCCTTTATGGTTTGTGGTTTTTGTGTCCTAAGAAATTTTTACCTACCCAATAACCTTCAAAAAAAATTTTTTTGCAATAAGTTCTTTTTTTAATTGAAGTATAAGTGACTTATCACCTTACATTGGTTTCAGGTGTACAACATAATGATTCAATATTTATATATATTTCTTTTCTTTTTAAATTTATTTATTTAATTTATTTTTGGCTGCGTTGGGTCTTTGTTACTGTGCGTGGGCTCTCTCTAGTTGCAGCGAGCGGGGGCCACTCTTTTTTTTTTTTTTTTTTTTTGTGGTACGCGGGCCTCTCACTGTTGTGGCCTCTCCCGTTGCGGAGTACAGGCTCCGGACGCGCAGGCTCAGCAGCCATGGCTCACAGGCCCAGCCTTTCCGCGGCATGTGGGATCTTCCCGGACCGGGGCACGAACCCCTGTCCCCTGCATCAGCAGGCAGACTCTCAACCACTGCGCCACCAGGGAAGCCCCGGGGGCCACTCTTTGTTGCGGTGCGCAGGGCCCTCATTGTGGCGGCCTTTCCCGTTGTGGAGCACGGGGCTCTAGGCGCACAGGCTTCAGTAGTCGTGGTGCACAGGCTTAGTTGCTCTGCAGCATGTGGGATCTTCCTGGACCAGGACTCGAACCCATGTCCCCTGCATTGGCAGGCAGATTCTTAACCACTGCGCCATCAGGGAAGCCCTATTTATATATATTTCATCTTCATTTTTTTTTTTTTTTTTGCGCTACGTGGGCCTCTCACTGTTGTGGCCTCTTCTGTTGCAGAGCACAGGCTCCGGACGCGCAGGCTCAGCGGCCATGGCTCACGGGCCTAGCCGCTCCGCGGCATGTGGGATCCTTCCGGACCGGGGCACGAACCTGTGTCCCCTGCATCGGCAGGCGGACTCTCAAGCACTGCGCCACCAGGGAAACCCCTCATCTTCATTTTTAAAGAATACTTTTGCTGGGTATAGAATTCTCGGTTGACAGCTTTTTCTTCCATTCAGCATCCAACTATGTCATTCTGATGTTTTCTGGTCTCCACTGTATCTGATGAGAAGTCGTCTATTAACTGTATCATTGTTTCCCTGCATGTAATGCGTTGCTTTTCTTTTACCAATTTCAAAATCTTCTCTTTATCTTTGCTTTTAGCAGTTTGATTGTGATGTAAACCTATGTGTAGTTTTCTTTGTGTTTATTCTATTTAGTGTTTGTCAAGCATTTTGAATCTGTAAATTAACATTTTCCAGCAAAGGATATATTTTCAGTTATTATTTCTTCAAAAATTTTTTTCTGCCTTTCTCTTCTCTTTCTGGGACTCCAATTACATGTCTGATCGATTGATATTGTATTGCAGGTCTCTGAGGTTTTGTTCCTTTTTCTTCAGTTTTTTCTCCTCTGTTCTTTATCCTGAGTAATTCTTATCTTCAAGTTCACTGATTCTCTCTTTTGCTATCTTAATTGTGCTGTTGAACCCCTCTTGTGAAGTCTTCATTTCAGCTACTATGCTTTTCAACTTGAGAATTTTGACTTGTTTTTTTGGTTTTTACTTTTATTTTTTATTATTTTTATTATTTTTATTTTTGGCTGCATTGGGTCTTCATTGCTGTGTGCGGGCTTTCTCTAGTTGCCATGAGCAGGGGGTACTCTTCACTGTGGTGCGCAGGCTTCTCATAGCGGTGGCTTCTCTTGTTGCGGAGCATGGGCTCTAGGCGCACAGGCTTCAGTAGTCGTGGTGCAGGCTCAGTAGTTCTGGCACACAGGCTTAGTTGCTCCACGGTATGTGGGATCTTCCTGGACCAGGGATCGAACCCATGTCCCCTGCACTGGCAGGCATATTCTTAACCACTGCGCTACCAGGGAAGTCCCGACTTGGTTCTTTTCTACAGTTTCAGTTTCTCTGTTGAGAGGCCCTATTTGTTCACTCATTAATATCACATTTTCCTTTACATTTTGGAATACATTTATAATAGCAAGTTGAAGTCTTTGTTTTGTTAAATCTACATCTGGGCCTGCTCAGAGTCAGCACCTACTTATTGCTTTTTTTCTCCCTGAGTGTGGGTCATGTTTATTTTCCCATTTCTTTGCATATCTAATAATTCTTGGTTGAAGACTGGCCGTCATAGATAATATGATGTAGCACTCTAGAATCCGTTTTGTTCTTCCGAGGATTAGTGCTCTTGTTTGAGTAGGGACTGAATGTGTCTGGACTCAGACTACCATATCTTCCATGCCACCCTGACCCCCACCCTGCAGTGCAGAAGCTGAGGTCTCCACTTGGTTTTCCAGCTTCCAGCTGCTGCTGACTTAGCCTGGTCCTCTGAAGGTTTTCCCTGCACTTGAGTAGCCTGGCAGTCAGTCAAGGGTTTGGGCAGAATTTATACTGAGATTTGGGGACTAACCCTCTCTTTGGCTCCCTTGTTTTTGGAGCTCCCCTCCTAAGTTTCGGGTTGCTTTGCCAGCCCTCAATTATGTCCTTGATACCTCCAACCAGCAAGATTTCTGTCCTCCACTGCCTGCCCTGTGCGGGCTGGGGAATGTGGTCAGTCACTGGCACAGCAAACTCACAAATCTCTCCAGGAACAGTCCTGTCTTTGCAAGACAGATCTTTTTTTGGCTGGGCTCCCTGGGGTCTCAGGTATGCCTGTGTACTTTAGTGGTTAGCCAGAGATTTGGGATTTTTGTATATTATTTTAAAATCCTTCCATACCTCAAGGATATAAAGATATTTTTTACTTTCTTATAAAAGTTAGACGAATTTTTGCCTTTCCTATTTAAGCCTTTAATCAATCCAAAATTCTTTTTGTGTAGAATAGGGATCTAATTTTATTTTTTTCGTATGATAACCAATTGATCCTCCTTTCCTCAGTCATCTGCAATGCCGTCTATGTCATAAATCAGGTGTTCATACATATGAGTGTTTCTGGGCTTTTTCACTCTCTCTTGTGTCAATGTGTTTATCCTTGTGCCAATACCAAACTGTCTTAATTACTACAGCTTTATAGTAAGTCATGCTATTTGGTAAGATAAGTTCTTCTTATTTTTCTTTGGTAGGAATATCTTTGCTATTCTTATGCTTTTGCTCTTCTACATACACTTTATTTACTTTTTTCCAGATTTATTGAGCTATGACATACATCATAAAAGTTTAAGGTATGTGATGTGATCTGATACATGTATATATTGCAAAATGATTAGCACAGTAAGTTTAAGTTACTATCTCCATCACCCCACATAACTGCCACTTTTTTGTGGTGAGAACATTTAAGATTTACTCTCTTAGCAACTTTTAAGTGTATAATACAGTATTGTTAATGATAGTCACCATGCTAATTCTTTTTTTAAAGATTTTTTTGATGTGGACCATTTTACTGAATTTGTTACAATATTGCTTCTGTTTCATGTTTTGGTTTTCAGGCCATGAGGCATGTGGGATCTTAGCTCCCCGACCAGGGATCGAACCTTCACCCCCTGCATTGGAAGGCAAAGTGTTAACCAGTGGACCACCAGGGAAGTCCCACCATGCTAAGTTTTAATCCATTCATCCACTCTGCCTTTTGATTGGAGTATTCAATTCATTTACATGTAAAGTAATTATTGCTAGGTAAGGACTTACTAATGACATCTTGGTAGTTGTTTTCTAACTGTTTTGTAGTTTCCCTGTTACTTTCTTCCCCTCTTACTATCTTCCTTTGTGAATTAATGATTTTCCATAGTAGTAAGCTTTGGTTCTCTCCTTTCTCTTTTGTGTATCTAGCATAGCTTTTTGCTTTGTGGTTACCATGAGGCTTCCATAGATATAAGAGTCTATTTCAAGGTGATAACTTTGAATGCATATGAAAACTCTACCCTTTTACTTCCCGCCTGACATTTAATGTTTTTGATATCACAATTTACCTCTTTTTATATTATGTATCTGTTAACAAATAATTGTAGCTATGGTTTTTAAAAAATATTTTGTCCTTTAACCTTTAGAGTTAAGTGGTTAATGTACCACCATCTTACTGTATTTGAGTAGTCTGATTTTGACTATCTACTTACTATGTTTTCATGTTACTAATTAGCATCCTTTCATTTCAGCTTGAAGACTCCTTCCAACATTTCTTATAAGGCAGCTCTAGTGGTGATGAACTTCCCCAGCTTTGGTTTGTCTGAGAAAGTCTTTTTTTCTCTTTCATTTCTGGAGACCAGCTCTGCCAGATAAAGTACTCTTGGTTGGCAGTCTTTTTCTTTTACCACTTTGAATACATCATCTCACTGTCTCCTGTTCTGCAAGCCTTCTGCTGAGAAATCCACTGATAGCCTTATGGGGGTTCCCTTGTATGTGAGGAATTTTTTTTCTTTTCCTGTTTTTAAAATTTCGTCTCTGTCTTTGATTTCAGACAGTTTTATTATAATGTGTCTTGGAGAAGATAGTTTGGGGTTAAAACTTGGGGGGGAACCGATGAGCTTTGTCATCTTGGATATCCAAATCTCTCCTCAGATTTGGGAAGTTCTCCATTTTAAATAAGCTTTCTGCCTGCTTCTCCCTCTCTTCTCCTTCTGGGATGCCAGTAATGTGTAGATTGTTTCTTTTAATGGTGTCCCATAGCTCACATAGGCTTTCTTCACTCTTTTTCCTTTGTTCTCCTCTGACTGCGTAATTTCAAATGACCTATCATTGAGTTCACAGAATCTTTCTTCTGCTTTGCCAAGCCTGCTGTTGATGTCCCAGTTGCATTTTCCATTTCATTCATTGTAATATTCAGCTCCAGAATTTGTATGGTTAGGATTCCTATCTCTCTGTTAAACCTCTCATTTCTTTCACATATTGTTTTCCTTATTTCGCTGAGCTGTCCTTCTGTGTTTTCTTGTAGCTCACTGAGCTTCCTTCAAACCACTGTCTTGAACTTTTTATCAGGCAAATCTTTGGAGTTGGTTACTGGAAAATTATTGTGTCCCTTTGGTGGTGTCATGTTCCCTCGATTTTTCAAGTTCCTTGAAGTCTTGTGTTGCTGTTTCTGCATTTGAGGAAGCAGTCACCGCCTTCAGTTTTTACTGACTGGTTTTTGGAGAGAAATACGTTCCATCAGTCCTGCTAGGGATTCTGAGGCTTTCTCAGACCTTTCCTTGGGTACACCTGCTTCACATGTCTTCCTTGATCCTACAAAGCCAGGCTGAGTGCTGACAGCCTCCAGTTTGCTTGCCTTACTGAGGGTGGTGCTGAATGCTCGTCTGTGTGCTTTCCCAATCCCACAGGGTCAGGCTGGCTTCCTACGTGTGCTCACTAGCTTTATGCCAGGAATCAACACTGCCACAATTGGAGGTAAGCTAAGGGAGCTGGCCATAAGGTGCAGGCATATGTGGGTGAGGCATGAAGAATGTTGGGGTGTCTGAGGGCCAGCTGGGGAGATCTGCAAGTGAAGAGCCCCCACCGGCTTACTGGCAGGCTTCCTGATAGAGTTTGCAAGGGGGTTAGTAGGATTTGTGTTCCTTTGATGCCATCTGAGAGCCCTGAGTGCTACTCTCCCAGCCACTCCCCACCCCCGGTCATACAGCACACCTGAATATTCTAGATGGAGCGAGAAAGAAGTAGGTCTTTTTGGCAGCAGTCTGTGCAGCTGGAGCAGCTGGGCACTTACACGCTGTCGCTCTTCCCCATGGGACAAATCTCAGGCTAAGAAGGTCTCTCTTGGCACTGAGCTGTGCCACCTCGGGGGAGTGGTGACATGGGTAAAGTGAACCTGTCCCTCTCACCCTCTTCAATGCATCCAGTCGTGGGTATTTTTTTTCCAACAGCATGACTCCTGTACTTCCACAAAGGCCCTCTCGCCTGTGGGTGACAGTCTAAACTGGAGTTCTTTGACAGAACACTCTTATTCTGCCATGTTGGTGACATCATGCCACGCACCCCTGTGGATGCTAGGCCTGGACAGTCTCTTCTTTGTTCTCTCTCAGCCAGGCACTGACATCTTTGTCCCCTTATCTCCTACATACATTTTAGAGTCAGCTTGTCAAGTTCCTCAAACATCTTCTTCTGGATTTAGGGAGAACTAATATTTTTAGGCTGTTGTCTTCCAGTCATTAACAGAATTGTTCTCTTAATTTAGGTCTTATTTTTTAACAAAGTTTTAAGATGTTTTCTATAAAAGCCTTAAGAAGTGAACTCTTGAGTAAGGTCCAGAGTGAAACAGTAGGCAGTTACTGGCTTCTGTTTACCAGTCAGAATGACGTTATTTGAGACATTTCTTAAGATTTAGGGAAATCAGTACAAGGATCAGAACACTGAGAAGTTTAACCTGTCCTCTAGGATGTTTTTTTAAAAATTTAATTAAATTTAATTAATTAATTTATTTTTGGCTGCGTTGGGTCTTGGTTGTTGCGCGCGGGCTTTCTCTAGCTGTGGCGAGCGGGGGCCACTCTCCGCTGCGGTGCGCAGGCTTCTGATTGTGGCGGCCCCTCCTGTTGCGGAGCACAGGCTCTAGGCACGCGGGCTTCAGCAGCCGCAGCACGCCGGCTCAACAGCACAAGCTCAGCAGTTGTGGCGCATGGGCTCAGTTGCTCTGCGGCATGTGGAATCCTCCAGGACCAGGGCTCGAACCCATGTCCCCTGCATTGGCAGGCGGATTCTTAATCACTGCGCCACTAGGGAAGCCCCCTCTAGGATGTTTTTATGTACATATGCAGTATTTGTAAGAAAAAATATTGTAAAGAAAAGAGTAAGTGCTAATGGATACTCACCCCAGCCTTAATGTAAATGGGAGAAAATACCCAACCAAAAACACAGAGCATAAATGGAGCCTGAAACCAAGAAAAGAAGAGCAATTAAATCAGGGTCCCACCTAGGCTAAGCTCTTAAATGAGATGCAAGCTCAGTTACTGTTTTGAGCCCAATAAATGTCATACTTACTGGGGACCTTGCAACTAACAGCCCAAGCGTAAGCCTTCCAGTACAACAAACTTAACTTATAGGCACTTGATCTTTGCCTATAAAGGGTGCATTCTTAATTTAGGGGGGGTTAACTGAGCCAATTTTCAAGATATTTATTAAAATTTATTGTTTGCCTACTTCCAGATAGAAACGAAGGTGGCTTATAATTAAACAAAAAAGATAGTAAAAAAAAAAAAATCAGAAACCATTCAGAGAAATAGTAGAGAAACTACACCAAAATTTACACAAGCTATTGAAATTAAGTAATGCATTTGTCTCTGGCTTTCTTTACAAAGAAGGGGTAAGTTGAATATATGAAGGAGATGTGAACGAATTCTGAGAACTAAATGGTGGTACAGACCAGGGCGTCTTATCAGGTCTGGAATTAACTTTGTTAGAAGTATTGTTTATTTCTGTAGTCTACCAGAGGAAAAGATGAGACCCAGAAAGTAGGGAGCTTTCTGATTTATCAAAAAAAAAAAAAAACGGGCCAGGTGATTTATATAGAGATAGGTTAATTAACCCAAGACACATAAATTCACTTATATTAATTTAGGTGAACAAATTCTATGTCCTATAACAAATATATTCCACAGATTAGATAAATAATCCATTTTATAAGTTTTATAGTTGAAACCTGGTATTCATAGGCGATCAGTTAGGAGTTTTGTAGTAACCAGCTGAATATCTCAAAGAACCCAGTTGAGCCTATTCTCAGTATACAGTTGACCCGTGAACAATGTGGGGGTTAGGGGTGCCGACCCCCATGTAGTCAAGCTAAATCTGTCTCAAAAACAAAGGAATTGGTAAATGACTCATCCAAGGGCAGGAAGCTGAAACAATCTGGATAGAATCAGGACTCAAACCCTAGTTCTTTTGATTCCACATATTGTGATCTCTAATTGAACACAAACTTTTCCCCACACTTAGTCAATTTAAAGATCTGTGAAATGAAAATAAAGTACTATATTTATTGAAAAAAATCTGCGTGTAACCGGACGTGCATGGTTTAAATACATGTTTTTCAAGGGTCAACTGCATACTGCAAATGTGTACATACCGATAAATACACACACATATATACATATATATCTGTATGTCTATGTACACACACACATATATGTGTATGTATGTATGTATATGTTTATGTACATATATATTTAAGTGTTAATATGATCTTTTCCCTACCTGACTAGTCTCCTAACTGTATTCCTATGGTCCTTGGAATGTAAACATTCTCTATCTCTTCATTACTTTACTAAGAACAATGAAAACTAGCACAATCTTGTTGAGAAATCAAAGACTTGGTTCCCTTCTTCCATGACTTCTCAAGGAGTCTTTAATAGTTACTCAGGGTTGAAAGCAAGTTTTTACGTTTCATTTGGACAATGATAAAGGTGGAGGTTAGCTGCTACAGAAGGCACTACTTACATTCCACTCGAAGGCCCCAACAGCAATCCCTGAAGACACCCCCGTTCCAGCCAGGCCCATAAAGTGCCCAGTGCCAATATTCGAGGCAAAAAGAAAAGCACCTATCTGAAAATCAAAAGACAATTACAGATCAGAACTTTTAGTCCAACTTCAAAAACTAATTCTCACAAATATAAACCCAACCTGAATTTTATCAATACATTTCCTCAAAAGGGATTATACCCTGGGCAGAATTCCCATTCATATTTTTTCTATACAAACCCTAACCATAAATTAGAAGCCAAGTAAAAAGGGATGAAGGGAAAAAAGTATTACTGCATTCTTATGTTGCCACCCTCCACACGCTCCACTGACTTATTTGCAACTGCAGAAATATTAGCAGGAGTATAATTTCATCACTGTTTGAAGTAATTTAAAAATATTAACAATCTAACTGATTGTAAGAGAATGGTTAAAATACTAAGGTACATGAATATGATGAAATACAATGTAGCATACAGAAAGGATAAAGGAACTCTATGAAATGATAAAAATAATGTAAACAATATTGATAATATAATCTCATTAAAATTTTGTGTGGGCATATTACACTTATGCACATGTATGTTTATATATAGATGGGAGTGATTCTGGTAGTATATATATAAAAATACTTCTGGGGACTGGAATCATGGTTATAGAAATAGAATGGTAAGAAAATCTCAAGTTCCATACTTGGATTGTAACTTTTTTTTTTTTTTTTACAACCAGCATATGTTACTTTCAAAATAAAAAATCCCAGAGGCATTTAAAATGAACAAAATCCCTCCTAAACCAATTTTAATTGAGTAGAGATAGCCACTCCATTCCAAATCCAAATCCAAATCCTGTGCTATATTTGACACAAGATACACTTAAAACCAAATTATTAAGAGAGACTAAAAATAACAAAGCCTTTTAGATAAAAGCAAACAAAAAACACAGCATTGACGATATTAACATAAGATAAAGTAGGATTCAATACCAAAAGCATTAAATATGACAGAGGTTTTTTTGTTTTGTTTTTAAACCATGAAACATAAAATGCACTAGTAAGACATAACTGAGAACATACAGGCACCCAAACACTGTAGCACCAACAAATATAAGGCAAAAAAAATCTTGGAAGAGGCACATAATAATTACTCAAGCAGTTATTTTTACTATTAGGAATGTCTGCTACCTTTATCATAATAATGAAAAACTATACACGATCTAAATTGCCCAATAATATGTTACATAAATGGTGGAATGTCCATATGATATAACACTATACAACTGTGTATAAATATAAAATATCTCTATCTACCTACCTATGTTTATATAGACCTAGGAAGACATTAGTACATTAAATGTACCTTCATTAATTCAGTAACTATTAATAAATGTCCACTGCCAACTATGTGTCAGTGTTGTACATACTAGGAATACATCAGTGAGTAAAACAGACAAATCCCTGCCCTCATGAAGCTAACATTCTCTTAGGAAGAAGAGGATGAACAAGATAAATTAGGGGATTATTTTATAGCACAATAGACAGTGATAAATAGTAAAGTCCTACAGAGAAGAAGAAAGGTTAGAAAACAGACAGGCACGGAAGCAACCTAAATCTCCATCAACAGACGAATGGATAAAAAAGATGTGGTACATATATATAATGGAATGTTACTCAGCCATAAAAAGAAACAAAATTGGGTCATTTGTAGAGACGTGGATGGACCTAGAGACTGTCATACAGAGTGAAGTCAGAAAGAGAAAAACAAATATCATATATTAACACATAAATGTGGAATCCGGAAAAATGGTACAGATGAACCGGTTTGCAAGGCAGAAATAGAGACACAGATGTAGAGAACAAATGTACGGGCACCAAGGGGGGAAAGGGGTGGTGGGATGAACTGGGAGATTGGGATTGACAAATATACACTAATATGTATAAAATAGATAACTAATGAGAACCTGCTGTATAGCACAGGGAACTCTACTTCACATCGCTGTACAGTAGATACTAACACAACATTGTAAAACAACTATACCCCAATTGAAAAAAAAAAAAGAAAGAAGGCAGGCAGGAAGTGTTGTGCAGTACAGTGGGCAGGGCCAACTTTCTCTGAGGAGGTGTGAGGGGCAAGCCAAGGGTACCTGTGAGAGCAGAGAGCCTCCAGGCAGAGGGAGCAGCAGGGGCAATGGCCCTGAGGCAGAAGCACGGCTAAATTGTTCAAGGTCACAGAGGTAAGGAGGTGCAGATCATCTGTGGCCTAACATAGGCTGGGCTTTCATTCTGGGTGACATGAGAGCCCCCAGAGGGTTTTAAGCAGTCAGGTGACGTGGTCTGACCCTTCAGCTGCTTTGTTGAGGTTGGACGTGGAGGAGCACAAGTGGAAGGAGGGCGCCGAGAGAAGAGGCTACTACAATCAATCCAGGTGAGGGTGTCGGCAGCATGGGCCTGGAGGCACTGATGCGAAGGGGTCGGATTTCAAATCTGTTTTTTAAATCGAGTCCCAGGACTTCCTGATGGATTGGAAGTTGGGGTGAGAGAGAATAGAGTCTAACACTACTCCACGGGTGTCAACCTGAGCAGCTAGAAGGATGGAGTTGCCGTTCAGGGACAGGGAAGACGGCAGGAGTAGAAGATGTGCAGAATGCATATTCCATGTGCAAGACCTGACAGACCTTTCTAGTCAGGTGTCAAACAGGCAGCGGGATGCACAAGACTGGAGTTGAGGGAGAGAGCTGGGACTTGCTACCATTCTAGCAAGTTGTCTTTAATGCCATGTCGCCAGGCGTGTGAGTGTAACTGGAAAGGAGACACCAGGGTCTGGCCCTGGGGAGGTCCAGCATTCAGCAGCCAGGGAGATGGGAAAGAACCAGCCAGGGGGACCTCGAACGAGTGGCTCGTGAAGCAGCAGGAATGGAGGAGAGCCAGGCGGCAACGTGGGGTGGGAGGGATGACTGAATTTCAGTTTCACCACCGCCAAGCTAGGTAAGAGGAGGCCTGAGCACCGACCACATGAATAAGCCACATGGAGGGTCCAGACAAGAGCAATTCATACCCATCGGATATCTGCTGACTGAATAAAAGTATAAAAGAAAGAAAGTTGAAGTGGCAAAATTACTTTTATTTCCATTTTCTTTATCAATACCATAATACAGTTTGTTCACTAAGCAATAATTCTAATAGCATAAAAAGAAGTCACATCCAGAATTGGTTCAAGATGGAGGAGTAGAAGGACGTGTGCTCACTCCCTCTTGCAAGAGCACTGGAATCACAACTAACTGCTGAACAATCATCGACAGGAATACACGGGAACTCACCAAAAAAGATACCCCATATCCAAAGACAAAGGAGAAGCTGCAATGAGGCGGTAGGAGGGGTGCAATCATGATAAAATCAAATCCCATAACCGCTGGGTGGGTGACTCACAAACTAGAGAACAATTATACCACAGAAGCCCGCCCACTGGAGTGAAGGTTCTGAGCCCCACGTCAGGCTTCCCAACCTAGGGGTCTGGCAACGGGAAGAGGAATTCCCAGAGAATCAGACTTTGAAGTCTAGCAGGATTTGATTGCAGAACTTTGACAGGACTGAGGGAAACAGAGACTCCACTCTTGGAGGACACACACAGAGTAGTGTGCACATCAAGACCCAGGGGGAAGGAGCCGTGACCCCACAGGAGACTGAACCAGACCTACCTGCTAGTGTTGGAGGGTCTCCTGCAGAGGCAGGGGCAGGCTGTGGCTTACCCTGGAGACAAGGACACTGGCAGCATAAGTTCTGGGAAGTATTCCTTGGCATGAGCCCTCTTGGAGTCCGCCATTAGCCCCACCAAAGAGCCTGTAGCCTCCAGTGCTGGGCTGCCACAGGCCAAACCACCACCAGGGAGGGAACTCAGCCCCACCCATCAGCAGACAAGCAGATTAAAGTTTTACTGAGCTCTGCCCACCAGAGCAACACCCAGCTCTACCCACCACCAGTCCCTCCCATCAGGAAGCTTGCACAAGCCTCTTAGATAACCTCATCCACCAGAGGGCAGACAGCAGAAGCAAGATGAACTAAAATCCTGTAGCCTGTGGAACAAAAAACACATTCACAGAAAGACAGACAAAATGAAATGGCAGGGGATGATGTACCAGATGAAGGAACAAGATAAAACCCCAGAAAAACAATTAAGTGAAGTGGAGATAGGCAACCTTCCAGAAAAATAATTCAGAATAATGATAGTAAAGATGATCCAGGACCTCGGAAAAATAATGGAGGCAAAGATCGAGAAGATGCAAGAAATGTTTAGCAAAGACCTAGAAGAGGGCTTCCCTGGTGGCGCAGTGGATAAGAATCTGCCTGCCAATGCAGGGGAAACAGGTTCAGTCCCTGGTCTGGGAAGATCCCACGTGCCGCGGAACAACTAACCCTGTGTGCCACAACTACTGAGCCTGTGCTCTAGAGCCCACGAGCCACAACTACTGAAGCCCGCGTGCCTAGAGCGCATGCTCTGCAACAAGAGAAGCCACCATGATGAGAAGCCCGAGCACTGCGATGAAGAGTAGCCTCCGTTTGCTGCAACTAGAGAAAGCCCATGTGCAGCAACGAAGACCCAACGTAGCCATAAATAAATAAATAAAATTTTTTTAAATTAAAAAAACAATTCAAAGACCTAGAAGAATTAAAGAACAAACAACTAGAAGAATGAAAGAACAAACAAACAGAGATGAACAATATAATAAATGAAATGAAAAATACACTAGAAGGAATCAATAGCAGAATAACTGAGGCAGAAGAATGGATAAGTGACCTGGAAGACAGAATGGTGGAATTCACTACTGCAAAACATAATAAAGAAAAAAGAATGAAAAGAAATGAAGACAGCTTAAGAGACCTCTGGGACAACATTAAATGCAATAACATTTGCATTAGAGGGGTCCCAGAAGGAGAAGAGAGAGAGAAAGGATCTGAGAAAATATTTGAAGAGATTATAGTCAAAAACGTCCCTAACATAGGAAAGGAAATAGCCACCCAAGTCCAGGAAGTGCAGACAGTCCCAGGCAGGATAAACCCAAGGAGAAACACACCAAGACACATAGTAATCAAATTGTCAAGAATTAAAGACAAAGAAAAATTATTAAAAGCAACAAGGGAAAAACAACAAATTACATACAAGGGAACTCCCATAAGGTTAACAGCTGATTTCTCAGCAGAAACTCTACAAGTCAGAAGGGAGTGTCACGATATATTTAAAGTGATGAAAGGGAAGAAACTACAACCAAGATTACTCTATCTGGCAAGGATCTCATTCAGATTTGACGGAGAAATCAAAAGCTTTACAGACAAGCAAAAGCTAAGAGAATTCAGCACCACCAAACCAGCTCTACAACAAATGCTAAAAGAGCTTCTCTAAGTGGGAAACAAAAGAGAAGAAAAGGACCTACAAAAACAAACCCCAAACAATTAAGAAAATGGCAGTAGGAACATATATATTGATAATTACCTTAAATGTGAATTGATTAAATGTTCCAACCAAAAGACACAGGCTTGCTGAATGGATACAAAAACAAGACCCATATATATGCTGTCTACAAGAGACCCACTTCAGACCTAGGGAAACATACAGACTATAAGTGAGGGGATGGAAAAAGATATGCCATGCAAATGGAAATCAAAAGAAAGCTGGAGTAGCAATACTCATATCAGATAAAATAGACTTTAAAATAAAGAATGTTACAAGAGACAAGGAAGGAAATTACATAATGATCAAGGGATCAATCCAAGAAGATGACATAACAATTATAAATATATATGCTCCCAACATAGGAGCACCTCAATACATAAGGCAAATGCAAATGCTAACAGCTATCAAAGAGGAAATTGACAGTAACACAATAATAGTGGGGGACTTTAACACCTCACTTACACCAATGGACAGATCATCCAGACAGAAGATTAATAAGGAAACACAAGCTTTAAAATGACACAATAGACCAGATAGATTTAATTGATATTTATAGGAGATTCCATCCCCAAACAGCAGATTACACTTTCTTCTCAAGTGCACATGGAACATTCTCCAGGATAGATCACATCTTGGGTCACAAATCAAGCCTCAGTAAACTTAAGAAAACTGAAGTCATATCAAGCGTCTTTTCTGACCACAACACTATGAGATTAGAAATCAATTACAGGGAAAAAAACATAAAAAACACAAACACATGGAGGCTTAACAATACGTTACTAAATAAGCAAGAGATCACTGAAGAAATCAAAGAGGAAATCAAAAAATACCTAGAGACAAATGACAACGAAAACACGACAATCCAAAACCTATGGAATGCAGCAAAAGCAGTTCTAAGAGGGAAGTTTATATCAATACAATCCTACCTCAAGAAACAAGGAAAATCTCAAATAAACAATCTAACCTTACATCTAAAGGAACTAGAGAAAGAAGAACAAACAAAACCCAAAGATAGTAGAAGGAAAGAAATCATAAAGATCAGAGTAGAAATAAATGAAATAGAAACAAAGAAAACAACAGCAAAGATCAATAAAACTACAAGCTGGTTCTTTGAGAAGATAAACAAAATTGATAAACCTTTAGCGGGACTCATCAAGAAAACGAGGAAGAGGACTCAAATCAATAAAATTAGAAATGAAAAAGGAGAAGTTACAATGGACATTGCAGAAATACAAAGCATCCTAAGAGACTATGACAAGCAACTCTATGCCAATAAAATGGACAACCTGGAAGAAATGGACAAATTCTTAGAAAGGTATAACCTTCCAAGACTGAACCAGGATGAAATAGAAAATATGAACAGACCAATCACAAGAAATGAAATTGAAACTGTGATTAAAAATCTTCCAACAAACAAAAGTCCAGGACCAGATGGCTTCACAGGTGAATTCTATCAAACATTTAGAGAAGAGCTAACACCCATCCTTCTCAAACTCTTCCAAAAAATTGCAGAGGAAGGAACACTCCCAAACTCATTCTACAAGGCCACCATCACCCTGATACCAAAACCAGACAGAGATACTACAAAGAAAAAGAAAATTACAGACCAATATCACTGATGAATATAGATGCAAAAATCCTCAACAAAATACTAGCAAACAGAATCCAACAACACATTAAAAGGATCATACACCATGATCAAGTAGGATTTATCTCAGGGATGCAAGGATTCTTCAATATATGCACATCAATCAATGTGATACACCATATTAACAAATTGAAGAAAAAAAACCATATGATCATTCTCAATAGATGCAGAAAAAGCTTTTGACAAAATTCAACACTGATTTATGATAAAACCTCTCCAAAATGTGGGTACAGAGGGAACCTACCTCAACATAATAAAGGCCATATACGACAAACCCATAGCAAACATCATTCTCAATGGTGAAAAACTGAAAGCATTTCCTCTAAGATCAGGAACAAGACAAGGATGTCCAGTCTCACCACTATTATTCAACATAGTTTTGAAAGTCCTAGCCATGGCAATCAGAGAAGAAAAAGAAATAAAAGGAATCCAAATTGGAAAAGAAGAAATAAAACTGTCACTGTTTGCTGATGACATGATACTATACATAGAAAATCCTAAAGATGCCACTAGAAAACTACTAGAGCTAATCGATGAATCTGGTAAAGTTGCAGGACACAAAACTAATGCACAGAAATCTCTTGCATTCCTATACACAAACGATGAAAGCTCAGAAAGAGAAATTAAGGAAACAATCCCATTCACCATTGCAACAAAAAGAATAAAATACCTAGGAATAAACCTACCTAAGGAGGTAAAAGACCTGTACTCAGAAAACTATAAGTCACTGATGAAAGAAATTAAAGATGACACAAGCAGATGGAGAGATATACCATGTTTGTAGATTGGAAGAATCAATACTGTGAAAATGACTATACTACCCAAAGCAGTCTACAGATTCAATGCAATCCCTATCAAATTACCAACGGCATTTTTTACAAAACTAGAACAAAAAAATCTTAAAATTTGTATGGAGACACAAAAGACCCTGAATAGCCAAAGCAATCTTGAGGGGAAAAAATGGAGCTGGAGGAATCAGACTCTCTGACTTCAGACTATACTACAAAGCTACAGTAATCAAGACAATATGGTACCAGCACAAAACCAGAAATATAGATCAATGGAACAGGATAGAAAGCCCAGAGATAAACCCATGCACCTATGGTCAACTAATCTATGACAAAGGAGGCAAGGATATACAATGGAGAAAAGAAAAGTCTCTTCAATAAGTGGTGCTGGGAAAACTGGACAGCTACATGTAAAAGAATGAAATTAGAACACTAACACCATGCACAAAAATAAACTCAAAATGGATTAAAGACCTAAAAGGAAGACTGGACACTATAAAACAGAGGAAAACATAGGAAGAACACTCTTTGACATAAATCACAGCAAGATCTTTTTTGACCCACCTCCTAGAGTAATGGAAATAAAAACAAAAATAAACTAATGGGACCTAATGAAACTTAAAAGCTTTTGCACAGCAAAGGAAACTATAAACAAGACAAAAAGACAACTCTCAGAATGGGAGAAAATATTTGCAAATGAATCAACAAAAGATTAATCTCCAAAATATATAAACAGCTCATGCAGCTCAATATTAAAACAAAACAACCCAATCAAAAAATGGGCAGAAGACCTAAATAGACGTTTCTCCAAGAAGACATACAGATGGCCAAGAGGCAAATGAAAAGCTGCTTAACATCACTAATTATTAGAGAAGTGCAAATCAAAACTACAATGAGATATCACCTCACACTGGTTAGAATGGGCATCATCAGAAAATCTACGAACAACAAATTCTGGAGAGGGTGTGGAGAAAAGGAAACCCTCTTGCATTGTTGGTGGGAATGTAAATTGATACAGCCACTATGGAGAACAGTATGAAGGTTCCTTAAAAAAACTAAAAATAGAATTACCATATGACCCAGCAATCCCACTACTGGGCATATACCCAGAGAAAACCATAATTCAAAAAGACACATGCACCCCAATGTTCATTGCAGCACTATTTACAGTAGCCAGGTCATGGAAGCAACCTAAATGCCCATCGACAGATGACTGGATAAAGAAGATGTGGTACATATATACAATGGAACTCAGCCATAAAAAGGGTCATTTGTAGAGACGTGGATGGACCTAGAGACTGTCATACAGAGTGAAGTAAGTCAGAAAGAGAAAAACAAATATCGTATATTAATGCATATATGTGGAATCTAGAAAAATGGTACAGATGAACTGGTTTGCAAGGCAGAAATAGAGACACAGATGTAGAGAACAAACGTATGGATACCAAGGAGGGAGAGCGGGGGAAGGGTGGTGGTGGTGGGATGAATTGGGAGATTGGGATTGACATATTATACACCAACATGTATAAAACATAACTAATAAGAACCTGCTGAATAAAAATAAATAAATAAATAAAACCAAAAAACCAAAAAAAGAAGTCACATCCGACTCCCACTCTACACTGTGTGCTTCCAGAGGGCAGGACTCACTATGTTCTATCTGTGTCCCAGAACCTAGAACAATACCTTGTACTACCAGACACCTAGTAATGGTTACTGAACTACACTGAGCTGAATGGAAGAGTTAAGGGAAGTACTAATGAAATGACTTTCCTGATTTAGCAATTTCGAATTATTTGGGGGTAAAAGACATCCAAATTAAAGGAATAAATGAATCCACACGCAGCCCCCACGCTGGACTGCACATGCAAGGCACACTCACCTGCCACCATGCTAGATTTCAGCCAGCCAGGAAGAAGTCTTCTACTGTCCCACGACTGCTTGACAATACAGCCTTAAAAAAAGGGGTGGTGTTGGGGGGAATCCAAGAAACCAAACTGCTTCAAAGACACAGGTCTCACAAACAGATGACCTTCACTTATGGGTAAATGTCCTTTGCAGAGATCCCATTTCCCCTTCATTCTTTTTAGGAACAGAGGTCTCTACCTGCTGAGTTAGAGGAGGGCCCACGGTCTCTCCCAGCTATGAGATCACATGGGCCTGTCCATTTCTCTACACTAGTGTGAAAATAATATTGCTGTATTTTTTCCCCCAATAGTTAACCAGTGCATGGTTCCCAGCAGAGTCTTGGAGATGAGTGGTTCAGCGAATGTATCAATTGACTGGGAATGGCAAAGCTGAACACCAGCCTAGCTTCTTCCGGGAGAGCAGTCACGTTGCCAAGACTATGATGTCCTCCCAACGCACCCAAGGGCTCTCTCCTCAGGTCCCCAGCTCTGATTCCCAGACTCCAGTACAGTCAAAAGATATTCCTGGGGATTTCCTGGATTGCCTAGGACTAGCAGGACCCACGGATGACCACTGGTTGACAAAAAAGTGTTTCTGTGGGAGACGTGAACTTATTACCACCATCTGGGGTATCTGCCTTATAATGGAGTCCTTTCACATCATAAAGCTTTAAACCAAAGAACAACTCTAAATCAGACACATTAAGTTAGTCTCATTTCATCCATTCACTAAATATTTATCAAGAGCCCATTATGTTCAGAGCTGACCTTTCTTAAGGAAGGTATCAGCGGTATGTAGGGAGAGGTGCATTAGAACTTTTAAAAGGAATTTACAAAATGTTCTAAGATGAATAAAATCACTCTGTCTTCCCATTAAAGAAAGAACCAGACAGGAAGAGAGGAGGTCCTGGGAAGAGGGTGGTTATGCACATGTCCCTGCCTCCTCCTTCCTCCCTGCTCTTTCCGGAGTAATCCACCAACCACAGCAGCCAGGCTGCTGGGGCAGAAGGTGCATCCACCACTTTCTCAAAGATCTTGGGGCTGAGACTGATAACAGAGGAAACAAACAAACAAAAGTGTAAGGTTTTTTCCCCTTTAACATCCTGCAGGAGCCAAGGCACCAGCAACAAAGAACAAGATTTCCTTGTGGGGGCTCAGCGGTCAGAAGCTGATGAAGGATTTCAGGAGTCCCATCTGTGCAAATGTGGGCAATTCTGTTCAGTGAGAAAAGGGTGGTTTGCTTAAGAACCAAAAGAAAATAAAGCTAGACTCCTTTATCACATTATATGCAAAAGGAAATCCCAGATGTTCTGGACATTTAAATTTCTTTTTAGCTTGCAGGATCTTAGTTCCCTGACCAGGGATTGAACCCGCGCCCTCAGCAGTGAAAGCGCGCAGTCCTAACCACTGGACTATGAGGGAATTCCCTAAATATTTTTTAAAACCTATAAAATATTAGAAAAAATTTTAGAATAGTATTTGTACAATGTTGGAGTGGGTAAAAACTTTCCTAAGCAAGCCAGGAAATCTAGATGCAAAGGAAAAGAGAGACAGTAGACTTCTTCAAAGTGAAAACAAATCAGATGACAGAGAGACAACAGTAAGAGTCTAGAGCAGCGGTTCTCGACCAGGGGTGATTTTTGCCCCACTCCTCCAAGGGACATGTGGCAATGTCTGGAGACAGTTTTGGCTGTGAAGGGGCAGGACTTGGAGATACTTCTAAGCATCCTATAATACACAGGACAGACCTCCCACAACAAGGAATTATTTGGTCCCAAATGTCAGTAGTGCTGAGGTTGAGAACAACTGCTCTAGAAAATGAGAGTTTAGGAAAAACATATTGGCAACTCAAATGACAGACAAGGTGATAAAAGCAAAGGCGAACAACTCAATTCATAAATGGGCACATAAACTGGCTATTCAACAGAAGAGGAAGATCAAAGGACAACAGGCTCACAAGAATATGGTCAATCTCATAGGAGGCTGAGTCTGGAAAGCGCAAATCAAAGTTGCAGTAACATACCACTACTCACTCATCACCCTGGGACCCCCCACAAAAATTAAATTAGTAGTAACAAACCAGGCTGGTGAAGGCCTGGGGAAAGAATGTGCTCATATGCTGCTTGTGAGAAATGTAAATCTCAACAAGCTTTGGGGATTGCCATTTAGTGATATCTGCTAAAATTTCAAGTAAACACACCCTTCCAACCCAGAAATTCCAATTTCGGGAATCCATGCTACACAGCTTAAAAGCACCAACACATTAAAAACAACAGCAGCAACAAAGACCCAATGCAGCCAAAGATAAACAAATAAATAAATATATTAAAAAAAAACTTATTAAAAAACAACAACCTGGCAGCAATCTAAGTGTCAATGAGTAGGGAAGAGCTGAATCACACACGTGTTTGACTATTGTGTATCTAATAAAAACATGAGCTAGGACTTCCCTGGTGGTGCAGTGGTTAAGAATCCGTCTGCCAATGCAGGGGACATGGGTTTGAGACCCGGTCCGGGAAGATTCCACGTGCTGCGGAGCAACTAAGCCCCTGTGCCACAACTACTGACCCTGAGCTCCAGAGCCCGCAAGCCACAACTACTGAGCCCGTGTGCCACAACTACTGAAGCCCACATGCCTAGAGCCTGTGTTCTGCAACGAGAAGCCACTGAAATGAGAAGCCCGTGCACTGCAACAAAGAGTAGCCCCTGCTCGCCACAACTAGAGAAAAGCCCAGGTGCAGCAATGAGGACCCAATGCAGCCAAAAATAAATAAATAAATAAATTTATTTATTTAAAACAAAAAACCATGAGCTAGATCTCTATCTATAGACCTGAAGGATTCCACATCATGTAGTAACGGAAAAACGCAAACTGCAGGGTAATGTGTATCATACGATCACATTTTTTGTAAAGACAAAAACGCAAAACCTTTACCTATGCGTCTGTGTAAGCACTGAGAAGGGAGGAGGCACACACAGGCCCTGGGTACCTCAGAGGGATGGGAATGGCTGAGGGAGGAACCATAACTCCTCTAGACAGTTATGCATCTCCTCACTTCTTACAGTGAGCATGTGATTAAAAACAATATACGAGTTTTAAAAAGGACCAAAGGAAAAATAACAATACAAAGAAGGAAAAAGATCAAAGCATTCTGGATAACAGCACATGTTTTATGGCTCCTAGAAGAGCAGAAGGAACAGTAGGTTTCCTTTGGAAGCGGCCGGATGGCTTACGGGTCCTCAGACCTTGGCCACATCTAGGCCCCAACTAGACCCGGAAGAAGGTTGGGTGGGGGCTTCCTAATTCAGTGAGAGCAGCTGGGGGAAGGATCCCAAAGTGCCCACTACTCAGAGCCCGGCCTGGGCCACCTAGAAGGATGTTTCTCATAACTGAGACCAATTTGAAAAAAATCGTTTGTTTGAATGATCTGGATAAATATCAATACCTCCGACTTCTTTTCAGTTGGGAGAGATACGAAATTCTCTTAAGAGGATGGAGACCATAGTTCCATTACTCTATCTGCCCACTCACAGCATGGTAAGCACTCAAAAGGCTGTCCAGTGATCTTGCTTTGAAGGACCAGATTCTGCACAGTAAGATCCTGCTTGTGACCTGGTGAAGCGCCCCGAAGTAAAGGTCACATGGGCATGAAAGCCTCAGCTGGGTGGGGGCAGCCCGCAATGAACTCTCCCACTAGCTAGCGAATGGTGCGCTGTCACCAGATACTCTTGCTTACGAAGCAGGCCGAGGAGAGGCTTCTGACGGTTAACAGCTTAGCCGAGGGGCGATACCATGACACAGGCCAAAGCCTTTCTACCTGCCCTCGGGCTTTTCACTGCCTGGCCCTGGGGAGTATAGTTACGAGACACCTTTGTGAGTGCCTACAGGTTAAGTGCTAGCGGGCAGATGGTAGTAAAGGAGACCCAGTTGCCACCCTACTAAGAGAACCTTATACTAGAGTAGAATATATAAGCGCCCAATTCAAATTCGAAGTGAACACTTAGGGCCCTAAATTACATGTGACCTTTGAGGTCTTGTTTGCTGGGCAGTGGTTATGCTCATGCGTCAGATCAGGCAGCTCTAGGTTCGAATCTGCACTCCATCATTCCCTTGTGGTTACTTGACCTCTTTGAACCTGTTTCCTCATCTGTAATCCACAGCCTGGTTGTGAAAATGTGACACACTTAATGCACTCAGCACAGACCAGGCACTTTAGCGCCGAAGGATGGGTAATTGTCACTATTGCCACCACCATCACGACGATCGATCAGAACAACGACCCCATATTACACACGGCTTGGGTTCCAGGCGGTGGGCACCTGGCAGCCTGACCTGTTTATTTGTGGGGTGGGGAGGGAAGATGGGCTTGGACGTGCCCTTACTCTCGGTAGGGAGCAGGTGGCGCAGGGAGGGTGGAGAGGTCCCGGCTGAGGGCTGTGCAGGGGTGGGAACGAGAGGGATGTGAGGTGGGGATCAGGTGACAGGCAGGTGAGGATCGAACCCATCTGGTGTCCAGGCCTACCCCCCCAGCCCCCGGGCCCCACGTACCCACAGCGCGATGCCCAGGACCAACACCGTACAAAACTATCACCAGGACGTCCAGGGCACTACTGGCGGTGAAGACATGAGCAGTCCAGGCGAAGCCATACCACGGGAAGCCCATGGCGGCGCGCCCGGGCGGGCGAGCGCCGCGCGCTTCCGGGAAGTGGCAATGGCCTCCGTGGGGCTCCAGGGGCGCGGCCGCGGGGAACCCTGGGAACAGCCCCGGGGCAGCCTGGGAGCTCCGGGCAGGCCTCGCGCGGCCCAGTTCCCGCATTCGGGGCTCCGCTGCACGAAGGCCGCCGCCATCACCGCCAGTCCCGGCACAACGCCGTCCGTTTGGTGGTCGGAATCGCTTTGCCCTGGACGGAGAGCTGGTCGCGGCGTGGGTCTGGGTCGAGGCTACCGGGGCAGCACCCGTGTCTTTACGAACGAACCACATGAAACCTGAGGCGGAAGAAACCAGCAATACCCCTCCTGTCTTTATTTGTCATTTCGAAATTTTGTGCATTGTGGGTTTGGGGCATTGATTTGGATTTAGTAAACTATTGCATTCGAATATCATGTATCCCGAGTCCTGAGTTTCCTTGGTGCCCTCTCCCCTTAAATTTTGCGCCAAGGAAAGTGCCTCGCTTGCCTCACCCTAATCATGGCCCTGGTTGGACCAACTGGTTACAGAGGCTCCTCAGTTTTCTGCACTTTGATCTTTCATAGGTGATGTGCGAATTTTCAGTCTGGGCCAAGCCTTACTCTCCTTGGTGTGCTTCTCTAATGAGTTGTTAGAAATCTTGGTCAATAATACTAGTAACAATAATAATAGATAACAGTTATATAGCTCTTGCTAGGTGCCAGACCTACTTCTTTTTTTTTTTTTCTACTTTTCGAACTTGTTTTTTATTGATATAGTTGAACTTTACAACAGTGTCATAAAATACTATAAACAGAGCCTTCAGATAAACAAACAAAAACTAATCTAAATATATTAACCAGGGACATCTCTGGTGGTCCAGTGGTTAAGAATCCGCCTTCCAATGCAGGGGACGCAGGTTTGATCCCTGGTCAGGGAACTAAGATCCCACATGCCGCAGGGCAACTAAGCCTGCGCGCCTCAACTACTGAGCCTGTGTGCCTCAACTAGAGAGCCTGCGTGCGGCAAACTACAGAGCCCACACACTCTGGAGCCTGCGCACCACAACTAGAGAGAAGCCCACGTGCTGCAATGAAGAGCCCACGTGCCACAACTAAGACCTGACACAGTCAGGCAAAAAAACCTTAAAAAAAAATTAACCAGATTAAAGAAGGCAAAAAGTCCAGTGATAAACACATTAAATAATAATATGCTAATGGTGTCTAATTTACCCACTATCGGTTCTTTACATTGTCACAAAAACAGTAAACATCAATTTGAAGTTTGGTGAATGGACTTGATTCCTGATTTATATTAAGATACGATATACCCTTTGCATGTATATGTACTTTGTGTGTATTAACCCATTTGATTCTCCTAATAAGCAGTCAGTCTGACCACAAGGCAGGAGGCTTGCAGCTGGTCAGAAGTCTATGTTCTCAGCCTCCTGAGCAGAATTCCGTGTCCTAGTTTAGTTCAGTGCTGTCCAAGAGAAATATAATGTGAATCACGGGTGTTATTTTTTTCTACCTTCATTGAGATATGATTGACAAATAAAAGTTGTCTATTTAAGGTGTACAATGTAATGTTTGATACAGGTATACACTGTGAAATAATTACTACAATCAAGCTAATTGAATATCAGTCACCTCAGTTGCCATTTTTTTTGTGTGTAGTGAGAACGCTTGAGATCCCTCTTAGCAAATTTCAGTATACAATACATTATTATTGACTATAGTCACCATGCTGCACATTAAGTCTCTAGAACTTATAACTGAAATTTGTACCCTTTGATTAGTATCTCCCCTTTTTCTCCACACTTTTGCTCCTGATAACCATCCTTCTACTCTCTGTTACTAGGAGGGTTTTTGTTTGTTCGTTTTGTTTTTTTAAGATTTCACATGTAAGTGAGATCATGCAATATTTGTCTTTCTGTGTCTGGTTTATTTCACTAAGCATAATGTCCTCCAAGTTCATCCGCGTTTTTGTAAATGGCAGGATTTCACATTTTTGCATCCATTCATCTGTCCATGGACACTTAGGTTGTTTCCATATCTTGGCTACTGTACGTAATGCTGTAATAAACAAGAGGGTATAGATATCATGTTGAGATAGTGATTTTATTTTCTTTGGATATATCCCCAGAAGTGGGACTATTGGATCATAGGATAGTTCCATTTTTAATGTTTTGAGGAAACTCCATGCTGTTTTCCATAGTGGCTGCAACAATTTACATTCCAATCAACAGTGTACTGGTATTCCCCTTTCTCCACGTATTTGCTGACACTTGTTATCTTTTGACTTTTTTGTTAATAGCCATCCTAACAGGTGTGTGGTGGTATCTCATTGTGATTTTGATTTACATTTTCTTGGTGATTAGTGATGTTGAGCATCTTTTCATATCCCTGTTGACCATTTGTATGTCTTCTTTGGAAAAATGTCTTTTTAGGACCTTTGCCTAATATTTAATTGGGTTGGGTTTTTTTGCTATTGAGTTATATGAGTTCCTTATACATTTTGGATATTAACCCCTTATCAGATTTATGGTTTGCAAATATTTTCTCCCATTCTGTAGGTTGCTTTTTCATCTTGTTGATTGTTTCATTTGCTGTAAAAATTAAAATTTTCCAGTAGCCACATTAAAAAAGTAAACAGGTGGAATTAATTTAAATAATAAATTTATTAATAGTTAAGCCAATATGTCCAATAAGCCAAAATATTAACATTATAATATACTGTTGGGATATTTTATATTCTTTTTTTCCACATTAAGTCTTTGAAATCTGGTGTATATTTTACAGCACATCTCAATTTACATGCTAACTTTTCATTAGAAATACTTGATTTGTCTTTAGATTTAATAAAATTCACAGTTGAAAAAAATAGATTCACCTACTAAGTTGTTCTACATATACTTGGAAGTTTTCCAGTAGCTGAATATAGTACCAAAATTTACTTTTCCCTTAAGTCAATGATAAAACTAGTTCATCTTTTTAGAAGAATTGATCTGACTTTGAAGCAAAAGACTATCAGTTTCGAAATTATGTCTTTCCAAGTTAAGTAATTCACTAACTCTTGTTGTTGACTCAATATTACTAACATCGAATTCAGAGGCATGGCATAATTTGAAAAGCATTTCTAAATTGATCAATATCGCAAAGCATTCTTCAAATTTTTCTTGGATTTTTTTTGCCACCAATTATATAACATGGCCAGTTAAAATGAAAATCTTTGACATACGGACTCATGTTAGGAGAGTTGTAAAGTTATTATTATTGATTCGTATTATGAAGTTTTGATTTCAACATAAATTCTTATACTTGGGTAGCTAGGTTACAAATAAGCTTTTCCTTTCTTTTGACTATTCAAATTTTGCTCATTCTTATACGGTGTGTATTAGTGAGAAATATAAGTACAGACTGACATTTTTGGGTCTTTGATTATTGAATATTCAACAAACATTCCTTTTGTTTAAAGAAAATCTTGAATTGCAGCTGACATTACAGTAATTCTTCGTAAAATTTCCCATACTTGGCCAACGGGCATTGGCAAAAGCACATCGTTAAATTCATCACCTATTTCTTTCAACAGTTCCATAACATGGTGATGATTTGTATTATCTGCACATATACACTGAGTGATTTAAACAATGGTATCCATCCATGATGTTTTACATAAAGTCTGCTATAAAAACTAAGCACAAAATTTTATATGTATCACACAATTGAATAAAGCAAGGGAAACGCCATTAAATCTGGAGTTTTAACCTGAACACAGGTAGAACAGTGTCTGTCATGATATCAATAAAAAAACGATTTTTTCCCATATTTAGCTGAAATTCTTCTTTGATAAATGTCAAAGGTTTAAAAGATCTGTGCCACAAGTTCAATCTTTTAGGTCACTAATTGGCAACATTTCTTCATAGGTTTGGATGTCCTTTGATACAAAAAGTATTCAAAATATTAACTGGGTAGGGTCTCACATGCCTCAAATAAAGCTCAGAGAGGTACCTGTGAATTGTCAACTTTCAAATCCATTCATCTTTGGTATCGTTGGAAAGACCTTGTATTCTATGGGCAATTGTTTTGAGGCTTAATTTAAAACTCTTTCACTTTTTGTAAAATATCTTTTTTATAGCATTTTCCTCATAATTTTCTAACAAATTTCCACAACTGAAATAATTCCTTTTGTCATCTTTCCATCTAAGTTGTTTTTCTTTTTAGTGTAAGAATCCAAGCTGTTTTAAAGCTGGCCAAAGTTACAAACTCAAATTCTGTTAAAAATCATTACAATTGGTTTTGGACATTTATTTCTGATTCCAGGCAACTAATTTTATAATTTTTTCTTAACCACTGAGAGGGAACATTTTTTAATATCAAATTCACTATGTAGTGGTTAAAAATTTGTCTTAATATTGTTCACTTTATTATCTTTATTTTTTACACACCCAACAAATAGGTCTACCATACCATGATGCATAAACATTATGTCCTTTAGATGAATTGATTCCTTTGTTGTTATGAAATGACCCCTTTTGTACCTGGCAATATTCTTTGCTCTGAAGTCAATTTTTATTTTATTTATTTAATAATTTATTTATTTAATTTTTGGCTGTGTTGGGTCTTTGTTGCTGCGTGCGGGCTTTTCTCTGGTTTCAGGGAGCAGGGGCTACTCTTCATTGGGGTGCGCAGGCTTCTCACTGTGGTGGCTTCTCTTGTTGTGGAGCACAGGCTCTAGGAGCGCTGGCTTCAGTAGTTGCAGCATGCAGGCTCAGTAGTTGTGGCTCGCAGGCTCTAGAGCGCAGGCTTGGTAGTTGTGGCGCACAGGCTTAGTTGCTCCGCAGCATGTGGGATCATCCTGGACTAGGGCTCGAACCCGTGTCCCCTGCATTGGCAGGAGATTCTTAACTATTGTGCCACCAGGGAAGCCCCAATTTTTATGTTAATATAACTACTTCAGCTTTCTTTTGTTTGGTGTTAGCATGGTATACCTTTTTCTATCATTTTATTTTTAACCTATTTGTACAGTTTAATTTAAAGTATATAGATTTCTTATAGCTAGTATATTGTTGGGTCCTGCTTTTATTTAATCATATAATCTTGACTTTTAATTAGCACATTTAGACTACTTACATTTAATGTGAATATTAGTGTGGTGGTGTTTCAATACATCATCATGCTATTTGTTTTCTATTTTCTTTTTTTGGTCCTTTTTTGTATTAATTGATGTATGTGTGTGTGTGTGTGTGTGTGTGTGTGTGTGTGTGTGTGTGCCTGCATGCATGTATGTATGTGATTTCATTTCATCTCCTTCATTGGCCTATTAACTATAATGTCTTGTGTTATTTCGGTCGTTGCTTTAGGGCTTATAGTATACATCTTCAATTTAACCCAGCATACCTTCAAGTGATATTATTCCATATCACATACAATATAAGACCTTTACAATAGTATACTTCCGTCTCTCCCCTCCTAGCCTTTGCAATATTGTTGTCATATATTGTTATAAATTTTACATTTTAATTTATAAATGTATTATTTCTTTTTTAAACAACTTATCATCCTTTAAAGAGATTTAAATAATTTAAAAAGTCTTTATATTTACCCATATCGTTACCATTCCTAGCTAATGGTAATGTTCCAGACACAAGTCCCTTGTCAGACATAAGATTTGGAAATATTTTTCCCATTTGGTGAGTTGTCTTTTAATTCTCTTGACGGTGTCTTTGAAGCACACAAGTTTTAAATTTTGATGAAGTCCCATTCATTTATTTTTTTTCTTTTGTTGTTTGTGCTTTTGGTGTCCTATCTAAGAAACCATTGCTGAATCTAAGGTCACAAAGATTTACTTATACGTTTTGGGTTTTTTTTGGTCTGCGCCGCATGGCTTGTGCAATCTTAGTTCCCCAACCAGGGAGTGAACCCCAGGTCATGGCAGTGAAAGCCCTGAATCCTAACCACGAGGCCACCAGGGAACTCCTATTTTTTTTTTTTTTTTGCAGTACGCGGGCCTCTCACTGCTGTGGCCTCTCCCGTTGCGGAGCACAGGCTCCGAACGCGCAGGCTCAGCGGCCATGGCTCACAGGCCCAGCTGCTCCGCAGCATGTGGGATCTTCCCGGACTGGGGCACGAACCCGCGTCCCCTGCATCGGCAGGCGGACTCTCAACCACTGCGCCACCAGGGAAGCCCTTTTTTTTTTTTTTTTTAAGAGTTATAGTTTTAGCTCTTACATCTAGACTCTTGACATATTTTGAATTAATTTTTTATATGGCGTGAGGTAGGGGGTCTGACTTAATTCTTTTGCGTGTGGATATACAGTTTTCCCACCACCATTTGTTGAAGACTATTTTTCCCCATTGTATGGGCTTGGCTCCCTTATAAAAAATCAACTGACCATAGAAATACAGGTTTATTTCTGGACTCTTTATTGTGTTCCATGGATCTGTACATCTATCCCTCTGTCAAAACCCCATTGTCTTGATTATGGTTGCTTTGTAGTAAGTTTTAAAACAGAGAACTTTGAGTGCTTCAACTTTGGTTTTTATTTCCCAAGATTGTTTTGGTCACTCTGGGTCTTTGAGGCTCCATATTATTTTTCGGATCAGCTTGCTAATTTTGCAGAGAAGCCAGTTGGGATTCCTATAAGGATTGGGTTGAATCTGCAGACCATTTTGGAGAGTATTCTCATTTTATCAGTATTAAGTCTTCCAATCCATGAACAGAAGATATATCTCCATTTATTTAGATCTTCTTTAATTTCTTTCCATAGTGTTAGCCATTTTCAGAATACAAGTCTTGCACTACATTTGTTAAATTTATTTCTAAGTATTCTACTCCTTTTGATGTTATTGTAAATGGGATTTTTTTTTAGTCTCATTTTTGGATAGTTCATTGCTAGTGTATAGAAATACAATTGAATTTTCCCCCCAGCTTTATTGAGATATAAGTGACGAATTAAAATTATATATATTTAAGGTACACAATATGGTGTTTTGATATACATATACATTGTGAAATGATTACCACAATCAAGCCAATTAATCTATCCATCTCCTCACATACTTATACATTTTTGTGATAAGAACATTTAAGATCTGTTCTCTTAGCAAATTTCAAGTATACAATGTAGTATTACTTACAGCCATCATTCTATATATTAGATCACCAGAACTCATTCATCCTGAATAACTGAACCTTTGTACCCATTTGTGCCCTCACAAATGATTTTTGTGTATTGATCTTGGATCCTGCAACCTTGCTGAACATGTTCATTAGCTCTAGTCGTGTTTTTGTTTATTCCTTAGGATTTTCTATGTATAAGGTCACATCATCTTCCCTTTCCATCTGGATGCCTTTTATTTCTTTCTGTGGCCTGATTGCCCTGGCCAGAACCTCTCTTCCTGACCATAGCCATCTGATAAGCTTCATTAATTGCAGCTGATTGCTCTATCATCTCAACAATGTCCTGGGGCATCAGTTGCTTCCCAGGCTGGTCCAATTAAATCTGGGCTCTTTTGCAGGGATTGTTTTTGAGGTCAGTGTTTGAGATTTGTTCTAATCCCTTTTTAGTTGTCCCTTTTCCTGATTCTCTCTGGTAAATTAGTGGCCTGTGATTCAGCTTATATCTAAAGACACTACCAGTCTCCTTTCAGTTGTTTTTCACCACAAGCTCAATAGTTTTGAATTTTCTCACAGCCTGTTGCAAATAAAGTTAGCTCATTTATGGAAGGGCTTAGAGTATTTTGTCCCACCTCTCTCCCTGGAAGAAATCTCTGAGCCACAGCTCTGGGTGTCTTCTCTCTGAATGACAACCCTGTTTGAGGATCTGGCAGTCATCAGGGCACCTTTGATCTTCTTGGCTTACTTCTTCCAGCATGGAATCCCCACTTTACAAATGAGCTGGGCGAGGCTGATAGGTGTCCCAGTGTTTTCAGTGTGCTGCCTCCAAGGCAGAGCCTCTGTGTCACAAACCGTACTCACCTGCAATTTAGCCACTGCAACAGGTAGCTGGGGTGTGGGAGGGGGGGATGAAAAGTGCTGAAGACTGCTCCTCTCAGGAAGATGCCACCTTGACCTGGAGCTGGGTGGGGACGGTGCCATGTGTTCTTTCTGTATCTACATGGAGTAGAGGTGCCTTCATAGTGGGCTGGGAGGGGGGAGGGGGGAGGGGCGAGGAAGGAAACAGGTCACGGGTGAAATGCTACAGACTCTCACTGCTCTTGCCAAGTTTTAATAGACTTCTTGAATAAATATTTCATTTTTTCTATGCCCTTAGACTCATTTCCAGAGACACTGAATTTATAGAGACTTTAAATATATATAAATAGTATATTATTTCTTAAAATTTATACATATAAATTTAAAATATGTATAAATAATAGACATAAATAAATGTATGTATATATTATAAATATGTAACTATGAACATATAGTTATGCATTCTGTAAATATAATTATAAACATAAATAAATTTATATATTATAAACATGTAACTATAAACATATAAATATATTTGTATATTATAAATATGTAATTCTAAATAAATACATTTAAATATTATAATAAATATACAAATTAAAAAATAACTGTCACCACTTCTGCTGGGGGTGGGTCTATGGAGCTCTTCCTGTTGCTGTTCCAGAAGTGGGACTGTCCCCCTCCCAAACTGGCTTTTGAAACTCTAGAAGTGGACACACAGCAGATGCTTACAGAACTCACTGCAGGAAGACTTGAGGAGACATGCCCCTAGTGAGTCAAACCTACCTTCTTTTTTAATTAATTTTTTTTTTTGCCTGGTCACACATTAGTTCATAGACTAAAACTCCTGTTACCTTGAATTCTAACTTTCTGAGCCCTTTGGGGTAAAGAGCACTGGTAACCTCAGGCCACCTCCCATCCCCATCTCCCACTTCTCTCTGGAAGGTGTCTTCATCTTGGTTTTCACTTTCAGATCAGTGACAGCAACTGTTTGGAAATGACCTCTGTTTCTCGGCCACCTTTTGATGCTGTATTGTGTCAATCAGGGTCGAGTCAGGACACAAACCCCACCAGTTATTTGAAGCAGAAATGTTTACTATAAAGAGTAGATAACTCGGGACTTCCCTGGTGGCGCAGTGGTTAAGAATCCGCCTGTCAATGCAGGGGACACGGGTTCGAGCCGGGGTCTGGGAAGATCCCACTTGCAGCGGAGCAAGTAAGCCCGAGCACCACAACTACTGAGCCTGAGTTCTAGAGCCCGCAAGCCACAACTACTGAAGACCGTGCACCTACCTAGAGTCTGTGTTCCTCAACAAGAGAAGTCACCGCAATGAGAGGCCCCCGCTCGCCACAACTAGAGAAAGTCTGCGTGCAGCAACGAAGACCCAACTCAGCCAAAAGAAAAAAAAAGAGTAGATAACTCATGAAAAGGGAAACAGAGGACTGAGAGGCTCACTCATGTCCTACCTGCCACCTCTAGGCAGAGGGAGGCTGGACAGTGAAGGGACTCACACAGGCTGAGACTCAGACCTTTCCCAAGAGGGTGTGACTTTGCAGTGATGTGCAGCCTGCCAGAGGCAAAGCCACGTGCCACAGGACGTGGCCAGAGGTGGGCCTTGGAAGTGCCACCACTGTGGAGGGCATTGGGGGGGCGGCGCTGCCCAGGTCTGCAGCGTCAGCGGCCCCCCGGGTGGGGAGACTTGGTCCGAGGACACAGCAGGAGCTGGTCTGCAGAAATGGCAGCTGGGGACTTCTGCTTTTGAATTAATTTTGAATTAGTTTGAATTAATAAACTTTCCCCCCATTGCCCCTCCAGGGATCTGGAAAATGGAGGCCTGGGCTAGACAGAAGCTTTCTAGAAGAATACACTATTGCAGGGATTCAAAGACAAACCTCTGGGGGTCAGAAATCTGTGGGGTATTGCGGTGGATTAGCGTAATGGTTTTGCTATTGTTACGGAACCAGGTTTTTTTTATTTTTGTTTTTTGTTTTCCCAAAGTGCAGCAGGCCAAAACGCTTAAACAACCAGAGGTTTGCAGCAAAGAGAGGGTTTATCCTTAAGGCAGCCAATGAGGAGATCATAGAACACTCTCAAATCTGCCTCCCTGAAAGCAGGGGCTGGGTGTTTACAGGATGGAAAACCAAGCAGCAGGGCAGTGCGGTCTGAGGCGTGGTGGGGGGAAATGATTGGAAAAAGGAGCAGGGACTGTGGTTCTGCGCAGGTGTAACCAACTCCCGGCCTCTGCACGCTCACAGCACGATCTGGGGGCGGACTTTTTACGGAGCGGACCCTCGCGCACGCCCTGTGGGAGGGTCAGGGGTGTCCCATCCAGTCTTAGCCAGCTCAGCTCCAACTAGATGCAGCTGACTCTCGGTTTCTAGAAAACAACCAGGGCAGATATTTTATCTTTTGGGCTCCGTGCTTGGAGGACATGCAAGTCTTAAAACGACCTTGATTAGTGACGGCAGGTGGAATGGATTTAACTAATCATGACCCACAGTTTCACTATCTCAGGGGCTGCCCTCATCCCCCACCTATCCTACCGTGGGTGGGGGCATAGGTGCTGAGATCTGGGACATACTTACGCTAAACAGTCGGTCAGGGTTGCTGAGCAGACCCGGGGCCATCCTCACACCAATCACTGGCTCCTGTGCTCAGTAAAACGGAAGGAAAGCGGGAAAACAGGGCGGCGGTTTCTGGCCGCTGTGGCCTTGCGCGTTCCTCCAGCACCCTCTGCTGGCATAGCCATGCATTGCAACCGCTGGCCAAACCTCGGCGTCCGGATCTCACCCTCTCCCCAAAATGAGGGACACCTGCTCCCAGGAGTCATTGTATCCACGGCCAACTGTGTTAATTCCTCTTGAAACTCAGTCACAGTTCCACTGAATTCTGCGGACCACCAACAACTCCTACATAAAATAGTACTGAGAAGAAAAGAAAACGTGTTTGATAAATACAAATACACACACAATAAGGAGCAAAGAAAAAAAGACGCAAAGTCACCGCCGTTCTCCCTTTTTTCATCGGTCATGAATAGGGTTGCTAGGTAAGATACAGGATACCCGGACAGTGAATAATTTTTTAGTATAAGTGTGTTCCAAATATTGCGGGGTACATACTGATACTGAAACTATTATTCGTTGTTTTTCTGAAATTCAAACCTAATCTACATTCGTTTTTACAAGTTTTGAGCCGCAGCCCCTGCAGCCTGGATGGGATTGGGCGGTCTCTGGCGCCCTCTAGCGTTGAAAGGTCTCAGCCTGGTGTTTTGGGGTAGCTGGCAGGTCTTTTATTTGTGATGTGTGACCAGGTGAGTATGATTCTCCTTTACAAGGAAGCACGTTTGGAGCTTATTAGCTGAGGGGCAGAGCAATCAGCCTGCATCGTGCCCAGAGGCAACCATTTATCCTGGGGAAAATGTCAGGAAGATATCACCTAGACCTGGAGCTGGGTGGGGAGGGTGCCCTGTGTTCTTTCTGCACCTACTTGGGGTGGAGGTGCCGTCGTGTTGGGCTGGGAGGGGGGGAGGAAACAGGTCATAGGTGAAATGTTACAGACTCTCACTGCTCTTGCCAAGTTTTAGTAGACTTTCTTGAATAAATATTACATTTTTTTGTATGCCCTTAAGTCTGTTTCCAGAGAATTTAAATATATATAGAGAGACTTTAATGATATTTAAAGACTTTAAATATTTATATGTAAAGACTATGTGTGCTTCCTTGGTGGCGCAGTGGTTAAGAATCTGCCTGTCAATTCAGGGGACACGGGTTCGAGCCCTGGTCCAGGAAGATCCCACATCTTAGCTGACGCAGAGCAGCTAAGCCCATGCGTCACACTACTGAGCCTGTGCTCTAGAGCCTACGAGCCACGACTACTGAAGCCCATGCGCCTAGAGCCTGTGCTCCACAGCAAGAGAAGCCACCGCAATGAGAAGCCCACGCACCGCAACAGAGCAACCCCCACTCTCAGCAACCAGAGAAAGCCCGCGTGCAGCAGTGAAGACCCAATGCAGCCAAAAATTAAATAAATGAATAAATAAATAAATTTATAAAAAGACTATATTATTTCTTAAAATATATACATAAATTTAAAATTATGTGTTATTTAAAATACATAATTTAAATTTATGTATTATTAAAATACATAAAATTAATATATAAAACCAATATATGCATATATTATAAATACACAATTATAAACATACAATATATTTATATATTATCATAAATACATAATTATAACAAACATATATTATAATAAATATAAATATATTTATAAATATATATCTAAACATAGATATATTGTATATTATAAATATATAATTATAAACATATAAATAAATACATTTAAATGTTATTATAAATACAGAAATTTAAAAAATAATTTTCACCCCTTTGGCTGGGGTATGGGTCTGTGGAACTCTTCGTGTTGCTGTTCCAGAAGTGGAACTCTCCCCCCTCCTGAACTGGCTTTTGAAATAACTGGGAAAGAAATGAAAGGTATAAGAATTGGGAAGATAGCAGCAAAACTGTCATTCTTCACAGATGATAAGTTTAAGTATGTAGCAAGTCCCACAGAATGTAGATAAATTAACAGAATCTATAAAAAATTGTAGCAAATTTAGCAGGTCCAATTTCAAATATAGAAACTTACTGTATCTCTATATAACAGTAAATGAATAGAGAATAGCATTTAAGAAGGATACATTTTACAATTGCATTAAAAATATCAGTTTATAGAGAACAGACTTGTGGTTGCCAAGGGGGAGGGTGGGTAGGGGAGGGACGAAATGGGAGTTTGGGATTAGCAGAGGCAAACTAGTACACATAGTACGGATAAACAACAAGGTCCTACTGTACAGCACAGAGAACTATGTTCAATATCCTGTGACAAACCATAATGGAAAAGAATAAGAAAAAGTATATGTATGTACTGAGTCACTTTGCTGTACAGAAGAAATTAACACAATGTTCTAAATCAACTACATTTCAATAAAATCTCAAAAAACTTTATGTAAGTTTACTAGGGATGTATCTAAAGACATGCCCAAGTCATTTGTTTATGGGGAAAATGCTACATACAACTTCATTGAGAATTATTAAAACCTGTTAATGAGAGAGAGAGAGAGGATATTTATGGATTGAAAGATTCAATGTGGTAAAGATGCCAGTTTCCCCCAAATTGATTGGCAAATTCCCCCAGAACTGGTTCAAGGTGCAGAATTCCTGTACCTTTTTTAGGGAGCAGAAGCCAAAGAGCCGATTCTAATTAAGAGACGCTCAGATCCTCTTGACAGAGAGGAGCGCTCTCCTTCTTCCTGGTCACCTGGGCAGTTTCAAGGTCATGGCCAGAAGGACTTGGTTCCCTGCGTCGCCCACTCAGATTTCTCCCTCTCTGTCTGAAAAGGCGACCTGGGTGGGGGTCCCCTCATGGGCACACCCGTCCCAGCTTCAGCCCAGAGAGTAGGGACCGGGAAGGGCTCCCTGTGCCCTGCGGGTGTCGCCCCGCCCCGTCTCCTCTAACCTGGGCCCTCCTGCCTCCCCCTCCTCGGCCGCCAGGGGTCGCTGTCCCCTCTTTGGAAGCGCAGGGGGACCCACAGCGACCACCCAGAGGAAGGGGTCCCAGATGGCGGAGCTCAGGGACCTGCGAGTGACTCCCGTGGACCTCGCCCGGGTTCTCACTTAACCCCATGGGGGAGGTGCACCGCTAGGGACAACGTCCAGGGGCCACAATCCAAGCAGTGGCGCAGATGCAGGACCGGGCTTGGCTGTCCCCGGGGCTGTGAGTCCGGCTGCCACAGGTCGCAGACGCTGTGTCCCCGCAGCTCCAGGTGGGCGTGTGCCCTCCAGGAGTGCTGACCGCACACCAGGGATGCACAGGGCTCCCTGGGCCGTGTCTGTGAGGGGAGGATCGAACTGCCCAATGTCCATCCGCGCAGAACGGCCGGCATCTGCCGTGTCCACACGCTGAGCCATCTGGCTCCCCCTGCTTGACTGGTTGGATCCCAGTCCCAGAGATGTATGTGCAGGAAGTTAGAAGGAGCAGGTATGGCGGCATGATATCATCCAGGTACCTTTGAAAACGTGGACAAATTTTAAGGTGCTCAGCCTGCTCTGCAAGCACCCGAGGGCCCTGCTCCCTCCCCTGTCCCCTTCCTTGGATCAGGCTACACTGACCTCCTTGCTGTTCCTGCAACAGACATATGACCCCAGGGCCTTTGCACTTGCTGTCCCTTCTGTCAGGACCACTCCTCCCCAGGCATCTCCCGGGGGTGCCCTCCTTCATTCAGGGATGGCTTCTCCTGACCATCCCTCTAAACCAACCGCTGTCACCCCAACCCCTTCCTTTCCTAAAGAGCTTGTCACACCTCATATTATAGCAAATACAATGTGTTTGTCTGGCCTGCCTCACCCACTGGGACTTTGCTCCAGGACTTGGTCTCTCAGGCCCCTGCTGCGTCTGCAGGGCCCAAGGCAGCGCTGGGCTTTGGAGCCGATCAGGGGCTACGGGTGGAGTGGGTGGTGCTTGTTTCTTCTGGGGAATGAGGGACAACGGGCCTGGGGGACAAGGGGACCTGTCATGACCAGTTTCCTTCTCTTGGGAGAAGATCTAAGCTATTGGACCACAGGTTAGCGTTTCTTGTTTCTGTGTGGTGCGTGTGGCACGCCTGTGTCAGTGTTCTTGGCATTTTGGGGTTTCTGTGAAGTCCAGCCCCCTCCCCTTCCGACACCCCATCCCATCAGCACCGAGGAGGCCCGTCCTGGGGACTCTCTGGTCTGGAGATTCCTCTCCCCATGGTGCATCTTCCCTCCTGGGGGTCTGTGCACCTGTGCATGTGAGGGAGGTGGGAGTACAAGACCCCCAGCTCCGCTGCCCCAGAGGGTCCAGCCTTTGGGCTCTGGCAGGGCCTTGGGAGCTGGAATGAGCTGGAATCTGGGTCGGGGGCCAGGGCTCCACCGCTTACCTGCTGTGTGACGTTGCCCAGGTAACATCCCCCACCCTGTGAAAGGAGAGAATGATCTTCCCAGACTTGTGCATCTGGGATTTCTAATGAACCATCCTGGGTCTTTGCAGGTGTGATTGCGACCTTTCAGAGAAATGACAACAGTGGCCAATAGAGGGCACTGTCGGCCGGAGCCTCTGTGTGCGCACCTGTGTGAGCGTGTGTGCATGTATGTGCATGTGTGCGTATGTGTGTGCACCTGTGTGAGCGTGTGTGCATATATATGTGTGCGCACCTGTGTGGGGGTGTGTGAATGTGTGTGTATGCCTATATTGGGGTGGCACAGTATGGGGACATGAGTATGTGACCAGGAATGCAGCCCGGACACCTCCATGTGGCCCATGAGCACAGTCAGGTGACGATGGTGACATCCCTGTGTGGGTGACACCTTCCATGCGATGCATGGTGACGGCCTGGCTGGGCTCCCAAACTCGGCTGTCCTGCCCCCAGGTCAGCTCCCCACGGGCCCAGCTCCAGGCCCCAGCCATGGACTGAGGCCCCCGGGCTGGGGGAGAGCCGGGCTGGGGCCTGGCCCGTCAGAAGGGACCCTGGTCTGGGGGCTCAGTCTGCTCCCTGAGGCCTGGAAGGCCTCTCTTCTCTGACACTGTGTACCACCCATTCATGGTAAATAAGCACAGGACACCATGCCTGCGGCCCCCTCATGTGCTGTCTGCTCAGAGTGGGACCGAGACTCACCTACGGGGATGTCACACAGGGGCTGCCTCTGAGCCTGGATGGTGGCTGGGGGTGTGGGTGGGACCCCAAAGGCCCAGATGAAGAAGACAGGCACTAGGCCTGCAGGAGTCAAGCCAGGCCGGGGCCCATTGATCAGAGAGGAGCCTGGCTGGGAGGCCTGGCCGGAGAGTGCTGGCCCTGTGGCCTTGGGTGCAGAACCTGAGGACTCCTCAGCTCACAATGGCCAATGCTGAGTGTTGGTGCAGGTCATGGGGCTGGAGCCTGGCTGAGCAGAGGGGGCCCCTCAGCGCCAAGGGCGTGTGAACATCATGGGTGTGGTGGGGGAGAACGCTGGGCCTTGAGCCCAGCAGCTGGGCTCACAGTGTGACCCGGACAAGTCCTTTGCCCCCTGTGGGCCCGGTTTCTCCTGTGAAAACTGAGTGGGTGGGGCCCAATCTCTAAGACCCCTTCCAGGTTCCCCAGTAACCCTCGCCCCCCTCTGGCTCCTGGGGCAGCTGGGCTGGGCAGCCAGGACCCCCAATGGGCCCGACACCCCAGACTCTTGAGATCAGGGCCAGGGAGATGGGGAATCAGGCCCTGCTGTTGAAGGTGCTGGGGCTGGGGACCTCCCCTCCAACGCTCCTCCATCAAGGGCAAACTGGGGGTCTCTGGCCTCAGAAGCTGAGGGACCAGAGGTTATCTGGGGCAGAGGGGCCAGACCCCTTCCTTTGGCTCTGATTGTGGAGACCACTGACAGGGCCTTCCCACAGCTCCACCTGTGCAGACTCCACAGACCCCAGCCCACAGCCCCCCACTCCCAGCATTCACACACTCCCCCTCGTCAAACCCAAGAGCAGCGGAGGGCTGAGCTCACAGCCCTGCGCCTTCTCTTCTCACCGGGGGCTCCGTGCTGCCAGGGAGACATGCAGGGCAACCGCGGTTGGAGGGGAGGGGTTCGAAGACTCCCTGAGAAGGGGGCTTCTGGCTGGTTCAGGCCAGCTTGTGGTGGGTGCTCTGAAGAGCTGGGAAGAGGCCTCGGGGCCCCTGTCTGCCCCCCGCCTCAGAGCAGAGCAGGGGTCGGGTGGGACAGGTGGGGGGGCAGTGTCCTCGGGCCCCTCTCTGTCTACACCTGTGCCATCCCTTCCCTAGGATCCAGGGGTCCTCCCAGGCTCTGAGGGGTGGGGGGCAATGTGTGCTGCCTTTCTGGAAGTCGTTCTGGAATGAGCTCTCAAAGCCTTAGACGGGCATGACCTTTGATCCCTGTGGGGAGGGTCAACCCGAAGTCAGTGGTGGGATCCCTGCCCAGGGATGGAGGCTGGGGCGTTGGCTGCATCCTGTGCGGGACAGTAGTGCCCGGAGGGACTCACTGAGTGTCATGAGAGCGTGATGCACGCCCAGGTTACCACACATGCGTGGGTGTGCTGTTCAGTGACAAAAGGAAAATATCTACCCATCTATCTCCTCTCCTCTCTCTGTCATCTATGTATCTATCTATCTATCATCTTTCATCTATGTATCTATGTACCTATCATCTGTCTATCCATCATCTATCTATCATCTATCATTGATCTGTTGTCTGGGTGGAATGTGAGGTCCAGTCTGGAAGGACACACACCCGGTATAACCAACGTGATCTTCAGGCTGTGCTGGAAACTTCCCATCTCTATACCTTTTCCCCCATTTTATTTGTAAAGAACCTTTGTATATCTTTTTATAATCAGGAAAAATTTAAGCTGTCTCCATTTTTGAAAACAAAACAAGTGGAAACAATGCATTGGACAATGACAGGCCCTGGAGAACCCCTCCCTCCCACCTCAGTGTTGGTGGTCCTACTCCGGGGGCAGATCTGCCCACTGGTGGCCAGCCTGGCACACAGCTGGGTGGGGGCCCCTCCATGTCCACAGTGAAAGCAGTGCTGGGCAGTGTGGGTGGTATCAGATGCAGTGTTGAGAGAAAGAAGACTCACACAGTCTAACTTTTAGAGAAAATTTTATTTTATATTGGAGTATAGTTGATTAACAACGTTGTGATAGTTTCAGGTGTACAGAAAAGTGATTCAGTTGTACATATACAGGTGTCTATTCTTTTTCAAATTCTTTTCCCATTCAGGTTGTTACAGAATACTGAGCAGAGTTCCCTGACACACACTCTAACTTAATCTACGTGAAGTTCAAAAACAGGCTAAGTTGGAAGTGGCTGGTTTAAGGGCAAACACAGAGGACCTAAAACTATAAGGAAAAGTAAAGAGATGACGAAATCAGGGTTCCTGAGGTTGTGGCCACATTCTGAGCCTGTGAAGTTAATTAATGGGAAATTCACATCACAGAGAATCCACCATTTTGAAATGCACATTCACAATGTCGTGCAACTATCACCACTATTGCTTTTACTTTTTAAACTTTACAGATACATTTTATTTATTTATGTTGTGGTTTTTACAGTTTACAATTAAAATAGGATTAAGATAGAAGGAAATCCATCAAAATATTAGTGGCGGCCCTTCTGGGTGAAATACATGGGGTGCGTTTTTTTCCTCCTGTTTGTTTTTCTGTAATCTTCACGTTGTTTACAGTGAGCAGTTATTATTTTAAAACCAAAGACCAAGACCAGTAAACTCTATTTTAAGAGGAACTCAGAAAACAAACAGGATGATTCTCCCTGATGCTGAGCTGACACCTGTGTCCTTGCAGCTCCTCTACATCCTGTTACCTCCAGCTGGGCCTGGAGTTTTGGGGCCCCAGAGGCACCTGCACCTCTCTGCCAGGATGGCCCTGAGAGAGGACACAGATCTGTCCCAGGCTCAGCAGTTCCCTTCCTGGATTATCCGCTGCAGGTCACACTTGTGTTTGATAAACTCTATTTCCCTCTGTTTGGGCCTCTCGCTGGGTTGATTTTCATCAGCACAAGATCAAGAACTGTAAGTCCCCTGGGGGAGTGGGTGAGATGTTTTGCCACCAGCCACTACCTCTTTCTCCCTCAACTTTAATTTATTGTTAAAGTCCTCTTATAACAAACTTGAGAGACAAATTTAAAAAGAAAGTTGAAATTCCTCACAATCCTACTGTGCAATCCAAATGGTGACCCCTGCGGTCCTCCTGCCATCCCCCTTCCTGGGGGCTTCTGCCTGGTACACGCTGCTACCAGGTGGCGGTAATCCTATCTCAGACCCTGTGTTCCAAGGCAGGCCCCCGCCGCTGGGTAAGGAGGGTATCACGCTGGACTGAATGCCTGTGTACTTGGTCTTCCTCTGACCCACTGAGTGCCCTTGTGGTGGCTTAGAGTCTCTGTTTTTCCTTAATGAGGGACTTGGATTAGATCAGTGTGGTTAGTCCTCCACGGGCCATGGCCTCTTTTCTGCACAAAGCCCTGGACCTCTCCCCACAATCAGCATTTTTACAGACACACTTCAGGGTTTCTGAACCCCTGAGTTAGATGTCCTGGAACACCTCCAGGCCTCCAGGGAACACTGCTACAGAGAGGGCAGGATTGAGCCTCTTCTTTGTGACCCCAGATGGTAGACCTCAGATCCATCATTGCACCCTTACTGGGTGCTGTGCTGAGTGCTTTCCTGAATGATCCCCCTGAATTCTCTCACAGCCCCGTGGGGTAGCTGCCGCTGTCATCACCTCCGCATCACAGAGGAGGACATGGGAAGGACAGTCACCTGCCCAAGGTCACACACTTGGAAAGTGGTGGAGCCAGGATTGGAACCCAGGTCTGTCTGGGCTCCAAGCTCAGGCTCTTCCCACAGCTGTGCTCCAAAGCCAGGGGTGAGTCAGCTCAATGCCCTGCAAGGTCCTTCCAAGGCTAAGAGTACACCTGAGAAGCCTCTCGGGTTTCTAAAACATCTTCACGCGTATGTGTCCTTTCAGTGTTCTTCCCAGCAGTTTGTGAGATGGGCAGGGCAGGGGTTGACATCATCTTTGCCTGCAAGGGGACAAGGCTTAGAGGCACTAAGGAAATGGCCCAAGGTCACACCAAGTCAGGATCAGAGCTGGGATTGGAACCTGGGTGTTGCGTTCAGCCCCTTTCCACAGTTGCCAGGCACTAAGGTTCTGTGTTTCTCATAATTAGGATCTACCCACCCACACAAATATCCATTCATCCATTCACCCATCCAATTACTAACCTACCCATGAACTCACCAATCCACCCACTCATCTACCCATCCATCAATCAGCCAGCCAGCCAGCCAGCCACTGACCCATCCACCCACACATCCATCAATCATCCAGCTATTTCCCCATCCATCCACCCATCCACCCAACTGTCCATCCATCCACTCACCCACCCAGCTACCCACCTGCTCATGCACCCACCAACCCACCCACTCATCTGTCTATTCACCCGTCCCTATCTTCCTTCCCTCCCTCGTTCGAACTGTTCATTGAGAGCCTTGAAGTTGCCAGGCACTGGGCTGGAGGCGAGATGCAGAGTCTGCAGACCCAGGAAGGGGGCTGCACCTCTTCCTTCGTCCATGAGGATTCTGGAGGCAGGAGGCAGGCAGGCTAGAGAGATGGCTGTTGAGTCCCTGCCTTTTGGGGCTCTGGGCCACAGCACCAGACTCACTGAGTGGGGTTAAACACTTGTATTTTTCTGGGGAGAGTGAGGAGTGAACAACTGAGGTGTCTTCATGTCACTTACAGGACTGCTAGCTGGCAATGACCTTAAGTGGAGAGTTTAAATAGACAGTTTAGGAGTATAAGAAAAGAAATGACATATCTACAAGCTCCTGTGGCACCTACAAATGTAATGAGGATCAACAAACTCTATGTGACAGAGAGGGAGTTTCCAACAATCATTTCTAACCTGTTTCTTCCATTCACTGAACCCGGTATTCTGTGAAAGGATGAGGTACATCCCCTCCTGCATTCCTCAAGATGGAAATGCGAGGTGGCCACGAATATTATCAACATCGGCCAGATCAGAACACAGGGAGAGAGATTAGTTGCCAAGATAAGCTGTCGCCTACATGGCAGAGAAGTTTGTCACCCTAGGTCTTCTCACCTGCATGGACTGTGCTCTGATCTACCACATAATTCTTCCTGTCCAAAGAACTGGGTAAAAATTCTTGAAGTCTATTCAGACAGCGCCTCTTTCCTTCATAAGTTCTGCCAATCCTGGACTGTGTCCCACGCCAATTTGCTTTATTGGTGGGAAAGTTTTTATTACTCGTTGCAGAAATTACTTAAACTTTTTGTTTACAATCGCTCACGCTTCTGTTTTTAACTGTATTTAAAAGGGGGGTGCTTTTCTCTGACCCTCTTTGCTCAATGCCTGCTGCTAGGTATTCAGCATCCCTGGAATACGTTCTCTCTGTTTTTAGGGGCTCAGTAACCTTCCTGCCTGGGTGTGGAGCTGGTGCGGTGAGAGAGTTTCGTGGATTTGGACATGACCTAAGACCTAGAGGTAAGAATCCATCTCAGCATTGTAATGACCTCTTTCCATACACATTTCTCCCATTGGGCCACTGCTCAAGAGGGATGATTCTGTCTTTTCATCAGTGTAGTCTCAAACCCTGCACCCAGCCTGTCATGGATGTAGCAGGCAAGCAATAAATATTTGTTGAATGTTAAGTGAGTTGGAATAAATACCCTTACTTAAGTGAAAAAAATCTTGTTTTTCATAATTACCCAATAAATCAGAAAAGTCAAATGTGCTGAATGAAAACCAACACTACCTGTGGGTCCACTGCCACAGGTAGCCCCAGGTAAGAGATATGGACGTGGATGTGGATGTAGATACAGAGACACGCTCACACGTGCCAGGTCTTGTCTTGTGACCTCTTGGGGATAATGTTATTTTCACAATGCCTTTCAAACCTTCTAACACACCATTTTTAGAGTGTCGTTGATCTTGAATCAGTTTACTGTTTCGTTTTCTGATGATAAAAGTAATCCACGTTCTTTGAGAAATGAGAAAGTACAGAGAAGCATAAAGAAGAAAATAAACATCTGATCTTGCTACCAGGGAGGATTCAGTGTGTTGGTGTGTATCCTTCCAGACTTTTCCCTATAACAGTCATGTCCTTTTCACAAAGATGGGCTCAGACAAGACCTCTCTTGTCACCTGCCCTTGTCCCCCGGCCCCCACAGTGGAATCCATCCATGGCACGTCTCCAAGGCTGTTTGGAGCTGTGGAAGTTAGGCTGTCTGAAGGTATCTCTGTTAGAGATGCAGGGCAGGGTACCTCGGCGTCTCTGCCCCCTGGGCCGGTGATGAATTGCTGGGTCTGCTGGGTCAAAGGAGAGCGTGTCCCCAGCCCACGGACGCGGGGACACCTTCCCTCCTGAAAAGATGGGATGCGTCCGGCTCCCTGGGGCCCCTCAGAATCACGGGGTCTTGGGCAGCCGGAGGCCTGTGCTTACCCCTTGCCCATCCATCCACTCATTCTGCTGCCAGAAGGGCCCGGGGCTGGGACTCTGGGACCGGAGCCCCTCCCTTCCCATGCTGACTCGCTCTGTGCCCCGGGTTATTCCCTTCCCAGGGCCATGCTGACAGTGGGGGCCACCCCTGAGTGGTTCTGAGATCCCCTGGGGTCGGGCCCTCCAGGATTCCAGGACCCAGGATGGAGCTGGGGGAGGTTGTGGGGAGGCAGCCAGAGGGCGGCATCAGGCCCAGGCGGGGCTGGGAGGAGGCTGGGAGGGGGTGGGGGAGGGGGAGGGCTCTTCTACCCCCACCTGCAAGCTGCACAAACATCCGACTACGGCCCTGAAACTGCCCTGTCCCGTCGTCCCGGGCCACACCTGGCCCTGTTTGTCACCCGTCCCACGCCCCGCTGACCATGGGCTCAGTTTCTCTTCCCCTTACTTCTCCCTTTTGTCACCCTGAGTTCTGGTTTCGGCCAATGCAGGGTTAACTTTAGCCTGGGGATTCCCAGGGGTGGCCAGCTGCAGGCAGGGCCCCCGCTCCACCCTTTCCTTGTCCTGGCCTGGCCCCCACCCTGCTCCCACCTCGGGCCTCACTGCCCCTCCTGGCCCGGGGCCTCCCTGCTCAGCCCCTTCATCCAGGAATCCGACAGTTTTCCTGTAGTTTCTGGCCCACAGGGCCCCTCACCCAGCACTCCCTGAGCAGAGGGGAAAGCTGGGGCCCAGAGAGAGGAATTATCTTGCCCAAGGTCACACAGCATGTCAGAGGCAGGCCCCAGGCAAGAGCCCAAGACGTGACAGCAGTGGCTGGGGTGGGTGAGGGTCACCATGGTCCAGGCACCTCACAGACATTGGCTCCTTTAATCCCCAGGCCCACCCTTTGGGATAGAGACTTATCACCCCCTGTATAGATGGGATGAGGAAACTGAGCCCACAGAGGGAAGCAAATGGCCTAAGGTCAAGGGCTGAGAAGGGCTGTGGGTGAGGGGGACCATCCTTGTCCACCCTGGGGTCTGGACACTCCCAGGCCCTTTGCCACCAGCCCTCCCTCCTTCCAGCCATGGGGTGGGGGTGGCCACTGGGTCCACCCTTGGGCCTCCTTTCTGCTCCCCTGACTCGGGTCGGTGCTGGGGGGTGATGGGGGGAGGTTGCCCACAGAAGGCTTCTGGGGCCTTGCAGAGGGCCGCTTTCCATCCGGTTGCCCCTGTGTGGCCTCAGTTTCCTGTCCCTCAGAGGGGAGGCCCCAGGTTGGGAGGGGGAACACCGGGGGCTGGCTCTGTCTCACTCTCTGGGATGTTAATCATTTTGGGCCTCAGTTTTCCTACCTGTGAGATGGGACGGTGATGCTGGCTGAGCCCCATGGAATCCGGAAGCGGCTCAGCTGGGTAACTCGTGTTGTGCGTTTTGTAAATGGTTCGGGACAGTAGGCCCTCAGTAGCCTCAGGGCACAGCTGCCTTTTGGAATCTCAGATCTGGTCAGGACTGAGGCCTTCAGGGCCTCTGCCCCCTGCCTCACCTCTTCTGAGCCCCGTCCCTGTCCCTCTGCTGGGTTCCAGGGCTCGGGACACTCTGGCCAACCAGCCGGCCTCACTGTGTGCGGCACAGAGAACCGTCCCTCCTGGAGAACTCCCGGCCCACCCCCCCCACCCCGGTCCCTCCCTGGGCCTGCTCCCTGCACCCTCTGCTCGTCCCTTTCTGCCCGGCGTCCAGTCTGTGTCTGATTCCTCTTCCTCCCCAGGGCAGGGCCCCGCCGTGTGACACCGAACGCAAGGGCTTGCTGGGCGGTGAGCAGGGTGGTGGGCCAGGCGGTGCGGGAGACAGGAGTCTGGAGTCTCCGAGGTGGAGGGGTCAGGGTGCTTCACTGGGGACCTGTGTGCGCCAGCCGCGGGCTGCTGCGGCCCCCCCCGCTCTGTGCCTTTGCTCATGCTGACCCCCCGGGAGGCCCTTCCTCCCTCTGCCCCTCAGCGCTGGGGGTCCAGCTCCCAGGCCCTGTTCTGAGGTGGCTGAAGCTGCTGCTGCTCCCCTCGACTGAACCCCCAGGACCCCGGGATCCGCCGTCCTTGTCTCCCCGCTAATGTGTGCTGGTGGGGGAGGATCTCTCGGCGCCATGGGCTCTGGGCTGGGCAGGGGCGAGTTTCCCTGTCTTAGCTTCACTTCCAGGACGCGACCTGGGCCCACAGGGGCGGTGAGGGGCGATGGGAGTGAACACTGGCTGATGAGCTGACTGATCAGTGCTGGGGTGAGGGCCATACTCCCCCAGGCTCTCGGGTGGGGGCATTCGCCCCCTGGGTACTGCACGGCTCATGTGTCAGGTGATGCGATGTTATGGCTGTGGCCTGTGGCCTGGCTCCCGGCTTCCCTGGGCTGGGGGATCTACTGGCAGTGTCCCCTGAGAACGAGCTGGTGGAGTCAACCCTGTGGAAGTGATTTGCTGTCTTTGGGGGTGAACTCAGGAAACTGGCTGGGTGCTTGTCCCCCATCTCCCCTCCCATCAGGACCTTGGAGCCCTGGAATGTCCTGGGAAACTCTCTGATTGGAGAAGGACAGGGGAGGAGAGGAGAGAATGGGAGGGTCAGCCTGGAGGGTGGATCGGGGAGGCCTGTAACTGTGGGTGGGGGTGAGGTGGGGAGTCAGGTCACCCACAGGGCAGGAGGCAGCTGGCCTCACCACGCTGGCCCATCTGTCACACCTCTTGCCCTCTCTGACCTCAGTGTATCGACCAAGCACAGGGCAGACTGGGCAGGGAACAGGGCACTCAGTGTCCAAAGGCCCCTCCTTCCATGGTGAAGCAGGCACGTTCCAGGTCTGACTTTGGCCTTGACTGGGCCAGGCCTGCCTTGCCTGGGACATGAGTAGCTGAGAGCCCCACACAGGCCAGGCCCCCAGGAGGCCCGAGGGAGGCTTTTTGGATGGATGGATTGATGGATGATGGGTAGATGGATGGATGGGTGGATGGCTGGGTGGACAGACAGATGGACAGATAGATGGACAGATGGATGAGTGACTGACCAATCTGAGGTCCTGTCCATTGGGGAAGAACCGCATGAGGCCTCTTGGGGGACATCTGTGCTCCTCATTATTACCCCAGACCCAGGGCTCCCAGTGCAGTGATTGTGAGGGTCCCCATTTCTCCCCCTTCCCCGTCCTTGGCCCAGTCCCTCCCCCAGAAGAGTCCCAGGTGTGGGGACAGCAGGGAAGGTGTGACTGCAGTGCCCCATGTCCAGCCCTGGCCAGCCGTGCCCCCCGGGCTCCTCTGAGCCCCGAGTGTCTGGCTGTGTCCCACGTCAGCCGCAGCTGCGCGCCCGGAGTTTAGAGAGGTCCCTGGGGACCACGAGGAGGGGGGTATGACCTGCACAGACACAGATTCTGGAACAGAAGATGCCCCTTCTGATGGTTGACTGACGTGATCTCTGCCCGGCTCAGGCCTGGGCGCAGGGGCTTGGGCAGCCTGGGTGCTGTGACGCAGGTCTCTTCTCCAAGGGAGTTGGTGGAAGCTTCCAGAACTGGAGCCACTCCTCCCCCCAGCCTGGGGAGAGGGAGGCACCTGCTTCCCCGGGCTGGGCCGGTCGGCGTTTCCCGGCTATTTCGGGCGTCAGGGCCTCTTGGTTTCACCAGGCCAGCTGCGCGGGGGTGAGGGTGGGGCCCATGGGGAGCCCAGGGGTGCTGGCCTGAGGCTGGCTGGGCCCGAACAGGCCGATGCTAATGGCAGCAACAGTCAACCTCAGAGACCAGCAAACGTCCATTTTCCATCTGACCGTCCCTCCTGGACCCCAGGGAGCGAGTTTCCACTATCACCAGCCCGGCTGCATGGCGGGGACACAGGCCCCAAGCCGCCAACCCAGAGTCAGGGCTGTCCTGCCCCCTGGCCACCTCCAGGCTCGGCCGTGGCCCCTTGTGAGGCCCAGTCGGGCACCCTCAGCCCTCACCCTGGTTGGTTTCTCCAGGGCACGAGCCCATCCTGCACGACACCACTCCCTCTCTATAGGCTGCTTCCCTGTGCCCACAGGAGGCCCAGCAGAGCTGCGTTGCCACCGCCGAGGTCCCCACACATAGTAGGTGCTCAGGAAAGGGCTGCTGAGTGGTGGCTTTGCCCTGGGCAGTGACCACAGCAGGCCTCATCCACGAAGGGCCTTGGTCCACACTAGCGCTGAGCTGGAGGCCCTGTGTGACCAGAGACCCTGCGGGTGGGCTCACCAGGCTGCTCTGGGGTCCCACCTTCCCTTGGAGAGCCGCTCTTGGCCGGCCCACAGCAGCCTTTCCATCCTCCTTAGGGAGCCTGTTTGGGGTCTGGCTGAGGCTTCCTCCTTCCTCCCGGCACAATCTGGAGGCCCCAGCATGTCCCCAGGAGGCCGGGCCCTGGGCGGGCAGGGATTGTCCATCCTGGTGAGGACCGGAGGGGGATCCAGACTCTGGTGCCCAGCACAGCCCCGGGCACAGAGGATGCTCAGTGGATGCCAGCCCTGACGTGACATGTCCCCAGGCCAGGTGCTGAGGAGCAGAAGGGACCTGGGGGGTTGATGTGGCCACAGGAAGAGAGTGTCACCCCGATCTGTGTGGAAACACACACATGGCAGTGCCCTGGTGGGTTGCGCTGACCATTAGCTACTCTGTCCCTGGAGTGGACACAGGGCGTCTGATGACCGAGCCCCTCCCCTGGCCCCTGTCCTGGTTGCCCCAGACATTCTCCCTGATTCCTCCCAGTTTCCCTGGGGACAAGGGCTGCCCAGAGGGTCCGTCCCTTGCAGGTTTCCACACATGCGGATCTATCACTGGGTGGGAAATGGTGTCAGGGTCACACTCAGGGCTCTCATAGGCTGGTATGGTGTGAGCTCACACCAGGGCTCCAGTCAAGGTCCACAGGGCTCAGGAGCCCCATGGTGACCCCCTGCGGGTGGCCCTTGGTGAGGCTGCTGCCCCCATCCTGCACCTCGGTCAGGGGACTCGATGGCGCTGCACAGTCAGCTGACCACAAAGCCTGGTGCTGCCTTGAGCCCCACATTTTAACTTATTATAAGGAGAGTCATTCAGCCATTCAGCAAACAGTTTCCCTGCACTCAGACGACCAAAATTTATCGTCCACACTGGGACATTTCTGGGAGTGGAAGGAGCACTATTAATAATCTTGTAGCATAGTCTGAAGTCAGGGAGCCTGATTCTTCCAGTTCCGTTTTTCTTTAAGATTGTTTTGGCTATTCGGGGTCTTTTGTGTTTCCATACAAATTGTAAACTTTTTTGTTCTAATTCTGTGAAAAAATGCCGTTGGTAATTTGATAGGGATTGCATTGAATCTGTAGATTGCTTTGGGTAGTAGAGTCATTTTGACAGTATTGATTCTTCCGATCCAAGAACATGGTATATCTCTCCATCTGTGTCATCTTTGATTTCTTTCATCAGTATCTTATAGTTTTTGGAGTATAGGTCTTTTGCCTCCTTAGGTAGGTTTATTCCTAGGTATTTTATTCTCTTTGATGTGATGGTAAATGGGATTGTTTCCTTAATTTCCCTTTCTGATCTTTTGTTGTTAGTGTATAGGAATGCAAGAGATTTCTGTGTATTAATTTTGTATCCTGCAACTTTACCAAATTCATTGATTAGCTCTAGTAGTTTTCTGGTAGCATCTTTAGGATTCTCTATGTATAGTATCATGTCATCTGCAAACAGTGACAGTTTTACTTCTTTTCCAGTTTGGATTCCTTTTCTTTCTTTTCCTTCTCTGCCATGGCTAGGACTTCCAATACATTTTAAATAAAAGTGGAGAGAGTGGACATCCTTGTCTTGTTCCTGATCTTAGAGGAAATGCTTTCCGTTTTTCACCATTGAGAATGATGTCTGCTGTGGGTTTGTCACGTACATGTAGAATCTAAAAAAATGGTACAAATGAACCTATTTACAAAACAGAAATAGAGTCACAGATGTAGAAAACAAACTTATGGTTACCGGGGTAAGGGAGGGGGAAGGATAAATTGGGAGATTGGGATTGACATACACACACTACTATATATAAAATGGATAACTAATAAGAACCTTCTGTAAAGCACAGGGAACTCTACTCAATACTCTGTAATGACCTACATGGGAATAGAATCTGAAAAAGAGTAGATATATGGATATGTATAACTGCTGTAGCAGAAGCTTGTTGAGGTACCCCCATTATGTTAGCCCTTATTCAGCCCTTATTCTTTCTGCCTGTTCAACCTGTCTCCTACAGATGTTTTTCCCCTCTCCTTCTTGCTTAATTGCACTCTGAAAATGATTGCCCTCTAGCTAAAGTTGCACTACGCACCTGGTGTTTACTTCTCCAAGACGACACTCCCTAAGACTCCTCTCCTTTGGGAGCATTCTTTATTCCAGAAGGGTGACGGGATGATAACCTCAAGGACCACCAGAACCTGTTCCGGAACCACCGGACGCCAGCCCTAATGATCTCAATGTCTCCAGGAGGGAAGAAGAATGCAAGACTACGTCAGTCCCGATCCTTTTCTACAGCCCTGTTTTCCACCCTGAGACCGGAAGACCCTTTCCTATTTCCCAGGAAGGGGTTCACAGTCTTGAGAGCGTTGGCCCGCTGTGGCCCCCTTTGCCTGGCAAAGTAATAAAGCTGCTCTTTTCTACTCCTCCAAAGCTCTGTCTCTGCGTTTCTATCCAGCACCGGTGAACAGAGGCCAGGGTTTCAGCAACGTCACTGGTTCACTTTGCTGTACAGCAGAAACTAACACAACATTGTAAATCAACTGTACTTCAATAAAAATTAATTTAAAAAATGATCACACCAAGACATGGGCATGAACTGGGAACGTCAGTGAAATCTAGGGAGCAGGTCACCCCCTGGACCCCTCCCTGGGCCAGGTGTTCTGGGGGAGGCTGTCACTGGGGGATTCCTGGCCAAACAGGATTAGGTTTGCTGTGATCCCAGGTGACCAACTGGCTTTTCAGAAAAACTGGTCCAAAGACTGGCCCTGCCAGGACCAACTACCCTCTGTCACATCAGTGCGTTTGTGTCCGTGAGACCGGTGTGCAGTCCCTCCAGGTGACCATACAGAAGCGGGGGTTCTCTGGCCACCTCGAGGGAGCGCGTCCCCTCGAAGCCTCACAAAGTCTCCTGCACAGCAGTGTTTAGCCTGGCGCATGGCTGCCGGTGGGGGATGCTCCTCTATGTGCAGCCAGGGACCCTGGCAACCTGGCCCGTTCCTCCCACCCGTCCTGCTCAGGAGCAGCAGGGAGGAGGTTGATGCCCCATGATGGGCACAGGTGGGCTGGGGACGCAGGACCTGACCAGGAGGAGGACAGCACGCTCTGAGAGATGTAGACATCACCTTGCTGTGTCCTGTGTCACTGAACCAGCAGGTGTGGCAGCAGACAGCTGACTGCTCCGCGGACACCCCTGGAAGCTGTATTTTCAAAGCGGCTGGAAACCTGGGTTTGGACCTTTGTGTTGGGAGTGAGGGTCTGTATCCAGAGAGACACAGGCCGGGGCAGAGCCCCTTGCAACCACTGCGGCACTCTGGTGAACACTGTGGGGTGAAGGACAAGGGTGTCCCCCTGCCCAGACCTGGCCCGGCTGCGCTCTCTTGGTGACGTTGCAGGTCTCACAGTGGGCCGGGAGAATCACCCAGCTCAGCTCAGTAGAAGCTCCTGGGCCACCCCCAGGGCCCCAGCAGTCACCTCCCCTCCCCTCCCCCAGGGCTATTCCGGGCTCTGCTATGAAGGAAGCCACAACCCCCCTCCCCCATCAGTCACCTCCCCCAGTCTTGGCCTCCCACAAGGAAGCCCTGGACGGAGGGCACTGCCTAGGGTCACACAGCAGGCAGGGCAGGGCCAGGCCAAGCCCCCTACCCTGACCTGACACTCTTTTATTCCAAAGAGTCAGCCCAGCATGGACACCCGCCCCCTCTGCCGGTGCCCTGGGGCCACCGGTCTGCAGGGGCTGTCCCAGCTCTGAGCTGAGCGGGGCAGGCCCGGTGCATCCCTCATGGTCAGTGTCCCCTCTGTGAAGTGGGCAATGGCAGCCCTGATGGGGACTTCAAGGCTCCCTGAGGGGCTGTGATGAGCCTGTAGATGTGCCAGTGCCGGCTGCTGGGGGATCCGCCTTGTGGGGCCGGGCAGTGGATGAAATCTTATCCCAGGTGTGTGGGGAGATGCTCCCCGGGTGGGGAGCTGACCTGGGTGCTTGAGGACACGGTGGGGTCAGCGGTGGGCTCTACGGGAGTCCTCCCAGTGCATGAGCTGTTTCAGAGCAGGTGGTCCTGTCTCCTTGCTCCCAGCACCAGCCCACAGCAGTGCTCACTGACGGTTTGCTGAATGAATGAGTGAGTGAATGGATGAATGACATGTCTCGCAGGGCTGAGGAGCTGTGGAAAGAGCTGGGGGTGGGGGGGGCAGGTCAGCCAGCAGCTCACCCTGTAACCCTGGGCAGGTTCCCCAACCCCCATCCTGCTGACAGAGCCTCAGTTCTCTCCTCTGTGAATTGGGCCCACAATACCCACACTGCTTTGCTGTATGGACTCAGAGGGTCCATGAACCCCCTCCTGCCTGCCCCTACCTGCACTGAGTCAGTATAGATTGAGGAGCCAGGGTTCCCCCACCCCACAGAGCCTTAGGATGCCTCTGATGTCCAGAGGCTGCGGGGTCGTGTGCTCCGCACCGTCTCCCGGCCGGCACAGCACAGCCTCCTTGGGAAGGGGGGGTGACCTCAGAAGGGGGGCCCGGGTGCCCACCGTGTGTGTTGCCCTGAGCACCTGTGTCCGCCAGCGGCTGCCTCAGCTCTGGAACCTCTGTCTCCTAATCCATGAAGTGAGGGGGTGTTAGCACCCACTTCCTGGGCTGGTATGGGGGAGTTAGAACACGATCCACAGGCAGTACCCACCTGGGGCTCTTTCCTCGTGGCAGAGAGATGACAGACACCTGCAGCAGAGCCGGGGACGATCAGTCCATAACCAGGCAGAGCTGGGGATGGTCAGTCCCACAACTGGGCAGAGCTGGGGACAGTTCTGCAGTAAGTTGCCAGCAATCATTAAGAGGCTCCCTGATGCCTGTCCAGCACCCAGCTGACGCTCTGAGGCACTAAGGCGGGGGTGGGGGGTGCAGCCCCTGCCCTCAGGGCACCTACCTTCTGGAGCGAGGTCAGAGCCCTGGTCGGGCTGGGAGATTGGACGGATAAAGAAACAGGAGCCCCTTTCTTTTTTTAATTAAAAAATTTTTTAAATTTTATATTGGAGTACAGTTGATTAACAATGTTGTGTTAGTTTCAGGTGTACAGCAAAGTGATTCAGTTATACATATACATGTGTCTATTCTTTTTCAAATCCTTTTCCCATTTAGGTTGTTACAGAATACTAAGCAGAATTCCCTGTGCTATATACAGTAAGTCCTTGTTGGTGATCTATTTCAAATACAGCAGTGTGTACACGTCAATCCCAAACTCCCAATCTATCCCTCCCGTCCTCGCCCCCCCTGCCCCCCGTAACCATACGTTCATTCTCTAAGTCTGTGAGTCTGTTTCTGTTTTGTAAATAAATTCGTTTGTATCACTATTTTTAGATTCTGCATATGTGATATCATATGATATTTATCTTTCTGTCTGACTTACTTCACTTAGTGTGATAATCTCCAGGTCCATCCATGTTGCTGCAAATGGCGTTATTTCATCCTTTTTAATGGCTGAGTTATATTCCACGAGCGCTTTTTAGATGCACCCAGTTTCTAGCTCCCGTGGACAGAGAAGGAAGGGCATCCAGGCCGCTGGCTCCCCGGGACCTGGTGACAACACAGAACAAATGGGGAAGGGGATGAGAGAGGAGAGGAAAGAGGACCCAGGAGAGGGGATTTGGGGGCTGAGGAGTTTCAAGAGAGAAAGAATGGAGTGTGGTTCTCAAATCCATTCAGAGGCCGACAGTGGGGAGGACAGAGAGGGGATGGTTGGATTGGGCCCCTTGGAGGTCACTGGTACCTGGGAGTGCAGGGAAAGATGGGGTGATGTCAGGAAGGGAGGGCAATGTGGAGCCCCCAGAGCTGTGCTGTGAGGGGCTGAAGGGAGGAGGGTGTGGCTGGAAAGAACATGGCCCCAAGTCGGGTCATGGGTGGGAGACAGGTCCAGGGGGACCGGAGGGGGTGACAGGAACGTGGGTTGGCCTCAATGTGCCATCCTTGAGGATCAGAGCGTGGGTGCATGGCTGCCGAGAGGGGCAGCCTGGGTGAGCCAGATGGCTTACCTGGAGTGACCGAGAGCCTTGGAAGCCACTGGGGCTGCCTGCTAACTGAGTGAGGTCACAGTCAGAGGCCCTGCCGGAGTGCCCTGTGTCGTGGGCTCACACTCGGTGGCCCTACTGCTTTCATATGAGGAAGTACAATCCTCAGGAGTTTGTCAGGTCACAGAGGCCATCCTCGAGTCTGGGCATCTCATTACCTCCGGGTTCTTTCTTTCCCCAGGATCATGTCTGTGGGCCTATAATGGCCATCGGGAGGGAAACTGGGAGCTGCTGAGGCTTGAACGCTGGTGCTGGGCCCCAGAGACGGCCTTCCAGCTCTCTGACCGCTGGCCTGGGTGTCTGGGTCCTCCGTTACTGCCATATCGGGACCAGGCAGGGCCGGGACTGGTCCCAGCTGGCGCAGGGCTTGCTCGGGCACTTGGGAAACAGCAAGTGACTGGCAGCCAGTGGTCTGAGACCTGGAAGGGGTTGGGTCACTCGTGGGCTGGTAGTGATTCCAGCCCCAGTGTCAACTGCAGGGAAGGGGACTGGAGTGGGGTGCGGTTACAGTGACCGTAGGGAAGTGGGGTGTCTCTGAGGTTTCACGGAGGGGCTGGGACATCCGAGGGGTGAAGCATCCCCACGGCTGACAGCCCAGTGGCTGCTCCGTGGCAGGGCGTCCGTCCATCATGGGGCCTGAGATTCCCCGAATTCAGGGCCCCTCTTCCGTATGCCCCTCTGCACGCCCCCCAGGAGCGGTGGTGAAGTCTCACATCCCGGAGGAAGTGGGGACCCCAAAGGTTCTTGGCAGGAAAAGGCAGAGGCAGACACAGGGGCCTCAGTGGGGGAGAAGGGGAGCCGGCCTGCTGCTCTGGGGGGTTGCGGGAGGGCTGTCCTGGCCTCTGAGCTCCTGCTGTGCTCAGCACTGGGCTTCCTTCCCTGGACCCCAGATCCACAGCTCCTTGGACAGCAGCCCCTGACTGAAGGTGTCGTGACAGTTCCTGCATCTTTAGAGACCAGGGAGTGGGGGGTGGGGGCTGGGCCTGGGAAGCCACCTACTGGGGACTGACCCTCCTGGTGTTGGGGCAACTAAGGGTGAGCCCTGCGATGACCCTCCCTGGGAGCCTGGGCTAAGTTGGGGTCTTCAGAAAGAGGCGACCCTCTCTCGGCCCCTCCCCCAGTGCCCTGACCCTGATTTCTGACCCAGAGCATGAGGAAGCCAGCCACTCTGACCTAAGGCCCCTGTCCCCCATGGTCCCTCATGGGCCCCAGCAACTCTGTCCCCTTAAGCCGTGGGTCCCAGGGAGGGAGACGTGATTCAGGTGGGCTCGGAGCTCCCCAGGGAGGAGGCTGGATGAGTCAGGAGGGCCTGGCCAGGGTGGGCAGGGCACTGGGGGCGGCTGGGAACCTGGGGGCAGGAGCTGAGCTCTGGGGTTGGGTGGACGGATGGGGTTCAGTCCTGCCGTGAACGTGGGCAGGTCACTCAGGGTCTCTGGGCCTTGTGTCTCCATCCGTAGGGCGTGTGTCATTATAGGATCTTCCTCCGAGGGAGGTTTGATGCCTGGCTGGTAAGGCCTGGAGAGCATTTAACCGGGGCGGGAGGGAAGCAGTGCCCCAGAGCAGAAGCTAAGATCAAAGTCCCTCCCCATGAGCCCAGGAGGAGAAGGGGCCGCAGGAGGCCAGGGAGGAAGGAGGCGGAGACTGGGCTGGGAGGCCCCCAGGAGTGGCCCAGCCCAGGGACCAGGCAGGACACAGAGGGAGAGGAATGTGGGCGAAGGTTCCTGAGTCAGTTATGCTAACAGCCATACTGGAAAGAAAGGACAAGCCGGGGGCAGGGAGGTGTGGAGGGTCCCCACCAGGGCAGGGAGGGAGGGCTCATCTGGAGGTCACCAGCCATGGGCAGCTCCGGCCAGGAAGGTGGCAGGGGGTGGGCACGGCCTTGTGCTGGAGGAGTAGTGGGAAGAAGGAGAGGGCGGATGGGTGATGTGTCCTGGCTGGTTGCCTGGGAGATGCCCCCACCCAGGAGACTGTGAGCCTCTCCCTTTATTTTTTTTTTTATTTTATTTTTTTTAAACATCTTTATTGGAGCATAATTGCTTTACAATGGTATGTTAGTTTCAGCTTCACAACAAAATGAATCAGTTATATATATACATATGTTCCCATATCTCTTCCCGCTTGCGTCACCCTCCCTCCCACCCTCCCTATCCCACCCCTCGAGCCTCTCCCTTTAGTTACTTTCTCACTGGCGCCTAGGATTCCCCACCCCGCCCCAGAATTCTGGAGAGAGTGCAAATTAAACACGAGACAAAAAAAGAAATGAGCAGAGAGCATGATTTCTGAATAACGATGAGGACATTTTATTGCAAGTTGTTTGGTGCAGGAAGAGGGCTGCGGTGGGCCCAGGTTGGGCACAGGGAGACCCTACCGGATCCTGTTGGGAGAATCTCTATGCCCTAATTTCTTTTTTTGGCCATGCTGTGTGGCATTCAAGATCTTAGTTCCCCGACCAGGAATGGAACCTGTGCTCCCTGCAGTGGAAGCGCGGAGTCTTAACCACTGGACCCACTTGGAAGTCCTGGATGCCCTAATCATGGGAGCTCTGGGCACCCTCTTTGGCCCCTGACCCTTCAGGTTCACACGTCCTCATAACTTGACCTCCTGCCCTGTGCTCCCTGCTGCTGCCGACATCAGCTGTGACCTCTCATCCTTCCTGGGGCATCTGTCTGCCTGAAGATCCCCTCCCCCCAGACCCTCTCCCCATGTCCTCATACAGCATGTCCATCCATCCATTTGTATTGGTGTCAGGTCTCTGCCCTTTTGGGGAGGGGGTTTCTTGCCTCATAGTCTCAGATTGTGAAGAATCCAGGGAAGCAGTTCAGATATTATCCTGGGGGCAGGGGAGAGGGGGAGAGGGCCTGAGGGCCGGCGGTGGGCGAGGTCCACACAAGAACAGCAAGTGTAGGGAAGTTGCAGAGGTGGGCTCTCCTGGGTCCTGCTGCCCTGCTCTGGAATATTCTCTGGGCTTTTCTGGGTGAGAGTGAAACTATCCCTCAAGGAAACATGAGGAATCAAGAGGAGAAGGTCCCCGGGAGAGACCTCAGGGTCACAGTACCGGGAGCAAGAGGCTCACTGAGACCATCCCATCCTGTCCCCAACTGGGGTCTAAGAACAGTGAACAGACTAAAGGGTGAGGGTTACAGGCCCCAGAGCAATTCAGACCCCAGTCCCAGACAGGACAGAGAAAACAGAAAAACCTACCCAATTGTCACTCCTGACCCCAAGAAGATGGAAAGGGGGAGACTCACTCAGGATGGTCAGCTGGGTCCACATCACACAGTGACACAGCCTCGAACATAAACCCACCTGTCAGCCACCCAGCCCTTAACCCAGGCCCACCTGCAGCGGTACCGAGGCTCCAGGACCACCCTCTTTGTCATGGGAGCTAGTCTGGCCTTGAGGAGGGAAGGGGAAACCTCTCCAATCCTGCAACTTCACCCCTGGGAAGCGGGGCTCCATCCATCCCCAGTTGTGGGAGGGGCAGGAGGGATGTCTGGGTGTCACATCACATCCCAGGGAACTCCCTTTCTGGAGAGTAGCTTGAGGGGGGCGTCATGGTGGGAGGGTGGAGCCTGTTTAGCACCCTGAGGGGATGGAGCTGTGCTCTCTGCAGAGCGAGGCCACGGGCATTCTGGAGGCTCCAGTGCCCTAGAGGCAGGTCCAACAGGGCCATGTTTCTAGTAACTTGTGTGTGTGTGTGTGCAATGAAAGGTGCAGCTATGAGATCCTATGTTAGCACCTAGGACAGTCATCTGGGAGGGTCTCTGATCCCATTCTGAGCTCCTAAAGAAGTGTACTAGTTCACAGACGAACCCACGGCACCTTCCTAGAACATGATGCCGGACCTCGAGCTCATGGGGCCCATTGACCACCATGGACACTTGGACATGAGGCAGTTGTGGTGGAGTCAGTGCTGGGCTGACTTCTAAGGATCAGAGAGAGAAAGGCTGACCTCGACACTGGGGCCTTGAATGGAGGCAGGACCCACCTGACACAAGTGGGAGGAGGGATACCCGGGGGAGTGTGGGATGAGTGACCAGGGTCAGGGAATGGAGGTTCCTGTGAGTGTGACAGTGAGGGCCTGGGGGAGGGGCAGAAGGCAGTGTCCCTGGGGAGGTGGGAGCAGGAGGGGGCTGGGAGGGGGTGCAGTGGGGGTGACTCTAGGATGAGGTCATGCGGAATAGCCAGGGTGAGTTTTAAACCAAAGGAAACATGGAATCAGTGGGTCTTCATCAATGGACAGAAGGACACTTGAGAGGGAAAGTAAACCAGAATGTGTTGCTGAGGATTCCAGGGAAGGGAGCTGAGGTATTGTCCTGGGGGCCCTGGCAACCAAACACTGTGACCGGGACAATCAGGTGTGGAGGTGGTCCACACGGAGGAAGAAACATGGAAGAGGGTAGGGAGGGTGGACAGACTTCCATTCCTGCAGCGACCCAATTCCCTCTTCTCGAATGTTCTCTGGGGGGCGGGGGGGTCCTGCGTGACAGTGAAACCATTCCTCACAAGAGTCCCAAGACTCCATCCTCTATCTTGATTTCTTAAAGGATAAGAGGATTTTGTTCCCCTTTGAGGATGGTTGAGTTCAGGACACCAAATGCAGAAAGAAAAACGAGCAGAGCATGAGTTCTGAATGACAATGAGGACATTTTATTGAGAGTTGATTGGGTGCAGGAGGAAGGGCTGGGGGGACCAGGGTGGGTGGGTAGACCCTCCACGGGTCCTGTGGCTCCAGTCCCCTGAGGATGTGAGGACCAGGACCTAAGAACACTCGGAGGGCGACACTGTCTTCTCCACGGTTTTCCCATCGTGCGTGACCTGGCAGCTGACCCCCTTCTCATAAGATTTCCACTCGCTGGCCGTCAGGGCCAGGTAGCTGCTGGCCGCATACTTGCTGTTGCTCTGTTTCGAGGGCTGGCTGGTCTCCACGCCCTTGTTGATGGTGGTGCTGCCTGACTTCCAGGCCACCGTCACACTGCCCGGGTAGAAGTCATTGATGAGACACACCAGGGTGGCCTTGTTGGCGCTGAGCTCCTCAGTGGAGGGCGCGAACAGAGTGACTGAGGGCGAGGACTTGGGCTGACCTGCAAAGTGAGGGAGAGACGGGAGGTCACTGGGGCAGCGTCCATCGCGGGAGCCCCTGACCTCAGGAGAAGCGGGCACAGGTGCCCAAAGTCCAGTGCATGGATCCCAGGTGGGCCCTTGCTCCCCTGAGGTCAGGCAGCCATGGCTGGGGTGGCTCACCTTCTGTCGGGGGATCCTCAGTGCCGGACTCCTGGGAGTTCGGGGCTCCCTGGCAAGTCTCCATCTCTTCCTCAGGCTCCCACGTCCCATAAACCACATCCCACCCTCTACTCCCTGGTGCTGCCTGGCGTCCACCCTGAGGTCGCCTCTTTCCACTGGGTGTCTCTCTGTCCTGGGCATTTGTCTGTCTGAGATCTTCCCCTGGTTCTCGTCTGGTGTCCTCATACAGGTCGTCTGTCTGTCCCCCGTTCAGGCTCTCTTCCCTTTTGCGGGGGGCTTTGTTGCCCACAGTCCCCCTAACACCAGCCTTGCAGCTCCCAACCCTCTAGGGCTGCCACAGAGACCACAGAGACCCCTCCAGGGCTGCCAGGGTGGAGGGAGTGTCAGCCCCAGGGCTGGGGTCCAGGGAGTCCCACAAATGAGAGTTTCCATGTGGGTGAATGTTGTGTTCTGAGCCTGGGGCTGTGTCTGTTCTGAGGGGTCCCCTGACCTGTGAAGTCCCGCTGGGGATCTGTCTGTCCTGGGACATCTTTCTGCCTGGCCAGGTCAGTTCGTGTCACCTGTCCCTATGAAGAGTCCCCACGCTGGGCGTCTGAGCTAGGGGCTCACGTCCAGTGTGTAACTGGGAGCGGTGACCCTTAAGGCCCGAGTGTCCTGAGATCTGTGCGGCCTGGGGTGTCCTGCTTGCTGGGAGGAGGATGGGGACCTAGCACCCTGAGGCCACCTTCTCAACGGGACACTCGTCTACCCTTCCCCCGTGTACTGTTCCCTCCTCCACTCTCCAAGGCCCCTGGCTCTGGGGTCCCTCACTAGCCCCCATTTGGGTCCCTGAGCAGAAAGATCCCAGGATGACACCCATGCTCTGTCCAGCTCTTTCCAGTGTCCTTCCCACATCCCTGGACCCAGTGCCCCAGCCTGAGACCCCCATTCCTTGGGCCTCAGTCCCTCCCTTCTCCTCAGACCCTGGGGTTGGGCACCCTGAGGAGGGAGCTGACATCCCAGCATCCAGAGAAGAAGGGCCTGGAGGGAAGGCTCCCGGTGGGAAGAGCGAGGGGTGGCAGGAAGGTCACTGAGCCCGTCCCCACCATGCCCACCAGGTTCTGTGAAGAATGACAGGCTTGGGGGCAATGGACAGCCTAGAGGGTGAAGGTGACAGGCTCCGGAGAGTGAGACTCCAGCCCCAGACAGGAGGGAGAAGACAAGAAAATCTGCCCAAGTTTCACCGTGGACCCCGAAGAGGAGGGGAAGGGGGAGACTCACCCAGGACGGTCAGCTTGGTCCCTCCGCCGAGCACATAACACAGTGACACAGCCTCGAACATAAACTCTCCTGACACCCCCTCAACCCCCTGCCCAGGCCCACCTGCAGCTGCACAGAGGCCCCAGGGCCACCCTCCTTGTCATGGGGGCTGGTTTGTCCTCGGGGAGGCTGAGGGGGGACCCCACCCCACCAGCAACTTCAGCCCTGGGAAGCGGGGCTCCATCCTTCCCCAGGCATGGGAGGTGCAGGAGAGACATCTGGGTGTCACATCACATCCCAGGGGCCTTCCTTTCCTGGAGGAGGTGGGGTCCCCTGGTCAGTAGCGTGGGGGGCGTCATGGTGGGAGGGTGAGGAGCCTGTTTAGCACCCTGAGGGGATGGAGCTGTGCTCTCTGCAGAGCGAGGCCACAGGGATTCTGGAGGCTCCAGTGCCCTAGAGGCAGGTCCAAAACGGTCAAGTTTGCAGTAACTCGTGTGTGTGCCGGTGTGCGTGCATGTGCGGGTGTGTCTGTGTGTGTGTCTGCCTTTCTAACCACTCGGGTCCCTGTCCTGTGTAGCTCCTACAGCAATAATCTCACTGATCTGAGATCTCATTCCAGATCTAAGATGGTGAATCAGTACACAGTCAAGTCCACGGCACCGTCCTAGACCGAAACTTGACGGGCACCGTCCTAGACCGAAACTTGACGTTAGACTCATGGCCCCATCGACCACTCACATGGTTTTCACTGGCATTTGTGGTGGGTAGGTGGTGGGCTGGCCACCGAGAGATTGGTGAGAACAGAGCTGGCCTCGTCCCAGGAGCCTTGAAGGCAGCCGGGATCCTCCTGACACAGTGGGAGGAGGACTGTCTAGAGGGAGTGTGGGATGAGTGACCAGGTCAGGGACTGTGGGTCCTGTGCAGAGTGTGACCGGAAGGCCTGGGGGAGGGGCACAGGGCTGTTTCCCTAGGGAGGTGCGAGCAGGAGGTGCCATGAGGGGGGTGGGAACTCTAGGACGAGGTCATGCGGAATTACCGGGGTGGGTTTTGAGCAAAAGGACACGTGGAATCGGTGGGTCATCATCTACAGAACCGACGGACTCCTGAGGGCTACACAATCCAGAATGTGGTGCTGAGGATTCCAGGGAAGGGAGCTGAGGTATTGTCCTGGGGGCCCTGGCAACCAAACACTGTGTGACCGGGACAATCAGATGTGGAGGTGGTCCACACGGAGGAGGAAACATGGAAGAGGGTAGGGAGGGTGGACAGACTTCCATTCCTGCAGCGACCCAATTCCCTCTTCTCGAATGTTCTCTGGGGGGGGGGGGTGTTCCTGGGTGACAGTGAAACCATTCCTCACAAGAGTCCCAAGACTCCATCCTCTATCTTGATTTCTTAAAGGATAAGAGGATTTTGTTCCCCTTTGAGGATGGTTGAGTTCAGGACACCAAATGCAGAAAGAAAAACGAGCAGAGCATGAGTTCTGAATGACAATGAGGACATTTTATTGAGAGTTGATTGGGTGCAGGAGGAAGGGCTGGGGGGACCAGGGTGGGTGGGTAGACCCTCCAGGGGTCCTGTGGCTCCAGTCCCCTGAGGATGTGAGGACCAGGACCTAAGAACACTCGGAGGGCGACACTGTCTTCTCCACGGTTTTCCCATCGTGCGTGACCTGGCAGCTGACCCCCTTCTCATAAGATTTCCACTCGCTGGCCGTCAGGGCCAGGTAGCTGCTGGCCGCATACTTGCTGTTGCTCTGTTTCGAGGGCTGGCTGGTCTCCACGCCCTTGTTGATGGTGGTGCTGCCTGACTTCCAGGCCACCGTCACACTGCCCGGGTAGAAGTCATTGATGAGACACACCAGGGTGGCCTTGTTGGCGCTGAGCTCCTCAGTGGAGGGCGCGAACAGAGTGACTGAGGGCGAGGACTTGGGCTGACCTGCAAAGTGAGGGAGAGACGGGAGGTCACTGGGGCAGCGTCCATCACAGGAGCCCCTGACCTCAGGAGAAGCGGGCACAGGTGCCCAAAGTCCAGTGCATGGATCCCAGGCGGGCCCTTGCTCCCCTGAGGTCAGGCAGCCATGGCTGGGGTGGCTCACCTTCTGTCGGGGGATCCTCAGTGCCGGACTCCTGGGAGTTCGGGGCTCCCTGGCAAGTCTCCATCTCTTCCTCAGGCTCCCACGTCCCATAAACCACATCCCACCCTCTGCTCCCTGGTGCTGCCTGGCGTCCACCCTGAGGTCGCCTCTTTCCACTGGGTGTCTCTCTGTCCTGGGCATTTGTCTGTCTGAGATCTTCCCCTGGTTCTCGTCTGGTGTCCTCATACAGGTCGTCTGTCTGTCCCCCGTTCAGGCTCTCTTCCCTTTTGCGGGGGGCTTTGTTGCCCACAGTCCCCCTAACACCAGCCTCGCAGCTCCCAACTCTCTAGGGCTGCCACAGAGACCACAGAGACCCCTCCAGGGCTGCCTCCAGGGTGGAGGGAGTGTCAGCCCCAGGGCTTGGGTCCAGGGAGTCCCACAAATGAGAGTTTCCATGTGGGTGAATGTTGTGTTCTGAGCCTGGGGCTGTGTCTGTTCTGAGGGGTCCCCTGACCTGTGAAGTCCCGCTGGGGATCTGTCTGTCCTGGGACATCTTTCTGCCTGGCCAGGTCAGTTCGTGTCACCTGTCCCTATGAAGAGTCCCCACGCTGGGCGTCTGAGCTAGGGGCTCACGTCCAGTGTGTAACTGGGAGCGGTGACCCTTAAGGCCCGAGTGTCCTGAGATCTGTGCGGCCTGGGGTGTCCTGCTTGCTGGGAGGAGGATGGGGACCTAGCACCCTGAGGCCACCTTCTCAACGGGACACTCGTCTACCCTTCCCCCGTGTACTGTTCCCTCCTCCACTCTCCAAGGCCCCTGGCTCTGGGGTCCCTCACTAGCCCCCATTTGGGTCCCTGAGCAGAAAGATCCCAGGATGACACCCATGCTCTGTCCAGCTCTTTCCAGTGTCCTTCCCACATCCCTGGACCCAGTGCCCCAGCCTGAGACCCCCATTCCTTGGGCCTCAGTCCCTCCCTTCTCCTCAGACCCTGGGGTTGGGCACCCTGAGGAGGGAGCTGACATCCCAGCATCCAGAGAAGAAGGGCCTGGAGGGAAGGCTCCCGGTGGGAAGAGCGAGGGGTGGCAGGAAGGTCACTGAGCCCGTCCCCACCATGCCCACCAGGTTCTGTGAAGAATGACAGGCTTGGGGGCAATGGACAGCCTAGAGGGTGAAGGTGACAGGCTCCGGAGAGTGAGACTCCAGCCCCAGACAGGAGGGAGAAGACAAGAAAATCTGCCCAAGTTTCACCGTGGACCCCGAAGAGGAGGGGAAGGGGGAGACTCACCCAGGACGGTCAGCTTGGTCCCTCCGCCGAGCACATAACACAGTGACACAGCCTCGAACATAAACTCTCCTGACACCCCCTCAACCCCCTGCCCAGGCCCACCTGCAGCTGCACAGAGGCCCCAGGGCCACCCTCCTTGTCATGGGGGCTGGTTTGTCCTCGGGGAGGCTGAGGGGGGACCCCACCCCACCAGCAACTTCAGCCCTGGGAAGCGGGGCTCCATCCTTCCCCAGGCATGGGAGGTGCAGGAGAGACATCTGGGTGTCACATCACATCCCAGGGGCCTTCCTTTCCTGGAGGAGGTGGGGTCCCCTGGTCAGTAGCGTGGGGGGCGTCATGGTGGGAGGGTGAGGAGCCTGTTTAGCACCCTGAGGGGATGGAGCTGTGCTCTCTGCAGAGCGAGGCCACAGGGATTCTGGAGGCTCCAGTGCCCTAGAGGCAGGTCCAAAACGGTCAAGTTTGCAGTAACTCGTGTGTGTGCCGGTGTGCGTGCATGTGCGGGTGTGTCTGTGTGTGTGTCTGCCTTTCTAACCACTCGGGTCCCTGTCCTGTGTAGCTCCTACAGCAATAATCTCACTGATCTGAGATCTCATTCCAGATCTAAGATGGTGAATCAGTACACAGTCAAGTCCACGGCACCGTCCTAGACCGAAACTTGACGGGCACCGTCCTAGACCGAAACTTGACGTTAGACTCATGGCCCCATCGACCACTCACATGGTTTTCACTGGCATTTGTGGTGGGTAGGTGGTGGGCTGGCCACCGAGAGATTGGTGAGAACAGAGCTGGCCTCGTCCCAGGAGCCTTGAAGGCAGCCGGGATCCTCCTGACACAGTGGGAGGAGGACTGTCTAGAGGGAGTGTGGGATGAGTGACCAGGTCAGGGACTGTGGGTCCTGTGCAGAGTGTGACCGGAAGGCCTGGGGGAGGGGCACAGGGCTGTTTCCCTAGGGAGGTGCGAGCAGGAGGTGCCATGAGGGGGGTGGGAACTCTAGGACGAGGTCATGCGGAATTACCGGGGTGGGTTTTGAGCAAAAGGACACGTGGAATCGGTGGGTCATCATCTACAGAACCGACGGACTCCTGAGGGCTACACAATCCAGAATGTGGTGCTGAGGATTCCAGGGAAGGGAGCTGAGGTATTGTCCTGGGGGCCCTGGCAACCAAACACTGTGTGACCGGGACAATCAGATGTGGAGGTGGTCCACACGGAGGAGGAAACATGGAAGAGGGTAGGGAGGGTGGACAGACTTCCATTCCTGCAGCGACCCAATTCCCTCTTCTCGAATGTTCTCTGGGCGGGGGGGGGGTGTTCCTGGGTGACAGTGAAACCATTCCTCACAAGAGTCCCAAGACTCCATCCTCTATCTTGATTTCTTAAAGGATAAGAGGATTTTGTTCCCCTTTGAGGATGGTTGAGTTCAGGACACCAAATGCAGAAAGAAAAACGAGCAGAGCATGAGTTCTGAATGACAATGAGGACATTTTATTGAGAGTTGATTGGGTGCAGGAGGAAGGGCTGGGGGGACCAGGGTGGGTGGGTAGACCCTCCAGGGGTCCTGTGGCTCCAGTCCCCTGAGGATGTGAGGACCAGGACCTAAGAACACTCGGAGGGCGACACTGTCTTCTCCACGGTTTTCCCATCGTGCGTGACCTGGCAGCTGACCCCCTTCTCATAAGATTTCCACTCGCTGGCCGTCAGGGCCAGGTAGCTGCTGGCCGCATACTTGCTGTTGCTCTGTTTCGAGGGCTGGCTGGTCTCCACGCCCTTGTTGATGGTGGTGCTGCCTGACTTCCAGGCCACCGTCACACTGCCCGGGTAGAAGTCATTGATGAGACACACCAGGGTGGCCTTGTTGGCGCTGAGCTCCTCAGTGGAGGGCGCGAACAGAGTGACTGAGGGCGAGGACTTGGGCTGACCTGCAAAGTGAGGGAGAGACGGGAGGTCACTGGGGCAGCGTCCATCACAGGAGCCCCTGACCTCAGGAGAAGCGGGCACAGGTGCCCAAAGTCCAGTGCATGGATCCCAGGCGGGCCCTTGCTCCCCTGAGGTCAGGCAGCCATGGCTGGGGTGGCTCACCTTCTGTCGGGGGATCCTCAGTGCCGGACTCCTGGGAGTTCGGGGCTCCCTGGCAAGTCTCCATCTCTTCCTCAGGCTCCCACGTCCCATAAACCACATCCCACCCTCTGCTCCCTGGTGCTGCCTGGCGTCCACCCTGAGGTCGTCTCTTTCCACTGGGTGTCTCTCTGTCCTGGGCATTTGTCTGTCTGAGATCTTCCCCTGGTTCTCGTCTGGTGTCCTCATACAGGTCGTCTGTCTGTCCCCCGTTCAGGCTCTCTTCCCTTTTGCGGGGGGCTTTGTTGCCCACAGTCCCCCTAACACCAGCCTCGCAGCTCCCAACTCTCTAGGGCTGCCACAGAGACCACAGAGACCCCTCCAGGGCTGCCTCCAGGGTGGAGGGAGTGTCAGCCCCAGGGCTGGGGTCCAGGGAGTCCCACAAATGAGAGTTTCCATGTGGGTGAACGTTGTGTTCTGAGCCTGGGGCTGTGTCTGTTCTGAGGGGTCCCCTGACCTGTGAAGTCCCGCTGGGGATCTGTCTGTCCTGGGACATCTTTCTGCCTGGCCAGGTCAGTTCCTGTCACCTGTCCCTATGAGGAGTCCCCACGCTGGGCGTCTGAGCTAGGGGCTCACGTCCAGTGTGTAACTGGGAGCGGTGACCCTTAAGGCCCGAGTGTCCTGAGATCTGTGCGGCCTGGGGTGTCCTGCTTGCTGGGAGGAGGATGGGGACCTAGCACCCTGAGGCCACCTTCTCAACGGGACACTCGTCTACCCTTCCCCCGTGTACTCTTCCCTCCTCCACTCTCCAAGGCCCCTGGCTCTGGGGTCCCTCACTAGCCCCCATTTGGGTCCCTGAGCAGAAAGATCCCAGGATGACACCCATGCTCTGTCCAGCTCTTTCCAGTGTCCTTCCCACATCCCTGGACCCAGTGCCCCAGCCTGAGACCCCCATTCCTTGGGCCTCAGTCCCTCCCTTCTCCTCAGACCCTGGGGTTGGGCACCCTGAGGAGGGAGCTGACATCCCAGCATCCAGAGAAGAAGGGCCTGGAGGGAAGGCTCGGGATGGGAAGAGCGAGGGGTGGCAGGAAGGTCACTGAGCCCGTCCCCACCATGCCCACCAGGTTCTGTGAAGAATGACAGGCTTGGGGGCAATGGACAGCCTAGAGGGTGAAGGTGACAGGCTCCGGAGAGTGAGACTCCAGCCCCAGACAGGAGGGAAAAGACAAGAAAATCTGCCCAAATTTCACTGTGGACCCCGAAGAGGAGGGGAAGGGGGAGACTCACCCAGGACGGTCAGCTTGGTCCCTCCGCCGAACGCAGCACACCGTGACACAGCCTTGAACATAAACCCTCCTGACACCCCCTCCACCCCCTGCCCAGGCCCACCTGCAGCTGCACAGAGGCCCCAGGGCCACCCTCCTTGTCATGGGGGCTGGTCTGTCCTCAGGGAGGCTGAGGGGGGACCCCACCCCACCAGCAACTTTAGCCCTGGGAAGCGGGGCTCCATCCTTCCCCAAGCATGAGAGGTGCAGGAGAGACATCTGGGTGTCACATCACATCCCAGGGACCTTCCTTTCCTGGAGGAGGTGGGGTCCCTTGGTCAGTAGCGTGGGGGGCGTCATGGTGGGAGGATGAGGAGCCTGTTTAGCACCCTGTATCTCCCAATGCAGTTTATCTAAATCAGAAGGTAACCCTTTGCATTGGGACAAGAATTTTTTTATTTGAGCGGTGGAACTATTTGGTCATGGTTGTGTTTAAGGTGTGCACATGAGATTTTTGAAACAAAATTTAACAGAACAGCAATGTAAATTCAACACTTATTTCTGATTAAATAAAGCAAATATCCAGCCTTTTATTAAGTTAATTATCTAAGGAAACATCCTCAACTTGATAAAGAGTATCTCCCCAAACTTATAGCAACCTTCACATTTAAAGGTAAAACCATCTTAAAGGTCAGGGTTCCCACTCTTACTTTTATTATTCATCATATTCTACAGATTCGAGCCAATGAAGTGAGATGAGGTGGGGCAAAGAGTGTGTTAGGAAAAATGAGATAAAATTGTTCTTTGCAGATGATGGGCTAGTTTACTTCAACAAACAAACAAAACAAAACCCAAGACAATCAGCTGAAGGACTATTAGAACTAATACAAGAATTAACCAAAATGATTGAACACAAGAGCAATAGGGAACTATTGAGGAGATGAAATTTGGGAAACACTGACAACCTCAATAAAAATTCTATTAAAAGTCCTAGGAATAAACTTAACAGAAAATGTGCAAGATTTGCATGGATAAAATATAACACAACTTGACTAATGGACACAACAGCAAAGACATCAGTTCCCCTCAAATGAATCCATATACTTCATGAAATTACAAGCACAACATCAAAGGAATAATTTTTGAAAATTAGTGAACCGATTCTGAAGTCCAACAGTAAGAATAATGATGGAGAAGAGACACAAATATTCTGAATGAGAATAATAACGATGGGGTTGTTCTTTACCAGGTACAGAAACACATTGTAAAGCTACAATAATTAAAACAGGGTGGAAAGGATGTGGGAATTGATCATTAGATCAACAGAACCACAGAGAGGATGTGATAAATCCATAATTCAGTATTGGATAAAAGCTATGTTTGTATTCAACAAATATATGATGATTGGCTCTCCATTTGGAAAATATATAAGGTTATATTCCTACCTACCCAAAAATAAACTCCAGGTGAAGTAAAAACAAACACCAAAACAATGAAAATACCTGAATAAAATAGAAAAAAATAGAAATGAATATGCCTTCCCTATGTTTGCCACAGATCACAGACACTGTTAAGAAAAACCACCAATCTGACATATAAAAATTAAAAAGGTTTTATGGTGAAAGACCCCACGAACAAAAGGTGTAAAACAGATCAGGGAAAAATATTTACAATGTACATACTTAATAAGGGGTTACTATCCCAAATAGATGGAGAGTTTCTTATGGATCTTTAAGAAAATACAACCAAACGAACGAAAAATAAACCAGGCAAAATTATGACTGGTGAATTCACAGAAGAAATAAAATCAGTCAATAAAAATATGAAAGAAAAATAAGTTTCACCAACGATCAAATAAACAAACACATTTGTTCTCATTTTTGCTCATCAGACATGCAAAATAAAAAAAGATCCACCCTGTCACATTATTGGCAACAATGGAGAGGGAAAGGCACTGTCATTCACTGTGGTGAGAGTAAGTTGGAACAGACTTTTGGGAGGACCACTGGCATCTCCTACGAAAATTTCAAAGCCTGTTCTCTCTGATCCAGCAATCCCACTTTTAGGCATCTATCCCGTGGAGATACACAGTGTACTTAGTATGGATACACAGCTACACACGTTGGGGGTCTCCATGTAGCATCTCTTGTAATTTACATTTTTAAGTGGAAACAACCTAAATGTTCATTAACAGGGGAATCATTAAAGACATGCTGCTTCATCCAAACTTTGAAGTCTTACAAAGCTGTGTGGAGAACATGGGGGATTCATATGGGCTGATACAGAAAATCTCAACAGACTGTTGAAAAAGCTAGTTGCAGGCTAATATACTTCTGTGCTTAATCTTTTTTTAAAACACATAGTACTCTGGTATTAAAAATTATTTTCGAAGATAAAAATGAAATATATCTTCTTGTGAACATTTTCATAACTACAGAAAATTATAAGGTAAAAAATTGAAACTAGATGAAATCCCACCTGCCAGAGACACACCATTGACATTTTTCTACATTTTCTGACAGGCTTTTGAAAATGCACACATACTTTAAAAACCCAATTTCAGAAATACAATTTTGGAGGTTTGTGTAAGATTCCTTATGATGGATATTCCATGCTGTATTTTGTCACACGCTTTCTGCTGGATATCTAGGTTATTTCCAGTTTTCTCCCATCATTAATAATGTTGAGTTTCTTGCTTGTAAACCTTTGGTTACATCTTTGGTTGTTCCCCCCACCCTCTGCTCAGGATGAATTCCTAGAAGTGGAATTACACAATTTAAAGAAATACGCTTTCTTTTATGACTCACTGCATATTGCTAAAAAGGGTGTACATTTTAGTCTTTTATAGACAGTTCGAGACTGTGCCCGTTCCTCCCCATCATGATAATGTCACTTTAAATTCACTTGCCAATTCCATAGGAGATATTGGTACCTGGTCACCATGGACCAGCACCCCATCCCCATCCCCTTTCCACTGCCCCTTCTCCATCCTCTAATCTGGCCTCACACTGGTCTCCAATCTGGAGCCATTTTTTCAAAACACTAACCTGACTCTGACAGCTCCCCACTTAAATCCTTCAGTGACTCCTCCTGGACCCCAGGATAAAGGATGAGGTGTACAAGACCCCAGCAGTCTGCACCCCGCTCTCCCCGGCTCTGGAGGCTCCCTGCGGGCCTGTGCCACCTCACTCTCCTCCTCGGACCCCCCACCATTCCCTCTGTCTGGAGCGCCCTGTCACGTGTCAACACCCTGGATCTGTAAGACCAGCTCGGGCATCCCCCCTCCCATCTTACTGCTCCTAAAATGACCCATGGGTCTGCCCAATGCCTGGATATGACCCCGCTTTGTTCAGGCTTGGCCCCAGTTAAACACTCAGGAATTTAGTTGAGGAGTTGGCCTCCTTGGGGGACACCAAGCCAAACACTTGCTTCCTTCTCTGGACGCCTTGTAAACTGCCCCTTCTCTTGCACCATTTTCTTAAAACACAGGACATGCTGGTGCCTGTTCAGTCCCGGGATTTCCACAGTCCTGGGACCGTGCCCATGTGTTGTGTGAACTTGGGCAGGTTGCCTCACTTTTCTGGACCTCTCTCCCTGTCTGTAAGATGGGGATGATGGCAGGACCTGCCTTGTGGGGCTGCTGCCCCTAAAGTGATTAGTGTCTTCTGGGTACGTCCTGCCCCTGCTGCCCTGTTTCTCCCTGCTCAGAGGTCCAGGGCGAGGCAAGTGAGGCACCAGTCTTGGGCACAAAACTTAAGGGGCACCAAAAAAATCCAGTCATTGAGATAAATAATACTTTAATATAGTATTAAGGAAGAAAAATCAATACAAACAAATTCACACTAGACAAAATGTCAACACTTTAAATAAAGCCACTGTCTGCTCAGGCCCCTTCTTTACGGATGATTCTCCCTTCTTGCCCCTCTCTTCTATAGTCATTCACCCTTGCACCCCGTCAAAGGGACCTCCAGTCCCCCTGTACCACAACTCCCTCGGCCTCTTACCTGTCCCACAGGCTCCAGAAGCTGGAGACTTCCCGGGGCTTCCATGTGGGGGGCCATGCTGCCATCGGGGGCAGCAGGCCATGGGTGCCCATGGCCAGGCCCAGTACTATTAGAGGCCAGGGCTGCCTGGGGACAGAGCTCTGACCCCTGGGGTGTTCATGGGCCCACCTGGCCTGACCTGGGCCTCATGTGCCCTCAGGGTCAAAGGCGCCTTGGCCAACCTGCTGATGTGGGCTCCCTGGAGGGGGATCGGCAGGTGCCCCCAGTTCCCCTTGTTGGCAGTGGCCGTCCCAGGGCATCCTGGCCCTCGTGGCCCTGTCCTCTGCATGGGCCTTTTCTGTCCCTGCCCCCAGCACCTGGCCCCCTTCAGGATCCATGGCTGTTACTCCTGGGGCGTCTCCCAGGGGGGCCTTTGCTAACTGCTCTGCTGTGGTCAGGATCCAGGGCTCAAGGGCTTCACAGCAAAGCCCGCCCACCAGCCCCGCCCCCGGGTCCCTGGGTCGGGCACACCTGCCCTATTCTCCTTCCCTGTTCTGCAACTGCGTCCCTGGGCTGTGGAGCATCTCCCTGGGGCCTGGAGGGGCCGGGGAGGGCAGCCGAGTTCCCGTGGAATAAGTCAGTGAGGCCTGAGTGCAGTGGGCTGGGGCTTCTCTTCTGACCAGTCCTCTGGCTTGGTCCCTGCAGCCTTCACTCCGGCCAGTCAAGATCGCCCTTCCTTGGTTGGTTTGGCCAAGCCTGGCTAGTGTCCCTGGTCAACTCCTCACTCAGCTTCTCAGCCAGGCAAGGGCCCTGCGGGAGTGATTCTATACCCGTCGTTCAAGAAGAAACGTCAAGTCATGAATGTTGACACCAACCAGACCGAGGTTCCCTCTGGGCCTCAGTTTCCTTATCTGTAAAATAGGGGCAGTTCCTTTGCGGTAGGAAGGCCTTGAGGATCAGTGTGATCACGTGTTTGCTTAGGCTGGGGTCCGTTTTGAAGCCCAGGGAGATAACACACGATCCAGTGATGAGAGGGATGCTGTCTATCCAGTGCTGACAACCGGGCCGGCTCCCTGCTGAGCTGAGATTTTTTTTTTCTCCCCTGTTTGAAGATGAAGAAATTGATGTTCAAGCAGCTTCCGTACTTTCCTGATGCCACACCGTCAAGAGGCCTGGCCCTCACGCAGCTCCAGGGCATGCCCCTCCCTCTAGGTCCTGGTGCTGTCAGGCTGCCGGGTGTAGGAAGAACTCCAAGTGGCAGGTTGCAAGTTCCCACTTGTCACAGCCAGCACCTACCCTCTGGCTTTCCAGTTGTTCTCTGGCCACAGGAGCTCTAATATCTATGTCAACTTAAGTCCAGCTCTGCAGCCCTCCCAATCTTCTGTTTCAGCAAATCTGAAAGAGGCCTCCCAGGGATGGACCCCAAAGTGACTTTCCTGGGAGGGCCCTTTCAGAGGTGTCTGGCCCGTGATTTTTTTTTTTTGCGGTACGCAGACCCCCCACTGCTGCAGCCTCTGCCGTTGTGGAGCACAGGCTCCGGACGCGCAGGCTCAGCGGCCAGGGCTCACGGGCCTAGCCGCTCCGCGGCATGTGGGATCTTCCTGGACCAGGGCACGAACCCGTGTCCCCTGCATCGGCAGGCGGACTCTCAACCACTGCGCCACCAGGGAAGCCCTGGCCCACGTTTTGAGGCCGATGCTCCTTAACTTTCCTGCTACATTTGGTGAAAATCGGTCCAGCCTGTTCCATGGGATGCGTTAACAGGCACACAGCTTGGGACTTCATTTTCTTCATATAGATAAGGGTCCCTGGGAGACAATGTCCACGGATCTCTGTATTTCTGCACGTCTCACGAGCAAAGGAACGGATTGCCTTTGTTTTGGATCATCTTTTCGAGTATGTTTGTGTAATGAATGACCCTGGAGGGTAGAGATAGCATCTCCCTCTGGAGCAAAACATGCTTACTGTCCGGCAGAAAAGATTTGGGGTCCCCAGCTTGGATGTGCAGGTGTCTCCTGGCCCCTTTGCATCACCCTGTGGGGTTCAGAGAACCAGCGCAGGATGATGCTGACATGCCGGCTGCCTCTCTTGCTGGGAGTAACATGCTGGCCTTTGTCTCCAACCCAGCATCTTGTGTCCGCCAGCATCTGTGCAACTGCGGCAGGCTCACTTTTTAGCTTGCGGGCAGGAACAAATCCCAGACCCTCCACAGCTCTTGATAATGACGGTTGTGATGGGGGAAGGAGGGAAGGAAGGTGATGATGGTGATCAAAACCTCACAGTTTGACCAAACTCATAAGGCAGCTTTGGAGGAACCCCAGGCTGCCGGGCCGGGTGCTGAGGGCTGGACATACAGCACACACAGACAGATCCCTGGCCTTGGACATGGGCCAGGCATTGAACAGTAACGGGGTGTGGGTGCCCTACCAGCCATCATGCAGGATATGGGGGAGCCCCTGGGAGGCCCTGATTCAGTCCAGCTTCTCCCCATTGTGGTGCTTGGCCCACTCCAGCCTGGGACCTGGGCCCCTTGCACCTTGGGGGCTGCGTTGCCCCTGCCCCAGGGTCCAGGCTGAATCTGCTCCCTCCCCGCACCCCTGTGTGGGTGTGACACTCACCCACTGCCCGGGGCCCAGAAGCTGTGGTCCCCCCCACCCACTGGGGACAGCCCCAGATTTCGGGGAGAAAAAGGGGCTGTCCCTGAACTCGGTGATTCCAGTTGTGCCCCAGCCTCTACCCTGTACCTGCCACGGTCTCTGGGCAGCCGCCACCGCAGACCACATCCTCCTGTGGTGGCTGCAATCGGAAATCCTGGTCTGGCTGGACGCTGGGGACCCTCGGGGGATGGGTAGGGCCTTCCCAGCTGGTGCAGCTGCAGCTCTGGCCGCCCAGACTTGTCCCCACCCCCTCCCTGGACCGAGAATGGCCGAGGGCTGGATTCAGGCTGAGCCAGAGAGGTCTGGGTCCAGCTGTCCTGTACAGCAGATCCCCTGCTCAGGGTCCCTGGCTCCTCTGTGCCCCGCCCCCACCTATCTCCCCTGGAGTGGAGGGATGTGTCATGTCCAGTCACTTCTGCCCTGCTCCCGTGTCAGGGGCGCCCCCTGCCTCCTGCTGGTCAGCCCCCTGCCCATTCTACATCCCACAGGCCCCAGACACCTGCCTATAGTCACAGTGGAGTCTTCTCTCCCAGGCCTAGGTCTCCCCAGCTCCCCACTCCCCACCATCCCCAAAACTTAAGCAGCTGGTCCTTCTCTTAACATCTTCAGTGTTTTACTCTTGGGGCCTGGAGGGTCTGAGGCAGAGGGGGACAAAGTGTCCGTCTGGAGATATGACAAAGCTTCTGGAATCAGGATCTGGCTCTGTGGTTCCTGAGCCCCCTCTGAAGGGTGCCCGGGGAACCCTGAAGATCCCAGCTCCTCTGGCGATCCTGGGGGTGCAGCCCCCCACCTGCACTGTCCTCCAGCAAATGGGGAGAGAATCCTACTGCTTCTGGAGACGTCACAGACTCACCGACCTGGTAGCTTCTACGGATGAAGAAACTGAAGCACAGAGAGGGAGAGTTTCTTTCCTAAGACACACAGCTACTTGGTGTAAAGACCGTGTCCTGGGACTTACCAGTACCAGCCGGAGACCTGGGAGGACCAGCCTTTTTGGACATGGTGGTGGGACCCAGCCTGGAACTGGGGGCTTTGGAAAATTTCCATGCTTTAACCTCTAACTCTCCCAGTCCAGCCACCGGGGATGCAGCCCGAGGGGGAGGGCCCGGTACAGGGCAGCAGAAACCAGCTGTCAAGGGAAGCAACGCCAGAAAATGTGGCTTGTGGGAGGCATGAGACCTGAGGGTGGGGGCGGGGGGTTCCCGTGAGGGGGAGGAAGGGGTGCAGGGACTAGACTCTGTTCTTCATCTTCCTGGAGTCCCGGCTTGTCCTGGGGTGGGGGTGCTTAAGGTGAGTCACATCGGTGCATGGTCAGATCCTCACTTTACTTACTGTTTCAGTGCTTTACTCATATGGATTTTGGGGGGCTTTAATTTCAATTTTTAAAAATATTGCATTAAATATTATTTATCTTTTTTTTTTTTTTTTTTAATTTGGCCGTGCCATGGGGCTTATGGGATCTTAGTTCCCCAGCCAGGGATTGAACCCGTGACCTCATCAGTGAAAGCATGGAGTCTTAACCACTGGACCTCCAGGGAATTCCCAAAATATTATTTTTCTTGATTACTGAGTTTTGGGGCACTTCCTTAAATTTCTCAGACAAGGAGGGTGTCTTACTCATCTCACTCTAGTCTTGACTGTGTCTGGAACTTGGGAGAAACCAGTTACCTCCAGCTCAAGGAACTGCTTTTTGCAGGGTCTGCCCAACCCTTCCCTGTGCTGGAGTGGGCATGGCCAGTGCCCAGCAGGTCCTGCCCCACCTGACCGGGTGGGTTTATATTCGTAGGGCAGAACCTGTTTTCCAGGTCCTTTCCAAAGACTTGGACTGACACCTGGGACGGGTACACTCCCACGGCGAGGAGACCCCACTTTGGCAGGTGGTGGCTTTGTAGCAGCCATTGGTCCTTTAACTGTTCCACCAGCAACTATCAGCCAGGTGAATCCTCTTGGGACCCTGGGAGGGTGGTCCAAGAGAATGGAATATTCTCACATCCTTGTTCCATTCATAGGAAATGCTTCCGTCCTGATGGCTAACAAGACTAATGTGATTTATATTCGATTCTTACTTCATTCTTACTAAAAGCCAAACCACTAAATACTCTGACATTTATTTCTCACATGGTGTCCCATAGTATCTGTTGCTAATTAAATAACGACAAATAGCCTTGTGACTTACCTTGTTTTTAAAAAGTTATAAATGTAGATAAGTGAACGCAGAAGATTTACATCATTTTAATGTTGATCTCACCAGACACATCTTTTAATTTTCAGTGATTTATGATGTTCCTCAAAATGCCCACTAACATGTTTACTTGTATTGACAAATACAGTGGGAAGGCTTCCAACAGGACATCGTCCGAATAGTACATTTGGCAGTGAGGACTGGCTGTGCAAATTAGATCACTCGGTCAGACTCTTCCATAGATTGAACGATTCAAGTCAGCCTCAGGTTTTGGAGGAAGCATATACTCAAAACACATGATAAGATGCAAGTATTTTTCTCAAAAGATATCATATTGGCAAAGCTGCACTAAGATGATATTTAAATTTTCCCCAATCTTTATATCTTCTTACACAAGGGACCTCTTAAGTAAAGGAGCAATACATTGAACTAGTAAGTTCTGCTCAAGCCTTCTCGGTGTTTATCCCCGAGAAAATGAATGACAAGTGGCTGGGTGACACCTCTCTGAGGGTGGTTCCCCGAGAAGCTGACTCTGGGATGGAGCCGGCTTGCAGGCTCTCCCAGTATATGAGGCAATGAGCCCTCATCCCTGAGGGGTCTGGAGGTGCATCGAACTGCCTCTCACACGAGTCCTCTTGAAGTCGGGTGGTGTCCGTCCAATCCTTTGCTTTCCACAAAATTACAAGAGTATGAAACGGAGCTGTCAGCTGATAAATCATTTAGAGAAACTATTTTTGACCATCAACCACGAACGATTTTTGGCATATAACTAGGAAGGAGTTCATATCAGGCAGTGACACTGTATTACAAGACTCCTATTGATGGACCAAAGTTTCTCCATGTTTCATATAGAAACGCAAGCCAGGACAGCTTTGATGCTGGACTTACTTCATTCTAGAGGTAAATTATATTAATTGATGGATCCACGAATCAACACTAGTTAATAGTCATTTATGAAAATGTCAATGCATTTATGCTGTTTTGATCAAACTCTGCTGCTAATAATTAGGATATAACAATGTGGGAGAAACCTTTTAGCACTTAAGGTCACGGGAAATGAAACAAATTCAAAAATTTTAAATGAATGTACATTATTATGACAGAGATGTATGATAGGATAATGAATGAGATTTCCAGGTATGAAAATGTATGAGCAGACCAAATGTAGTAAGGGATGTGGAATGGAAACAAGTCTAAGCAGAAGGAAAGATGGATGTTATAGAAGAATTTTAAGGACAGTGGATATCAAATCATGATGATTTTTAGACTCTGATGAATATATGTAAAGGAGTGATGTGAACATTTTACAATCTTCTGATGACAATTTTCAGATGTCAAATTACAAAGGAACGGGCATCGTGGGGAAGCCCAGTTCTTAGAGGGTTGTGGGCAATGGTGTTGAGGGCCCGCCTCAGGGTGTTGCGGGGAGGCCCTGGGTCTCAGTGCAGGACGATCAGGCACAAGTGACGAGAATGAGCTCCGTGAGTCAGGGGCCACCAGCAGCCACCAGGGGCCGGAAGCTTTCCTTCCTGTATCTGGAATCTTCCCCCCCTCCTGAGAGAAGCCAGTGGAGAAGCTGAGCCTGGAGAGGGGACACGGCTGTCCTAGGACACAGCTGGCAAGGGGAACCCTCTGGCTCAAGGGTGCTGACGACAGTCTCCATGACTCAGGACCGAATCCCCACTCGCCATTTCTCAGCAGCATAAACAGAGGTCCTGAGAGCACAGAGGACACCGGAGCCTCAGGCCTGTCCTCCAGCTGCTCCGAGGCGGGTGGAGTGAGCGCCGAGCCAGGCAGGGAGGTTAGTGTCTCACTTCTCCATCTGCCTGTGTCACCATGAGGATTATAACTGCTGTCATATGACTGATAGTAATAGTCAGTGTCGTCCTCAGCCCGGACTCCGCTAATGGTTAAGGTGGCCATGTTCCCCGATTTGGAGGCAGATATCCAGTCAGGGATACCCGAGGGACGGTTGCCATCACCATAGATGACCGGCACAGGGGCCTGGCCCGGCTTCTGCTGGTACCGTTGAACATATTTACTTCCAATGTTGTTCCCCCCACACGTGATCCTGGCCGTCTGTCCCAGGGACACCGACACCGAGGGCAACTGAGTCAGTTCATAGGAGGACACAATGCCTGCAGGAGAGAAAAGGACAGGTGGGCTGGAGGTGAAGAATGCATGTCCAGAGACCCCCACCTGCCTGGCCTGGACTAAGCTCCAAAGATTCTCTGGGCCCCGAGGGCGCCCCCTCCCGTCAGTCTCAGCCCCAGGGGCCCATGGGCCTGGCTGGTGGATGGAGCCTCTGAACAAATGAGAACGCCCCTCACTTTCTCTGGCAGGCGCAGCCCCTCGGGGCTCACACACAGCAGTGAGCACAGTGGGGAGATTTCGGCCCCTCCAGTCCCCCATCCTGCGGCAGGGCCAGGAGTCTCCTGTCCCCACGGGCAGCGCCCTGCTGAACTCAGAGTCAGGGCCAAGCCTGTCCCCGAGCCCTGGGCCAGGGGTGGGCGGACCCTGGGGGCAGCACCTGTGCAGTGAGCCAGGAGGCCGGGGAGGAGGGGGGTCCAGGCCATGGTGGAGGCACCCCGAGTCTGCTCCCCGAGGCCTAGGCTGGGCAGGGCGCCTCCCAGGCCTCTCTTATCCCCTTGCTGGAGAGAGAGCTGCCGGGGGTGCGAATCAGCCGGAGCCCAGGGGGTCTGCCTGGGGAGCTCTGTGGTTTCAGAGAAGGGCTCAGTCCCCAGGGACACAGAGAGGGAGGGGTGGCCCCTGCAGACCCCGCCTCGGCCCGGGGGATCCTCCTCCACCTGCTGTCCCATAGTCTGGGGGTGACATCTCCACCCCAGTCTGAGTCCTGGCCTCACTCCTGGACGGGCCTGGCCACTGAGAGCTCAGAGGTGGGTCTGTATTCTCTGAACTCATTCCACGGGCAACACTAAGAGGCTTAGACTGTACAGGATTCTCCCCCCATCACAGCTCCTGGGCCCAAGACTGAATAAAATTCACAGTTTGACAAAGCACGTGGAGTGTTCCAGGCCATTGCGGTGCTGTGTCTGCCCTGGGCTGTGAGCTCCTGGGGCTGTAGTGTCCCCATTGTGCCTCAGGGGCAGGAACAGACAAGGGGCTAAAAGAAATGTTTGCTCTGTGAGAGAATAAGAGGGGGCTTCAGGGTTTGATAACTCTGCAAGGGAATGTCAGTCCTAATCCATTTCCCTTCAGTTGCTGGGAAAATATATATGTCATAAACATCACAGTTACGGAAAGCTGATTGAGTGACTGCTGTGTGTCAGACACTGGGAAACAGGAAGTGTGGAAATTTCTGGTTCCCCCCCTTCCCTGTAAGGGGTAAGTGGAGGGACAGGTGTGAGGGCAGTGGGAGAGCTTCCAGGGAGTAGGAGCAGCTGTGTCTGGAGGACGGGGGCTCCGAGCACAGGGAAGGGAGTGGCAACGTGTGGTCACAGGGAGGATGAGCATTTCTGGACAGCGGTGGCTTTTTAGCAGTATTAGGTGGGCTGGCAGTGGGTGTGGGGCAAGGAAACAGGCACCGTCTCCAAGAGCAGGACTTGGGACACACGGAGACAGAAACATGTGCTTGAGAGTGAAGGTGACACTGTAGAAACGGAAGGACACTTGTCATCAGGTGTGAGGTCCTGGTTACTCCTTCCCCTGCACTGGAGCCCTGATGCCCAGGACACCACTCCTCCAGGTGGCTCTGCCGGGCTACCTCTGCTGCCCCCTGGTGGCTGCTCCACACTGGAGGCGGAGACTCAGTTCTAGGTGTAGATTTTAGAGCCCACTGCTCAGGTGGTGATTTCCCTGATCCAGGGATGGTGACCCCAATCAGGATTTACTCCCTCTCCATGGCTCTGTCTGCCTCACGTCCTGGCACGAGGGGCTGAGATTACCCGTGAAGATATGAACAGGCTCATCTGGAAGAGGAGGGGGCTGGGCTCACGGAGGCATCCCTGCTCCTGTCTGTGGCGTGGTGGGAGGTCACGCAGGTTGGATGGGCAGTGGGGACACCTCCCTCAGGGGGTGACTCTTATTGGTGCCAGCTTTGGGTATGGGCCTGATGCGGGGTGGCGGCTACAGTTCCAAAGGCACGGTTAGGACCACACCCACTGGGAAATGTTCATTCAGACCCACTTTGAGCTGGCACATTCCCTCCAGGGAATTCAGCATGAACAGGACACAGTCCCTGCTTGAAGGGTGTTTCCATCCTGTGTGGGGGGCAGTGCAGGGGACACAGTGGCTTTGCACACCTGGCAGAGAATCTCCACCACGGTCACCTGCACATTGCCTGCAGTGTTTATTTAAAAGCCAAACACTTGCTTCTTTCAGGTCTCTGGCTATCAGGTTTGACCAGGTGGCCCAGCACTGTTCTATGGGATGTAAGGGTCAGTTGGCTGGAGTTTATCTCGGGGAACTCTTGCTCTTGTAAAGGAAAGAAATAGCAGGAATTGACGCAGATCCTTTCCTCTTGAACATGGTGTGATAGCTGGAGCTGCAGCAGCCATCCTGAAGTCTGTCATCCACAAGAATGAAAGCAAGGCCAACATATAGGGACAAGGGACCTGGATGCTGGCAAGATCTTAGGTCCCACGTGGAATCTGTGATCACCCAGAGAACTTGTCTTGGTGAGACTACAATAGGTCCCGCCTGTTCATGCCTCTTCTTTTCATCAGTGAGTCCTGAAATTAAAAAAAAAAAAAATGTATTCCGACCAAGCAGGAAAAGTCTGAGCACAAATGCATCAGTTAACGAAACTAGTGATGGGGAAAGAACCCCATCGTGGTGTGTGCTGTGGGGATAATTAATCCAGAGAAGAGACAGACAATGACAGGCAGGCTGTTCTGTAATCAGAGGTTGGGGCCCCCCCCAAAGTGGTAACTCTGGAGCTACCCTCAGGACTGGGGAGAACCAAGTAGTAAGAAGTGAGCGTGGGAAGGGCTGAGACTTGGCCAGTGGGGAGGAGTCGGGTGTGTTGGAGGATCTGAAAGGACAGGGCAAACTTGAGGGATCTGGGATGTAAACCCAGCTCAGGGCCAGTGTAATATGTTCTCTGAGTTAAGAATTTGAGGGGTAGAAGTGACATGTGTTCAGGTGGAGCAAAGGGGATTCACACGTAATAAATCCGGGTCTTTGCAGCTGCTTAGCACAGGCTGGAGCCCAGGGAGCAGGAACAGGATTGACACAGGCGGGTTGAGACAAACCCCTCGGCCTTCCCTACTTTACCTGAGGGCTGAAGACCTTCGGGGGAGTTACTAGTGCCTCTCCCCTGCCAAGTATCCACCATGCAGCCGTGCTGGGGCTTTAGCTGCTGCATGTGCCTCTGGTCCTGAGCCCTGTCTACTGTCCCGTGTGGCTGACCAGTCACTGCCTTCCATAAATGTCTGCAGATTTGCTTCTGTGACTGGGAGCCCAGGACTCGAGGAGCTCACTTGACAGGGAAAGGCAGGGGCTGAGAGAGGGAATGACAACGCCAAGTTCACTTGGGGGCTAGAGAGAAGAGAGATGTCTTAATCCCTAAATAATAGCCTCTTCTGAATGTTCTAGAACCAGACTGGGCCAGGAGGGGGCTGTGGGAAATTTTCAGCCTGAATTGTAGATTCTTCCTGTCAGTTCTCCCCACTGCCTCTGGGGGCGCTGCTGCACCTCCCCTGGGGCCGTCTGACACCTTGGAGGCTGACAATGCCCTGCTCCCCGTGGGGCTGAACAGAAAGCCCAAGGACAACACACTCCAGATTCAAAGCAACGAGGGCAGCCTTTTCATGATCTCGCCTCGGGAGGAATCCTGGAATTACTGCTTAGGTCTTAGGGATTCGGTGCATAAAATACCATCTGTTGCTGGTTCATGGTCCATTAGTGTGACAAGTTAATTGTACATTTAATAATCTGTAATTGTCAATACTTTTTGAACGTAATTTTTTCCCATGTGGTTTCCATCCTCCAAATTAGACATCCACCCTCATGCAAGACAGGAGTGCACTTGGAGGAAACTTTCGGCTTTTCTTTTAAAAAAAATCCACAGGTGGCATTTTAATATTTCTAATGTGGACCTTTCCCCTGGAGAATCTAGAATTCTGTGTGAAGCAGGAGATCTATGTGCCATTGTTCAGGTTGTCACATGTTTGTTTAAGCATTTGCCAGGGAAATGGTCTTTGGGTGTAAATTCACTGTTTTCCAAGGTCACCCAGAAATTTCCTCATTGTACGTCTAAGAGTTTGGACACTGGCTTTTTTTTGTGAGGAAAGCCATGCATTGTAGGATGTCAAGGTTTTATTTCTTTACAAGAAGGAGAAACATATCCAGCCAACTGATGGGTCAATAGCTGTGCAAAAATCAACCCAGTTCCTCCCTGGATCCTGTTTCAGATGAAAACTAAGGCTTTGGTATAACGGGGGCGTCTACTGTGAAATTGGGGCCCTACTTTGAAACAGAATAGATGTTCTTGGTGGTCCCCATCACTTAAAACACCTAATCATAGGACAGCATGATAGTGGTGACAGTTTTCAGTCATCACTTTGGATAGAGAAATCGTTCTTTGCCAGTTTCTTTCACAAACATTCTCACTGTAGCTTATTGGTCTCCAATGCACCTTTTTATAAAAATTCAAGGGCAATCAAATCTAACTGGGGATTTTGAAGAGCACATTGTGGATTTAGGTGGGAAAACAGAGACTTGCGGGTATATATAACCTCCTCGGGACCCTGATGAGCATGTTGGGAACAGCTGGCCAACTTAGATCAGGTTCCCTGCAAGCTGATTCTGAGACGTTAAGTGCATGTCCTGGAAATCTGGAAGGAGATGAGGAGGGGAGACTGGGCAGAGGGGAGGGACCCGGGATTTGGTCACACAAATGGAGACTCGGGGTTCTGCAGGAGAGTTAAAGCTGGCCCATTCGGGTCATCCTAAACTGAGTCAGAGCCTGGGGATGGTGGCCTCAGCCATCATTCACCTGAACCTCTCTGACCAGGGGGATAAACTGGGGTAGGGGCCATTTTCTGCACCAACAGCATTTCCCCGTGAGGGCACTGCTGTGAGTTGTCACAGGCTCCCAGCAGCTGTGGATGAGTAGACGAGGCCAGAAGAGAGAAGGAGGTAGATGCTAGAATGCCCACTGCTCTGGTGTGCTCCATTCAGAATCCCAGCTGCCATGGGGGCCTGGGGCTTCAGCATCAGATGGGATGGGACATTCTGTGGTCAAATCCTAGACAGTTGGGCCAAGAGGGGCCCAGTGACAACGATATGGAAATGTGGGGAAAACTAACACTGGAGGGATGTGTCCCTCTGTCTGTCCTTCCATACAGGGCCTCTGGCCGAAGTTCCCGACCTGGCCAGACAGCACTAAGACAGCCTGGTCCTGCCAGCCATAATCCACTCCTGAGCCCCCTGTGCAGAGCCTGCCTGGAGGGCTGGGAGGAGGGGCAGCCTGGGGAGCTCAGATCTGGGGGAACTGGGCCAGACCTGTCACTGTTCTTCCACAGTCCTCCTGGGGGCTGGAGGAGAGTGTGAGCCAGACGGGGAGGGGGTTTGTGTCTCACTTCCCTGTCTGCCTGTGTCACTGTGAACATAATCACTGCTGTCAGCTGACCCACAGTAATAGTCAGCCTCGTCCTCGGCCTGGGCCCTGCTGATGGTCAGCGTGGCAATTTTGCCTGATTTGGAACCAGAGAATCGGTCAGGGATCCCTGACTCCAGGTTGCTATCACCATAAATGACCAGCATAGGGGCCTGGCCTGGCTTATGCTGGTACCATTGAGCATAACCGCTTCCTAAGCTGTCTCCCTGGCAGGTGATCCTGGCCGTCTGTCCCAAGGACACAGACACCGCAGGTGGCTGAGTCAGCGCAGAAGAGGCCACAGAACCTGCAAGAGAGGAGAGGAGAGTGAGGGTGAGGAAGAGGGTCTCATCCCTGCAGCCTCATGCCCCCTGCGGCAGCTCCTGTGCTGAGCTGAAGTTCTGGACCAGGCTGAGCTCTGGTCACTTTTCGGGCTGAGCCTGGGGGCAGCACCTGTGCAGAGAGTGAGGAGGGGGAGCAGGAGACGGGTCCAGGCCATGGTGGGGATGCCCTGAGCTCTGCCTCTGAGCTCACAGCTGGGGTGGGGCCTTTGGGCCTCTCTTATGCTCAGAAGGGATGTCTTCATGCAAATCTCCTTCCTGCCACCTTTGGCCTTGTGACCGGCTCCCTGCTGAGCAGAGAACAGCTGGGATCCAAGGAGGAGTTAAACTGGCACCTGAGTTCCAGGCCTGAGTCCAGGTCCCCAGAACTCTCTGGTGCTGAGTGAGAAAGGCTGCCCCTGCCCCAGCATGTGCACACACCTCTCAGTCCGCTCCTGGGCTCCCCTCTGGGCCTTGGGGACACACAGGCGTCCTCTCTGGGGATGAGGTTATCGTGTGGTGGGCTGGACAGTGCTGGAAGCTGGCACTGCGGGGACCACGGTCATGCTGCTGCGAGAGCCCAGAATTCCAGCAGCAGACACAGTGACACTGGTCAGGTACATCTGGCAGGGTTTTTATTATATTTCTTTAAAGTTTCTTAATTTTTATTTTTCGAAGTATAGTGGATTTACAATGTTGTTTTAGTTTTAGGTGCACAGCAAAGTGATTCAAATCAACATATACATTCTTTTTCATTTTATGTTTAAAAATAAAAGGAAAAATGTCTTCCTTATCTAGACCTAGGCAAGAATTCTTGGACTTGACAATACATGCATGATTTGTGAAAGGAAGAAGATAAATTGAAATACATTAAAATGAAAAGCATATGTTCTATAAAAGTCCTTTTTATGGAGTTGAAAAATCCAGTAAAGTGGGAGAAAATACTTTCCACTCACATATTCATCAAAAAACTTGTATATACATTAAAAAATGTGTCAAAACTAATCAATAAACAAAACAACTAAAATCCAAGTGGAATTTGGGAAATGATGCGAACAGACATTTTTTCGGGAATGTACAGATGTCAGATGAGCACATGGGAAGATGGTCCCCATGAGTCATTAGGGAAACGTCAATCACACCCTAAAGAGTTGCCGCTACACACCAGTCAGAATGGAGCAGATGGGCTAAAGTAAAAAACAGTGGCAAAACCAATGCTGGCTGTGCAGCAGAGGGACTGGTGGCTCAGGTGTTGCTGGTAGGACTATAAAGTGGTACAGCCACCCTAGAAAACAGCTTTGCAGCTACTATGAAACTAAACATGCAATTACTGTACAATCTAGGAATTGTACCCTTGGGATTTTATTTCAGAGAAATGAAGACTAATGCTCCCATAAACACCTACACACAAGTGTTCCCCGCTCCTGTCTTAGTCAGCTCAGGCAGCCATGGAAAAATACCACCCACATGTTGCTTAAACACCACAAATTTATTTTCCAAGGTTCTGGAGGTCAGAAGTCCATGATCAAGATGCCCTAATATTGTTTTTAGTGCAAGCTCTCTCCCGGCTCCCTGAAGGCGCTTTCTGGCTCTGTCCTTAGATGGTCTGTCTCAGTGGCTCACTCGGGGTTGGGGGTGTGTTTCTGGTCTCTTCTTATAAGGTCACTAATCCTATGTCCACAGGTGCGGACCAACCTGGGAGGAGATACCGTCCTCCACCCTGTTCCTCAGTCACTTTCACAGACAGGATGACAGTTCTCACCCAGACCCTGACCCTATTATGACCTTGACCAGAGAGATGCCCTCGAATGGGTGTCCATCTCTCTCTGATCGAGTCCATAGGGGCAGATCCCTCCCTGGTGGGTCGCCATCTAAGCACAGCATGGTATGGTCTCATCGTCTTCCCTTTTCCATCCTTGTCCTCACATCGTGCCGTTTGTCCCTCTGTGCGTCCGTCACAGGCTCCTGCTGTCTTCACTTCTTAGCAGCACAGGCCCCGGGGTGTGTGGATGTGGTGGGACCCGCATGGGGGTGGGTTTACTCACTGCCATCCTCCTGGCTCCCTTTCCTACAGTGTAAGGGGGACAGGACACTCCCCACTAGTGGGACCTGCAGGAGGCCTTGTTAGGGACAAAGTCACAGCAAAGCCTTGGAGAGAACAACCCTTTCCGGGATGGGGTGACAGGAGAGGGCCCTGTGTCCCCTGTGAGTCCCGGCAGAGTCGGGGACAGAGGTCACTGCAGGACGGAGCTCTGATGTCCTGTCCAGTCCTGCCCCCGGCCCCCTGTCCATCCCTCTCCGGGAGACCAACCACCTCCTCCCCTCCTGCCCCCGTGGAGTCCTCCAGGCCACGGGCAGCTCCTGGACTTTGCCTCTCAGGCCTCAGTCACTGGGGGTCCGACTGGGGTAAGGGGACCATATTCTCCAGCTCAGCATCCCCGTTCCCCATCCCTGCTGCTGTCCCAGTGGATGTGGTGCTGGCCGGTCCCTACAACGTCCTGTGGGTGAATGGGGAGCCATTCTTGGCACCAAAGCTGAGACCCTTCCCCAGCAGGAGAAGCCCGGCCGAGCTCCAAGTCTGTACTGCCACAGACACCCTTACCGCCTCATGACTCCCTAAGGACCCAGCTCTGCACCCACCATGGGGTCAAGGTTCCCATCCTCCCTCCCCAGAGGCCCAGTGCTTCCTGCTGAGCCCTCAGTCCTGGCCAGGGGCCTGCTCTGCACCCGGGGCACCCAAGTCAGGACACTTGGTACCATGACCTGCATGTCGCCTCTGCATGCCAAGATCCATGTTCCTTCCCTGAGAGACTTGGAGTAGGGCCTGGGGGCTACTGGGGACAGGGTCATCTCAGCTCAGCCCTTTCCCAGTGTCCTGTTCTGCCCTGGGCTGGGCTGGTCTCTCCCAGCATTGCCCACACAGGCCTGTGAGGAGGACCCAGAATCCCACCTCGTCAAAACCACCTAAATTTTAATGTGTGTCTGCCTCTCCCTGGGGGTGACTCGGGGAGAGGTTGGGGGTGAGGGGTTTGCAAGGAGAAGACTCAAAGGTCAGGACTCCGGGGACAGACAGGGAGCAGCTCACCCTGGTGCCGTGGGACGGAGGGCAAGGGAGGGAGGTTTTGGCCTCACTTCCCCTATGTCTGTGTCTCTGTGGTATCCAACCTGGCCATCAGTGTTATAGTTGACACCACAGATATACTCAGTCTCGTCCTCAGACTGGATGTTGGTGATGGTCAGGTAGCGGTCAGCCCCAGAGCTGGAGCCTGAGAAGCGGTCGGGGATCCCATCCCCCTTGGTGACGCTTCCGTCACTGGTCAGCTTCATCAGATACCTAGGGGCCTGCCCTACTCTCTGTTGATACCACTCAATGTAGTACGTGCTGTGCTCACTGCTCAGGGTGCAGGTGAGCTTGGCCAAGCCTCCCAGGGAAGAAGATGCAGACGGGGTCTGGGTCAGCACAGGCACAGCACAGAGACCTGCAGACAGAAATGCAAGGGTTGGCTGACGGCACTGACACTGGGCAGGTGACCCTCAGGACTGTGCTGGAGGGAGGGGCTGGGAGGCCCCCGCGTCCCTGGGCCACTCTGACCTGTGTTGAACAGGAGGGGCAGGAGGTAGAAGAGCACCCAGGTCATGGTGGGAGGTCTTTCTGCGAGCTCTGCACTGAGGCTGCCCAGCTGGACTGGCCTCTCCAGGTCTCTGTCTTATCCTCTCCCCTTGCAGCTCGCAAAGGGAGGAGCAGTGAATGCAAATCTACTCCTCCCTCCCCATCCTGTGTCTCAGCTCCTGGCTGAGCCCTGAGCCCAGAGGCCTCACGCTGGGGACTCCCTGGGGTCAGAAGAAGGGCCACGTGTGAGTTTCAGAGAGACATTTACTCTTCTCAAGAGAGGTGTCTTCAAGGAAGCGTCAGTCATGCCCTTTGCACTTGAGCCCTCACCAGGGGACATGGACCTATGAGGGTCCCAGCCAGGACCACAGTGCCCCTTGGTGCCCCCAGGATGGACGTCTTCCTACACATATAGCTACTTTAACAGAATGACAACTTTTGAGCCCCCAGTATATGCCAGACCTTTGGTGAGTTTCCTGCAGCACCTCACCGGGCACCAAATAATCCCACAGCGCCCTCTGCTGAAGGCACAACCTCTCCCCAGTCTCAGGAGGAGGAGTAACCATTGGGAGGGTAAATGATTTTCCCAGATTCCCCCAGACAGGGATGCATGGGTCAAGATTCCATCCAAGGGACTGACTTCAGAGCCTGACGTTTCAGCCCCTTCCCCCCTCCCCCCTCAACCCCCCCCATAGTTTCCTCCATCCCTACTCCAGGCCCCCTGAGCCCCTCCTGTCACCACCCTCTGTTCTGTATTCAGGTGAGCCGTATCCAATGTCACTAAAATATTCCTTATGGTCCACCTTTCCATCTAGATCTATTCACAAAATATAACTTTATGACTTGTGGGGTTTATGGAAATGATCTCCCTACTGAAAGGGATGATGTGACACTATTTACTTAAAAACGTACAGACTATTGTCATTCATTCCACAGACTGTAATAAAAATGTGTTTAACGATTCAGAACCACCTTTAAAATTGTAGTTGTATTTACTATCTTGCCTTTGGGAAAGAAGTCACACGGATACACGTATTAAATCTCCTCATTTTGAGGTACCCTCAGTATCCCCGGTCTGGGTGGAAAATGGCTCAGCAGTTCCTCTCCAGCAAAGACTCTGGGCTTGGGACCCTCCGTCACCTCTTGGTGTGGTGAGTATGTACTACACGCACGGTTACCCCAAGGAGACCTCATCCATCTCACCTGCTCTGGCCAACATGGTGGCCACAAGCCAAGGAGGCTTCTGAACATGCAACGTGGGTGGTCGCAGTGAGATGTGCTGTAGATCTGAAATACCCAGCACATTTCAAAGATTTAGGAGAGTGTAGTGTAGAATGTATCAATATTCTAATATTTAATTCATATTGAAATGATATTTTCAAGTAATTTAGTTACGCAAAACCTATTATGGAAACTAACTGCATCGGTTTCTCCTAATTTTTAAAAAGCGTTTACTGGATAATTGAAAATTACATATGTGGTTCAAATAGTGTAGGTAATGGATAGGGCAGCACTGCAAAGTCACAATGTCAGTCACTTGTGTCTGAAATAGGAGAGAGAACTAGGAGAGGAATAGGAGAGAGCCCGGAGGAGGGACGTGGCGGCCCCCACTCTGTCCACTCTGCTGCTTTGCCTCGTTTGGAGTCCCAGGTTGTCACGGGATCCTGGAGGTTCCAGAGCTCTGACGAGCTGGGTGGTTCTGGCCATCCATCCAAGAGATTTGGGTTGATGAGTGGCCAGTCAGCGCCATGTGGACATCCAGGGTCCACTAGCACTGGGTCTCTGCCCTCGCTGTCTGTCCTTCATTCAGGTCTTATTTCTTCAAGTCAACACCACAGCCCAGACACTGAGCCAGCCTGGTCCTGCCAGTCCATAATCACTCCTGAGCCCCCTGTGCAGAGCCTGCCTGGAGGGCTGGGAGGAGGGGCAGCCTCGGGGGCTCAGACCTTAAGGAACCAGGCCAGACCTGTCACTGTTTTGTTCATAGTCCTCCTGGGGCTGGAGGAGAGTGTGAGCCAGACGGGGAGGGGGTTTGTGTCTCACTTCCCTGTCTGCCTGTGTCACTGTGAAGATAATCACTGCTGTCAGCTGACTCACAGTAATAGTCAGCCTCGTCCTCGGCCTGGGCCCTGCTGATGGTCAGGGTGGCAATTTTGCCTGAGCTGGAACCAGAGAATCGGTCAGGGATCCCTGAGGGCCGCTTGCTGTCCTCATAAATGACCAGCACAGGGGCCTGGCCTGGCTTCTGCTGGTACCAATATGTATATTTTTTGTCCAGTAGGTCTCCAGAGCAGGTGATCTTGGACGTCTGTCCCAAGGCCACGGACACTAAAGGCGGCTGGGTCAGCTCATAGGAGGCCACGGAGCCTGTAAGAGAGGATGGGAGAGGGGTTGAGAATGAAGGACCTATTCGCAAGGAGGGGTCCCACTCTGAGGCTGTGCCTGGGCTGAACTCTGGGTTTGAGGCAGGCCCAGCCCAGGGTTCTGGGGGGCCTGAGCCTGCGGGCAGGGCCGGAAGGCAGCACCTGTGCAGAGGATGAAGAGGGGGAACAGGAGAGGGGTCCAGGCCATGGTGTGGATGCCCTGAGCTCTGCCTCCGAGACACCACAGCAGCTCTAGGTTCTACTCATATCCTTTTATTCCCTCTCAGAGCTTTGAGCAGGGCAGTGAGGGTTTGGGTTTATGCAAATTTACACCCCCCTGGGGCTCCTCACTGAGATGGGAGTCACCCAAACCATCAGCCCAGGTGACTGTCACCCAGCTTCCTCCACGGCTTCGCATGTCCAGAAAATCAGACTTGGCCTCCAAGGTCTGAGGTCACAGTCACCTTCCTTATGTCCGACCACATGACCGCTGTTGGAAACCATCCAGTGGTCTCTCCTGGGCTGGCCCAGTGGGGCTGTCGGCCTGGCAGCATCCTGGCCGTGGCCACTGTGCCCCTTTCACTGGGTGTCCTGGGGTTCACTGTGAATTAGACCCTTTAATATGGTTACTGTGTCCTGAGCGGATGGCACAGTCAGTCCCAACTTCCTGCCGAGCACTGAACCTTGGACACCGGTGGACCCTGAGGGCTGGTTCCCTCTGGGGCTCCACTTGGGCAGCCCCACCCTCTGTCCTGATGCTCTTGGCTGTGCTCTGCTTCCCCCTGCTGTGGAGTAGAATCAGACCGGGGCTCCCCTCCCTCAGGTCACCCCAAAAACCACCTGAGAGAGTGTGGACCAGGGAGTCCAGCCCTGACTCTGAGCAGCTGTGACCCCTGCCCTGCCCAGCCCAGCACGGAGAGGTCACCTACACAGTGCAATTGTTATTCCTGTAACCATGTCTCAGGGTAGAAATGCCCTTCCTGTCCCTTTGGTTTTGTTAGTAGAGTAGAGTGTACAGGATGAACTGTAGCTGCAAAGTGTCAAGTTCCATAGCAACGTGTGTAATCCCCTCAGGACCCAAGGTTCCTTGTATTTGGGAACCAAGGTTGATACTATCTCCTCCCCAGGAGGTCAGTTGAGTGATGATGTTCCTGGCACTTGAGGTCATTTAAGCCCTTACATCATCATCATCATCATCATCATTATCACCACCATCATCATCATCATCATTATCACCGCCATCATCATCATCATCTTCATCACCATCATCATTACCATCATCACCATCATCTCCATCATCAACATCATGATTTCCACCATCTCTTCTCCTTTTTTTATTTTTTTATGTCACCTCACACCTCTCAGAGTTTGTGGTGCTAGCATTTCTACCTTAGCATAGTCTGCCTTTTTAAGGAAACTGGGGATCTCCTGCTATTCCACTGGGATTCTATCCAGAAATCATACAGATGGCTGAACCCCTCTCCTCGGATTCCTGCAGGGTGACGACAGGAAACTCTAGGACCTCATAACTCACTGATTCTCCCTTTAGTTAACAATACACTTTGGTGGCCTTTTTATAATTTAACTTGGAAAAAAATTTCTTAAGGTCAGTACATACCTCCCCATTTTATAGCAGGTTAAGCTGTGGCCCAGAGAGAGTAAATCCCCAGATTAATAGAGAAATGTGGGGTGAGCCCAGGATGGAGCCCAGGGGTCCTGGATTCAGACCCTGGCCCTTTGGGGCAGAACTTCATCAGGGAGGGAGGGGAGCATGAGGGCCAGGCTGGGAGGAGAGACGGGGTCCCCAGGATCACTGTCATCCCTACCACATCCTTTCTGTCAATAGAAGCCCCCTCAGCCTGCATGTGGGGGTGGTCAGCTGGGCTGTACCCCAGATTAAGCTGGAGAATCTGTGGGGATGCAGGGCTGCCTGGCCATTCAGGGGCCTGGCTGGGTCCGGCTGCCTCTGCTGCAGTGATGCTTCGTCCTCATTCTCCTGAGCAGGTGGGAGTGACTGGTGACTCATGGCCAATCTATTGGTTGAGAGCTGAGTCTTCAGGGGTCTGTAGGGCCTGCAGGTTTACCAAAAGTACCTTAAGACCAGCCTTTTTAAAATTAACCTATGTGTTGCCTTTATTATAGTTCTTATTTCTTAGAATGACTGTAATTACTATCTCTTATCCTTTCATGTCTGTGTGAAGGGCTCTGTTAGCATTTCTCACAATAGAGAACCACTGTCCTCCTGTGCACAGTGAACACACTCCTCTCTGTGGAACTTTTGCAAAAGATCCCATAGCCTAGAGTCATAAGGAATCTTAGCTGATAAATGCTGGATCAGAGAGAAGTGATAACCAAATGTGGGGGCGGGAACCTTGAGGATCTTATCCGGTAACAAAACTAACAGCTAAAATAAACTTCTGGGTACCTGGGAATGCGGCGGCTGTGGACTGGACCGATGAATGTGAATTCTCTGAAATACATACATACGTACATATATATGGAGAGAGAGAAAGGCTGTAACTGTCCAGGGCACCATGTAACCCATGTTACGACCAGGGAGAGGGTATATGGGTGATCACTACACAATTCTTCTTCTGCTTTGTTGGTCAAATGACTTCAGAATTCAAATTCCTGTACTTTATTTCAGACTGAGCAATTTAAAAAATATTGTAAAACATACATACATAAGAGTTATTACTTTAATCACCGTGATGGTTCATTTTGTGTGTCCATTTGACTCGGAAACCAAGGTCCCACTTACATTTATTTCTGCGGGTGTCCGGGGGTGTTTCTGGAGGACATGAGTATTTGAACCTGTGGGCTCAGTGAAGCAGGCGGCCCTCCCCGTGTTGGCCTGGGAGGAACAAAAGGTCAAGGAAGGTAGAGTCCCCCTCCTCCCTGATGGGGGGGCTGGGACATCGGTCTCCCACCCTGGGACTGAGAGTCATACATCAGCTTCCCTGGTTCTCAGGCCTTCGGACTGAATCTCACCCCTGGCTCTGCCGGTGTCCACTTGCAGACAGTGCTTCCTGGGACTTCTCAACCTCCAAAACCTCATGGGAAGATTCCTCATAATAAATCCTCATAAAAAATTGCTCACAATAAATCTCTGTCTATTCATACCTATCCTATTTGTTTTGTCTGGAACCTGGATAATACAATCATTTGTGAGTGAAAATCCAGTGGTACTAAAACACATTCACAACGTTGTGCACCCATCACCATGATCTATTTTTAGAGCTTTTTCATCACCCCAAACAGAAACTCTGCCCCCATCAGACAGTAATTTTGGGCACTTGGGACCTGGGGTCCAACCTGAGGACAGTGTGTCCAGGAGGGTGTCCCCAGGAGAAGCCAGGTGGACTCAGCACTTCCTCTGCGGTTTCTGTGAAATCTCAGGAGAGGAAGGGTCCCAGGGGACAGGGCCAGGTCTCAGGCCTCTCCAGGCTGCAGGTAGCCCCGCAGGACATGGGGCGCCTCATCCAGGAGAGCAGGGGACCCAGCCCCAGGACTCCTGCAGCGGGTCCCACCAGGAGGAGACGGATCCCCACAGAGCTCCGCCGGCTCAGAGAGCGTAGGCTCTCCTGAGACACGGGATCACATTCGGGCCCTGGACCACATCATGACCCCTAAAACTTTCCTTTCCTCTCAACCCTGACAGCAGTCTTTGTAGCTCAGAGCAGACACCTTTCTCCATTTTCATCAGGACGAAACAGGGTCCCAAGAGGACAGAGTGTCCAGCCCTGGAGGAGCCGGGCCAGGACCAGAGAGGATGCCCAATCCTCAGGCCTGCCCTCCAGCTGCTCTGAGGCGGGTGGAGTGAGCGCCCGGCCAGGCAGGGAGGTTAGTGTCTCACTTCTCCATCTGCCTGTGTCACCATGAGGATTATAACTGCTGTCATATGACTGATAGTAATAGTCAGCCTCGTCTTCAGCCCGGACTCTGCTAATGGTTAGGGTGGCCATGTTCCCCGATTTGGAGGCAGATATCCAGTCAGGGATACCCGAGGGACGGTTGCCATCACCACAGATGACCAGCACAGGGGCCTGGCCCAGCTTCTGCTGGTACCGTTGAACATATTTACTTCCAATGTTGTTCCCCCCACACGTGATCCTGGCCGTCTGTCCCAGGGACACTGACACCGAGGGCGACTGAGTCAGTTCATAGGAGGACACAATGCCTGCAGGAGAGAAAAGGACAGGTGGGCTGGAGGTGAAGAACTCATGTCCAGAGACCCCCACCTGCCTGGCCTGGACTAAGCTCCAAAGATTCTCTGGGCCCTGAGGGCGCCCCCTCCCGTCAGTCTCAGCCCCAGGGGCCCATGGGCCTGGCTGGTGGATGGAGCCTCTGAACAAATGAGAACGCCTCTCACTTTCTCTGGCAGGCGCAGCCCCTCGGGGCTCACACACAGCAGTGAGCACAGTGGGGAGATTTCAGCCCCTCCAGCCCCCCATACTGCGGCAGGGCCAGGAGTCTCCTGTCCCCACGGGCAGCGCCCTACTGAGCTCAGAGTCAGGGCCAGGCCTGTCCCCGAGCCCTGGGCCAGGGTGGGCGGACCCTGGGGGCAGCACCTGTGCAGTGAGCCAGGAGGCCGAGGAGGAGGGGGGTCCAGGCCATGGTGGAGGCACCCCGAGTCTGCTCCCCGAGGCCTAGGCTGGGCAGGGCGCCTCCCAGGCCTCTCTTATCCCCTTGCTGGAGAGAGAGCTGCCGGGGGTGCGAATCAGCCGGAGCCCAGGGGGTCTGCCTGGGGAGCTCTGTGGTTTCAGAGAAGGGCTCAGTCCCCAGGGACACAGAGAGGGAGGCGTGGCCCCTGCAGACCCCGCCTCGGCCCCGGGGGATCCTCCTCCACCTGCTGTCCCATAGTCTGGGGGTGACATCTCCACCCCAGTCTGAGTCCTGGCCTCACTCCTGGACGGGCCTGGCCACTGAGAGCTCAGAGGTGGGTCTGTATTCTCTGAACCCATTCTGTGGGTGACAAGCTGGGATTTAGATAGGGGTAAGGTCCTGCCCTGGATCACAGTTCTTCAGTGACAGAGGTCTTAATCCCTAAATAATAGCCTCTTCTGAGTGTTCTAGAACATGTCTGGGTTAGGAGGGGGTGTGGGAAATTCTCAACCTAAATTGTAGATTCTTCTTGTCAGTTCTCCCTGCTGCCTGAGGGCGGCGCTGCTGCACCTGCCCTGGGGTGGGGGTCTGACACCTGGGAGGCTGACAATGCCCTGCTCCCCGTGGAGTTGAACAGAAAACCCAAGGACAACACACTCCAGATTCAAAGCGACTAGTGCAGCATTTCCATGATCTTTTCTCTGGAATTACTGCTTAGGTCTTAGGGATCCGGTGCATAAAATATCATCTGTTGCTGATTCATGGTCCATTAGTGTGACAAGTTAATTGTACATTTAATAACCTGTAATTGTCAATACATTTAAAAAATAAATTTAGTTATTTTATTTATTTATTTTTGGCTGCGTTAGGTCTTTGTTGCTGCGCATGGGCTTTCTCTTGTTGAGGTGAGCAGGGGCCACTCTTCATTGCAGTGCGGGGGCTTCTCATTGTGGTGGCTTCTCTTGTTGCGGAGCACAGGCTCTAGGCACGTGGGCTTCGGTAGTTGTGGCTTGCAGGCTCAGTAGTTGTGGCTAGCGAGCTCTAGAGAGCAGGCTCAGTAGCTGTGGCACATGGGCTTAGTTGCTCCGCAGCATGTGGGATCTTCCCGGACCAGGGTTCAAACCCGTGTCCCCAGCATTGGCAGGTGGATTCTTAACCACTGCACCACCAGGGAAGTCCTGTCAATACTTTTTCTTTTTTTTTTAAGATTTTTTTGATGTGGACCATTTTTTTAATTAATTTATTTATTTATCTATTTATTTATTTTGGCTGTGTTGGGTCTTTGTTTCTGTGCGTGAGCTTTCTCTAGTTGCGGCGGGCAGGGGCCACTCTTCATCGCGGTGCGCAGGCCTCTCACTGTCGCGGCCTCTCTTGTTGTGGACCACAAGCTCCAGATGCGCAGGCTCAGTAGTTGTGGCTCACGGGCCTAGTTGCTCCGGGACATGTGGGATCTTCCCAGACCAGGGCTCGAACCCGTGTCCCCTGCACTGGCAGGCAGATTCTCAACCATTGCGCCACCAGGGAAGCCCTGTCAATACTTTTTGAACATAATTGTTCCCCATGTGGTCTCCATCCTCCAAGTTAGACATCAGCTCTCATGCTAGACAGGGATGTACCTGGAGGAAATTTCTGGCTTTTCTTTTCAAAACAATCCACAGGTGACATGTTTATATTTCCAATGTGGACATTTCCCCTGCAACCTCTGGAATTCTGTGTCAAGTAGGAGATTTATGTGCCCCTTGTCCAGGTTGTCACATGGTTATTTAAATATTCTCCAGGGAACTGGTCTTCTTGTGAAAAGTTCACTATTTTTGTAGGTCATCCAGAAATTTCCTCTTGCACCTCTAAGAGTTTGGACAGTGGTTTGGCTAGCAAACCACTGAGGCTGTCAGGATTTTCTTTTTTTACATGAAGGAGAAACATATCCAGCCAACGAATGATGGGTTAATAGCTGTCCAGGTCCCAGCCCATTTCCTCCCTGGACCCCGTTTCAGATGAAGACAAAGGTTTTGGTATAACTGAGGTGTCCACTGTGAAGGCTAGGGTAGCACTTTGAAACAGAACAGGTGTTCTTGTTGGTTGGTCCCCATCATTTTTTTTGTAGCTGACTTTTAAAATTGAAATATATTTGCCGTATAACACTGTGTAAATTTAAAGTGTACAACATGGTAATATGTTACATTCGTATATTGTCCACTGTAGCCATAATTAACACCTCTATAACATTACATAATTATTCTATAAAATTGAATATTTTTTCTATTGAATTATAGTCGATTTACAATACTATATTAGTTTTGGATGTACAACAGTGATTCGATATTTATATAGATTATATTTCATTTAAAGTTAATATAAAATATTGGTTATATTCCCTGTGCTATAAAGTATGTCTTGTAGATTATTTATTTTATACATAATAGTGTGTACTTCTAAATCTTTACCATATCTAGCCCCTCCGCCCTTTTTCTCACCACTGATAATAACCACTTGTTTGTTCTCTATATCTATGAGTCTGTTTCAGTTTAGTTACATACATCCATTTGTTTTCTTTTTTTTAAGATTCCATATATAAGTGATTACATACAGTATTTGTCTTTCTCTGTCTCACTGATTTCACTAAGAATAATGCCTTCCAGGTCCATCTGTGTTGTTAGAAATGGCAAAATTTCATTTGGCATTTAATATTCCATTGTATACATATACCACATGTTTATCCATTCGTCTGTTGATAGACACATAGGTTGCTTCCATGTATTGGCTCTTGTAAATAATGCTCCTATGAACATAGGAGTGCATGTGTTGCTTTGAATTATTGTTTTCATTTTCTTTGGATATATACCCAGGAGTGGAAATGCTGCATCTTATGGTAATTCTATTTTTCATTTTTTGAGGAAACTCCCTACCGTTTTCCATAGTCGCTGCATTCCCACCATCAGTGTAGTCGGGCTCCCCTTTCTCCACATCCTCACCAACGTTTGTTATTTGTATTCTTTTTGATGATAGCCATTCTGACAGGTGTGAAGTGACATCTTATTGTGGTTTTGGTTTGCATTTCTCTTATGATTGGCCAGGTTGAGCACCTTTTCATGAGCCCGTTGGCCATCTGCATGTCCTCTTTGGAAAAATGTTTATTCAGGTCTTCTACACATTTGCTTTTGGGTTGTTTGTTTTTTTGATATTGAGTTGTATGACCTGTTTATATATATTTTGGATCTATAAGCCCCTTATCTTTCATATCATTTGAATATTTTCACTGATTCAGTAGGTTCCCTTTGTCATTTTCTTGATGGCTTCCTGTCTTCTGCAAAGGTTTTTTTTTAATTAATTTATTTTATTTTATTTATTTTATTTTTTTGGCTGCGTTGGGTCTTCGTTGCTGCATGTGTGCTTTTCTCTGGTGGTGGTGAGCAGGGGCTACTCTTCGTTGTGATGCACAGGCTTCCCTTTGCAGTGGCTTCTCTTGTTGTGGAGCACGGGCTCTAGGCATGCGGGCTTCAGTAGTTGTGGCACACAGGCTCAGTAGTTGTGGCTCGCGGGCTCTAGAGCGCAGGCTCAGTAGTTGTGGCACACAGGCTTAGTTGCTCTGTGGCATGTGGGATCTTCCCAGAGCAGGGCTCGAACCCATGTCCCCTGCATTGGCAGGTAGATTCTTAACCACTGCACCACCAAGGAAGCCCTGTGCAAAAGTTTTAAGTTTCATTAGGACCCATTTGTTTATTTTTGGTTTTGTTTTCTTTGCCTGAAGAGACAGATGGAAAAATATTACTACAATTTATGTCAGAGTCTTCTGTCTATATATCTATTTTTTGGGATAAAATCAGATATTTAATCCCCCTGGCATTTGTCATTTACTCACTTTTCACTTTAAAATGGTCCCCATATACAACACCTACACATAGGCAGATCCTGAGGGATCTGGGATTCAAACCCAGCTCAGGGCCAGAGTGATATTTTCCTTGAGTTAAGAATTTGATGGGTAGAAGTGACATGTGTTCAGGTGGAGCAAAGGGGATTCACACATAATAAATCCGGGTCTTTGCAGCTGCTTAGCACAGGCTGGAGCCCAGGGAGCAGGAACAGGATTGACACAGGCGGGTTGAGACAAGCCCCTCGGCCATCCCTATTTCACCTGGGGTCTGAAGGCCTTCAGGGAAGGGGTTACTCCTCCTTCTCCTCTGCCCAGTACTCACCATGAAGCAGTGCTGGGGCTTTAGCTGCTGCATGTGCCTCTGGTCCTGAGCCCTGTCTACTGTCCTGTGTGGGTGACTAGTCACCGCCTTCCCCAAATGTCTGTAGATTTGCTGCTGTGATTGGGAGCAGAGGACTTGGGGAGCACACTTGACAGGGAAAGGCAGGGGCTGAGAGAAGGAATAATAATGCCAAATTCACTTGGGGAGGAAGATGGTTTTTCTGGTGGAACGTTAAAAACATTCTCCTGAAGTCTTAGGTTAAAGAGATCTTGCTTGGAAATTCTGGATCAACATGACTTGCCTTGTGATGGTCATCACTAGCTCAGCCTCCAGTCTGGTCTTTGTCGCTCGTCTGCTCTGCCCATGGTCAGCGGAGAAAGGAGCGGCTCTTCCTACGGGGAAGGGAAGCCCTGTCCGTGGTGCTGATCCAGGTTCCGTGCCCTGGAAGGACCATGCGGGGAGGAAGGTGGAGCTGGCTACTCCAGGCTGATTCAGCTCCCCGTTAGAAGCTGTCACTATGAAACAGGTACATTAGACCAGACTATACAGAAGTCCTCAGTCTCTTCCTTTGGCTGCACCCCAGCGATGGTGAGCGCAGCTCTGTCCCCAAGGATGGAGCCTGAAAAGCAGCTGGGGATGGATGCCGGGCATTTGTCCGTGTGGTGTATGGGCTATACAGGATTTTGGCCAGGTTTCTTCAGGAGCCATCCTTGAGCATTCGCAGTTGTGCTGGATCCTGTACTCACAGAGCCGGTGAGGGTGACTGTCAGTCCGGACAACACCGTGAGGGAGAGCTCCTGGGTCACCGCAGGCTGGGAGCTGACAGCTGACGAGAACAGAAGGAGACGCCCATGGGCACCACAGTTAGGGTGACTCCTCCACAGGGCCCCTTGCCCAGGCCCCTTCCTCAGAGCCCAGGGAGTCTGCCCTGACCTGTGCAAAAGCCCATGAAGGGGGCAGTGGTCCAGGACATGTTGGTGATGCTTCTACATGCACTGCTTCTTGAGGACCTCACAGCTGGAGCTGGACTCCTTCAACTTAAATCTCCTCTTCTCCATCTCTTCAGTGAAGGGCAGCCCTCATGCAAATCCCCCACCCAGCTTCCTGCTTGCACCAGGGCTGCCTCCCAGCTGGGTAAACACCTGCAGATGAAGAGTGGGTGGAGGGGTGGTGAGGGCTTTGTGTCTGTTTTCCTTCAACAGTCGCCCACCCTCTCTGGGCGTGAGGGTCGTCACAGCTGCTGAGGCATGCTTGGGGACCACTTACGGGAGAATGAAAATGGTGTCATTTGAAAAGATGCACAGCTGGGCCAGTTCCCCACAAACAGAGATATGGACTCACAGTGTCCCCTACTTCTCAAATGTCTGAAAATCTCCTTCCCCAAAAGAGACTTCAGGCCTGATAGACTTGACTTTGGGTCTCTGGTTGATTCCCTCTAAAATGAACCTCAGTCTTTTCTTGAAAGTCTCTAAATAAAACTTCTCTGTCTCAAATCCAAGCTCTATCTGAGCTTAGAAGTCCTAGAATCCAGCCAGTAGCTCTGTATCAAATACTGTCTGTGTCTTCTATTACATTCTGACATGAAGAGAATGTATGTGGACTTTTGGAGACACCCTTTTTGATTCCCCACAAAGTCTGGTTGTTTATGGACGTGAGGAGTAAGGGCACCTGGGACTCATTGCTCTGGGTTGGGTGTCTATTAACTAAATCTTTTTCCAAGCCTCATGGGGGCAACTGAGGGAGGATGGAGTGGGGGATGTGAACCTACTCTTCTGGACTCGGTTGGATATTTTAGGCATGTCGATTCTATCAGATGGTGGCCCCCACATTGTAAGACAGCTCAGCATGGTGCAGGGATTTGGGAAGCTGAGGCAGCAATAAATCTATGAAGATTATTTGCCTCCTGGAGATTTGAACCCTAAATGGAGCCCAAGCACCCCCAGAGAAGTGACAGTGAAAGGGAACAAGAGATGAAAGAAAACAAAGCTGTTTGCTTAATATGAGCATGTGCGCACGTGTGCGTGCGCACGCGCGCACACACACACACACGTACTCATAACCAAATGAAGAGGAAACACTCATGACCATTCAGTCCTCATTTCTGTGACTGGTCACACAGTCATAAGTGGTATTTATAACTACTTTCTTCTCCTATCCATTCTGTATTTCCTCTGCCTTCAGCAGGCACCTCAGCTGGTCGTGGTTCTTGACTCGATGGGGTGATGCAAACTTTCATTCCCAGAGGCTATTCTGGGCTATTAGCAGAACTGTTTGGACTGCCGGGTCGACCTTGGTTTGTGGTGACCTTGGCCCATGTTGCTGTGTCCATGCATAATCTCTGTCGCTGTCAACATTGCCACTTGGTTTGTGAGACCATTGGATGAAGACAGAGGTGGCTGGGGAAGGATGCTGCCTGGAATCCACAGAATGGGCCATCCTATCCACTTGATTATTAAAATTCTCCTCTGCTGAGGTCACGCATTGGTGAACATTCACATTGGATGCAAATATCTTCACGTAATTTTTGCCCTTTCAGAGAGGTCTATCCACGCACCTCTTCCCAAATTTATTTATTTATTTATTTAAATTAATTTTTTTTGGAGTATAGTTGATTTACAATGTTGCGTTATTGATAGTTTCTGCTGTACAGCAAAGTAAATCAGCCATATGTATACATATATCCACTCTTTTTAAGATTATTTTTGCATATAGGTCATTACAGAGCACCAAATAGAGTTCCCTGTGTTATACAGTAGGTTCTTATTAGTTATCTTTTATATATAGTAGTGTGTATATGTCAATCTCAATCTCCCAGTTTATCCCCTCCCTTTCCTTCTTAACCGTAAGTTTGTTTTCTATTAATACATCTGTGACTTAATTTCTGTTTTGTAAATATGTTCATTTGTACCATATTTTCTAGATTCCACATATAAGCGATATCATATGATGTTTGTCTTTCTTGGTCTGACTTACTTCACTCGGTATGACAATCTCTAGATCCATCAATGTTACAAATTTATTTTTTCACCAACTTTCCATCACATTCCTTCCAAGTCTGTGACCATCCAGCCAAACCAATGACTCGATATATAATTGCACATCGGGCCATTTCTCCCTCCAGAATGCACAGCCAGGTGCACTGTTGGAGTGTCTGCCTGTGGGGAGGGTTTCCTTTCACCGTGTCCTTCAAGGACGTCCTGGAGAGGGGCTGTCATGCTGCAGCTGTCCACTTCTGTGCACTTTGATGTATGTGCCTTGGTGGGTCAGACACCACCCAGTTCATGGTGGGCAGTTCAGGCCACACGGTAACTATATTCGGGATCTGGAGAAATAACCACAGAATGGATTCGGGAGCCCATGGGAGCCACTGTGAGACAGACCAGAGAAGAAATTCCATTGATCACCCCATCTCCACAAGCCCCTTCTCTGGAGGCCACAGTGGTGTTTGGGGGTCCCAGAATCAATATCAGTTCAGAGCCAGTATCCAGCAGTCCCTGAAAAGTCTGATTCTTTTGTTTTTCCCTGTACACAGTTACCCTGATAGTAGGCTATTGGTCCCTTTGGGGAAGACTGGGAGGAAGATCACAGCGTACCTTTTTGATAGTGTGCTAGGGTCCTTCCTCAAGGGCACTCAGCCTCTGCTTCATTCATGGGGTTCTGGGTCTGTAAACTGCTCAAGGCTAGGAATTAACCGAGGGACCGTGACTCTCTATTTTTATGATTTTAGTTAGACTTTTGTTCACTTGACCCAGAAGGTTCTCTGACCAAGTAGGAATTTAGCAGTCTTCCCACCTTTTTCACTTTTAGAAATACCACGATGAACAAGCCATGACATAGATCTGTACGCGTGACACTCTTCTCATGGCTGCTGTGACTCCGCTGTGACAGTAGCCTTGCCTTTGGCAGGCGAGGGCCGCCCCTAGGCCCCTGCCACCCAGGATCCAATTCCTCTCATTGTGTTTAGGATTTCCAGCTAAGGGGCTGCAGTTCCCATTATAAGGTCTGGCCTAGACAAGGGTGAGCACAGAGTTCTTCAAGGATGCTGGGGTTCCCCTCACAGATTTGTTTCTTAAAGTGTTGGTGAGAAGCACGTCTTCTAGACCCTCCCGGAGTGGGTAGCAGGTCATAAAACACAAATCAACTCTAACATTACAAACTCCCTACCTTTGGTCTCCAGGCAGGTCTGGCTTCTCTAGGTCACTCACTAGAGGCCATCTTGGATTTTGCGTCCACCAACCAACCTGCAAAGTGCTGAGGCTCTTTCTACCTCCCCGAGCTGCAGGGAACATGAAACGCAGAGTCTCTGTGGAGTGAGCCCAGATCACAAATCCAGCTGACCCAGCTTGATGTTTCTCCCACCACTGCCCCCCACCCTCGAATCCCTTCCCAACGTGTTCTGGGGATTTCTGTCTGTGTGAATTAGGAGAACCAAGCAGTTCTTGGAGTGCAGTGCCCCTCTCGAGGCTCACACTCTATTCTCATCTTAGGAGACTGCTGAGACCTGAGTCTAATTGTTGGTCCAGAAGCAAAGAGGGGCAATGGGGGCGGGGGGTCCTAAGGAGAATCAGCACAGCCTCACGTGGCAGCTTCCTCAGGGCAGCCGTGACCTTTTCCTTGGGCAATGCAGGGTCAATCGCCCCAGACAGATGTGGAAAGACCTGTACCGCTGGGGGTGGGGAGGCGTCTTCCACAGGCAAAGAAGACACATGAGAATTGAGGGGCTCAATGTCCCCAGGTCCCTCAGGTCCTCCCACACATCCCCACCCAAGCTGCAGGATCCGGTTCTTTCCCAACCACCTTCTTCACTACAAGGCTGGGACTCAACTTTGCTGGAATGTAGCCAATTGAAGGAGGAGGGTCTGGTTTGGCTTTTCAGCTATTTCAGTCCAGGTGCTGCACGAGATGAGGCTCTCCTCCAGGGCACTCCGGAAAGCTCGCATGTCACTTGTGCGGCCCTTGGGATGGGATCTTGAATCACTAAGCTCATCTTTTTCTCTCCCTACTCTATCCAGCAACATTCTGAGCAGATACCAACGTCATGATATTCTGTAGGGTTCCCAAAACGTTCCAAAATATCATATACAGCGTCACTCAGCTCCTCGATTCTTACAAGTGGTTGCTTAGAAGAATCCAAGGCAGGGATTTTTCTCATTCCAATGAACAGGTCATGACATACACTAGCTGTGCTCTCTGTACTAATGGAAATAACTATTAGCACCATTCAATCAAATCAGATTAGACAGCCAATTCCAGAAACCTTAGAATCAATTAAGAAAAATCATCCTCAAAATTCTATTCCTCGTGAACCGCTCCGGGTACCAAAATCATTATTAGTCAGGTTGTTCCAGAGAAACAGGAAAAAAAAAATAATTTATTGTAGGAATTGATTCACACCATTATGGAGGCTGAAGGTGTCTCATAATCGATCAGCAAGCTGAGGAACCAGGAAAGCCAGTGATATAATTCAATCTGAGTCAGATGCCTGCAATTCGGGGGCCTAGGATGTAAGTCCTGGGCTAAGTTTGAAAGCTGAAGAAGCAGCAGTGCCAATGTCCAGGGTCAGAAGAAGGTGAAGCCTCTGATGACAAGAAGAGAGCAAACGATCGCTTCCTCTCCCTTTTTTTCTATTCAAGCTCTCATCTCAAAAATGGTGCCCAGTGCACTGTAGCAGTGATCTTCTCTACTCAGTCTGTGGACTTAAATGCCAATGTCCTCCTCATGAGACATCTTCATAGACACCAAGAAATAATGTGTTAACCACAGTTTAGGCATCTCTTATAACATGCAAATAGACACATAAAATTAACCATCACACTGCTGTGGAAGAGCTGGCAAGAGTGGCACATCACACAGGATGAGGAAGTGGTTACCATCCCAAGACAATAACCCCAAGATCATATTTCCCACCACCTCCACTGTAGGCAGAGGGAGGAGCTCAGAGACCACTGACCTCTCACGGCCGAGCTGCATGAGGCTGGCAGCTCAGGGAGGAGAAGCATCTCCAGACCAATAGGGAGACTGTGGACTCAGGGACATTTTGGTCTCACTTCCCCATGAACTTGGACCACTGTGCAAACTGTTACTACTTGTATCTGAGCTACAGTAATAATCAGCCTCGTCCTCAGCCTAGAGGCCAGAGATGGTCAGGGAGGCCGTGTTCCCAGACTTGGAGCCAGAGAAGCGATCAGGGATCACTGCGGGCCACTTACTGACCTGATAAATCAAGGTTTTGGGGGCCGTGCCCGGGCGCTGTTGTTAAGAGCTAACATAACTGCTACCCCTGCTCTCACTGCTGGTTCCAGCATAAGAGATGGGTGACCATCTGTCCCGGATTCCCAGACACTGAGGGAGGCTGAGTCAAGGCGCAATGCGCCCAGTACCCTGGAAAGAGGAGAAACACACTCTGGTCAGTTCCGTACCAGACCCAGGTCACCCTGAGGACAAAGACCCAAAAAATCAGTCAGAAGTCCTTGGGGTCCCTTCCCTGAAGGTCTCACCTGTGTCCTGAGTGAGGAGGGTGACAAGAAGCAGAGCCCAGGCCATGGCAGAGACGCCCCAGACGCTGCCTTCTGAGACCCCAGCCCTGGGCCTGGGCCCCCAGACCTCTCGTATCCCCTCCCCCCCAAAGGAGGGAGGGGCCTCCATGCAAATCAACCTCCTGCACCTGTCCTTCTGCACCGCCACTACTGTGGCCCTTGATTCTGGGAACGTCTGAGTCCCTGGACAGCAGAGCTGCCTGAGAGATTAAAATGGACTGTCATGTATTTTCTGATTCAGGACAGACTGAGAAGGTGACAGAGCCCAGAACATGGAGCCCAGCTGGCTGTGTCCTCTCCTCCTGTGGGGGGTCGTGGTGGATACAGAGGGAAGCAAGAACTCCCCTCCTTCTGCTGGACAAGGGGAGCAGGGCATCTATGCTGCGGAGGAGGGGACATCCAGTGACCCCTCTTCCAGGGACCCAGGCAGTGCCAGGGATACTTGCCTTGTCCCTCATGCCCTCCCCAGTCCCCTAGTCTAAGGTGCCGATGCATCACCCTCTCCGCTGCTCTGTGGTGGTTGAGGTTGGAGATGCTCCCTGGCATGTCCAGTAGAGTGGTTATGGGATACGGGAGATATTGGACACCCCTTCCTCATGACCCCCTTAGGACTGGCTTGGAAGAAGCTGCTGGGCCTTTGGACAGGACAGGACGACAGCACAGACAACCTCCCCTAAATCTGGGCCCTGCTGCCTCCCGTTGGCCTCAGTGGTGAGAGCTGAGCCCAGGGAGACAGATGAGTGAGGGCTGGACACCCAGGCCTCCCCTCCCCCTCCCCAGCTCAGTGCCAGGCCCGCATGCCTGCAGACAAGCCTCACCTTCCCTCAACTTCCTCCAGAATGAGGTACATCACCTGCAAAATCAGGAAGCCAAAATGCCCCCCTCGGGGTCACCTTGCTCGCCCCAGGATGGCCTTGTCACATGGGAGATGGACGTAGGCTCAGGGATGAGGGAACCTGAGACATAAATTAATCCAGTCCCATTAGGGATGCAGATGAGAGAAACGGGCCCCCGAGAAGATGCCAGAATCCTTAAATATCGACAAAATAAGGATAACGTGAGACAGAGGGAGAGCTCCGTCCAGATAGAGAATGACCCAGGGAATCAAGGGGGAGATTCTGGGGCTGAGGCTCTGAAAGAGGGACCGGGTCAGGAGGGGCCTGGGGGTCCAGCTCTGGGTCTTCTCCACAGGAGGGATCAGTTCTTGGGGACACGGACATTCTCTGTCTTCCCTTTGTGCCCTTGAGACGCCCTCCCCTCAGAGCCTGGCACCTTCCTGAAGTAAAGGCTCTTCATCACAGACACGCTTCCCCAAGGGTGTTTTTCCAGAAAGAGCTGACTTTGCAGTCTATATTACACTCAGGATGACGGGTCCTTTCTGGTTGGAAATGGACATGAGCCCTCAGGCGATGGACTAGGAGTTTATGGAACACGAATATTGTGCTGAAGGATTTTAGTGTCACTGTTCATATCACACGACCACATTCCAGGAGCTAAGGAGGTGAGGCCCTGGCTGAGCTTGGGGTGGGTGAAGGGGAGCCTCTGGGGGCGGGAAAGGAAAGGTGTGTGGGGAAGTGTTAGCTCTGGATTTGAGACAATCGTTAGTGTGTGTTTCACAGAGGTATGTGCTGTACTATGTAGACATTCGTTTAACGATGACTTTTTTTGAGATTATAATAAAGCGGGGAATGGTTCAGGACCTTCTCACAGGTCAATCAGTCAGGCATCTGACACCAGGTCAGAACCCAGCAGTTTGGATCTTTATATCTGGGGACTGCTGTGGACAGGCCTCCTGTGATCACTCCAGGTGTCCAGTGCTTCCTGCAAGAAGCAAACTCCACGGTCACGGGAGATGTCTTGCCTCTGCTGCACGTTTGTTCATACAAGCAGCAACTCAGGGCCCCTCATGATTCGGGCGTCACTGTTGAATTAAAAATTCCTGAGATGTTTGCGACCACTCAATAAAACATGACGGAAATATAATAAGAATGACTTCCACTAAAGGAGGGAAATTACTACTAACACATAATAGGAGTGATAGGCAATAAAGTAAAAGCATATACCTATTAAGAATCACTAAAATCAATTTCTGGATTCTTACCTTTCTGGAAAAATTAAATATGGGATTCATTAAATACCAACAGTTTAAGAAAAGAACATCATAACAGCCAGAAAAGTTTAATGACACCTGACCCAAATTCAATGGACACAGGAAGGTACGAGGACAGCGATGCTCATCCCTCGTTGCCGTGAATAATAACAACCCTGGCAGATACCCTGACCATAGGGACAGCTAAACCATTTCATGTTACCTCCACGCAAAGTGACATTCCTCTCATCATTGTAGAAATATAGTCATATATTCAAATATAGTATAATTATTTGAAGCTTCACAGGAAGCTGCCACTACAGCCTGAGACGCCACACATCGCACACCTGGACGGTCGTGGCTCCAGCAATCTCCTATTGGAGCATCCTCTGCTCTCCACATCTGCCTTGTGGTTTTGTTGGAAATTCTCCATGTTGTAAAAACGTGACCAATTTCTCAGCTGGAGAGTGTGCTCCCACCTTTACGGGAGAAACTTGTAGAGGCCACAGTGGCTCCTGCTGCCTGTGCACAGGTGACTCTTGGTAAAGATCCCATTGAAGCCCTTACAGTCAGGGAGCAAGTCTTCCCGCAGGTGCCACAGAGGATCCTGAGACAGTGGCCTCTGTGCCACCTCTGTCGTCTCCACCAGGACACACACCTGTAGGGCAGGTGTAGCCTCTCACCAGCCTTACACACAAGGGGACCTGACTCAGGACATTGTTTGGTGTCCAGTAGCTGAGACCCCTCTCCCTGTGCTGTGACCCAGCTGCTGGGGGTCCCTGTATGACCTTGTTCCAGCCAAGGTGATTCAAGCATGCTGATACTGACCTATGTGTTTATAGGGAAAGAAAGAAGGTAACAGGTAAAAGCTTAGAAAAAATAATTATGATGAGAACATTATGAGAAGATTGAGTTTCCAGGTAAGAGGACTGTATTAGTCAAGGTTCTCTAGGGAAACAAAACAAATAAAAAAATATACATATAAATAAAGAAGAATTTTTTGTAAGGAATATATATACATAGGGAGAGAGCGAGAGAGAGATTAGTATTGATTATTGAGCAGGGAAGTCCCAGGAGCCACTCTCTACACCTAGAAAGCTGAGAAAGCTGGTTCGAGCCCTGGTCTGGGAAAATCCCACATGCCGCAGAGCAGCTAAGCCCGTGCACCACAACTACTGAGCCTGCGCTCTAGAGCCTGCGAGCCACAACTACTGAGTCCACGTGCCGCGACTACTGAAGCCCGCGCGCTCTAGGGACCATGTGCCACAACTACGAAAGCCCGCACGCCTACAGCCCGTGCTCTGCAACAAGAGAAGCCACTGCAATGAGAAGGCTGCACACACAACGAAGAGTAGCCCCCGCTCGCCACAACTAGAGAAAGCCCACGCACAGCAATGAAGACCCAACGCAGCCAAAAGTAAATAAATAAAATAAATAAATCTATTAAAAAAATGGGTTGAGAGCTGGAGGGACTAAGGAAAGGGGATTGACTGGTGACGGATGAGGTGTTCCTTTTATGAGGATGAAAAATATCCTGGAAGACTGAGTGTTAGTGGATGTTCAAACCTGTGACTCTATTAAAAACCACTGGATCCATCACCTTAAAAGGATGTATGTGATGGATTCTGAATCCTATGTGAGAAAAAATACGCAGACTTGGTAGCTGATAGATACAGATTACTCTCAAATGATTCAGAAAATAAATGCTTTGTGTTCCTGAGTGTGTGCTGTGTGTGCGTATGGATGTGTGTGCGGATAGACGTACAAAGGCAGAGAGGGAATGAGAGAAAATGGGATATAAGAAAAACGATTATGGCAAATTATTTAAAATTCGTGAATCTGGAAAAAGGTTATGCAGCAGTTCTCTATGTAAACTATACATTTTTGTTTAAGTTCATAATTGCTTCTAAATAAACTAATAACAAAAGCAAATGAAAGCCTCAGTTTAGGAGTGAAGGGCTGAGTGATCTCAGAGGAGATATTGGTCTCAGTTCCCCATGAACTTGGACCACTGTGCACAGTGTAACTACTTTCATATGAACTACAGTAATAAACGGCCTCGTCCTCAGCCTGGAGCCCAGAGATGGTCAGGGAGGCCGTGTTGCCAGACTTGGAGCCAGAGAAGCGATCAGGGATCCCTGAAGGCCGTTTATTGTTATTATAAATCAGGGTTTTGGGGGCCATGCCTGGGAGCTGTTGGTACCAGCCGACATAACTGCTGGTTCCAGCACAAGAGATGGTGACCGTCTGTCCCGGATTCCCGGACACTGAGGGAGGCTGAGTCGGGCCAGACTGGGCCCAGGATCCTGGAAAGAGGAGAAACACGCTCTGGTCAGTTCTGTCACCCTGAGGACAAAGACACAAAGGATCAGTCAGATGTCCCTGGGGTCCCTTCCCTGGAGGCCTCACCTGTGTCCTGAGTGAGGAGGGTGACAAGGAGCAGAGCCCAAGCCATGGTGGAGATGCCCCAGACGCTGCCTTCTGAGCCCCCAGCCCTGGGCCTGCTCCCCCAGACCTCTCTTATCCCCTCCCCCTCAGAGGAGGGAGGGGCCTCCATGCAAATCAGCTTCCTGCACCTGCCCTTGCTCACTCTCTCCTCACCCCTCTGACCTGGCTCTGGAGGCATCCATGGACAGCAGGGCTCTTCTGAGAGGATGAAAACTCTGTGACACGTTGTCCTTAGTCAGGACACTGACCATTACAGGGCCCAGGAAATGGGGCCATCCTGGGATGTCCCTGTCATGCACTATTTGAGTCAAGATGTCGTTGGCCAATAATCCCAAAAACCACTCTTTGGGTTTTGCGGGTGGAAGGTGAGGACAGGGGCCCGAGGGGCTGGGGTGACTTAGAGATTCCATCCCGTCTCCTCCCGGCACCACAGGGGAGCTAGAGGTGGGCATCCCCCTCCCTCACCTGTCCCCTCAGCAGGACCGGGCCCCTGCCCCCCATCCCCTGCCTCTGCAGGGCTCGGAGGAGGGGCCCTGGGACCTTTATTGGCCTTCCTAGCAAAGGGCTTATGAAGCAGAGCAGATTGAGGACGCTGACCCCACACTCTCCTTTAGGGGCTCAGGAGGCAGCACCTGGGGCTTCATACAGGTCAGGAAACCAGATCATAACCCCCCCAAACCCAAGCCCTTGCTGCCTCCTGGTGGCCTTAGATGGGGATGACCAAGCCCCAGGGAGGCAGCTGAGTGGGGCTGAGCCCCCAGCTCTGACCCCCCCAACTTGTTCCTCCTCCTCCTCCTCCCAGCCCAGCACCAGTGACCCTGTCCCTCCTCATCCACTGCATGGGCTCACCCCAGAGCTGGCGCCTCCCTGAGGTCAGACACCTGTGTCCAGATGCTGGACCCATTGTGTTTTCTAGACAGAGAATCAGGGCTGACTGGTGTTTCCCAAGATTGTCACTGTCTCAGTATCTGAAATGTCTAGTTCCTGATTACGAGGAAAGTTGACAATTGGTGTAATTCTCCTTTGCTTCCCAGGGTTTATGCTCCTGCCTCTGGGCACAGGGCCCCGGGGGTGATGCAGAAGGACCTCCAGGTCCCCACAGAACAGATTCCTGCTTCTTTCCTGGGTACTATGGAGGGGACCCAGGAGTGATGGCGCTGGGTGTTTGTGTGGGTGTCTGTCTGTCTGTATTTGTGTGGGGCTGTGTGTGTGTTTCTTCACAGAGGCAGAGCACATCCTGCGATAGAATATAGCCTGGACCTGATGGTGAGATGTTGGGTTTCCCTTGGATCCAGGGCCTGCACTCAGGCGCAGGAATACACGTAGGATCTGTGCACATCAGAGTTACCCCACAGCCTGAGACTAGTGTCCTTAGATAGACCTGCCCACAAGACTCGCCCTTGGTTTGTGTCTTGTGATTAGATTTCAGGAAGGTTTAGGCCATTCCCCAAGAAGAATGACCCCCTGAGTCTCCACTTTCCTGCAACCTTATGGTTTATTCTGAAGCCCTGACCTGCTCCCCAGCGGGAATCTGGAATTTCGGTAGATGCCAGGCACAGGATGCCTAGGAGACCAGCCTCCAGTAAGAGTCTTGTGGGTCTGATGAGGCTCCCTGGGGGACAATTCTTCACACACGTTGTCGCCATTTGATTCTGCTGATGAAGCCCGTCCCTCATCTGGGAAAGGCCTCCTGGAAACTTCTCCTGGTTTCTTCGTATTTCACCTCATCCACCATATGGCCCTTTGCGGATTTTGCTTGGTCTCCATTCACTGAAGGAAATCACAGCCATTAGGACGACTCTCTACTGAGTCCTAGGGGTCTTCTTTGTGACACAAATAGCTGCCTGTGGTCTTGGGGACACTCGACACAGGACGATCTGAGAAAACAAGCAGGAAACCCAGGGTCTGGGGTTTCCCTCCATCTCCTACCCTCTGCACCCGGGGCGTAAAGGTCATCATGAGATTCAGGGTTTGTACTAAACTCCACCCCTCCGTGGACACCCCAGGACCACCCAGGGAATCACGAGGTCCCGAGCACTGGAACTCACCTCAGCTCTCCACCACCCCCGGAACAAGCTCCAGTGAGAGGAAGATCAGGTCCACACTGGAACTCCTGCTCTCCTAATTTTCAGTGTGGGCTCCTGTCTACACCACTCTTGGTTTCTTTCTGTGGCTCCTTGATCCGAAGGCAGGGGCCCTATATGCAGCCACATTCTCCCCCCAGCCCTGGAAGATGGTCTGGAGCCTCTGCCTCCTGGATCTCAAGGGCTGCCACAGCTCCCACAAGAGCCTCAGGCCACCACCCCGCCTCTATGGTGGGGCGATCCCCAATAGCAGGAGGGAATCCTTTACCAGTTAGCACGTGTTTTGTCCTCATTAAGGAGAAAATACCCAAATAGTCCAGCCCTTCTTTCTCCATAACACAGGCTAACGTCCACTTAGTCCTTCTTTGTTTATCCTTTCAATATTCCAAATGTTTGCAGTGGGGAAATAAGCAAAGCAAACCACCTGCAGGAAAGTTCTTTGTTTACCCACTTTTGACTGTAATTCTTATTGGATCCCCAGGAGTATTATTCTGCATTGCACATGTTACAATAGCAAAGATTATGGATGGATTCATGCCTAGAAATTCAGATTTAAAAAAAAATTGAATTCTCAGCGATTCCTTTTTTTGTGTGTGTTACACGGGCCTCTCACTGCTGTGGCCTCTCCCGTTGTGGAGCACAGGCTCCGGATGCGCAGGCTCAGCGGCCATGGCTCACGGGCCCAGCCGCTCTGTGGCATGTGGGATCTTCCCGGACCGGGGCACGAACCCATGTCCCTGCATCAGCAGGCGCACCCTCAACCACTGCGCCACCAGGGAAGCCCTGAATTCTCAGAGATTCTTCATCACTGATCCAGAAAAGGTAATCCATTGGAAATCCCTTGACATCTGTGGTGCAGATCCCTCATTCACTGTGGACTCTGAGGGAAATTCCTCTCTGTCCACCCCACCCCCGACCTGAGCTAGGGCTCCTGTTCTCACTTCTGGGATAAGGAGACAAAACAAGATACACCTTCATTCCACAGCTGGGTACCGGCATGCTGTCTAGAACAGTGTTTGGGCGTCACATCGAATGTAGAACAATATGGCAAGAGATGCTTTTGACTTGAGTCTGTTGCTTTGTGTTCTGAGATTTTCGTTACCTTGAGACTGAGAATCAAAATATCATCTATCACAGAAAGCAGCTATTTTCTTGGTCAAACATATCTTTCCAAATCCACCTAAAATATTGGGTCAAAACTTGTCCAGAAGTTTTCTCATAAGGAGAAGGGCGTAAAACATCCCCTTGATTTAGTGTGTATCACCATCGAGCTCTTGCAAACTCATCCATGTCCTGCTCAGTGACTGAGCATCTGGAACCTGAAGTGAGAACAGAAGCCGGGAGTGGTCCATGTGTGGACCTAAGGTGACCTTTGGTCAGATTCTCATGCACAAACACACACATCTGCCTATAATTACCTGGACTGGATTATTTAAACTACAAGCTCAAGATTACCATATTCAGAGGAATATTTGATATCACAGCTCAGGCTAATGCATAGGATGTGACTTCTGAGGAAGAGGAGAGCCAGATTCAGGTCATTCTCATTAAAAAGAGAAAAGCCTTTCTTAGAAAAATGTAAAACTGATTATAAATGCAGCTCTATGTTTAGTAGAGAAAAAGAGAGAGATAACAGGATAACAGTACAGAAGGAAAGGAAGAATGGCTGTCCCCATAATAATGGGGGAGGGTAGATATTATAACAGAGGCTATTTCAGGAGAGTAAAGACACTCTTATTCCCACACTGCACCTTAGGAGCAGCTGTAATCCCAATGAAAGTAGATCTTAGAAATGAAGTCGGTAAGTATTTTCTACACTATACCTGATCTTTGACAACATAGTTAGAAAGACCAATGATTCTGGTCAAATGTAAAATGTTGTGATAAAGACAAAAGATTCCACACCAGTCAGAATGGCCATCATCAAAAAATCTAGAAACAATAAATGCTGGAGAGGGTGTGGAGAAAAGGGAACACTCTTGCACTGCTGGTGGGAATGTGAATTGGTTCAGCCACTATGGAGAACAGTATGGAGGTTCCTTAAAAAACTACAAATAGAACTACCATATGACCCAGCAATCCCACTACTGGGCATATACCCTGAGAAAACCAAAATTCAAAAAGAGTCATGTACCAAAATGTTCATTGCAGCTCTATTTACAATAGCCCGGAGATGGAAACAACCTAAGTGCCCATGATCGGATGAATGGATAAAGAACATGTGGCACATATATACAATGGAATATTACTCAGCCATAAAAAGAAACGAAATTGAGCTATTTGTAATGAGGTGGATAGACCTAGAGTCTGTCATACAGAGTGAAGTAAGTCAGAAAGAAAAAGACAAATACCGTATGCTAACACATATATATGGAATTTAAGGAAAAAAATGTCATGAAGAACCTAGGGGTAAAGCAGGAATAAAGACGCAGACCTCCTAGAGAACGGACTTGAGGTTATGGGGAGGGAGAAGGGTGAGCTGTGACAGGGCGAGAGAGAGTCATGGGTATATACACACTAACAAACGTAGTAAGGTAGATAGCTAGTGGGAAGCAGCCGCATGGCACAGGGATATTGGCTCGGTGCTTTGTGACAGCCTGGAGGGGTGGGATAGGGAGGGTGGGAGGGAGGGAGACGCAAGAGGGAAGACATATGGGAACATATGTTTGTGTATGACTGATTCACTTTGTTATAAAGCAGAAACAAACACACCATTGTAAAGCAATTATACCCCAATAGAGATGTTAAAAAAAAAAAAAGACAAAAGATTCTTCAGATTGAGGCTAGCATACACTTAGAAAATATGGAGCCTAATTGGCTGGGTTAAAATAAATCAGATTGGGACTTCCTTAGCGGCACAGTGGTTAACAATCCGCCTGCCAAGGCAGGGGACACGGGTTCGAGCCCTGGTCTGGGAAGATCCCACATGCCGCAGAGCAGCTAAGCCCGTGCGCCACAACTACTGAGCCCGCTCGCCTAGAGCCTGTGCTCCGCAACAAGAGAAGCCACCGCAGTGAGAACCCCCGCCGCAGCGAAGAAGCCCCCGTTTCCGCAAATAGAGAGAGCCCCTGCGCAGCAACAAACACCCAACACAGCCAAAAATAAATAAATTTTAAAAATAAATAAATGTATAAAAATAAAATAAAATAAATCAGATTTATCAGGAAAATGATTTGGATAAGAAAAGTGTACACAGGACCAGTATGGAGTTAGTCATATAGCAGGGGTCTTCCAAAGTTAGAGGATCTTAATGAAATCAACCCAACTGACACACGACTCCAACTTCATGAGAGCCAGGAGCCAGGACCACAAGAAAGAGCTGCTCTCCAGTCCTGGATGCCTGAACACACAGCTATCAAATGTTCCTCGTCACTTGTTACTGTGGGGATGATGTGTCCTGAGCAATCCAACCCATGTACTTTGTTTTTCATCTAAACTATTGAATTCGGGACATACCTTGCTGTCCAGTGGTTAAGAATTAGACCTTCTGTTGCAGGGGGTAGGGGTTCCATCCCTAGTCAGGGAACTAATATCCCACATGCCACGTGGCAGGGCCAAAAAAAAAAAAAAAAAAAAACCCAAACAAATTAAAAACAAACTATTCAATTCACATAATTTAATTTCAGTAATGGTTGCGTTACAAAACTGTTCAAGAAAAAATAACATTGAACCCACAACACTCGCGCAGTTTTTCAATTAATTCTCACAGGTCTTAGATATGCTGGGATTCCACCTGGAAACTGCACTGGTCCCCATGGAAACACGTGACCTTGACATCACTGAGGAATACGGGACATGCCCTCCAGCCCACCTTCCATTCTGGAGCCACATTTCAAAGAGCCCATCGTATCGGGGAGACCACCATCCTGCAGGACTGTCCCCGGACAGGGTTCACCAATGCCAGGAGAGGGGACAAAGCTGAGACCCAAACTGTGTCCCCAACCCTCCCAGGCTCAGCCCACTCAGATGCAGGTCAAACAGGAAGGACAACAAACATGAAAACCACTCGTTGTTCTTTCTCCTCATCCCTCTGCAGGGTCCTCAAATCTCCTCTCAGCTGATGATGCTTCAACCACAGATGTAGATTAGGAACCAGCAGAGTCACAGCAACAGGGAGCCTGTGAGCTCAGGGCAGGTTTTTGTTCTACTTCCCCTGAACTTGGACCACGGTGCACAGTGTAACCACTTCTAGCTGAGCTACAGTAATAATCGGCCTCGTCCTCAGCCTGGAGCCCAGAGATGGTCAGGGAGGCCGTGTTGCCAGACTTGGAGCCAGGGAAGCGATCAGGGATCCCTGAGGGCCGTTTATTGACATCTTAAATCAGGGTTTTGGGGGCCGTGCCTGGGAGTTGTTTGTACCAGCCAACATCGTTATATTTCCCTATGTCACTGCTGGTTCCAGCACAAGAGATGGTGACCGTCTGTCCCAGATTCCCGGACACTGAGGAAGGCTGAGTCAGGCCAGACTGGGCCCAGGATCCTGGAAAGAGGAGAAACACACTCTAGTCAGTTCTGTCACCCTGAGGACAAAGACACAAAGGATCAGCCAGATGTCCCTGGGGTCCCTTCCCTGGAGGCCTCACCTGTGCCCTGAGTGAGGAGGGTGACAAGGAGCAGAGCCCAGGCCATGGTGGAGACGCCCCAGACGCTGCCTTCTGAGCCCCCAGTCCTGGGCCTGGTCCCCCAGACCTCTCTTATCCCCGCCCCCCAGAGGAGGGAGGGGCCTCCATGCAAATCTGCTCCCTGCACTGCCTGTCCTCACCACCTCTGCTCTAGCCCTTGATTCTGGTAACGTCTGCGTCTCTGGACAGCAGAGCTGCCTGAGAAATTAAAACAGGTTATCATGTATTGTCTGATTCAGGACAGACTGAGAAGGTGATGGAGGCCGGGACCTGGAGCCCAGCTGGCTGTGTCCTCTCCTCCTGTGGGGGATCATGTTGGATGCAGAGGGATCCTAGGACTCCCCTCCTTGGAAGGAGGAGGGGAGCAGGGCATCTATGCTGGGGAGGAGAGGGCATCCCATGACCCCTCTTCCAGGGACTCAGGGAGAGCCGGGGACCCTCTCCTTGTCCCTCATGCCCTCCCCAGTCCCCTAGGCTGAGGTGCTCAGGCGTCACTCTCTCCGCTGCTCTGTGGTGGTTGGAGATTGGAGATGCTCCCTGACATGTCCACTATAGGAATTATGGGATATGGTAGACATTGGACACCCCTCCCTCGTGACCTCCTTAGGCCTGGCTCGGGAGCAGCTGCTGAGATTTTGAACAGGACAGAATGACAACACAGACAACCTCCCACAAATCCGGGCCCTGCTGCCCCCCAGTGGCCTCAGTTGTGAGAGCTGAGCCCAGGGAGACAGCTGAGTAGGGCTGGACACCCAGGTCTCCCCCTCCCCAGCTCAGTGCTAGGCCCCCATCCCTGCAGACAAGCCTCACCTTCCCTCGACTTCCTCCAGAATTAAGTACGTCACCTGCAAAATCAGGAGGCCCAGATGCCCCCTCGGGGTCACCTTGCTCGTCCCAGGAGGGCCTTGTCACAGGGTTGGTGATGGGGGATGGAAGTGGGCTCAGGACCAAGAGAACCTGAGATATAAGTTCATCCTATCTCGTTAAGGATGCCGAGGAGAGAAACGGGCCCCCGAGAAATGCCTGAATCCTCAAATATAGAAAAAAGGATAATGTGAGACACAGAGAGAGCTCTGTCCAGACAGAGAATGACCCAGGGAATCAAGGGGCAGATTCTGGGGCTGGGGCTCTGGAGGAGGGACCGGGTCAGGAGGGGCCTGGGGGTCCAGCTCTGGGTCCTATCCTTGGGGGCGGGGGTCATGGGGACAGAGACTTGCCCTGTCTTCCCCTTTGTGCCTTTGAGACGCCCTCACCTCAGAGCCTGGCACCTTCCTGAGGTCAAGGCTCTTCATCACAGACACGCTTCCCCAAGGGTGTTTTTCCAGAAAGAGCTGAGTTTGCAGTATATATTACACTCAGGATGACGGGTCCTTTCTGGTTGGAAATGGACATGAGCCCTCAGGCAATGGACCAGGAGTTTATGAAACACAAATACTTTGATGAAGGTTTTCAGTGTCACTGTTCATATCACACGACCACATTCCAGGAGCTAAGGAGGTGAGGCCCTGGCTGAGCTTGGGGTGGGTGAAAGGGAGCCTCTGGGGGCGGGAAAGGAAAGGTGTGTGGGGAAGTGTTAGCTCTGGATTTGAGACAATCGTTGGTGTGTGTTTCACAGAGGTATGTGCTGTACTATGTAGACATTCGTTTAACGATGACTTTTTTTGAGATTATAATAAAGCGGGGACTGGTTCAGGACCTTCTCACAGGTCAATCAGTCAGGCATCTGACACCAGGTCAGAACCCAGCAGTTTGGATCTTTATATCTGGGGACTGCTGTGGACAGGCCTCCTGTGATCACTCCAGGTGTCCAGTGCTTCCTGCAAGAAGCAAACCCCGCGGTCACGGGAGCTGTCTTGCCTCTGCTGCACGTTTGTTCATACAAGCAGCAACTCAGGGCCCCTCATGATTCGGGCGTCACGGTTGAATTAAAAATTCCTGAGATGTTTGCGCCCACTCAATAAGACATGACGGGAATATAATAAGAATGACTGTCACTAAAGGAGGGAAATTACTACTAACACATAATAGGAGTGATAGGCAATAAAGTAAAAGCATATACCTATTAAGAATCACTAAAATCAATTACTGGATTCTTACCTTTCTGGAAAAAATTAAATATGGGATTCATTAAATACCAACAGTTTAAGAAAAGAAAGATAAAATATCCCGAAAAGTTTAATAACACCTAACCCAGAAATTCAATGGACACATAAAGGTAACAGCCCAGCGACGCTGATCCCTCGTTGCGGTGAATAACAACAACAGTGGCAGATATCCTGACCATAGAGAAAGCTAAGCCATTTCATGTTACCTCCACCCAAAGGGGCTTATCTCGTATCATAGTAAAATTATATTCATATATAGTTAAATTATTTGAAGCATCACAGGAAGCTGCCGCTATAGCCTGAGACTCCACGCACTGCACACCAGGACAGTGATGGCTCCAGAAGCTCCTACTGAAGCATCCTCTGCTTTGCTGGGAATTTTCCCCGTTGTAAAAACAGTAACTAATTTCGCATCAGGAGATTGTATCCCACCTTTAGAGCAGACACTCAGAGAGGCCATGGTGGCTCCCGACGCCCTGTGCACAGCTGACCCTTGGTAAAGATCCAGCTGGTGCCCTTACACTCAGGGAGCAAGTCTCCCCACAGGTGCCACAGGGGATCCCGGAACAGTGGCCTCTGTGCCACCTCTGTCGTCTCCACCAGGACACACACCTGTCGGGCAGCTGCAGCGTCTCACTAGACTTACACACAAGGGACCCTGACTCAGGACACGGTTCAGTGTCTAGTAACTGAGACCCCCTCCCCCTGTGCTGTGACCCAGTGCTGCTGGGGGTCCCTGTATGACCCTGTTCAAGCCAAGGTGATTCAAGCATGATGATACTGACCTATGTGTTTATAAGTAAAGAAAGAAAGTAACAGGTAAAAGCTCAGAAAAATTAGTGATGATGAGAACGTTATGAGAAGATTGAGCTTCCTGGTAAGAGGATTGTATTAGTCAGGGTTCTCTAGGGAAACAAAACAAAAGAAATATATACATATAGATAACGAAGAATTTTATGTAAGTTATATATATATACTGAGAGAGAGAGATTATTATTGATTATTGAGCACGGAACTCCCAGGAGCTGATCTCTTCAGCCTGAAAGCTGGGAACGCTGGTGATGTAATTCAGTTTGTGTCCAAAGATTTGGGAACCAGGGGAGCCAGTGATGTAAATTCCAGTCTGAGGGCTGGAGAAGTTGAGGTGAAATGTACCAGCTCGTGCAGTGAGAAGAGAACACAGACGTGTTCTTTTTCCTTTTCCTTTTGCTCTGCACAGACCCTCAACAGATTGGGCGATGCCCACCCACACTGCGGAGGGCAATGTATTTACTGAGTCCCCAGATTCAAATGCTCATCTCATCCAGGAACACCTGCCCAGACCCATCCAGAAATGATGCTTCCTCTGAGTCCCCTGTGACCAGTCAAAGTGACACACAAATTTAACCATCTCAGTGACCATCCACGCTGATTTGCCCCACAATGAGGTCCAGCCAGGACAGGGCAGTTTCAGTGGTAAAACTGGGAAATTTCTGGCAATCAGGAGACTTGGTCATGGCCCAGTTCTGGTGCTTATGCTTAGGTCCACCCAGATGTTCAAAGCAGGAGGTCGATGCTGACGATGCAGTATTATTCGGCCATAAGAAGGAATCAAGTACTCATATGTGCTTCAAGGGGAAAAAACATTGAAAACATTTTAAAGAATGAGAGAAGCCAGACACCAAGGTCCACATGGGGTATCATGGCATTTGTGTGAAAAATCTGGAACAGGCAGGAAGTACATTAATGTTTGGAGGGCTGGAGTGACAGGGAAAGAGGATTGCCTGGTGACAGATGTGGAGTTCCTTTGCCGGGGATGAAAATACCCTGGAAGATTGAGTGTTAGTGGATGTTCAAACTTGTGAATACATTAAACACCACTGGATCCATCACCTTAAAATGATGTATGTGATGGACTGTGAAGCCTATGGTAGAAAGAACATGAAGGCTTGGTTACTGATAGATACAAATTACACTCAAATGATTCAGAAAAGAAATGTTTTGTGTTCCTGGGTGTGTGCTGTGTGTGCGTATAGACATACAAAGGCAGAGAGAGAATGAGAGACAACGGGATATGAGAAAGGCGAATCTTGCAAAGTATTAAAAAATAGTGAATCTGGGAAAAGGTTCTGCAAGACTTCCTTATAGACCTTTAAATTTTTATTTAAGTTTTTAATTACTACAAAATAATAACAAAAACAAATGAAAGCCTCAGTTTAGGAGTGAAGGGATGAATGAGCTCAGAGGACGTTTTAGTCCCACTTCTCCATGAAATGGGACCACTGTGCACAGCGCTATTACTTGTATATGAGGTGCAGTAATAATCAGCCTCGTCCTCAGCCTGGAGCTCAGGGATGGTCAGGGAGGCCGTGTTCGCAGACTTGGATCCAGAGAAGCGGTCAGGGATCCCTGAGGGCCGTTTATTCACCTCATAAATCAGGGTTTTGGAGGCTGTGCCTGGGCGCAGTTGGTACCAGCCAACAGCATTATATTTCCCGATGTCATTGCTGGTTCCAGCAACAGGAGATGGTGACCGTCTGTCCCAGATTCCCGGACACTGAGGGAGGCTGAGTCGGGCCAGACTGGGCCCAATGCCCTGGAAAGGGAAGAAACACACTCTGGTAAATCCCGCCCTGGGCCCAGGTCACCTTGAGAACAAAGACACACAGGATCAGCCAGATGTCCCTGGGGTCCCTTCCCTGGAGGCCTCACCTGTGTCCTGAGTAAGGAGGGTGAGAAGGAGAAGAGCCCAGGCCTTGGTGGAGACGCCCCAGACGCTGCCTTCTGAGCCCCAGCCCTGGGCCTGCTCCCCCAGACCTCTCTTATCCCCTCCCCCCAGAGGAGGGAGGGGCCTCCATGCAGATCAGCTCCCTGCACCTGATGGTCTCACCCCTCTGCCCTGGCCCTGGACACTAGATGTTCTGCATCCTGGGGGGAGAATATAGCTCAGGGATTTAAACATTTTGACACATAGATGACATGTATATACAGGAGCATGAATTGTTTGTAGCTGGTTTGCAGGGAGAGAAAGAGCAGATGAAGTCCCTCAGGCAAAGAACTCCTGCACCTTCAGGGTCTCTGCTGGGACAGGACTGTGTCTCTGGGAACCACAGTGCAGGGGACATTCCGCAGCGCCCTCTGCTGGATGCCTATCTCCAAGGTCTGTATGTTTGGGAAAGAGACAGGCCCACCAGGGGAAACACCTGCTGTTTGCTGGGTGGCTGGGGGGAACCCCAGCTGCAGCCTTGTCCCATCCCCACCCCCACCTCTTTGTTCTGAAGCATCTGCACATCGAATCCACGAGCAGGTCGTTGACACCCAGCCCCCCACCCCAGGTCCCAGACTGGCCCTGGAACCTAGAGTCTCTGCATCCCTGTAGAGCAGGGCTCTTCTGAGAAGATGAAAACTCTGTGACACGTTGTCCTTAGTCAGGACACTGACCATTACAGGGCCCAGGAAATGGGGCCATCCTGGGATGTCCCTGTCATGCACTATTTGAGTCAAGACGTCTTAGGCCAATAATCCCGATAACAACTCTTTGGGTTTTGCGGGTGGAAGGTGAGGACAGGGGCCCGAGGGGCTGGGGTGACTTAGAGATTCCATCCCGTCTCCTCGTGGCACCACAGGGGAGCTGGGGGTGTGCATCCCCCTCCCTCACCTGTCCCCTCAGCAGGACGGGGCCCCTGCCCCCCGTCCCCTGCCTCTGCAGGGCTCGGAGGAGGAGCCCTGGAACCCTCCACTTGTTCCTCCTCCTCCTCCTCCCAGCTCAGCGCCAGCCACCCTGTCCCTCCTCATCCCCTCCCTGCCCCTGTCCTTTGTCCTGCAGCTTCATCAGGATGGAATTGTCACCTGCCTCCCCAGGTGACTCAGACCCACCCCTGCAGGGTCTCTAATCTTGTCTCAGCATGACCTTGTCTCAGGGACAGTGACCTTCAGGAGATCTCAGCCCAGGGCAGGGGAAGTACACGATAAATGACTCCACCCCCATAGGTACACTGATGGGAAATATGGGCCCATGAGATGAAGCTGAATTCTCAAAAGCGTTCGAAAAAAGGAATAATGTAAGAAGGAGTTAGAGTCTGCCAGGATGGAGGGAGCCCTAATGGAAATGAGGGAAGATGCCAGGGTTTAAGGGGCTGGGAGGAGGGGCTGGGTCAGAGTTCAGCTCAGGGCCCAGCCGCAGGGACCTCTCCTCAGGCAGGTCTATCTGCCACATGGTGCAAGTGAGGATTCTCCTCTGTCCTCAGAGGGAGGTCCTCACCCCAGAGCTGGTGTCTCACTGAGGTCAGGCTCCTCTGTCTACAGAGACGCTGGACCCAGTGTGTTTTGTGTGTTTTCTAGACAGAGAATCAGGGCGGACTGACTGGTCTTTCCCAAGATTATCACTGTCTCAGTATCTGAAATGTCTAGTTCCTGATTATGAGGAAAGCTGACAGTTGGTATAATTTCCCTCTGCATCCCAGGGTTTATGCTCCTGCCTCTGGGCACAGGGCCCCGCGGGTGATGCAGATGGAGTACCCAGTCCCCACAGAGCAGACCCCCGCATCCTTCCCGGGTACAATGGGGCGGGGGCACCCAGGAGTGATGGTGTTGGGTGTGTGTGTGTGTGTGTGTGTGTGTGTGTGTGTGTGTGTGTGTGTAACCGAACAAGAACCGTATGGAGCCTTCCAGGGACAGGCCATCCCCAATATCCTCTGCTTTAGCTCTTCTCTGAAGTACCTGGATAATAGTATTTGATGCAAATTTTCTGAGTTGTTTTGCAGATGTGAAGTCCCCGCAATGCCCACCAGATGGAAGAACTACTTGGTGACCATGAGCACATAGCCCCAGCCCCCAGGAGCCTAAGGACGGATAATGTTAAGCCCTGTGACTCCACCGTGCTGCTTCACCATCAGCCAATCAGAGAACTGTGCACACGCTGATCATGTACCCTGTGACCACCTCTCTCCTGGCCTTTAAAAACGCTTTGCTAAAACCCTCAAGGGTCTAGAATGTCCGCAGTTGCCAGACAGGAGATGCCTAGGAAACCAGCATCTGGTAAGGGCCTTGTTGGTCTGATGAGTTTCCCTGTGATACAATTCTTCACACACATTGTCACCATTTGACGCTGGAGATGAAGCCCGTCCCTCGGAAAGGCGTCCGGGAAGATTCTCCTGGTGCCCTCGGACTTGACCTCATCCACCATTGCCCTTTGCTGATTTTCCTTTGTCTCCTCTCACTGAAGGAAGTCACAGCCATGAGGTTGACTCCCTACTGAGTCCCGAGAGTCTTCTCAGTGTGCCTAAAATGAGCGTTTGGGGGAATTTTAATAATTTGAAAAAATTTTTATAATTTTTTCACTTGACCTAGAATTTTTTTTGACCAAGTAGGAATTTAGCAGGCTTCTAACTTCTTCAGTTCCAGAAATACCACGATTAACAAGCCAATGACAGAGATCTGCACACATCAGACTCTTCTCGTTGCTGCTTTGGCTCCACTGGCCATGACGATAGCCTTGCCCTTGGTAGGGGAGGCCCACCCCTTGGCCCCGGCCACCCAGGATCCAGCTCCTCCCGTTGCATTTAGGATTTGCAGCTAAGGGGCTGCAGGTACCACTCTAAGTTCTGGCTTGGAGAAGAGTGAGCACAGGGCCATTCAAGGATGCTCCAATCTCATTACCTTTTGAATCCCTTTGTCTCCAGGCAGGTCTGGCTTCTCTAGTTCATTCACTAGAGGCCATCGTGGATTTTGCGTCCACCAGCCAACCTGCAAAGTGCTGAGGCTCTTTCTACCTCCCCGAGCTGCAGGGAACATGAAACGCAGAGTCTCTGTGGAGTGAGCCCAGATCACAAATCCAGCTGACCCGGCTTGATGTTTCTCCCACCACTGCCCCCCACCCTCGAATCCCTTCCCAACGTGTTCTGGGGATTTCTGTCTGTGTGAATTAGGAGAACCAAGCAATTCTTGGAGTGCAGTGCCCCTCTCGAGGCTCACACTCTATTCTCATCTTAGAAAATTGCTGGGACCCGAGTCTAATTGTTGGTCCAGAAGCAAAGAGGGGCAATGGGGGCGGGGGGGTCCTGAGGAGAATCAGCACAGCCTCACGTGGCAGCTTCCTCAGGGCAGCCGTGACCTTTTCCTTGGGCAATGCAGAGTCAATTGCCCCAGACAGATGTGGAAAGACCTGTACCACTGGGGGTGGGGAGGCGCCTTCCACAGGCAAAGAAGACACATGAGAATTGAGGGGCTCAATGTCCCCGGGTCCCTCAGGTCCTCCCACACATCCCCACCCAAGCTGCAGGATCCGGTTCTTTCCCAACCACCTTCTTCACTACAAGGCTGGGACTCAACTTTGCTGGAATGTAGCCAATTGAAGGAGGAGGGTCTGGGTTGGCTTTTCAGCTATTTCAGTCCAGGTGCTGCACGAGATGAGGCTCTCCTCCAGGGCACTCCGCAAAGCTCACATGTCACTTGTGCGGCCCTTGGGATGGGATCTTGAATCACTAAGCTCATCTTTTTCTCTCCCTACTCTATCCAGCAACATTCCGAGCAGATACCAACGTCATGATATTCTGTAGGGTTCCCAGAACGTTCCAAAATATCATATACAGGGTCATCAGCTCCTCGATTCTTATAAGTGGTTGCTTAGAAGAATCCAAGGCAGGGATTTTTCTCATTCTAATGAACAGTTCATGACATACACAAGCTGTGCTCTCTGTACTAATGAAAATAGCCATTAGCACCATTCAGTAGAACCAGATTAGACAGCCAATTCCAGAAACCTCAGAATCAATTGAGAAAAATCATCCTTAAAATTCTATTGTTCTCGAAGCACTCCGGGTACCAAAATCGGGATTAGTCACATGGCTCCAGAGAAACAGGAAAATATATATATAATTTATTATAGGAATTGATTCACACCATAATGGAAGTTGAAGGTGTCTCACAATCTATCAGCAAGCTGAGGAACCAGGAAAGCCAGTGATATAATTCAGTCTGAGTCCAGAGGCCTGTGATCGGGGTCGAGGACGTAAGTCCTGGTCCGAGATTGAAAGCTGAAGAAGCAGCAGTGCCAATGTCCAGGGTCAGGAGAAGGTGATGCCTCTGATGACGAGGAGAGAGCAAACGTCCCCTTCCTCTCCCTTTTTGTTCTATTCAGGCCCTCAACTCAAGGACAGTGCCCACTGCACCACACCAGTGATCTTCTCTACTCAGTCTGTGGACTCAAATGCCAATATCCTCCTCCTGAGACATCCTCACAGACACCAAGAAATAATGTTTTAACCGCAGTATGGGCATCTCTTAGGCAAATAGACACTTAAAATTAACCATCACACTGCTGTGGAAGAGCTGGCAAGAGTGGCACATCACACAGGATGAGGAAGTGGTTACCATCCCAAGACAATAACCCCAAGATCATATTTCCCACCGCCTCCACTGTAGGCAGAGGGAGGAGCTCAGAGACCACTGACCTCTCACGGCCGAGCTGCATGAGGCTGGCAGCTCAGGGAGGAGAAGCATCTCCAGACCAATAGGGAGACTGTGGACTCAGGGACATTTTGGTCTCACTTCCCCATGAACTTGGACCACTGTGCAAACTGTTTCTCCTTGTACCTGAGCTACAGTAATAATCAGCCTCGTCTTCAGCCTAGAGGCCAGAGATGGTCAGGGAGGCCGTGTTCCCAGACTTGGAGCCAGAGAAGCGATCAGGGATCACTGCGGGCCACTTACTGACCTGATAAATCAAGGTTTTGGGGGCCGTGCCCGGGCGCTGTTGTTAAGAGCTAACATAACTGCTACCCCTGCTATCACTGCTGGTTCCAGCATAAGAGATGGGTGACCATCTGTCCCGGATTCCCAGACACTGAGGGAGGCTGAGTCAAGGCGCAATGCGCCCAGTACCCTGGAAAGAGGAGAAACACACTCTGGTCAGTTCCGTACTAGACCCAGGTCACCCTGAGGACAAAGACCCAAAAAATCAGTCAGAAGTCCTTGGGGTCCCTTCCCTGGAGGCCTCACCTGTGTCCTGAGTGAGGAGGGTGACAAGAAGCAGAGCCCAGGCCATGGCAGAGACGCCCCAGACGCTGCCTTCTGAGACCCCAGCCCTGGGCTTGGGCCCCCAGACCTCTCGTATCCACTATCCCACAGAAGAGGGAGGGGCCTCCATGCGAATCAGCTTCCTGCACCTGTCCTTCTGCACCGCCTCTACTGTGGCCCTTGATTCTGGGAACGTCTGAGTCCCTGGACAGCAGAGCTGCCTGAGAGATTAAAATGGACTGTCATGTATCTTCTGATTCAGGACAGACTGAGAAGGTGACAGAGCCCAGAACATGGAGCCCAGCTGGCTGCGTCCTCTCCTCCTGTGGGGGGTCGTGGTGGATACAGAGGGAAGCAAGAACTCCCCTCCTTCTGCTGGACAAGGGGAGCAGGGCATCTATGCTGCGGAGGAGGGGACATCCAGTGACCCCTCTTCCAGGGACCCAGGCAGTGCCAGGGATACTTGCCTTGTCCCTCATGCCCTCCCCAGTCCCGTAGTCTAAGGTGCCAATGCGTCACCCTCTCCGCTGCTCTGTGGTGGTTGAGGTTGGAGATGTTCCCTGGCATGTCCAGTAGAGTGGTTATGGGATACGGGAGATATTGGACACCCCTTCCTCATGACCCCCTTAGGACTGGCTTGGAAGAAGCTGCTGGGCCTTTGGACAGGACAGGACGACAGCACAGACAACCTCCCCTAAATCTGGGCCCTGCTGCCTCCCGTTGGCCTCAGTGGTGAGAGCTGAGCCCAGAGAGACAGATGAGTGAGGGCTGGACACCCAGGCCTCCCCTCCCCCTCCCCAGCTCAGTGCCAGGCCCGCATGCCTGCAGACAAGCCTCACCTTCCCTCAACTTCCTCCAGAATGAGGTACATCACCTGCAAAATCAGGAAGCCAAAATGCCCCCCTCGGGGTCACCTTGCTCGCCCCAGGATGGCCTTGTCACATGGGAGGTGGACGTGGGCTCAGGGATGAGGGAACCTGAGACATAAATTAATCCAGTCCCGTTAGGGATGCAGATGAGAGAAACGGGCCCCCGAGAAGATGCCAGAATCCTTAAATATCGACAAAATAAGGATAACGTGAGACAGAGGGAGAGCTCCGTCCAGATAGAGAATGACCCAGGGAATCAAGGGGGAGATTCTGGGGCTGAGGCTCTGAAAGAGGGACCGGGTCAGGAGGGGCCTGGGGGTCCAGCTCTGGGTCTTCTCCACAGGAGGGATCAGTTCTTGGGGACACGGACATTCTCTGTCTTCCCTTTGTGCCTTTGAGACGCCCTCCCCTCAGAGCCTGGCACCTTCCTGAAGTAAAGGCTCTTCATCACAGACACGCTTCCCCAAGGGTGTTTTTCCAGAAAGAGCTGAGTTTGCAGTCTATATTACACTCAGGATGACGGGTCCTTTCTGGTTGGAAATGGACATGAGCCCTCAGGCAATGGACCAGGAGTTTATGAAACACAAATACTTTGATGAAGGTTTTCAGTGTCACTGTTCATATCACACGACCACATTCCAGGAGCTAAGGAGGTGAGGCCCTGGCTGAGCTTGGGGTGGGTGAAGGGGAGCCTCTGGGGGCGGGAAAGGAAAGGTGTGTGGGGAAGTGTTAGCTCTGGATTTGAGACAATCGTTGGTGTGTGTTTCACAGAGGTATGTGCTGTACTATGTAGACATTCGTTTAACGATGACTTTTTTTGAGATTATAATAAAGCGGGGACTGGTTCAGAACCTTCTCACAGGTCAATCAGTCAGGCATCTGACACCAGGTCAGAACCTAGCAGTTTGGATCTTTATATCTGGGGACTGCTGTGGACAGGCCTCCTGTGATCACTCCAGGTGTCCAGTGCTTCCTGCAAGAAGCAAACCCCGCGGTCACGGGAGCTGTGTTGCCTCTGCTGCACGTTTGTTCATACAAGCAGCAACTCAGGGCCCCTCATGATTCGGGCGTCACGGTTGAATTAAAAATTCCTGAGATGTTTGCGCCCACTCAATAAGACATGACGGGAATATAATAAGAATGACTGTCACTAAAGGAGGGAAATTACTACTAACACATAATAGGAGTGATAGGCAATAAAGTAAAAGCATATACCTATTAAGAATCACTAAAATCAATTACTGGATTCTTACTTTTCTGGAAAAAAATAAATATGGGATTCATTAAATACCAACATTTAAGAAAAGAACGTCATAAGAGCCAGAAAAGTTTAATGACACCTGACCCCAATTCAATGGACACAGGAAGGTACCAGGACAGCGATGCTCATCCCTCGTTGCTGTGAATAATAACAACCCTGGCAGATACCCTGACCATAGGGACAGCTAAAGCATTTCATGTTACCTCCACCCAAAGTGACATTCCTCTCATCATTGTAGAAATATATTCAAATATAGTATAATTATTTGAAGCTTCACAGGAAGCTGCCACTACAGCCTGAGACTCCACACATCGCACACCTGGACGGTCGTGGCTCCAGATATCTCCTATTGGAGCATCCTCTGCTCTCCACATCTGCCTTGTGGTTTTGTTGGAAATTCTCCATGTTGTAAAAACGTGACCAATTTCTCAGCTGGAGAGTGTGCTCCCACCTTTAGAGGAGAAACTTGTAGAGGCCACGGTGGCTCCTGCTGCCTGTGCACAGGTGACTCTTGGTAAAGATCCCATTGAAGCCCTTACAGTCAGGGAGCAAGTCTTCCCGCAGGTGCCACAGAGGATCCTGAGACAGTGGCCTCTGTGCCACCTCTGTCGTCTCCACCAGGACACACACCTGTAGGGCAGGTGTAGCCTCTCACCAGCCTTACACACAAGGGGACCTGACTCAGGACATTGTTTGGTGTCCAGTAGCTGAGACCCCTCTCCCTGTGCTGTGACCCAGCTGCTGGGGGTCCCTGTATGACCTTGTTCCAGCCAAGGTGATTCAAGCATGCTGATACTGACCTATGTGTTTATAGGGAAAGAAAGAAGGTAACAGGTAAAAGCTTAGAAAAAATAATTATGATGAGAACATTATGAGAAGATTGAGCTTCCTGGTAAGAAGACTGTATTAGTCAAGGTTCTCTAGGGAAACAAAACAAATAAAAAAATATACATATAAATAAAGAAGAATTTTTTGTAAGGAATATATATACATAGGGAGAGAGCGAGAGAGAAATTAGTATTGATTATTGAGCAGGGAAGTCCCAGGAGCCACTCTCTACACCTAGAAAGCTGAGAAAGCTGGTGATGTAATTCAGTTTGTGTCCAAAGATTTGGGAACCAGGGGTCCAGTGATGTAAATGCCAGTCTAAGGGCTGGAGAAGTTGAGGTGAAATGTCCCAGCGCGTCCAGTGAGAAGAGAAACAGACGTGAAATCCTCCTGCCTTTTCCTTTTGCTCTACACAGACCCTCAACAGATTTGACGATGCCCACCCACACCGGGGAGGGCAATGTATTTATTGAGTCTCCAGATTCAAATGCTCATCTCATCCAGGAACACCTGCCCGGACCCATCCAGAAATGATGCTTCCTCTGAGTCCCCTGTGACCAGTCAAAGTGACACATAAAATTAACCATCTCAGCGACGATCCACCCTGATTTGCCCTAGATTGAAGTCCCAGGCAGGACAGGGCACTTTCAGAGCTAAAACTGGGAAAGTTCTCACAAGATGGGAAAGCCATCTGGTGCTTATGCCTGGGTCTACCCAGATGTTCAAGCAGGTAGGTCGATGCTGACAATGTGGCATTATTTAGCAATAAGAATGAATGAAGTACTCATATGTGCTGCAATGGGAAAGAACCTTGAAAATATTATAAAGAGTGAGAGGAGCCAGGCGAAAAGGGCCACATACGGTATGGTTGCATTCATGTGAAAAATCTAGAACAGGCAGGAAGTATATTAATGGTTTCGAGGGGCTTCCCTGGTGGCACAGTGGTTAAGAATCCGCCTGCCAATGCAGGAGACTCGGGTTCGAGCCCTGGTCTGGGAAAATCCCACATGCTGCAGAGCAGCTAAGCCCGTGCACCACAACTACTGGGCCTGCGCTCTAGAGCCTGCGAGCCACAACTACTGAGCCCATGTGCCGCAACTACTGAAGCCCGCGCGCTCTAGGGACCATGTGCCACAACTACGAAAGCCCGCACGCCTACAGCCCGTGCTCTGCAACAAGAGAAGCCACTGCAATGAGAAGCCTGCACACCACAACGAAGAGTAGCCCCCGCTCGCCACAACTAGAGAAAGCCCATGCACAGCAATGAAGACCCAATGCAGCCAAAAGTAAATAAATAAATCTATTAAAAAAATGGGTTGAGAGCTGGAGGGACTAAGGAAAGGGGATTGACTGGTGACGGATGAGGTGTTCCTTTTATGAGGATGAAAGATATCCTGGAAGACTGAGTGTTAGTGGATGTTCAAACCTGTGACTCTATTAAAAACCACTGGATCCATCACCTTAAAAGGATGTATGTTATGGATTATGAATCCTATGTGAGAAAAAATACGCAGACTTGGTTGCTGATAGATACAAATTACTCTCAAATGATTCAGAAAATAAATGCTTTGTGTTCCTGAGTGTGTGCTGTGTGTGCATATGGATGTGTGTGCGTATAGACGTACAAAGGCAGAGAGGGAATGAGAGAAAATGGGATATAAGAAAAGCGATTATGGCAAAGTATTTAAAATTCGTGAATCTGGAAAAAGGTTATGCAGCAGTTCTCTATGTAAACTATACATTTTTGTTTAAGTTCATAATTGCTTGTAAATAAACTAATAACAAAAGCAAATGAAAACCTCAGTTTAGGAGTGAAGGGCTGAGTGATCTCAGAGGAGATATTGGTCTCAGTTCCCCATGAACTTGGACCACTGTGCACAGCATAACTACCTGCATATGAACTACAGTAATAAACGGCCTCATCCTCAGCCTGGAGCCCAGAGATGGTCAGGGAGGCCGTGTTGCCAGACTTGGAGCCAGAGAAGCGATCAGGGATCCCTGAAGGCCGTTTATTGTTTTCATAAATCAGGGTTTTGGGGGCCATGCCTGGGAGCTGTTGGTACCAGCCGACATAACTGCTGGTTCCAGCACAAGAGATGGTGACCGTCTGTCCCGGATTCCCGGACACTGAGGGAGGCTGAGTCGGGCCAGACTGGGCCCAGGACCCTGGAAAGAGGAGAAACACACTCTGGTCAGTTCTGTCACCCTGAGGACAAAGACACAAAGGATCAGTCAGATGTCCCTGGGGTCCCTTCCCTGGAGGCCTCACCTGTGTCCTGAGTGAGGAGGGTGACAAGGAGCAGAGCCCAAGCCATGGTGGAGATGCCCCAGACGCTGCCTTCTGAGCCCCCAGCCCTGGGCCTGCTCCCCCAGACCTCTCTTATCCCCTCCCCCTCAGAGGAGGGAGGGGCCTCCATGCAAATCAGCTTCCTGCACCTGCCCTTGCTCACTCTCTCCTCACCCCTCTGACCTGGCTCTGGAGGCATCCATGGACAGCAGGGCTCTTCTGAGAGGATGAAAACTCTGTGACACGTTGTCCTTAGTCAGGACACTGACCATTACAGGGCCCAGGAAATGGGGCCATCCTGGGATGTCCCTGTCATGCACTATTTGAGTCAAGATGTCGTTGGCCAATAATCCCAAAAACCACTCTTTGGGTTTTGCGGGTGGAAGGTGAGGACAGGGGCCCGAGGGGCTGGGGTGACTTAGAGATTCCATCCCGTCTCCTCCCGGCACCACAGGGGAGCTGGAGGTGTGCATTCCCCTCCCTCACCTGTCCCCTCAGCAGGACGGGCCCCCTGCCCCCCGTCCCCTGCTTCTGCAGGGCTCGGAGGAGGGGCCCTGGGACCTTTATTGGCCTTCCTAGCAAAGGGCTTATGAAGCAGAGCAGATTGAGGACGCTGACCCCACACTCTCCTTTAGGGGCTCAGGAGGCAGCACCTGGGGGCTTCATACAGGTCAGGAAACCAGACCAGAACCCCCCCAAACCCAGGCCCTTGCTGCCTCCTGGTGGCCTTAGATGGGGATGACCAAGCCCCAGGGAGGCAGCTGAGTGGGGCTGAGCCCCCAGCTCTGACCCCCCCAACTTGTTCCTCCTCCTCCTCCTCCCAGCCCAGCACCAGTGACCCTGTCCCTCCTCATCCACTGCATGGGCTCACCCCAGAGCTGGCGCCTCCCTGAGGTCAGACACCTGTGTCCAGATGCTGGACCCATTGTGTTTTCTAGACAGAGAATCAGGGCTGACTGGTGTTTCCCAAGATTGTCAGTTTCTCAGTATCTGAAATGTCTAGTTCCTGATTACGAAGAAAGTTGACAATTGGTGTAATTCTCCTTTGCTTCCCAGGGTTTATGCTCCTGCCTCTGGGCACAGGGCCCCGGGGGTGATGCAGAAGGACCTCCAGGTCCCCACAGAACAGATTCCTGCTTCTTTCCTGGGTACTATGGAGGGGACCCAGGAGTGATGGCGCTGGGTGTTTGTGTGGGTGTCTGTCTGTCTGTATTTGTGTGAGGCTGTGTGTGTGTTTCTTCACAGAGACAGAGCACATCCTGCGATAGAACATAGCCTGGACCTGATGGTGAGATGTTGGGTTTCCCTTGGATCCAGGGCCTGCACTCAGGCGCAGGAATACACGTAGGATCTGTGCACATCAGAGTTACCCCACAGCCTGAGACTAGTGTCCTTAGATAGACCTGCCCACAAGACTCGCCCTTGGTTTGTGTCTTGTGATTAGATTTCAGGAAGGTTTAGGCCATTCCCCAAGAAGAATGACCCCCTGAGTCTCCACTTTCCTGCAACCTTATGGTTTATTCTGAAGCCCTGACCTGCTCCCCAGCGGGAATCTGGAATTTTGGTAGATGCCAGGCACAGGACACCTAGGAGACCAGCCTCCAGTAAGAGTCTTGTGGGTCTGATGAGGCTCCCTGGGGGACAATTCTTCACACACGTTGTCGCCATTTGATTCTGCTGATGAAGCCCGTCCCTCATCTGGGAAAGGCCTCCTGGAAACTTCTCCTGGTTTCTTCGTATTTCACCTCATCCACCATATGGCCCTTTGCGGATTTTGCTTGGTCTCCATTCACTGAAGGAAATCACAGCCATTACGACGACTCTCTACTGAGTCCTAGGGGTCTTCTTTGTGACACAAATAGCTGCCTGTGGTCTTGGGGACACTCGACACAGGACGATCTGAGAAAACAAGCAGCAAACCCAGGGTCTGGGGTTTCCCTCCATCTCCTACCCTCTGCACCCGGGGCGTAAAGGTCATCATGAGATTCAGGGTTTGTACTAAACTCCACCCCTCCGTGGACACCCCAGGACCACCCAGGGAATCACGAGGTCCCGAGCACTGGAACTCACCTCAGCTCTCCACCACCCCCGGAACAAGCTCCAGTGAGAGGAAGATCAGGTCCACACTGGAACTCCTGCTCTCCTAATTTTCAGTGTGGGCTCCTGTCTACACCACTCTTGGTTTCTTTCTGTGGCTCCTTGATCCGAAGGCAGGGGCCCTATATGCAGCCACATTCTCCCCCCAGCCCTGGAAGATGGTCTGGAGCCTCTGCCTCCTGGATCTCAAGGGCTGCCACAGCTCCCACAAGAGCCTCAGGCCACCACCCCGCCTCTATGGTGGGGCGATCCCCAATAGCAGGAGGGAATCCTTTACCAGTTAGCACGTGTTTTGTCCTCATTAAGGAGAAAATACCCAAATAGTCCAGCCCTTCTTTCTCCGTAACACAGGCTAACGTCCACTTAGTCCTTCTTTGTTTATCCTTTCAATATTCCAAATGTTTGCAGTGGGGAAATAAGCAAAGCAAACCACCTGCAGGAAAGTTCTTTGTTTACCCACTTTTGACTGTAATTCTTATTGGATCCCCAGGAGTATTATTCTGCATTGCACATGTTACAACAGCAAAGATTATGGACTGATTCATGCCTAGAAATTCAAATTTTTAAAAAAATTGTAATTGAATTCTCAGAGATTCTTTTTTTTTTTTTTGTGGTACGCAGGCCTCTCACTGCTGTGGCCTCTCTCGTTGCGGAGCACAGGCTCCGGATGCGCAGGCTCAGCGGCCATGGCTTGCGGGCCCAGCCGCTCTGCGGCATGTGGAATCTTCCCGGACCGGGGCACGAACCCATGTCCCTGCATCAGCAGGCGGACCCTAAACCACTGCGCCACCAGGGAAGCCCTGAATTCTCAGAGATTCTTCATCACTGATCCAGAAAAGATAATCCATTGGAAATCCCTTGACATCTGTGGTGCAGATCCCTCATTCACTGTGGACTCTGAGGGAAATTCCTCTCTGTCCACCCCACCCCCGACCTGAGCTAGGGCTCCTGTTCTCACTTCTGGGATAAGGAGACAAAACAAGATACACCTTCATTCCACAGCTGGGTACCGGCATGCTGTCTAGAACAGTGTTTGGGCATCACATCGAATGTGGTACAATATGGCAAGAGATGCTTTTGACTTGAGTCTGTTGCTTTGTGTTCTGAGATTTTCGTTACCTTGAGACTGAGAATCAAAATATCATCTATCACAGAAAGCAGCTATTTTCTTGGTCAAACATATCTTTCCAAATCCACCTAAAATATTGGGTCAAAACTTGTCCAGAAGTTTTCTCATAAGGAGAAGGGCGTAAAACATTCCCTTGATTTAGTGTGTATCACCATCGTGCTCTTGCAAACTCATCCATGTCCTGCTCAGTGACTGAGCATCTGGAACCTGAAGTGAGAACAGAAGCCGGGAGTGGTCCATGTGTGGACCTAAGGTGACCTTTGGTCAGATTCTCATGCACAAACACACACATCTGCCTATAATTACCTGGACTGGATTATTTAAACTACAAGCTCAAGATTATCATATTCAGAGGAATATTTGATATCACAGCTCAGGCTAATGCATAGGATGTGACTTCTGAGGAAGAGGAGAGCCAGATTCAGGTCATTCTCATTAAAAAGAGAAAAGCCTTTCTTAGAAAAATGTAAAACTGATTATAAATGCAGCTCTATGTTTAGTAGAGAAAAAGAGAGAGATAACAGGATAACAGTACAGAAGGAAAGGAGGAATGGCTGTCCCCATAATAATGGGGGAGGGTAGATATTATAACAGAGGCTATTTCAGGAGAGTAAAAACACTCTTATTCCCACACTGCACCTTAGGAGCAGCTGTAATCCCAATGAAAGTAGATCTTAGAAATGAAGTCGGTAAATATTTTCTACACTATACCTGATCTTTGACAAGATAGTTAGAAAGACCAATGATTCTGGTCAAATGTAAAATGTTGTGATAAAGACAAAAGATTCTTCAGATTGCTGCTAGCATACACTTAGAAAATACGGAGCCTAATTGGCTGGGTTAAAATAAATCAGATTGGGACTCCCTTAGCGGCACAGTGGTTAACAATCCGCCTGCCAAGGCAGGGGACACGGGTTCGAGCCCTGTTCTGGGAAGATCCCACATGCCGCAGAGCAACTAAGCCCGTGCGCCACAACTACTGAGCCCACTCGCCTAGAGCCTGTGCTCCGCAACAAGAGAAGCCACCGCAGTGAGAACCGCCCCCCGCAGCGAAGAGTAGCCCCCGCTTGTCGCAACTAGAGAGAGCCCCTGCGCAGCAACAAACACCCAACACGGCCAAAAATAAATAAATTTTAAAAATAAATAAATGTATAAAAATAAAATAAAATAAATCAGGTTTATCAGGAAAATGATTTGGATAAGAAAAGTGTACACAGGACCAGTATGGAGTTAGTCATATAGCAGGGGTCTTCCAAAGTTAGAGGATCTTAATGAAATCAACCCAACTGACACACGACTCCAACTTCATGAGAGCCAGGAGCCAGGACCACAAGAAAGAGCTGCTCTCCAGTCCTGGATGCCTGAACACACAGCTATCAAATGTTCCTTGTCACTTGTTACTGTGGGGATGATGTGTCCTGAGCAATCCAACCCATGTACTTTGTTTTTCATCTAAACGATTGAATTCGGGACATACCTGGCTGTCCAGTGGTTAAGAATTAGACCTTCTGTTGCAGGGGGTAGGGGTTCCATCCCTAGTCAGGGAACTAATATCCCACATGCCACGTGGCATGGCCAAAAAAAAAAAAAAAACCCAAACAAACAAAAACAAATTAAAAGCAAACTATTCGATTCACATAATTTAATTTCAGTAATGGTTGCGTTACAAAACTGTTCAAGAAAAAATAACATTGAACCCACAACACTCGTGCAGTTTTTCAATTAATTCTCACGGGTCTTAGATATGCTGGGATTCCACCTGGAAACTGAACTGGTCCCCATGGAAACATGTGACCTTGACATCACTGAGGAATACGGGACATGCCCTTCAGCCCACCTTCCATTCTGGAGCCACATTTCAAAGAGCCCATCATATCGGGGAGACCACCATCTTGAAGGGCTGTGTCCGGACAGGGTTCACCAATGCCAGGAGAGGGGACAAAGCTGAGACCCAAACTGTGTCCCCAACCCTCCCAGGCTCAGTCCACTCAGATGCAGGTCAAACAGGAAGGACAACAAACATGAAAACCACTCGTTGTTCTTTCTCCTCATCCCTCTGCAGGGTCCTCAGATCTCCTCTCAGCTGATGATGCTTCAACCACAGATGTAGATTAGGAACCAGCAGAGTCACAGCAACAGGGAGCCTGTGAGCTCAGGGCAGGTTTTTGTTCTACTTCCCCTGAACTTGGACCACGGTGCACAGTGTAACCACTTGTAGCTGAGCTACAGTAATAATCGGCCTCGTCCTCAGCCTGGAGCCCAGAGATGGTCAGGGAGGCCGTGTTGCCAGACTTGGAGCCAGAGAAGCGATCAGGGATCCCTGAAGGCCGTTTATTGTTTTCATAAATCAGGGTTTTGGGGGCCATGCCTGGGAGCTGTTGGTACCAGCCGACATAACTGCTGGTTCCAGCACAAGAGATGGTGACCGTCTGTCCCGGATTCCCGGACACTGAGGGAGGCTGAGTCGGGCCAGACTGGGCCCAGGATCCTGGAAAGAGGAGAAACACACTCTGGTCAGTTCTGTCACCCTGAGGACAAAGACACAAAGGATCAGTCAGATGTCCCTGGGGTCCCTTCCCTGGAGGCCTCACCTGTGTCCTGAGTGAGGAGGGTGACAAGGAGCAGAGCCCAAGCCATGGTGGAGATGCCCCAGACGCTGCCTTCTGAGCCCCCAGCCCTCGGCCTGCATCCCCAGACCTCTCTTATCCCCTCCCCCTCAGAGGAGGGAGGGGCCTCCATGCAAATCAGCTTCCTGCACCTGCCCTTGCTCACTCTCTCCTCACCCCTCTGACCTGGCTCTGGAGGCATCCATGGACAGCAGGGCTCTTCTGAGAGGATGGAAACTCTGTGACACGTTGTCCTTAGTCAGGACACTGACCATTACAGGGCCCAGGAAATGGGGCCATCCTGGGATGTCCCTGTCATGCACTATTTGAGTCAAGATGTCGTTGGCCAATAATCCCAAAAACCACTCTTTGGGTTTTGCGGGTGGAAGGTGAGGACAGGGGCCCGAGGGGCTGGGGTGACTTAGAGATTCCATCCCGTCTCCTCCCGGCACCACAGGGGAGCTAGAGGTGGGCATCCCCCTCCCTCACCTGTCCCCTCAGCAGGACCGGGCCCCTGCCCCCCATCCCCTGCCTCTGCAGGGCTCGGAGGAGGGGCCCTGGGACCTTTATTGGCCTTCCTAGCAAAGGGCTTATGAAGCAGAGCAGATTGAGGACGCTGACCCCACACTCTCCTTTAGGGGCTCAGGAGGCAGCACCTGGGGCTTCATACAGGTCAGGAAACCAGATCAGAACCCCCCCAAACCCAAGCCCTTGCTGCCTCCTGGTGGCCTTAGATGGGGATGACCAAGCCCCAGGGAGGCAGCTGAGTGGGGCTGAGCCCCCAGCTCTGACCCCCCCAACTTGTTCCTCCTCCTCCTCCTCCCAGCCCAGCACCAGTGACCCTGTCCCTCCTCATCCACTGCATGGGCTCACCCCAGAGCTGGCGCCTCCCTGAGGTCAGACACCTGTGTCCAGATGCTGGACCCATTGTGTTTTCTAGACAGAGAATCAGGGCTGACTGGTGTTTCCCAAGATTGTCAGTTTCTCAGTATCTGAAATGTCTAGTTCCTGATTACGAAGAAAGTTGACAATTGGTGTAATTCTCCTTTGCTTCCCAGGGTTTATGCTCCTGCCTCTGGGCACAGGGCCCCGGGGGTGATGCAGAAGGACCTCCAGGTCCCCACAGAACAGATTCCTGCTTCTTTCCTGGGTACTATGGAGGGGACCCAGGAGTGATGGCGCTGGGTGTTTGTGTGGGTGTCTGTCTGTCTGTATTTGTGTGAGGCTGTGTGTGTGTTTCTTCACAGAGACAGAGCACATCCTGCGATAGAACATAGCCTGGACCTGATGGTGAGATGTTGGGTTTCCCTTGGATCCAGGGCCTGCACTCAGGCGCAGGAATACACGTAGGATCTGTGCACATCAGAGTTACCCCACAGCCTGAGACTAGTGTCCTTAGATAGACCTGCCCACAAGACTCGCCCTTGGTTTGTGTCTTGTGATTAGATTTCAGGAAGGTTTAGGCCATTCCCCAAGAAGAATGACCCCCTGAGTCTCCACTTTCCTGCAACCTTATGGTTTATTCTGAAGCCCTGACCTGCTCCCCAGCGGGAATCTGGAATTTTGGTAGATGCCAGGCACAGGACGCCTAGGAGACCAGCCTCCAGTAAGAGTCTTGTGGGTCTGATGAGGCTCCCTGGGGGACAATTCTTCACACACGTTGTCGCCATTTGATTCTGCTGATGAAGCCCGTCCCTCATCTGGGAAAGGCCTCCTGGAAACTTCTCCTGGTTTCTTCGTATTTCACCTCATCCACCATATGGCCCTTTGCGGATTTTGCTTGGTCTCCATTCACTGAAGGAAATCACAGCCATTACGACGACTCTCTACTGAGTCCTAGGGGTCTTCTTTGTGACACAAATAGCTGCCTGTGGTCTTGGGGACACTCGACACAGGACGATCTGAGAAAACAAGCAGCAAACCCAGGGTCTGGGGTTTCCCTCCATCTCCTACCCTCTGCACCCGGGGCGTAAAGGTCATCATGAGATTCAGGGTTTGTACTAAACTCCACCCCTCCGTGGACACCCCAGGACCACCCAGGGAATCACGAGGTCCCGAGCACTGGAACTCACCTCAGCTCTCCACCACCCCCGGAACAAGCTCCAGTGAGAGGAAGATCAGGTCCACACTGGAACTCCTGCTCTCCTAATTTTCAGTGTGGGCTCCTGTCTACACCACTCTTGGTTTCCTTCTGTGGCTCCTTGATCCGAAGGCAGGGGCCCTATATGCAGCCACATTCTCCCCCCAGCCCTGGAAGATGGTCTGGAGCCTCTGCCTCCTGGATCTCAAGGGCTGCCACAGCTCCCACAAGAGCCTCAGGCCACCACCCCGCCTCTATGGTGGGGCGATCCCCAATAGCAGGAGGGAATCCTTTACCAGTTAGCACGTGTTTTGTCCTCATTAAGGAGAAAATACCCAAATAGTCCAGCCCTTCTTTCTCCATAACACAGGCTAACGTCCACTTAGTCCTTCTTTGTTTATCCTTTCAATATTCCAAATGTTTGCAGTGGGGAAATAAGCAAAGCAAACCACCTGCAGGAAAGTTCTTTGTTTACCCACTTTTGACTGTAATTCTTCTTGGATCCCCAGGAGTATTATTCTGCATTGCACATGTTACAACAGCAAAGATTATGGATGGATTCATGCCTAGAAATTCAGATTTAAAAAAAAATTGAATTCTCAGTGATTCTTTTTTTTGTGTGTGTTACACGGGCCTCTCACTGCTGTGGCCTCTCCCGTTGTGGAGCACAGGCTCCGGATGCACAGGCTCAGCAGCCATGGCTCACGGGCCCAGCCGCTCCGCGGCATGTGGGATCTTCCCGGACCGGGGCACGAACCCATGTCCCTGCATCAGCAGGCGCACCCTCAACCACTGCGCCACCAGGGAAGCCCTGAATTCTCAGAGATTCTTCATCACTGATCCAGAAAAGGTAATCCATTGGAAATCCCTTGACATCTGTGGTGCAGATCCCTCATTCACTGTGGACTCTGAGGGAAATTCCTCTCTGTCCACCCCACCCCCGACCTGAGCTAGGGCTCCTGTTCTCACTTCTGGGATAAGGAGACAAAACAAGATACACCTTCATTCCACAGCTGGGTACCGGCATGCTGTCTAGAACAGTGTTTGGGCGTCACATCGAATGTAGAACAATATGGCAAGAGATGCTTTTGACTTGAGTCTGTTGCTTTGTGTTCTGAGATTTTCGTTACCTTGAGACTGAGAATCAAAATATCATCTATCACAGAAAGCAGCTATTTTCTTGGTCAAACATATCTTTCCAAATCCACCTAAAATATTGGGTCAAAACTTGTCCAGAAGTTTTCTCATAAGGAGAAGGGCCTAAAACATTCCCTTGATTTAGTGTGTATCACCATCGTGCTCTTGCAAACTCATCCATGTCCTGCTCAGTGACTGAGCATCTGGAACCTGAAGTGAGAACAGAAGCCGGGAGTGGTCCATGTGTGGACCTAAGGTGACCTTTGGTCAGATTCTCATGCACAAACACACACATCTGCCTATAATTACCTGGACTGGATTATTTAAACTACAAGCTCAAGATTATCATATTCAGAGGAATATTTGATATCACAGCTCAGGCTAATGCATAGGATGTGACTTCTGAGGAAGAGGAGAGCCAGATTCAGGTCATTCTCATTAAAAAGAGAAAAGCCTTTCTTAGAAAAATGTAAAACTGATTATAAATGCAGCTCTATGTTTAGTAGAGAAAAAGAGAGAGATAACAGGATAACAGTACAGAAGGAAAGGAGGAATGGCTGTCCCCATAATAATGGGGGAGGGTAGATATTATAACAGAGGCTATTTCAGGAGAGTAAAAACACTCTTATTCCCACACTGCACCTTAGGAGCAGCTGTAATCCCAATGAAAGTAGATCTTAGAAATGAAGTCGGTAAATATTTTCTACACTATACCTGATCTTTGACAAGATAGTTAGAAAGACCAATGATTCTGGTCAAATGTAAAATGTTGTGATAAAGACAAAAGATTCTTCAGATTGCTGCTAGCATACACTTAGAAAATACGGAGCCTAATTGGCTGGGTTAAAATAAATCAGATTGGGACTCCCTTAGCGGCACAGTGGTTAACAATCCGCCTGCCAAGGCAGGGGACACGGGTTCGAGCCCTGGTCTGGGAAGATCCCACATGCCGCAGAGCAACTAAGCCCGTGCGCCACAACTACTGAGCCCACTCGCCTAGAGCCTGTGCTCCGCAACAAGAGAAGCCACCGCAGTGAGAACCGCCCCCCGCAGCGAAGAGTAGCCCCCGCTTGCCGCAACTAGAGAGAGCCCCTGCGCAGCAACAAACACCCAACACGGCCAAAAATAAATAAATTTTAAAAATAAATAAATGTATAAAAATAAAATAAAATAAATCAGATTTATCAGGAAAATGATTTGGATAAGAAAAGTGTACACAGGACCAGTATGGAGTTAGTCATATAGCAGGGGTCTTCCAAAGTTAGAGGATCTTAATGAAATCAACCCAACTGACACACGACTCCAACTTCATGAGAGCCAGGAGCCAGGACCACAAGAAAGAGCTGCTCTCCAGTCCTGGATGCCTGAACACACAGCTATCAAATGTTCCTCGTCACTTGTTACTGTGGGGATGATGTGTCCTGAGCAATCCAACCCATGTACTTTGTTTTTCATCTAAACTATTGAATTCGGAACATACCTTGCTGTCCAGTGGTTAAGAATTAGACCTTCTGTTGCAGGGGGTAGGGGTTCCATCCCTAGTCAGGGAACTAATATCCCACATGCCACGTGGCGTGGCCAAAAAAAAAAAAAAAACCCAAACAAACAAAAACAAATTAAAAGCAAACTATTCGATTCACATAATTTAATTTCAGTAATGGTTGCGTTACAAAACTGTTCAAGAAAAAATAACATTGAACCCACAGCACTCGCGCAGTTTTTCAATTAATTCTCACAGGTCTTAGATATGCTGGGATTCCACCTGGAAACTGCACTGGTCCCCATGGAAACACGTGACCTTGACATCACTGAGGAATATGGGACATGCCCTCCAGCCCACCTTCCATTCTGGAGCCACATTTCAAAGAGCCCATCGTATCGGGGAGACCACCATCCTGCAGGGCTGTCCCCGGACAGGGTTCACCAGTGCCAGGAGAGGGGACAAAGCTGAGACCCAGACTGTGTCCCCAACCCTCCCAGGCTCAGCCCACTCAGATGCAGGTCAAACAGGAAGGACAACAAACATGAAAACCACTCGTTGTTTTTTCTCGTCATCCCTCTGCAGGGTCCTCAGATCTCCTCTCAGCTGATGATGCTTCAACCACAGATGTAGATTAGGAACCAGCAGAGTCACAGCAACAGGGAGCCTGTGAGCTCAGGGCAGGTTTTTGTTCTACTTCCCCTGAACTTGGACCACGGTGCACAGTGTAACCACTTCTATGTGAACTACAGTAATAATCAGCCTCGTCCTCAGCCTGGAGCCCAGAGATGGTCAGCGAGGCCGTGTTGCCAGACTTGGAGCCAGAGAAGCGATCAGGGATCCCTGAGGGTCGTTTATTGACATCATAAATCAAGGTCTTGGGGGCCATGCCTGGGAGCTGTTGGTACCAGCTGACATAGCTATAACCCCCGATGTCACTGCTGGTTCCAGCACAAGAGATGGTGACCGTCTGTCCAGGATTCCCGGACACTGAGGTAGGCTGAGTCAGGCCAGACTGGGCCCAGGACCCTGAAAAGTAGAGAAACACACTCTAGTCAGTTCAGTGCTGGGACCCAGGTCACACTGAGGACAAAGATACAAAGGATCAGCCAGATGTCCCTGGGGTCCCTTCCCTGGAGGCCTCACCTGTGCCCTGAGTGAGGAGGGTGACAAGGAGCAGAGCCCAGGCCATGGTGGAGATGCCCCAGACGCTGCTTTCTGAGCCCCCAGTCCCGGGTCTGGTCCCCCAGACCTCTCTTATCCCCTCCCCCCAGAGGAGGGAGGGGCCTCCATGCAAATCTGCTCCCTGCACTGCCTCTCCTCACCACCTCTGCTCTAGCCCTTGATTCTGGTAACGTCTGCGTCTCTGGACAGCAGAGCTGCCTGAGAAATTAAAACAGGTTATCATGTATTGTCTGATTCAGGACAGACTGAGAAGGTGACGGAGGCCGGGACCCGGAGCCCAGCTGGCTGTGTCCTCTCCTCCTGTGGGGGATCATGTTGGATGCAGAGGGATCCTAGGACTCCCCTCCTTTTGCAAGGAGGAGGAGAGCAGGGCATCTATGCTGGGGAGGAGAGGGCATCCCGTGACCCCTCTTCCAGGGACTCAGGGAGAGCCGAGGACCCTCTCCTTGTCCCTCATGCCCTCCCCAGTCCCCTAGGCTAAGGTGCTCAGGCGTCACTCTCTCCGCTGCTCTGTGGTGGTTGGAGATTGGAGATGCTCCCTGACATGTCCACTATAGGAATTATGGGATATGGTAGACATTGGACACCCCTCCCTCGTGACCTCCTTAGGCCTGGCTCGGGAGCAGCTGCTGAGATTTTGAACAGGACAGAATGACAACACAGACAACCTCCCCCAAATCCGGGCCCTGCTGCCCCCCAGTGGCCTCAGTTGTGAGAGCTGAGCCCAGGGAGACAGCTGAGTAGGGCTGGACACCCAGGTCTCCCCCTCCCCAGCTCAGTGCTAGGCCCCCATCCCTGCAGACAAGCCTCACCTTCCCTCGACTTCCTTCAGAATTAAGTACGTCACCTGCAAAATCAGGAGGCCCAGATGCCCCCCTCGGGGTCACCTTGCTCGTCCCAGGAGGGCCTTGTCACAGGGTTGGTGATGGGGGATGGAAGTGGGCTCAGGACCAAGAGAACCTGAGATATAAGTTCATCCTATCTCGTTAAGGATGCCGAGGAGAGAAACGGGCCCCCGAGAAATGCCTGAATCCTCAAATATAGAAAAAAGGATAATGTGAGACACAGAGAGAGCTCTGTCCAGACAGAGAATGACCCAGGGAATCAAGGGGCAGATTCTGGGGCTGGGGCTCTGGAGGAGGGACCGGGTCAGGAGGGGCCTGGGGGTCCAGCTCTGGGTCCTATCCTTGGGGGCGGGGGTCATGGGGACAGAGACTTGCCCTGTCTTCCCCTTTGTGCCTTTGAGACGCCCTCACCTCAGAGCCTGGCACCTTCCTGAGGTCAAGGCTCTTCATCACAGACACGCTTCCCCAAGGGTGTTTTTCCAGAAAGAGCTGAGTTTGCAGTATATATCACACTCAGGATGATGGGTCCTTTCTGGTTGGAAATGGACATGAGCCCTCAGGCAATGGACTAGGAGTTTATGAAACACAAATACTTTGATGAAGGTTTTCAGTGTCACTGTTCATATCACACGACCACATTCCATGAGCTAAGGGGGTGAGGCCCTTGCCGAGCTTGGGGTGGGTGAAGGGGAGCCTCTGGGGGCGGGAAAGGAAAAGTGTGGGAGGAGGTGTTAGCTCTGGATTTGAGACAATTTTTGGCGTGTGTTTCACAGAGGTATGTGCTGTACTATGTAGACATTCACTTAACGATGTCTTTTTTTGCGATTATAATAAAGCGCGGACTGGTTCAGGACCTTCTCACAAGTCAATCAGTCAGGCATCTGACACCAGGTCAGAACCAAGCGGTTTGGATCTTTATATCTGGGGACTGCTGTGGACAGGCCTCCTGTGATCTCTCCAGGTGTCCAGTGCTTCCTGCAAGAAGCAAACCCCGCTGTCACGGGAACTGTCTCGCCTCTGCTGCACGTTTGTTCATACAAGCAGCAACTCAGGGCCCCTTATGATTCGGGCGTCACGGTTGAATTAAAAATTCCTGAGATGTTTGCGCCCACTCAATAAGACATGACGGAAATATAATAAGAATGACTGCCTGTAAAGGAGGGAAATTACTACTAACACATAATAGGAGTGATAGGCAATAAAGTAAAAGCATATACCTATTAAGAATCACTAAAATCAATTACTGGATTCTTACCTTTCTGGAAAAATTAAATATGGGATTCATTAAATACCAACAGTTTAAGAAAAGAAAGATAAAATATCCCGAAAAGTTTAATGACACCTAACCCAGAAATTCAATGGACACATAAAGGTAACAGCCCAGCGACGCTGATTCCTCGTTGCGGTGAATAACAACAACAGTGGCAGATATCCTGAACATAGAGAAAGCTAAGCCATTTCATGTTACCTCCACCCAAAGGGGCTTTTCTCGCATCATTGTAAAATTATATTCATATATAGTTAAATTATTTGAAGCATCACAGGAAGCTGCCGCTATAGCCTGAGACTCCACGCACTGCACACCAGGACAGTGATGGCTCCAGAAGCTCCTACTGAAGCATCCTCTGCTTTGTTGGGTATTTTCCCCGTTGTAAAAACAGTAACTAATTTCGCATCAGGAGATTGTATCCCACCTTTAGAGCAGACACTCAGAGAGGCCATGGTGGCTCCCGACGCCCTGTGCACAGCTGACCCTTGGTAAAGATCCAGCTGGTGCCCTTACACTCAGGGAGCAAGTCTCCCCACAGGTGCCACAGGGGATCCCGGAACAGTGGCCTCTGTGCCACCTCTGTCGTCTCCACCAGGACACACACCTGTCGGGCAGCTGCAGCGTCTCACCAGACTTACACACAAGGGACCCTGACTCAGGACACGGTTCAGTGTCTAGTAACTGAGACCCCTTCCCCCTGTGCTGTGACCCAGTGCTGCTAGGGGTCCCTGTATGACCCTGTTCAAGCCAAGGTGATTCAAGCATGATGATACTGACCTATGTGTTTATAAGTAAAGAAAAAAGGTAACAGGTAAAAGCTTAGAAAAATTAGTGATGATGAGAACGTTATGAGAAGATTGAGCTTCCTGGTAAGAGGATTGTATTAGTCAGGGTTCTCTAGGGAAACAAAACAAAAGAAATATATACATATAGATAACGAAGAATTTTATGTAAGTTATATATATATACTGAGAGAGAGAGATTATTATTGATTATTGAGCACGGAACTCCCAGGAGCTGATCTCTTCAGCCTGAAAGCTGGGAATGCTGGTGATGTAATTCAGTTTGTGTCCAAAGATTTGGGAACCAGGGGAGCCAGTGATGTAAATTCCAGTCTGAGGGCTGGAGAAGTTGAGGTGAAATGTCCCAGCTCGTACAGTGAGAAGAGAACACAGACGTGTTCTTTTTCCTTTTCCTTTTGTTCTGCACAGACCCTCAACAGATTGGGCGATGCCCACCCACACTGCGGAGGGCAATGTATTTACTGAGTCCCCAGATTCAAATGCTCATCTCATCCAGGAACACCTGCCTGGCCCCATCCAGAAATGATGCTTCCTCTGAGTCCCCTGTGACCAGTCAAAGTGACACACAAATTTAACCATCTCAGTGACCATCCACGCTGATTTGCCCCACAATGAGGTCCAGCCAGGACATGGCAGTTTCAGTGGTAAAACTGGGAAATTTCTGGCAATCAGGAGACTTGGTCATGGCCCAGTTCTGGTGCTTATGCTTGGGTCCACCCAGATGTTCAAACCAGGAGGTCGATGTTGACGATGCAGTATTATTCGACCATAAGAAGGAATCAAGTACTCATATGTGCTTCAAGGGGAAAGAACATTGAAAACATTTTAAAGAATGAGAGAAGCCAGACACCAAGGTCCACATGGGGTATCATGGCATTTGTGTGAAAAATCTGGAACAGGCAGGAAGTACATTAATGTTTGGAGGGCTGGAGTGACAGGGAAAGAGGATTGCCTGGTGACAGATGAGGAGTTCCTTTGCCGGGGATGAAAATACCCTGGAAGATTGAGTGTTAGTGGATGTTCAAACTTGTGAATACATTAAACACCACTGGATCCATCACCTTAAAATGATGTATGTGATGGATTGTGAAGCCTATGGTAGAAAGAACATGAAGGCTTAGTTACTGATAGATACAAATTACACTCAAATGATTCAGAAAAGAAATGTTTTGTGTTCCTGGGTGTGTGCTGTGTGTGCGTATAGACATACAAAGGCAGAGAGAGAATGAGAGACAACGGGATATGAGAAAGGCGAATCTTGCAAAGTATTAAAAAATAGTGAATCTGGGAAAAGGTTCTGCAAGACTTCCTTATAGACCTTTAACTTTTTATTTAAGTTTTTAATTACTACAAAATAATAACAAAAACAAATGAAAGCCTCAGTTTAGGAGTGAAGGGATGAATGAGCTCAGAGGACGTTTTAGTCCCACTTCTCCATGAACTGGGACCACTGTGCACAGCGCTACTACTTGTATATGAGGTGCAGTAATAATCAGCCTCGTCCTCAGCCTGGAGCTCAGGGATGGTCAGGGAGGCCGTGTTCGCAGACTTGGATCCAGAGAAGCGGTCAGGGATCCCTGAGGGCCGTTTATTCACCTCATAAATCAGGGTTTTGGAGGCTGTGCCTGGGCGCAGTTGGTACCAGCCAACAGCATTATATTTCCCGATGTCATTGCGGGTTCCAGCAACAGGAGATGGTGACCGTCTGTCCCAGATTCCTGGACACTGAGGGAGGCTGAGTCAGGCCAGACTGGGCCCAATGCCCTGGAAAGGGAAGAAACACACTCTGGTAAATCCCGCTCTGGGGCCCAGGTCACCTTGAGAACAAAGACACACAGGATCAGCCAGATGTCCCTGGGGTCCCTTCCCTGGAGGCCTCACCTGTGTCCTGAGTAAGGAGGGTGAGAAGGAGAAGAGCCCAGGCCATGGTGGAGATGCCCCAGACGCTGCCTTCTGAGCCCCAGCCCTGGGCCTGCTCCCCCAGACCTCTCTTATCCCCTCCCCCCAGAGGAGGGAGGGGCCTCCATGCAGATCAGCTCCCTGCACCTGATGGTCTCACCCCTCTGCCCTGGCCCTGGACACTAGATGTTCTGCATCCTGGGGGGAGAATATAGCTCAGGGATTTAAACGTTTTGACACATAGATGACATGTATATACAGGAGCATGAATTGTTTGTAGCTGGCTTGCAGGGAGAGAAAGAGCAGATGAAGTCCCTCAGGCAAAGAGCTCCTGCACCTTCAGGGTCTCTGCTGGGACAGGACTGTGTCTCTGGGAACCACAGTGCAGGGGACATTCCGCAGCGCCCTCTGCTGGATGTCTATCTCCAAGGTCTCTATGTTTGGGAAAGAGACAGGCCCACCAGGGGAAACACCTGCTGTTTGCTGGGTGGCTGGGGGGAGCCCCAGCTGCAGCCTTGTCCCATCCCCACCCCCACCTCTTTGTTCTGAAGCATCTGCACATCGAATCCAGGAGCAGGTCCTTGACACCCAGCCCCCCACCCCAGGTCCCAGACTGGCCCTGGAACCTAGAGTCTCTGCGTCCCTGTACAGCAGGGCTCTTCTGAGAAGATGAAAACTCTGTGACACGTTGTCCTTAGTCAGGACACTGACCATTACAGGGCCCAGGGAATGGGGCCATCCTGGGATGTCCCTGTCATGCACTATTTGAGTCAAGACGTCGTTGGCCAATAATCCCGATAACCACTCTTTGGGTTTTGCGGGTGGAAGGTGAGGACAGGGGCCCGAGGGGCTGGGGTGACTTAGAGATTCCATCCCGTCTCCTCCCGGCACCACAGGGGAGCTGGGGGTGTGCATCCCCCTCCCTCACCTGTCCCCTCAGCAGGACGGGGCCCCTGCCCCCCGTCCCCTGCCTCTGCAGGGCTCGGAGGAGGGGCCCTGGGGCCCCCCACTTGTTCCTCCTCCTCCTCCTCCCAGCTCAGCGCCAGCCACCCTGTCCCTCCTCATCCCCTCCCTGCCCCTGTCCTTTGTCCTGCAGCCTCATCAGGATGGAATTGTCACCTGCCTCCCCAGGTGACTCAGACCCACCCCTGCAGGGTCTCTAATCTTGTCTCAGCATGACCTTGTCTCAGGGACAGTGACCTTCAGGAGATCTCAGCCCAGGGCAGGGGAAGTACACGATAAATGACTCCACCCCCATAGGTACACTGATGGGAAATATGGGCCCATGAGATGAAGCTGAATTCTCAAAAGCGTTCGAAAAAAGGAATAATGTAAGAAGGAGTTAGAGTCTGCCAGGATGGAGGGAGCCCTAATGGAAATGAGGGAAGATGCCAGGGTTTAAGGGGCTGGGAGGAGGGGCTGGGTCAGAGTTCAGCTCAGGGCCCAGCCGCAGGGACCTCTCCTCAGGCAGGTCTATCTGCCACATGGTGCAAGTGAGGATTCTCCTCTGTCCTCAGAGGGAGGTCCTCACCCCAGAGCTGGTGTCTCACTGAGGTCAGGCTCCTCTGTCTACAGAGACGCTGGACCCAGTGTGTTTTGTGTGTTTTCTAGACAGAGAATCAGGGCGGACTGACTGGTCTTTCCCAAGATTATCACTGTCTCAGTATCTGAAATGTCTAGTTCCTGATTATGAGGAAAGCTGACAGTTGGTATAATTTCCCTCTGCATCCCAGGGTTTATGCTCCTGCCTCTGGGCACAGGGCCCCGCGGGTGATGCAGATGGAGTACCCGGTCCCCACAGAGCAGACCCCCGCATCCTTCCCGGGTACAATGGGGCGGGGGCACCCAGGAGTGATGGTGCTGGGTGTGTGTGTGTGTGTGTGTGTGTGTGTGTGTGTGTGTGTAACCGAACAAGACCCCTATGGAGCCTTCCAGGGACAGGCCATCCCCAATATCCTCTGCTTTAGCTCTTCTCTGAAGTACCTGGATAATAGTATTTGATGCAAATTTTCTGAGTTGTTTTGCAGATGTGAAGTCCCCGCAATGCCCACCAGATGGAAGAACTACTTGGTGACCATGAGCACATAGCCCCAGCCCCCAGGAGCCTAAGGACGGATAATGTTAAGCCCTGTGACTCCACCGTGCTGCTTCACCATCAGCCAATCAGAGAACTGTGCACACGCTGATCATGTACCCTGTGACCACCTCTCTCCTGGCCTTTAAAAACGCTTTGCTAAAACCCTCAAGGGTCTAGAATGTCCGCAGATGCCAGACAGGAGATGCCTAGGAAACCAGCCCCTGGTAAGGGCCTTGTTGGTCTGATGAGTTTCCCTGTGATACAATTCTTCACACACATTGTCACCATTTGACGCTGGAGATGAAGCCCATCCTTCGGAAAGGCGTCCGGGAAGATTCTCCTGGTGCCCTCGGACTTGACCTCATCCACCATTGCCCTTTGCTGATTTTCCTTTGTCTCCTCTCACTGAAGGAAATCACAGCCATGAGGTTGACTCCCTACTGAGTCCCGAGAGTCTTCTCAGTGGGCCTAAAATGAGCATTTGGGGGAATTTTAATAATTTGAAAAAATTTTTATAATTTTTTCACTTGACCTAGAATTTTTTTTGACCAAGTAGGAATTTAGCAGGCTTCTACCTTTTTCAGTTCCAGAAATACCACGATTAACAAGCCAGTGACAGAGATGTGCACACATCAGACTCTTCTCGTTGCTGCTTTGATTCCACTGGCCATGACGGTAGCCTTGCCCTTGGTAGGGGAGGCCCACCCCTTGGCCCCGGCCACCCAGGATCCAGCTCCTCCCGTTGCATTTAGGATTTGCAGCTAAGGGGGCTGCAGGTCCCACTCTAAGTTCTGGCTTGGAGAAGAGTGAGCACAGAGCCATTCAAGGATGCTCCAATCTCATTACCTTTTGAATCCCTTTGTCTCCAGGCAGGTGGCTTCTCTAGTTCACTCACTAGAGGCCATCGTGGATTTTGCGTCCGCCAGCCAACCTGCAAAGTGCTGAGGCTCTTTCTACCTCCCCGAGCTGCAGGGAACATGAAACACAGAGTCTCTGTGGAGTGAGCCCAGATCACAAATCCAGCTGCCCAGCTTGATATTTCTCCCACCACTGCCCCCCACCCTCGAATCCCTTCCCAACGTGTTCTGGGGATTTCTGTCTGTGTGAATTAGGAGAACCAAGCAGTTCTTGGAGTGCAGTGCCCCTCTCGAGGCTCACACTCTATTCTCATGTTAGCAAACTGCTGGGACCCGAGTCTAATTGTTGGTCCAGAAGCAAAGAGGAGCAATGGGGGCGGGGGGTCCTGAGGAGAATCAGCACAGCCTCACGTGGCAGCTTCCTCAGGGCAGCCGTGACCCTTTCCTTGGGCAATGCAGGGTCAATCGCCCCAGACAGATGTGGAAAGACCTGTACCGCTGGGGGTGGGGAGGCGCCTTCCACAGGCAAAGAAGACACATGAGAATTGAGGGGCTCAATGTCCCCAGGTCCCTCAGGTCCTCCCACACATCCGCACGCAAGCTGCAGGATCCGGTTCTTTCCCAACCGCCTTCTTCACTACAAGGCTGGGACTCTACTTTGCTGGAATGTAGCCAATTGAAGGAGGAGCCTCTGGGTTGGCTTTTCAGCTATTTCAGTCCAGGTGCTGCACGAGATGAGGCTCTCCTCCAGGGCACTCCGCAAAGCTCGCATGTCACTTGTGCGGCCCTTGAGATGGGATCTTGAATCACTAAGCTCATCTTTTTCTCTCCCTACTCTATCCAGCAACATTCTGAGCAGATACCAACATCATGATATTCTGTAGGGTTCCCAGAACGTTCCAAAATATCATATACAGGGTCATCAGCTCCTCGATTCTTACAAGTGGTTGCTTAGAAGGATCCAAAGCAGGGATTTTTCTCATTCCAATGAACAGGTCATGACATACACTAGCTGTGCTCTCTGTACTAATGGAAACAGCTATTAGCACCATTCAGTAGAACCAGATTAGACAGCCAATTCCAGAAACCTCAGAATCAGTTGAGAAAAATCATCCTTAAAATTCTATTGTTCTCGAAGCATTCCGGGTACCAAAATCGGGATTAGTCACATGGCTCCAGAGAAACAGGAAAATATATATATAATTTATTATAGGAATTGATTCACACCATAATGGAAGTTGAAGGTGTCTCACAATCTAACAGCAAGCTGAGGAACCAGGAAAGCCAGTGATATAATTCAGTCTGAGTCCAGAGGCCTGTGAATCGGGGTTGAGGATGTAAGTCCTGGTCCGAGATTGAAAGCTGAAGAAGCAGCAGTGCCAATGTCCAGGGTCAGGAGAAGGTGATGCCTCTGATGACGAGGAGAGAGTAAACATCCCCTTCCTCTCCCTTTTTGTTCTATTCAGGCCCTCAACTCAAGGACAGTGCCCACTGCACCACACCAGTGATCTTCTCTACTTAGTCTGTGGACTCAAATGCCAATATCCTCCTCCTGAGACATCCTCACAGACACCAAGAAATAATGTTTTAACCGCAGTATAGGCATCTCTTAGGCAAATAGACACATAAAATTAACCATCACACTGCTGTGGAAGAGCTGGCAACAGTGGCACATCACACAGGATGAGGAAGTGGTTACCATCCCAAGACAATAACCCCAAGATCATATTTCCCACCGCCTCCACTGTAGGCAGAGGGAGGAGCTCAGAGACCACTGACCTCTCACGGCCGAGCTGCATGAGGCTGGCAGCTCAGGGAGGAGAAGCATCTGCAGAGCAATAGGGAGCCTGTGAGCTCAGGGACGTTTTGGTCTCACTTCCCCATGAAATTGGACCACTGTGCAAAGTGCTACTACTTGTATCTGAGCCACAGTAATAATCAGCCTCATCCTCAGCCTGGAGGCCAGAGATGGTCAGGGAGGCCGTGTTGCCAGACTTGGAGCCAGAGAAGCGATCAGGGATCCCTGAAGGCCGATTATTGTTATTATAAATCAGGATTTTGGGGGCCATGCCTGGGAGCTGTTGGTACCAGCTGACATAATTATATTTCCCTATGTCACTGCTGGTTCCAGCACAAGAGATGGTGACCGTCTGTCCCAGATTCCCGGACACTGAGGGAGGCTGAGTCGGGACAGACTGGGCCCAGGACCCTGGAAAGAGGAGAAACACACTCTGGTCAGTTCTGTCACCCTGAGGACAAAGACACAAAGGATCAGTCAGATGTCCCTGGGATCCCTTCCCTGGAGGCCTCACCTGTGTCCTGAGCGAGGAGGGTGACAAGGAGCAGAGCCCAAGCCATGGTGGAGACACCCCACACACTGCCTTCTGAGCCCCCAGCTCTTGGCCTGCACCCCCAGACCTCTCTTATCCCCTCCCCCTCAGAGGAGGGAGGGGCCTCCATGCAAATCAGCTTCCTGCACCTGCCCTTGCTCACTCTCTCCTCACCCCTCTGACCTGGCTCTGGAGGCATCCATGGACAGCAGGGCTCATCTGAGAGGATGAAAACTCTGTGACACGTTGTCCTTAGTCAGGACACTGACCATTACAGGGCACAGGAAATGGGGCCATCCTGGGATGTCCCTGTCATGCACTATTTGAGTCAAGACGTCGTTGGCCAATAATCCCGATAACCACTCTTTGGGTTTTGCGGGTGGAAGGTGAGGAGAGGGGCCCGAGGGGCTGGGGTGACTTAGAGATTCCATCCCGTCTCCTCCCGGCACCACAGGGGAGCTGGGGGTGTGCATCCCCCTCCCTCACCTGTCCCCTCAGCAGGACGGGGCCCCTGCCCCCCGTCCCCTGCCTCTGCAGGGCTCGGAGGAGGGGTCCTGGGACCTTTATTGGCCTTCCTAGCAAAGGGCTTATGAAGCAGAGCAGATTGAGGACGCTGACCCCACACTCTCCTTTAGGGGCTCAGGAGGCAGCACCTGGGGGCTTCATACAGGTCAGGAAACCAGACCAGGACCCCCCAAACCCAGGCCCTTGCTGCCTCCTGGTGGCCTTAGATGGGGATGACCAAGACCCAGGGAGGCAGCTGAGTGGGGCTGAGCCTCCAGCTCTGACCCCCCCAACTTGTTCCTCCTCCTCCTCCTCCCAGCCCAGCACCAGTGACTCTGTCCCTCCTCATCCCCTCCATGGGCTCAGCCTTTGTCCTGCAGCCCCATCAGGACAGAATTGTCACCTTCCTCCCCAGGTGGCTCAGAAGGACCCCTGCAGGGTCTCTAATCTTGTCTCAGCATGACCTTGTCTCAGGGACAGTGACCTTGAGGAGATCTCAGCTCAGGGCAGGGGAACCTCACACAATAAATGACTCCACCCGCATACGTACGCGGATGAGAAATATGGGCCCATGAGATGAATCTGAATTCTCAAAACGCTTTGAAAACGAATAATGTAAGAAGGATTTTAGTTCCGTCAGGATGGAGGGAGACCTAATGGAAAATGAAGGAAGATGCCAGGGTGTGCAGGGCTGGGAGGGGGGACTGGGTCAGAGTCGGCCTCAGGGCCCAGCTGCAGGGACTCCTCCTCAGGCAGGTCTGTCTGCCACGTGGTGCAAGTGAGGATTCTCCTCTGTTCTCAGCGGGAGGTCCTCACCCCAGAGCTGGCGCCTCCCTGAGGTCAGACACCTGTGTCCAGATGCTGGACCCATTGTGTTTTCTAGACAGAGAATCAGGGCTGACTGGTGTTTCCCAAGATTGTCACTGTCTCAGTATCTGAAATGTCTAGTTCCTGATTACGAAGAAAGTTGACAATTGGTGTAATTGTCCTTTGCATCCCAGGGTTTATGCACCTGCCTCTGGGCACAGGGCCCCGGGGGTGATGCAGAAGGACCTCCAGGTCCCCACAGAACAGATTCCTGCTTCTTTCCTGGGTACTGTGGAGGGGACCCAGGAGTGATGGCGCTGGGTGTGTGTCTGTCTGTATTTGTGTGGGGCTGTGTGTGTGTTTCTTCACAGAGACAGAGCACATCCTGCGATAGAACATAGCCTGGACCTGACGGTGAGATGTTGGGTTTCCCTTGGATCCAGGACCTGCACTCAGGCACAGGAATACACGTAGGATCTGTGCACATCAGAGTTACCCCACAGCCTGAGACTAGTGTCCTTAGATAGACCTGCCCACAAGACTCGCCCTTGGTTTGTGTCTTGTGATTAGATTTCAGGAAGGTTTAGGCCATTCCCCAAGAAGAATGACCCCCTGAGTCTCCACTTTCCTGCAACCTTATGGTTTATTCTGAAGCCCTGACCTGCTCCCCAGCGGGAATCTGGAATTTCGGTAGATGTCAGGCACAGGATGCCTAGGAGACCAGCCTCCAGTACGAGTCTTGTGGGTCTGATGAGGCTCCCTGGGGGACAATTCTTCACACATGTTGTCACCATTTAACTGTGGTGATGAAGCCCGACCTTGGAAAAGGTTTCCTGGAAGTTTATCCTCGTTTCCTCAGATTTCACCTCATCCACCAAGCCCTTTGCTGATTTTGCTTGGTCTCCCTTCACTGAAGGAAATCACAGCCACCAGGACACCTCTCTACTGAGTCTTGTGGGTCTTCTTAATGACGAAAGTAGTTGCCTGTGGTCTTGGGGACACTCGACACAGGACGATCTGAGAAAACAAGCAGCAAACCCAGGGTCTAGGGTTTCCCTCCGTCTCCTGCCATCTGCACCCGGGGGGTAAAAGTCATCATGGGAATCAGGGTCTGCACTAAACTCCACCCCTCCCTGGACACCCAGGACCACCCAGAGAAGCAGTAAGTCAGGAGCACTGGAAACTCCCCACCACCCTTGGAACAAGCTCCAGTGAGAGGATTATCAGGTCCACACTCGGAACTCCTGCTCTCCAGACTTTCAGTGTGAGTTCCTGTCTACACTCCTGTTGGTTTCTCTCTGTGGCTCCTTGATCCCAAGGCAGGGACCCCAGATGCGGCCACACTCGCCGCCCCCCCACCAAGAAGCTGGTCTGGAGCCTCTGCCTTGTGGATTTTAAGAGCTGCCAGAGCTCCCACAAGAGCCTCAGGCTGCCACCCAGCCTCCATGAGGAGGGATCCCATATAGCAGGAGGGAGTCCTCTGCCAGTCAGCACATGTTTTGTCCTCATTAGGGAGAAAATGCACAAATAGTCCAGATCTTCTTTCTCCACAACACAGGCTAATGTCCACTGCTTCCTTCTTGGTTTATCCTTTCAATATGCCATACGTTTGCAGTGGGAAAATAACCAAAGCAAACCACCTGCAGGAAAGTTATTGTCTACCCACTTTTGATGGTGAATCCTTATTGGATTTCCCATGACTCGTATTCTGCCTTGAACATATTACAACAGCAAAGAGTACGGAGATTTTTTAAAAATTTAATCGAATTTTCAGAGATTCTTCATCTCTGCTCCAGAAAACGTAACCCATCGGATATCCCTTGACCCTTCATTCACTGTGAACTCTTAGGAAATTTCCTCTCTGTCCACCCCGCCCCCAAACCTGAGCAAGGGCTCCTGTTCCCACTTCCGGGATGTGGATAAAAAACAAGACACACCTTCAGTCCAGAGCAGGGTCCCACATGCTGTCTGGAGTAATGTTTGGGCATCACATTGGACGGGGCACAAAATGGCAAGAGATGCTCTTGACTAGAGTCTGTTGCTTCGTGTCCCGAGATTTTCATTTCATTGAGATTCCGAGAATCAAAATATCATCTATGATAGAAAGTACCTGTTTTCTTAGTCAAACATACGTTTCCAAACCCACCTAAAATATTGGGTCAAAACTTCTCCAGGAGTTTTCTCATCAGACAGAAGGGAATCAATGATCCTCTAGATTCAGTGTGTATCCCATCGTGCTCTTTTGAAAACCCATCCATATCCTGCTCAGTGACAGAGCTGTTAGTACCTGCAGTGAGGACGGGAGTGGGGAGGGGTCCGTGTGTGGACACAAGGTGACCTTTGCTCTGATTGTTAGGCACGAACACACACATCTGCCTACAAGTACCCACACTGGATTGTTTAAACTGCAAGCTCAGGGTTACTATATTCAGGGGAATATTTGATATCACAGCTCAGTCTACTTTGTAGAATGTGACTTCTGAACATGTGGAAAGCCATATTCAGGTCATTCTCATTAAAAGAAAAAGTCTTGCTTTGAAAAATGTAACACTGATTATAAATGCAGCTATATGTTTAACAGAAAGAAAGAAGAAAGAAATAACAGGACAGATGCAAAGGAGCAACGGCTGTTTCCTTAATAATGGGGGAGGGTAGAAATCATAACAGAGGCTATTTCAGGAGAGTAAAAACACTGATTCCCGCACTGCACACTTATTAGCAGCTATAATCCCAATGAAAGTAGAACTTAGCAATGAAGTTGGTCAATATTTTCTACACTCTACTTGAGCTCTGATGATATAGATAGAAAGACCAAAGATTCTGGTCATTTGTAAAATGTGTGATAAAGACAAATGAATACACAGATTGAGACTAACATAGACTTGGAAAATAAGGGGCCTAATTGGTTGGGTTAAAAATAATCAGGTTTATCAGGAAGATGATTTAGACAAGAAAAGCGTGCCCAGGACCGGCATACAGTGAGCCATATTTGACGAGCCTTCCAAAGATAGAGGACCGATTGACACTTGAAAACAGCCCAATTGACACGTGACTCCAACTTCATGAGAGCCAGGAGCCAGGACCCCAAGAAAGAGCTGCTCTCCAGTCCTGGATGCCTGAAAACACAGTTATCAAATGTTCCTCTTCACTTGTTACTGTGGGGATGATGTGTCCTGAGGAATCCAACCAACGTAATTTTTCGTCTAAACTATTGAATTTGGGATATCCCTGGCGGTCCAGAGGTTGAGACTTAGCACTTACATTGCAAGGGGTGAAGTTTCGATCCCTGGTCAGGGAACATAGATCCCACAAGCTGCGTGGCATGGCCGCAGAAAACACAACAAAAACCAAAACAAAACATAAAAAACAAATTTTTTTAACTACTGAATTCACATAATTTTCATTTTAGTAATGTTTCCATTTGAAAACTGTCTTTCAGCTTCAAGAAAAATTTAATATTGAAGCCATGACACTCACGCCTGTTTTTCAATGAATTCTCACAGGTGTTAGATGTGCTGGGATTCCACCTGGAAGCTGCATTGGCTCTTCATGGAAACATGTGACCTTGATATCACTGAGGAAGGGAGGACATACCCTCCAACCCACCCTCCATACAGGAGCCATGTTGCAAAGTGCCCATCGTATTAGAAGACTGCCTTCCTGTAGGGCTGTCCCTGGACAGGGTTCACCGATGCCAGGACAGAGACAATTCTGAGACCCAGAGTGTGTCCCCAACCCTCCCTGGTTCAGCCCACTCAGATGCAGGTCAAAGAGCAGGGACAACAAACAGGAAAATCACACATTGTCCTTTGTCCTCATCCCTCTGCAGGGTCCTCAGATCTCCTCTCAGCTGTAAATGCTTCAACCACAGATGCAAATGAGCAACTAGCAGAGTCACAGCAACAGGGAGCCTGTGAGCCAGGGCACGATTTGGTCTCACTTCCCAATGAACTTGGACCACTGTGCACAGTGTTACCACTTCTATATGAGCTACAGTAATAATCGGCCTCGTCCTCAGCCTGGAGCCCAGAGATGGTCAGCGAGGCCGTGTTGCCAGACTTGGAGCCAGAGAAGCGATCAGGGATCCCTGAGGGCCGTTTATTGACATCATAAATCAGGGTTTTGGGGGCCGTGCCTGGGAGCTGTTGGTACCAGCTGACTTCGTTATATTTCCCTATGTCACTGCTGGTTCCAGCACAAGAGATGGTGACCGTCTGTCCCAGATTCCCGGACACTGAGGGAGGCTGAGTCAGGCCAGACTGGGCCCAGGATCCTGGAAAGAGGAGAAACACACTCTAGTCAGTTCTGTCACTCTGGGGACAAAGACACAAAGGATCAGCCAGATGTCCCTGGGGTCCCTTTCCTAGAGGCCTCACCTGTGTCCTGAGTGAGGAGGGTGACAAGGAGCAGAGCCCAGGCCATGGTGGAGACGCCCCAGACGCTGCCTTCTGAGCCCCCAGCCCTCAGCCTGCTCCCCCAAACCTCTCTTATCCCCTCCACCCAGAGGAGGGAGGGGCCTCCATGCAGATCAGCTTCCTGCACCTGCCCCTCCTCCCTCGCTCTGCTCACCCCCTCTGACATGGTTTGTTCCAGATTCTTCTGCATCCCTGCACAGCAGAGATTATTGGAGACTTAACTCCTTCACATGGTGTGTGAGGAGAGAACGAGTCCATGACAGGATGTGGGAAAGGAATCCAGCCCGGGATTTCCTGTCTCTCCTGGTGTGAGAGTCATGGTGCTTCCTGGGGGAGGAATCCCAGAAGGTCCCCTCTGTGCTCTTGGGACAAAGGAGAGGCCCTGAGCCCAGGCGGCTGAAAAATCCAACTGCCCCGCTTTCTGAGAGTTAAAGGCAGAGCTGCGCACCAGTATCCCCTCAACTACTTCTGTTTTAAAAATTTTATTGAAGGGCTTCCCTGGTGGCGCAGTGGTTGAGTCCGCCTGCCAATGCAGGGGACACGGGTTTTTGCCCTGGTCTGAGAAGATCCCACATGCTGCGGAGTGGCTGGGCCCATGAGCCATGGCCGCTGAGCCTGCGCGTCTGGAGCCTGTGCTCCGCAACGGTAGGGGCTACAACGGTGAGAGGCCCGCGTACCGCAAACAAACCAAAAAAAACAAACAAAAAAATTTATTGAAGGGACTTCCGTGGCGGTCCAGTGGTTAAGGCTCCACACTTCCACTGCAGGCGGTGTGGGTTTGATCCATGGTCGGAGGACTAAGGTGCTGCATGTCGCGTGGCGCAACTAAAGAATTTTTAAAAATTAAAAAAAAGAGAAAAAAGAAACAAAAAATTCTATTGAAGTGTAGTTGGATTACAATGTTGTGTGAATCTCTGCTGTACAGCAAAGTGACTCACTTATTCATTTATATATACATTCTCTTTCTTATTCTTTTCCATTATGGTTTGTCATAGGATATTGAAAACAGTTCCCTGTACTATACCGTAGGACCTTGTTGTCTATCCATCCTATATAGAGTAGTTTGTATCTGCTGGTCCCAAACTCCCAATCCATCCCTCCCCCACTCCCAACTCCCTCTCATCCCCCTCAGTTGGGAGGGTCCTCAGATTCCCGTCCAGCCTCTGTCTCCAAAGTGCTCTGAGTCTGAGGCCCAAGCCTGAGCCCTGGGCCATTTAGTAGCACTTTTGAAGATGATTTCTTGGGGCACAAATGCTTTGGGACTAAGAGGGGTTACGCAGGAAGCAGCTCTTGAAACTTCATACAGGACAGTAGAAGCCACAGGTACCTTCCCCAAATCCTGGCCCTTGCTGCCCCCTGGTGGCTTCAGATGGTGCCAACCAAGGCCCTGGAACCTGAGGGACAGAAAACAACCCGGTCCCCAGACTGCCTGCTGTGCAGCTCCTTGTAGGACATTTCCGAAGAGCAGGTCCAAGTTTGTGTAAATGAACTGACATGGAAAGCACAGTTCACAAAAGGTGGATGGAATTAACCACCTGGACTCAACAGGGCAGAGAGTCTGATTAAACCAAAATGCCAACATAGGATTTAAAGACCTATAGTTTCATCACATAATATTGGCCACACCAGGATAGAATGAAATCATTTGGCATATAGAAAACCAGAACATCTCAACAGTATAGAAGGGAAAGTTAACAGAGCGTGTCTCACAGATCTGCTGGAATTATGTCACAAAGATATTCATTCATTTTGTTAAAAATGATGTAAGAAATAAGGACAGAACCTACTGAAGTCAATAGAGAGGTACAGAGTGTCAGCCAATATATAGGAGAAAAATCTAAAAAAGAGTGATGTATGTATGTGTATAACTGATTCAATTTGCTGGACAGCAGAAACTAACACAGCAGTGTAAATCTGCTATATTCCAATAAAATGTTTTTAAGAAAGAAAGTCTCAGCTAAGCAATAGAAGGTGGAAAAACACAGTGAATCTACTACAGAGAAAATTCCAGCAGATGAGATTAACGACAGGCAGAGCACTGGATAATGAAAGATTTCTGACTTGAAGTCATGCAATGGAAACAGTCCCTTGTTGAACAGAAGGGGGGAATATGAATTTAAAAGAATGAAGTAGTATCCACAAATTATGGAACTTCAATTGACCTAATACACGAATAATTGGAGTCCCCAAAGGAGAGGAGACAGAGAGACACAGAGAAACCCTCACATCCAGAATCCTGACACGCCTCAGGGTGTAGAAACGTGAGGGCAACCACATCGAGTTTCATTGTAATGACATCTTGAGCTGTGGACAATTTTGAGACGCCTCTTCATGTTGGTTCACTATTGGTATGTTAGGAAAATGTCAGCTAAAGAACTAGTTCCAGGACGTCCCTGGTGGTCCAGTGGTTAAGACGTAGTGCTTCCAATGCAGGGGACACGGTTTCCATCCTTGTTCGGGGAACTAAGATCCCACATGCCACTTGGTGGGGTCAAAAAAAAAAAAGAAAACCCAGTTCCCTGCAGATTCTACCACAATGTTTCCTCCTCTCTCTCCCTCTCCCCAACCTCACGACACAAACGCCTGTCCCAGAGTTCTTCACTCTGGTCATTGTGGGTGCGTGGAGCACATGCACAACTATAATTGTTTCTTTTAAACCCAAGTCAAACAATACTGATAGTCAGAGTCATATATGAGAGTTTAGGAAGAGTCCAAAGAACACAGGAGTACAGAAAAGCACAAATATGGAGGCCAAGATGCATGTCGACAAGCGTTTACTGACTTTTTCCTGAGAAAGGCCAGTCCCAGGTCTGCAGTGGTGCTAAGCAGACCTGTCATTCCTTAGGTCGTGGTCGGTGGTGAGTATCGTCGTGATGAGCTGAGGTAACTTAACAATTATAATGAGTGTGAGTCCTTACAGATGCAGGTAGATCTGCAGATTCTCTCTCCTTTTAGTCGTGAGGCTGGTAGACCACTGCCCACTAACCCCACCGACAGATTTGCTCTAGGGAGAGGGTGAACCACATGTCCTGGATAAGGGGGCATGGCAGAGCTGACTCTGTGGGGCTCAGGAGGAGAAGCCTGTGTGCCTCCAGAGTTTTGTAGCCTCTGCCCACCTCTCTGGAATGGCCATCTCCCATGGAGGCCTTTCTCCAATGGGCAACCGGCAGAAATATTCACCTACAAGGAAGCTGACATCATCCAGCTGCTGACATACCTGACACCATCCTGTAAAGTTGGACGCGTGTCGCCCGGATTCTGATTTGTACTGTATGGCTGGCTAGGATTGTCTTGACATGAACAATTTTCTAGGGTCTTGATCAGCCAGGAACAATCTCTCTCGCTTCTTCCCAGTGAAGTGATCTCAGACAACTCCTGGAGTCCACGTCCCGCTGAATAGCAGGAAACGTGGGACAGCTGATACCCTGACAATATTCGCCTTAGAAATACAGGACCCACCCGAATCCCACAAGGCCAGATGCTTGACTCTAGGCTTCCTTGTCTTTTCTCTGGAACCCTGTCTGCCATCTTCAGGACGGGCTCCAGGAAATCCAGGGAAGCCCTGCCCAGGACCAAGCTGAGCCTCTGTTAGGGTCCATGTCTCTTGGGGCCTCACCTGTAGACACACTACCCTTTCCTCACTCCGCGGGTTGGATGCTTGTACCCACTGTTTCAAACTATGTTGTTTGGGGGATGCATATCTAGGAAGGCTGGTGCAGGAATGTAAAGGAAGGCCATGGAATGATTAACCCTGGAGTCAGCAAACCAGCTAATCGGGGAGTGGGGTAGACAGATGTGCTTTGGGGGGTAGATTTCGTCTGGGGTTATGTGGTTTCTGTTTATGATTCCTCCTTAAATTGTGAGTGTGCATTTCACACATTCTTCTTCAGGAATGCTGCATTTCATAATCAAAGGACTTGTGCAAAATACACTGAAAGAGACATGACTACATTTCCTCTCCTTAGCTACATAGACCAGGACTCAGACGTGGAGGAAATTTTCACGAAAAACTGCAAGTGTAAGATGCAAACCTGCCCTTGAAGCCTTGCTGATGGTAGAAACAGGCACCTGGAACGTTTGAACAAAGTGGAAAGGAAAAGAGAGTCATCGTCGGGACAAAGACCGTCTCAGGCTGTTTGATGCAGCTGAGACCGTGCCCCCTCCCTGCCCCTCCAGCTCATCCAGGACACATGCAAACAGCACCTAGAGGGAAGGGGAGACGCCCCCACCCGGGATCCTTAGGAGGCTCTGAGAAGGAGAGAAGAGGAAGCCTTGACTGCCTCCTGAAGACGTCCCTGAGGGGAATGTCGTGTTTTCATTTCATCTCGGGAAGTGAGGTGAACCTAGAATTTTCATTCCCTAGGCCCCGAAAGGATCACTCTGTAATGGGTTGTGACAGGAGAGAGAAAAAATGAATGTGAATCTGTGAATTGATTACTTGATCCATCAGATGAAGTACATCCTTATAATGCAGTATTATTCGGCTGTTAGAAGGGGAAAGTAGTGAATATGCTTCCACAGGAATGAGCCTGGAAACATTAGGCTATGTGGGGGGATCCTGGCACAAAGGTCCGAGGGGGACAGGGAGTGACTGCAGGTGGATGACGTGTGTCTTGAGGGGCAGGAAGCATCTGGACTCTGGAGTGATCATGGATGGACTAACTTGTCAATACATTAAAAACCCTGATTCTACACCTTAAATGATGACTATGATTTCATGTGAACTCTGTCTAAACAAAATGTATTAGGTTTTAGATGCTGATGGATGAAACCTATTCCCATTGGTTCAGAAAATGAATGTTTTGTTTACGTGTGTGGGTGTGTTGAGTATGTATATTTATGGATGTTTATATATGGATACACATCCAAATACATACATACACACACACACACACACACACACACACACACACACACACACACACATATATATAGGCAGAGAGAGAAAATGAGAGATAAGCTGATATAATGAAAAGCGAAGATGGCAATAGTGAAAAATGATGGATCTGGGAAAAAGATATGAAGCAGTTCTTTATGAAATCTTCAAATTCATTTAAGTTTGAAATTATTGGCAAATAAAATAATAACAAACAAGCAACAACTGAAAGCCTGTATTTAAGAGTGAAGGGGCTGGAGGGAACTAAAGGGAGGTTTTGGTCTCACTTCCCCGTGACCTTGGACCACTGTGCCAAGTGCTACTACTTGAATCTGAGCTACAGTAATAAACGGCCTCGTCCTCAGCCTGGAGCCCAGAGATGGTCAGGGAGGCCGTGTTGCCAGACTTGGAGCCAGAGAAGCGATCAGGGATCCCTGAGGGTCGTTTATTGACCTGATAAATCAAGGTTTTGGGGGCCGTGCCTGGGAGCTGTTGGTACCAGCTGACAGCATTATAATACCCGATGTCACTGCTGGTTCCAGCACAAGAGATGGTGACCGTCTGTCCCAGATTCCCGGACACTGAGGGAGGCTGAGTCAGGCCAGACTGCGCCCAGGACCCTGGAAAGAGGAGAAACACACTCTAGTCAGTTCTGTCACCCAGAGGACAAAGACACAAATGATCAGTCAGATGTCCCTGGGGTCCCTTCCCTGGAGGCCTCACCTGTGTCCTGAGTGAGGAGGGTGACAAGGAGCAGAGCCCAGGCCATGGTGGAGACGCCCCAGACGCTGCCTTCTGAGCCCCCAGCCCTCAGCCTGGTCCCCCAGAACTCTCTTATCCGCTCCCCCCCAGAGGAGGGAGGGGCTTCCATGCAAATCTGCTTCCTGCACCTGCCTGTCCTCACCCCTTCTTCTCACCCCCTCTGACATGGTTTGTTCCAGATTCTTCTGCATCCCTGGACAGCAGACAATCCTGGAGACTTAACTCCTTCACATGGTTTGTAAGGACAGAACGAGTCCATGACAGGATGTGGGAAAGGAATCCAGCCCGGGATTTCCTGTCTCTCCTGGTGTGAGAGTCATCATGGTTCCTGGGGGAGGAATCCCAGAAGGTCCCCTCTGTGCTCTTGGGACAAAGGAGAGGCCCTGAACCCAGGCGGCTGAAAGATACATCTGCCCCACTTTCCAGAAGTCAGAGGCAGAGCTGGGGACAGTAACCCCTCAACTCCCTCTTTTTTAAAAACATTTTATTGAAGGGACTTCCATGGCAGTCCAGTGGTTAACACTCTGTGCTTCCACTGCAGGGGGTGCAGGTTTGATCCCTGTTCGGGGAGCTCCAATCCTGCATGCCGCATAGTGCTGTGAAAAATGAAAAAAAGAAAAAAAAAGAAAGAAAAGAACCAAGAAACTGAACATTCTTATTGAAGTGTGCTTGATTTACAATGCTGTGTGAATTCCTGCTGTTCAATAAAGTGATTCAGTTATACTCTATATACATTTTTTCGTATTCTTTTCCATTATGGTTTATCAGAGGATATTGAATACAGTCCCCTGTGCTATACCATAGGTCCTTGATGTTTATCCATCTTATATATAATAGTTTGCATCTGCTGGTCCCAAGCTCCCAATCCATCCCTCCCCCACCCCCAACTCCTCCTTATCCCCCTCAGTTTGGAGGGTCCTCACGTCCCCCTCCAGCCTCTGTCTCTGCAGTGCTCTGAGTCTGAGGCCCGAGCCTGAGCCCTGGGCCATTTATTAGCAGTTTTTAAGATGATTTGTTGGGGTACAAATGCTTTGGGACATAAGAAGTGTTCCGTGGGGAGCCCCTCTTGAAACTTCATGCAGGACAGTGTAACCCTCAAGTACCTTCCCCAAATCCTGGCCCTTGCTGCCCCCTGGTGGCTGCAGACGGTGCCAACCAAGCCCCTGGGAGGCAGCTGAGTGGGGGCTGGAAATCCCTTTCGCATCGCCCTCCCCTCCTCCCTCCTTCCCCATCAAGCTCAGCACCAGGTCCCCGATCCCTTCCATTCCCTCTAACCTCATTTCCCTTTGTCCATTAACTCCCTCCACGATGGGATGTGTCACCTGCCACACCAGGTGGCCTGGACCCTCACCCCAGGACTATTTAGCCCACCCCACCACAGCCTTGGTACCAGGTTATGCCTGTGAGGCAGCTCTTCATACCAAGTGACAGACATTTCAGGAGCCCAAGAGAGGTGACTCTATGGCCAATGCTGGGGAAAGCTAAAGGCTTGCCTTGGGGATTGAGGGAAAAGGAGAAAGATGTTTGGGCGAAGCAATCAGTTTTGACTCATGACTATTGCTTAAGTGTGTTTTGAACATGTTTGTGCTTTTTTATTTTACACACTGGTTAAGATAATAAAGTCTGTTATTAAAGATAAGACTTAGTCCCACAGTCTGCAAGTTGCAGACTCAGGAAAGCTGTTGGTGTGATTCAGACCAAGTCCTAAGACCTGATACCGAAGTTGCTGAGGACGGAGGAAAAGGAGATGAGATGTCCCCGCTCAACAGCGAGACTGGAAAGGGGCAAACTCCTCCTTCCTCTGCTCGTGTTCTATCCAGACCCTCAAAGGACTGGATGCTTCTCAGTTCCTCCTTTGCTCCAAGCACTGAGGCTTGGCACGCAGGGGAGTGGGCAGATGCCCTGGCCCAGCCAGGAAGGGGCGGGCGGGAGGATATCTTCTTCCCAAGAAGTTGTTCTGAAGCTGGTTCTGAGGGACACGGAGCACCTGGCCTTCTGATGAGTTCTCCTCCCCACACACCTGATCTCCCCCTTCCACCACACACACACCTGGGGAGGGGCTTCCTGCCCTCTGCATCTGCAAGGCCCTTGACTGCAGGAGGCCTGAGTTTGAGTCTGGGATGGAAGGATGCTGCCCTCTACCTGAAGGCTCCTGCCTTTCCCTCTGAGCTCATTCATAGCTACCCCAAAAGGATTTTCTTTCTTTTTTTTTTTGATGTGGACCATTTTTAAAGTCTTTATTGAATTTGTTACAATACTGCTTCTGTTTTATGTTTTGGTTTTTTGGCCACGAGGCATGTGGGATCTTAGCTCCCCAACCAGGGATCAAACCCACACCCCCTGCATTGGAAGGCAAAGTCTTAACCACTGTACCGCCAGGAGAGTCCCCCAAAAGGGTTTTCAAAAGTGGTGGTTCCCCCAAATCAGGACATCCGGCCTTAGGAACGCAGACCAGCCATCCTGGATTCTCTCCAAGACCTTCCTTGTCAGCTTAATCTTGCAGCACACTGGGGGACTAGAGGCTGTGTGGGGTGACTGAATTTCTTCATATCTCCAAAATAAATCACTGGTCAAGGAAAACATTTATGATGGAAAAGTTTACTCCCAAATATAGAAAAGTTGGGAATTCCCTGGCCGTCTAGTGGTCAGAACTCCGTGCTTCCACTGCAGGGGGCGTGGTTCGATCCCTGGGTGGCAGGGAACTAAGATCCCACGTGCCATGTGGCGAGGCCAAAAAACAAAACAAAACCACAAAAAACAAGCAAAAACACCCCCAAAATATAGAAAATTATTTTACCATGGGCAGCGTTAATATTTTAGTGACCACCTTCTGGACATCTTGACATGCTTAAGTACAATGTTCAGGAAAAAGAATTACATGTATTCCAGGAGGTGGGGGGGGGGGTCCCTGTAACTTTCACTGCTTCTTCTACTCCAGGCCTAGTCTAGCCCCAGGAATGTGGTAAACATTGTGAGCATTGCTTGAAGCAATGAAATGAATCAATGTTACTTTCATGTTTACTTGTACATGAATAGGACTATATCATACAATATAAGCAATCCTGTGACCTTTGCTTTCAAATATCTCCGACGTCATCTTTTCAGTGTGTCAACCTGAAATCAGGCCTTAAATCAGCCATCGAATCATGAAAATAACGTTCGGCAATCTTCAAAGGGATCCTCTTTCCATTTCAAGTCCCACAGATGCATCCTTTGCCCTCTCCGAGAATTAGTTACAACCTGCCACTTTAAAACAATGGTCTTCTTGTTTTGGTTTGGTTTTTTTCTGGTTCCATCCTAAAACTTATGAGCACTATCTCCTTGAGTGTTGCAGCAGCAGCCTCTCAAGGACAAATGTTTGTTGAATGAGTCTGGACAAGAGGAAGGAGGGGGAGGCTGAGGCTCCAGTTGCAAAGTGAAAAAATTGAGGTTTTACCAGCCCTGTTCCAGGTAACAATCCCAGGTCCAGGGGGATCAACACAATTCCCTCATTTGTATGTACCTATGTATTCATTCATCCATCCATCCCACCATGGGTGTAGCTGGACACCTTAAGCTCTGTTAGCTCACAGGCACGGGGGATGTGTGGGGGAATGGCAGGGTTGAGCCACGAAAGATAGCCATCACTACTGCCCTGCCTGTTATTCTTGGCCACCACTACCTTCTGGTGGCCTGTGGTTAAAGATTTAGGGTCACCTGGACCACAAGGACACAGTCTCACACTTACTGGGCTTGAGTGAGGAAGCTGAATTCAAAGGACCCAAAGGAGGTCCCCCAGGCCAGCGTTAGTGACAGGGCTGGAGTTCCACTTTGCTCTTAACCCCTCCAGGCAATAATCCTCACCCACCTGGCTCTCATCATCTCTCCAGAAGCCCGACTTTCTCCCCTAGAGGGGCTGGGAGGAAGGAGGTGCCAAAACCGTCCTGGATTCCATGTCTCCAGTGCCCCCTGGTGGCCCGGACGCGACATCCCCAGGGTTGAGGGGCACCGCTTGGTAGGCTCCCGCCCCGCCCCGCCCCGCCCCGCCCACACTTCCTTTTCCAGGCCCCTTCCTGACTTTGTCCGAAGGGGTCCGTTGGTGAAAAGAGGTGAACCCTGCACTCAGGACCAGCACAAGCTGAGGCCATCAGAGGGGCTGCGGAGGTCAGACGGAGGTGAAGAGAGCAGACACAGCAACTGTTTGGCTTCTGAAAAACCATATGGGGGGGGGTGGGAAGCACAATCTGGAGGGAGGACGATCTAGTCAAACCCTGGCTGGGGTCTCCGCTGCCCCAGGGGTCACATAAGTGGTAAAGTCGAGAGAGTAGGGGCCACTGGCCTGGCCAAGGGCAGGGACATCTTATCGACAAGCGGGAGGTGGGAGTGGGGCGAGGGCCCTGGAGCCGGCCCTGTAACCCCACGCCCCGCAGAGAGGAAGGGGTTGCGGAAGAACAGGCCCAGAGGTGGGGGTGGGGGAGGAGTTGGAGGTGGGGGGTTCTAAGCCTCGACCCCTCCCTCCGGATCTCAAGAGCCCCTTCATCCCAGCCCACGCCCACCCCTCCCCACCCCCCCACCTACACCCACCCCATCCCCACCTCACCCCGTTCTCCATCCTACCCCATTCCCTTCCCCCATTCCACGATTCCTCCCTCCCCCACCTCACTTCCATTCCATCCCATCTCCTACCCCCACTTCAGCCATCCCCCCATCTCCTCCCCATCACCCCAACCCTACCTTTCCCCCATCCCACCCCTGACCCACCCCATCCCCGCTCTCACCACCCGGCCGTCCAGTGGGCATGGCCACAGACGCCACCCCTCCCCCTCTCTGCACTCCCTCCCCGCCTACTAAACGGAACCCCTTCTAGACTCCCTGGAAGACCCCACTCGCGATCCCAGGATCTCGTGAGATTTGCCCCAGGAGGAAACAGAAAGCAGGATTGGTCGGGCCGCGTGGTTTCCGGGCGGGGCGCTGCTGAGTTCGCGGTTCTTTGTCCGCAGAGCCCAAGCGGGGGATCGTGTGGCGTGGCGCTGCGGCACGAAAGGTAAGTTCCCGTCCTGGTGCCCCCGCATTCCCGTGGGGTGACCTTGAGCTAGTCCCCGGGGCCCCCAGCGGGCCCCCGCTCCTGTTCTCCAGCCGAAAACGAGCTCTCACGACCTGGGGCTGGAGCGGAGGCCACAGGCGGTGGGGGGCCGCCTTGGGCCTACCCGGGCCACGTGCCCCGTGAAGAGGCCGCAGCGCCGTGTGGGGGACGTAATAATCCAGGGCACCCGGGTCTGCGGGGATGGCCAGAGCTCATTGGGCGCTGCTTTGCGCTGGAAATGGGGTCCCCGGGGGAGGTGCCAGGGTGTGGGGGCCAGAGAAAGGGGCAGAACTGGGGCTGGAGAACGGCGGTTAGTGCCCTTAGAGGAAGGTCCCTTTGACCCGAGCATCAGGTCTTTCCTTCGATTGTCTGCTGCTTCAGCTGATGAGAAATTTCTCGGGTTTGGAGATACGAAGAGATTCTCACTGAAACGGCAGGGTCGGGGCTCCGGTTTTCAGTTCGCCCAGCAGAGTTCTCACTGTGGCTTCGTAACTACACGTGTGAACACACCGTGTCTTTGTTTTTTGGAGAATTTGGGTTCTTGTTTTTTTGTTGTTTTTTTGCGGTATGTGGGCCTCTCACTGTTGTGGCCTCTCCCGTTGCGGAGCACAGGCTCCGGACGCGCAGGCTCAACGGCCATGGCTCACGGGCCCAGCCGCTCCGTGGCATGTGGGCTCTTCCCGGACCGGGGCACGAACCCTGCCGATGTCCCCTACATCGGCAGGCGGACTCCCAACCACTGCGCCACGAGGGAAGCCCGAGAATTTGGGTTCTTATTCTCAGACTTGGGTGGAGACGGGTAACTGAGACGGTAGGAAACCAGGGAGACCAGGTGTCGGAGGACCTGAGGCCAGCGTGAGCTGGACCGGCGCGGCGGAAGACATCTTCAGGTAAACTGGTCCCCTGCACCTCATCATGTCCCAGGATGTCCTGTTGCCCCCTCAGTGCTGTTAATCGTGGAGCTGCATGCAATCTGCATCCTGAAGCCCTCACAGCGGGAGGAGGATGAGCAGCCTTTATTTTTCCAAGTCATTTTCCCAAGAGAGCTTTCATCCTGCTGCCTTCTTAGAAGAAGCAGCTGCAATGTGTTGGGGTCCCATTCCCGAAGCCACGGTTACGTTCAGAACCTGTGCTTGGGGCGAAGGAGCAGGGCTGGCATCAGCCCCCAGAGACTTGAGTCCTGTGTGGTGTTGGTCAGGGGCAGGGTGGGTGAGCCCAGGGAGGTTTTGGTCTCCCTAAGCGGTGGGCTGGGACCCCTGGGCCTAGGGGCGGTCCCGGAAAGAAAGCACCCAGAGGGCACAACGAGTCCTCCAGCTGCAGCCCAAGGTGGCCAGGGAGGCGGCCCTGGAGCTGGAGGATGGAGAGGGACCCCAGGAGCGAGGACGAGCTCGTGCACTGGGGGTGCTGGGCAGCACATGGGTGCTGTTGATGCCAGCGCACCGGGCTGTAACCCCCAGTATCACTGCTGCCTCCAGAGCAGGAAATGTGGCCTCTCTGTCCCAGAGCCACAGCCCTGTATTAAACACAGACACTGAGTGGTTGTCAGGACGGACTGGGCTCGGGACCCAGAGAGGAGCAGGATGTGCAAACGGGAGAGGTCAAGGTCATCACTCCGGAGATGTTGAGGGTGGAGGGAGAAAAGAGGGTCCGCCCTGGGCTGCCAGATGGTCCCCTCCTTAGTGCCTCTCACCTGTGCAGACAGACCATGAGCAGACCCCAGGCCATGGCGGAGACCCCCACGAGCTCTTCTGCAGCCATGGCGCCAGGCTGGGCTCCCCACACCTTTCTTAGCCCCTGCCTCACGTGTGGGAGGGACCTCTGTGCACAGCTGCTTCCCAAATCCTTCAGGCGACACCGTATCAGCGAATCTGCTTCCTTCGTCCTGGCGAGGGCAAGCAGTGCTGGGAGGTTTCCTGGAGCCTGAGCTCCCGGGGTACGGCTGCTGAGCCGAGGTACCAGTGAGTGCAGGCCTTTCTGGATTTCTCCCCGTTATATCTCCCCTCCCCCCATCTTCCTGGAAGACCTGGCAGGACCCACAGAGCTGCTGAGTGCCTAGACTGTGGTGGGTGATGTCCCCGGAATGGAGGCTCCTGTCCTCCGCTCTCGTCCCCGACCTTGTCCACTGTCCACGAACAGAGTGGGCTGTTCCCATCCGCAGGCGACTTCCCCGGGCACACTCCCACTGGGCTGGCACGTTGATGGCTTAGCGAGCCCTGGACCAGGAGCCAGGGGCCTCGTTCCCGTGTCACCCTCTCGTGGCTGGCTCTGTGACACAGGTGCAAAGGACTCGCCCTTTTGAGCCTCAGCCACTGCACAGGGAAAGGAAAAAGCAATTTAAGGCCCCTGCCGACATTTCAGATCTTGAGGGAGAACCCGAGGCTAGGAGAGTGAAACGCTTTGGTGATTTAAGCTCTACCAAACACGAGGAATTGTTGACTGACTCGTCATTCTGATTCAGAATCCAGCTTCAGGCTCCTTGTCCCCATCTCGTGGAGAAGCTTCAATGAAGGGCATGGTTGTGACAAAAAAATGAAGATGTCCCAGAGGCAGTGATGCCAGCAAACATCTTCACAGTAAAGGAACTTGGAGATAATGTCAGGCCCTGAAAACACAAAGGGTGAAATGTTGGAAGCAGATCCAGGCTTAGAAAGCAGAGTGATACCGCAATGAGAAGCCCACGCACCACAACGAAAAGTAGCCCCCGCTCGATGCACCTAGAGAAAGCCCGCATGCAGCAACGAAAACCCAATGCAGCCAAAAGTAAATAAATAAATTAAAAAAAAAAAAAAAAGGCAGAGTGATAAGTTGTCCGGGCTTAGGAAGGACACTCAGCCCCGACTGCAAGTTATGTGATGAGAAGCAGGGAAGCAGTGTTGAGAGGATTCTTGATGAGTTTTTCGCAAAGAAACAAAACACTCTTTCTCAGTGCTTAAAATCACAGTGTACTAAAAAAAATAGCTTTACTGGGCTTCCCTGGTGGCGCAGTGGTTGAGGGTCCGCCTGCCGATGCAGGGGACACGGGTTCGTGCCCGGGTCCAGGAGGATCCCACATGCTGCGGAGCGGCTGGGCCCGTGAGCCATGGCCGCTGAGCCTGCGCGTCCGGAGCCTGTGCTCTGCAACGGGAGAGGCCACAACAGTGAGAGGCCCGCGTACTGGAAAAAAAAAAAAAAAAAATAGCTTTACTATTTTTACTTTTCTAAACATTACAGTGGATCGTGTTAAGAGGGTTCTTAACGTTTTCAAAAAATATGTAACGGCTGCAGGAAAAGTCATGTTTTGCCTTAGATTATGAAGGTTGGCTTTGGTCGCCTTGGTGGCCCTGGCCCACCGTGCAGGCCACGTCCGCCTGTCATTATTTTTTCGACTTGCTTGTTTTTCATTTGTCTGCTTATACAGAAAACACGTTTTTTCCCTGTGATGAGAACTCTTCGGATTTACTCTCTCAATGACTTTCATACGTAACCTACAACAGTGTCAGTTATACTTACCCTGTTGTACATCATCTCCCTAGTATGTACTTCTAACTAGAAGACGACCATGACATTTTCACTGGGCTGTTCCTCCCCAGAACAGCAGTGGATGGTCTGCTCCAGGCACTCTGTAAATGTTTTGAGTAAATCGAGGGTTGCCGATAGAGGGGGAGTCTGGGTATGGGGGCGAGGGGACCAGCTGGGCGGGAGACCTCCCTGTGAGCGCGTCCCCTCTGCCTGGTGCCTCCTGCCAGCCCTCAGCACAGGGTGGGCTGTCCCCTCAAAGGTGGAGCCAGTGCTCCCCGAGTCCTGAGGCTCACTGACCCTCCTCCAGTGGAAAACAGTCCAGTGCAAAGGGCCGGACAGCCTAACGCACCTGGTGTCACTCTGAGCCACAGTAACCTTATGGCTTGGTGTTGGAGAGTCGGGGTCAGTTGGATGACAGGGATGAACACCAGACCCCTCTTCTCTCCTCCTCTGTCCAAAAGCACAGTTCCCACCATCTCAGGCAATACCGAGGTTGACCGTGCAAAGTCCTGAGAAGCATCCTCTCCGGGGCCAAAGGCCAAGACTGGGGCCTCCCCTTCTCTCTGAACCTCTCTCATCTTTGTGTCTAGTGTCAGTACTCCCTCTCTGTCCCTTGGAGTTGGCAAGGGGGACAGCCACTGGCACCTCCCCCAGGCCAAGGCAAACAGAGCCAGATCCTGGGGACACTTCCAGTCCCCAAGTGCCCTTAGTGGTCCCAGACATGGCTTCAGCATATAAGGGACACATTTCTGAGAGCCAGGAAACCAGGCCGCCGGCTCTGCTGCTATTTCCCTCCTCCGCCCTCGTCCTGGGCCATCCCCCGCCCAACCAGCCTGGAGTGGGCCCTCAGCCTCCCGCACCCCTACTTGCCTCTAGAAGCACTTCCCTCAGGATTAACTGGCTGGACCCAGGGTGACCTGGATGTCAGACGTGTCCTCACTGGGGAGGAAGAAGTGGGGAGACTTGCTTGTTTCGGTCTAGATGTCATTGGATGTGAAGTGGAACCACATCTTGCCAAGTGCAGGAAGAGGCAGAGAGGGCTGACAGAGACCTTCGATTTTTCAAAAGGCCCAGAGGGCAAAATATTCCAGGGCAAGAAGAGATCTGACTGCAGAGGGAAAGGAGACGTACCAGATCCTGGGTAGGATCTTGTCTGCTCGAGGTGGGGTCAAGAGAGCCGAAGGAGGAGAAGCCACCATCGGCCTGGCACCCAGGGCGTCTGTCAGCCTGGTGCCTCTGAAGACCAGCAGGGTTGGGGCCTTCCTCTGGAAGCCAGGAAGGGTCATCTTGCAGCATTTCTGGTGCTTCTATGAATGCAGAAAAGCAGCTGGCCTTTTCTTTACCTTCTTCTACACTCGTTATGTCAGAAGAATTGGGGAGAAATCCGTGATTTCTGTTGATGCCAGTGGAAGGATGTCCGGTCCCTCACCCTCCCCGCATCGTGGCCACACCCCAGGCTCTGGGAGAGGTGGGCTGACTTGCCAGGGATGCAGAAAGCGGGGGCTGCCCCATCAGCACAGGCCAGGAGCAGGAACCTGGGGACACACATGCATTCTAAAGACCCCAGGAAGGCCCTGGGGCAGATGCTTTGCGTTCCCAGTAGAAATTCTGTGACTGGAGACGGGAAGGGGGACAGGACACCCCCCCACCATGAGCTCAGAGGCTGCTCTGGCCTGTGCAGCATGAGAACAGGTGACCAGGGTGTGGTAGAAACGTCCTCCCAATTGACTCATGCCTGGGCCTTGGGAGTCGTCCTGGGCCAGTCCTGACACTGGGCAGGAAGGACAGGTCTTCCTGCAGCTGTGCCCCTGGTCCTTCTGCCTCCGGACAAACAGGCTCTGCATGGAGGTGGAGGTGGACAGAGCGGGGTCCCCTGCCTCGCTGGGGAAGAATGTTCGGCTTATACTTCCCATTTTTACATCATTCGAAGGCAGTGGTCCCTCCTGCCTCCTTGGATCTCCTGGATGCTGGGTTCCCATGGAAACATCCCAGGCTTGGACATCTGCCATTTCCTGTTTCCCCGAGGTCCACGTGAAGTCAGTCATCTCTTCCTAACGCTCTGTGGGGCAGATCCATCCACACCCCTCCCCCAAGCAGGTCTTCTGGTTACTCCCTGAGTGGAGCATGGCAGTGTCCACCCCTGGCCAAGTCCCTGGCTCACCAGGCTGAAAAGGAAACTAACTGAATTTCAGCTTTTCTCTGAAGGTTATTTGAGGCACCGGATGACAAGTGCGAGCACCACTCAGTGGCTGCTCCAGAATCAGGAACATTCTGCTTAACTTACTAATCTCGACTTCCTGCAGCTGATCAGTCCAGGTGATGGTCTGGGAGTTGAGTGTCCATAGAGCACATTCTAGCTTAACCCTGTTTTAGGCAAACTGCTGATAGGGACGGTAGAAATTTGGAGAAAGCAGTCTCTGGGAAATTACCAAACCAGAGAGCATCCTTCAGAGAATGCTGCCACCTCGCCCACAGAATAGAATTGTCGGGGCGTCACAATGCAGGGGGTGGAGAGGTTCCGTCAGCCTGTATTCTGAAACCTCAACAGAACCAACGTGTGAGCCAGCCCAGCAGGGGCATCGCCCCCAAACCTTTCAATACTGAACAGAGCTTCACGTCCCCTGAGGAGAAGTTCGGTGTTAGAGTAGCTGTGCTTAACGCAGAGCAAGAGAAAAGCTGAATTTTGTTTGTGGGCCTAATGGTGCTCTCGCATCAGAAACCCTGTAAGTGAAAGCCTTAGGGGAGGGGTCGGGGGGCTTTTTGAAACCGCTTTGCATTACTTGTTTCCTAGGATTGAGGAAATGTTAAGTTATCCACAAACACTGGGAAGGGGCCTTTGAAGGTCATGATGAGGGTTGAAGCTGCTGGACAGAGCCTGGTCTGGGATGTGGAAGAGGACGCCTGAGCCTCAGGGCAAGTCCTCTTCTGGTTGCAGCCCTTTGCTGACACCGATATGTGTGCTTGGCCCACGTTTCTTTCCCTCCCTGCCTCCAAGAGCCCAAAGAGCCCACAGCCCTGACCCCCTCAGTGGCTTTCAGGCTGAATAAGGTGTGTCCCAGGTTTGGCCACCAGCACAGTTCCGGCCTCTGCCAGCCCACATGCCTACATTTCATCTTGTCAAGCCAATTTGCATATCCCCGCTTCTGGGAGGAAACACCCTTTGCTCCAGGGACAGAGGGAGGAAGATTGAGTCTTGGGTTTGCCTTGGCTTTAAGGGATCCACCAGGTCCCCCCGTAGCCACTCCTGCTGGCAATTTCTCAGGCCCATCCTGACAAAGGTCTCTGAATTCCTCCAAACACAACACACTTTCCCTGGTCTTGGGTAATTTCCTTGGTCTCATTACAAACGCCTAGCCCCTCCCTCTTCCCAGCCAGCTCCTAGTTGTCATTTTGACCTGACCTCCTTTGGGGAAGCCTTAAGCCTCAAAATCTGGAGGACCCGCCATCCCTCAGTGTTACCTCTGTTCCCCCATGAACGGGCACACATTTTGCAGTTGTAGGTTACGTATAAGTGACTGTGTGGTTCTCAGGAATTGTGTTATATTTCTTTTTCCTTTGGGGTGACACCACTAGGTCTGCACAAAGCTGGCTTAACTCAGACATTGGGATGGTTTTGATGTGGCCCATGCTCCTCGAACAAATATGCTTGCAGGTTGGTTTTCTTCTTTTATCTTTTGCTTTCACGAGTGGACAGAGGATCCTATCAGTTGTGTGTAAGGAGAAAGTCAAATCAGCGTTAGCTGGATGGATTTCCAGTAATAAGATTCCGCTTTCCATTTGAAATGGAAATTTCAGCTGGGATCTGAAAAGTGTGGCCAGGAAGGCCTCTCATGGCTCCTCAGGAGCCAGAGGAGGGACCCAGAGGCCTGAGCACATTGCTCCTTGCACCACACCCGCCGTGGCATCTGGGGCCTCGGGCCCTGACCACTGCCCCAGCCAGGGTCTCCACAGGACAGGCCATGCAGGCCAAGGTCCTGTAGAGAATTTTTCTTCGCCTTCTGTACACGTTTGCAGTAGCAGGCTTTGCTTTTGCTTCTATGTGAAGTTTTGCCTTAATCCCAAACGTTTTGATTTCTGCTCTGGTTATGCCACTCATAGACAGTTACAGTATTTCTTAACCAAATAGATTTTTTTTCTTTTATTGATGTAAGACATCTAATTAGTTGGAATTTTTGGATGACATTTTACATATTTGGTTTGTGACTAGTAATTATAGTTCATATCATTTATGGTTTTGTGATTCTTACTAGTTTAAAGGGCTTTTTTGGTTTGTTTTCATTTTAGAAATGAAAAGTTTTTTTTTAATTCCATGGAATAAAAAAAATTCCATAATAATAATACTCATAGGTACATCTTGGAATCAGTTTTTATTTTTCTTAATCTCTAACATCACATGCTATCAAATACTGTCATGCTGCTTTATGGTTTCTGATTTAAAGATTTTTAAATGGGGTAACAGTACCCACTGTGTGGTACTCCTCCACCTTTCCCATCTGGGTTATTTGTTGGAGTTTAGGAAGAGACCGTGTTGGGCTAAACTCCTTATTCCTGTTGTTTTCAGTCCTTGAGTGATAATCAGAAGCTTTTCTCCGGAGAGGGTGGGGTCAGCTGTCAGGCTTCTAGGTACCCACCTTTCAGAGGGGCTGGGATTAAATGCAGCATGGGTGGATATGGGATAGGTCGAGAGGTCACCTTGTCCCCTCATTGGGGCTGGCGCCAGCAGGGCCAGAGCTGTGGCCTTGTGGCCAGAGGGGTGTCTTTGGCCCTGCGTTGGGTCCCCTAGAGGGTGGAGGGACGGCAGGGTCGCCGGTCCTTGGCCGGAGAAGGACCCACCCCTTGCTCTCTGGTGTCCCTCCAGTACTCACTCTTGAGCAGATTCTTCAGGGTGGGCATCCGGGCCCCGCCGAAACTCCTGGAACTGGCCGTCCAGAGCCTGCTGAGGGATGAGGCCTTGGCCATCGCCGCTCTGGAGGAGCTGCCCGCTGAGCTCTTCCCACCCCTGTTCTCCGCGGCCTTTGCCGGGATGCACAGCCAGGCCGTGAAGGCGATGGTGCAGGCCTGGCCCTTCCCCTGCCTCCCGCTGGGGGCCCTGATGAAGGAGCACAAGCCTCACCTGGAGACCTTCCAAGCTGCAATCGACGGCCTGGACGTCCTGCTTGCCCAGGAGGTCCGCCCCAGGTGAGGGCGCCCCAGCAGGCGGGTGGGGCCTGGGGGTCTGAGCAAGACGCAGCTGGCATCTGGTGGGGTGTGGTGCGGGGCCACGGGGAGGCCTTGGGGCCGTGGCGGGGCCACTCTGGGAATAGGCTTTCGGGCGTGCAGGGCTACTTAAGGTGCAGAGGTGACAAAAGGGCACGTGGGCTCACCCCCTCCTCGTGGCGCTTAAAGTGGGGACCAGGAGGGGCCCCGGAAGCTCGAGGAGCAGCTGGTGTCTGGGGTGTAGCACCCTTGCCTGGGTTCTGAGCCGTGCGGTCCTGGTCCCCGTGGGTCTCCGCACAGCTCAGTGTGTCTCCCGTTGTCCCGCAGGCGGTGGAAGCTGCAGGTGCTGGATTTGCGCCGGAACGCCCACCAGGACTTCTGGACCGTGTGTTCCGGCACCAGGGCTGGTGTGTGCTCACTGCTGGAGCCTGAGGTGGCCCGGCCCGTGAGGAAGAGGCGCCGGGTGGAAGGTGCAAGGGCGTGGTCGAAGCAGACCTCGGCCCCCGTGGAGGTGCTCATAGACCTGTGCCTCAAGGAGGGCACCCCCGATGCGTCCCTAAGCTACCTCCTGAAGAAGGTCAAGCAGAGGAGGGGCTCACTCCGCCTGTGCTGTCAGAAGCTGAGGGTCTTCTCCATGCCGATGCAGAACATCAGGAAGATCCTGAAGCTGGTGCAGCTCGACTCTGTCCAGGACCTGGAGGTGAACTGCACCTGGAAGCTGGCCACCCTGGGCAGGTTCGCGCCGCACCTGGGCCAGATGGTCAACCTGCGCCGGCTGCTCCTCTCGCACATCCACATGACACCGCACGCCGCCCCCGGCATGGAGGAGCGTTGCGTCAGCCAGCTCACCTGCCAGTTTTCCAGCCTGCAGCACCTGCAGGAGCTCTACCTGGATTCCATCTCCTTCCTTGAGGGCCGCCTGGACCAGGTGCTCAGGTGAGGCGTGGCGCTGTCTCTCTGCAGACCAGGGCAGGCCTCTCTCGTTTCGTTATCCGTGGGGTGTCTGTCTACTGTCTGCCTGCCACGGATGGTGCCAGAGTGCACGGGCCACTCAGAGGTCCACACGATGCCACCAATCCGTCCCCCGGCATCTTGTCACATAGCCTCCCAGGTTAGGGTCAGAGGTGTGGCTTCAGTTAGATGCCTGTCAAAGGGGGCTCTTTGCTGGGAATCTGCATCGTGGGGGCTTTGGGCCAGGTGAGGGTGGCTTTGGGAATTCTTCCTGAGAGAGTGATGTCTAAGCTGAGATGATGGAAAATAACTAAGCAGGAGGACATTAACCAGGGGAAAGCCCATCCAACGTGAGGTTTCAAATCGGAAGCTCTGTGCTGAGCAGCTGGTCCACGTGAGCCTGTCCCTCCCACCTATCCCACTTTCCTGTCTGTCCCGGGTTGCTTTAGGCTCCAGGTGAGGTGTGATGTGGGAAATGGGTGATTGTGGAAATGACGGGGAGGGAGCAGGAGTGAAGAGTTGTGGCGTCCATCAGGACATTAGCAGTTATTGCTCCTAAATAGTCCAGAGAAGAGAAACAAAAAGTCAAATGAGTATCATTATTGAAGTGGCTCCAATCTCGAGTCCAAATTACAACTATTATTTGCTTCTAAGGCTTCTGATTATATAGGAATTCTTCAGTAACAGATGATTTCTTCTAGAAATGTGTTCTTCATTCTTAAAATAGAATCATAGCTTTACCTGGGACACAATGATGAAAGAGGAGAGAATGCAGCCCGATGTATTTGTGTGAAAGAGTTGGATTGATTTCCTTTCTGGCGACTGCAAACTCAAAACATTAAGAATAAACGTGTTCATCACACAAGGACAACAACAAACAAAAGAGTTGTGGAAAGTGAGGGATGGTGTGTGGCTGATACAGCGACCAGAGTTAGCCCCTGCCGGCTGGACCCCTGTGCACGTTGCCAGACCTTGCCTGACTTAGCCCTTTAAGCACAGATCCCAGTACTCTCCCTGGGAACAGAGAAACAGGTGATGGGGTCCAGGAGGCGGCAGGAAGGAAGCCTGAGTTAAAAGCAGTTTAGGTCATGTCTCCCAATACTGTAGTTTGCTGATCCCCTCTCTCACTTGGGACATGGGGTCAGGCTCCCCGGTGGGCACCTGCCATTGTTACCTTACCTGTGCTCACAACACCTGGCAGGGGTATGTCGTCCCCCACTTGACGGGTGAGCACAGGGAGCACTTGAGGATTCCTTCCCTCGACCCCGTCACACGGCAGATAAGGGATGGGGAAGGACCCCGCTCAACCTTGGGCTGACCTGGCACCTCTCCTTTGACCATGCAGCCTCCTCCAGAAGACTGGGATCTGGTGAAATGGGCCTCTCTTCCCTTGAGGCCTGGGCCGCCCCACATCCCTCCGCCCACCACCTCCATCCTCCCGGGACTGACTGCTCTGTCTCTCTCCAGGTGTCTGAAGAACCCCCTGGAGACCTTGTCGATTACCAAGTGCCTGATTTCAGAGGCAGACCTGATGCATCTGTCGCAGTGGCCGAGCGTCAGCCAGCTGAAGGATCTGAGCCTTAGCGGGGTCAACCTGACCAGCATAAGCTCCAAGCCCCTCTGGGTCCTGATCGAGAAGGCCTCAGCCACCCTCCAGGACCTGGACCTGGACGAGTGTGGCATCATGGACTCCCAGTTCAGCGCCCTCCTGCCCGCCCTGAGCCACTGCTCCCAGCTCACCACCTTCAGCTTCTGCGGCAACCCCATCTCGATGGCTGTGCTGGAGAGCCTGCTGCGCCACACCGTGGGGCTGAGCAAGCTGAGCCTCGTGCTGTACCCCGCGCCCTTGGAGAGCTACGAGGACGTGCACGGCACCGTCCACCTGGGCCGCCTGGCGCACCTGCACGCTCAGCTCAAGCAGGTGCTGCAGGAGTTGGGGCTTCCCAGCATGGTCTGGTTCAGCGGCGACCCCTGTCCGCACTGTGGCGACAGGACCTTCTACAACCCAGAGCCCATCCTGTGCCCCTGTTACATGGCCGCCTAGCCCAGCGAACGAGCCGCAGGCTTTGTCGCGGGCACGCGGACACTGCCGCTCAGACGTCAGCGCATCTCGAAGAAACACAAGCTATAGTTTCAGACAGTTGTTCATTGTTAGCGGGAAAAGGAAAGGTGATTCAGAGCTGGGCGGGGGGGATGGTGACTTGGGGGGTTGATGGGATCTTCGGGGAGATGCATCTTGTAGAGTTAGAAATGTGAATCTAAATTTCTAGAGGGGGATTCAGGCTTGAGAAGTAGATGGGGGCGTTACCCCTACGTGGATAGTTATAAAGAAATGGTCAGAAATAAAGGGAACCTCAGTGTCATTCACCTGGTGTTCGCTGTGATCTGTGACCGTGATTCTCCCGTTTAAACCTCAGTAATCTCCTGTTAGTGATTAAGTAAGAAGCCAGCCTGTGTGAGGCCCAGGCAGCCTAGGCTGGACGAGGTTCGGCCCCAAGAGTTAACAGCACCATTTCTCCCTCCCTTTGGTCTTGTTTCTGGATCACCTGTTAGGTCCTCACTTACTTCTGTGGCTGTTCAGTCTATCATTGCACACAAGGTGTGTCCTCAGGGCCTGGAATGTACTAAGTGTCCAATAGTGAGCACCACTGGAGGAAACATTCTTCCAAGGGACCCTCGCTGCCAGCTCCACCCAGGCCCTGGACTCCAGCACCCTCCGCAGTGGATCCAGCAGATGCAGAGCCTCCATCCCTGGCCCTGGGTGGTGCCAGGATAGGGCTTCAATGTGCAAAGTCAGGCCCCGAGTCCTGGGAGAAAAATCCACCCACAGACCATCTGGAGCCTCTGGGACTCACCAGCCCATACCCGCCTTCCCACTGCGTCCAGCCCCTTGAATTCAGTCAGTTGTGGCCTGTAAAAACATCCTAATTCCTGCTAGCAAAATACTAGTAAGCTCACATAGACAAATAACATTTGTTTACTATTCGTTTCCCACATTGAAAAGAGTTCATCGTTTTGTGCGGAGGTAGGTCACACCAGGGTGAGAATGCCCTTCTTCCGGGAAGACCCCCCTTCTTCCCTGTCGAGGAGGTGATAAGCCAGCTCTGATGCCCTGGATTCTGGGTCCCAAGAGAGAACAAACCCACGCCAGGTCTTGGGAGCACTCGGATAGAGCAGGTGAACGTCAAATTTGGTTTGGGGGTGTGGTGGGGCCACCCCGTGGGACCCCCCAAGACAGCCCATCCAAATAAAAGGGACACGAGCTTCCCTGGGGGCGCAATGGTTAAGAATCCACCTACCAATGCAGGGGACACGGGTTCGAGCCCTGGTCTGGGAAGATCCTGCATGCCGCAGCGCAACTAAGCCCGTGCGCCACAACTACTGAGCCTGCGTGCTACAGCTACTGATGCCTGCGTGCCTAGAGCCCATGCCCCGAAACAGAGAAGCCACCGCAGTGAGAAGCCCGTACACCGCAATGAAGGGCAGCCCCCGCTCGCCGCAACTAGAGAGTCCGTGCGCAGCAACAAAGATCCAACGCAGCCAAAAATAAGTAAATAAATAAATTTACAAAAAAAAAAAAGGGACATGTCATAGAGTGGGGTCCGCCCTGTGGCCCTGGGCAGCCTTACCTGGCTTCCCACACACGACCTGGGGAGAATGCCACACACCAAGGCCGGGGCAGGGCTCGTCTGCATGTCCCTGACCATGAGCCATCCTCCACCGCCTATGTGGTGTGGCCAACTGTCAGCAATCCCTTATCCTGCCGCACAGCCACTGGCCCTTCTCTATCCTCTTCCCCTAGCAGGCACCCTCTTTTCTTCTGCCCCACCCCTGCCAACCTCCTACCCTATGCCCCGTAAGAAAGAACAAGAAATGGACCCCTCGGCTTGTGGACATGCTTTGCCATTTCTGAAAGAAGAGAGAATGCAGAAATCTGTATAAGTGATGGTGTGCTGGGAAGAAGGGAGTCAGAAAAAGATCTCTCTTACTTTTCCCCAGTGCGCACCCAGTCTCAGCATCCCCAAGCATCCCTAAATTACAGAACGTATTTTCCGGAACGGGAACTGGCACCTCTGGGATATGAGGAAAAGTATACAGGACGACCAGGTTCTCCACGAGGAAGGACAGAGGCAGAGATCGTGGGATCTCAGTGCCAGATTCCTCAAACGCAAAACAGATAATCACACTGGCCTCATGACATTGCAGTGAGGTCACCCACAGGGCTAACCTACGGAAGGCACTTGCCCCGGTCATGGATGGCCCCACATAGGACAGTGGTGATTATTAGCTGCCCGATGCAAGTAAAGGAAGAAAAGCAAAAGTGAACACTGCTTCTTGCTTCTCAAGCAGGGTGCCCTGCACTTGGGACTTTATTTGGCCCAGAGACCACACTTGAGAAAGAAATCTTACAAGAGTCTTTGTTCAGAATTTAGATTTTGTCATCAATATGTCCAAAGAGGCATATGCTATCAATGCAGTGAGGTTCTCAAAGTCAAGTTTGGCTGGAGAGGAAGCTCATCCGTAAGGATGGGGCATGGGGAGGTAGTGACCGCTGGGGGCCCAGGGGCCCGGGGGCCATGTGGATGGAGGCCCTGTGTGTGTGGGGGCAGGGGGGAGCAGGGTCTGCAGCTGTTGGGAAGCAGGCAGGGAGAGTATGGCACATAGGGTGGGATGATTGGAAGTAACCATTTACCCAGGAGCAGCCCCAGCTGCACGTCGGACAGGCAGGAGGGTTAGGGCAGCTGAGGGATAGGATGTGAGAGGGGTGAAGCTGAATAGGAAAGAGCCAGAGAGCAATCTAACACAGGGAAATAGCCACGGGCAGAAACAAGACCAAAAGAAGGCCTGACATGGGAGCTCCCTGGCAGTCCAGTGATTGGGACTCAGCGCTTTCACTGCCTTGGCCTGGATTGCATCCCTGGTCTGGGAACTAAGATCCTGCAAACTGTGCAGCACGGCCAAAAAAAAAAAGGCCACACAAAACATTCTCTGACATAAGTCTCGTACCAATGTTTCCTTAGGTCAGTCTCCCAAAGCAATAGAAAGAAAAACAAAAACAAACAGGACCTAATCAAAGTTACTGCATAGCAAAACTTTTGCACAGCAAAGGAAACCGTAAACAAAATGAAAAGACAGCCTACGGACTGGGAGAAAATATTTGCAAATGATGCGAACAACAAGGGCTTAATTTCCCAAATATACAAACAGCTCCTACAATTCACTAACCAAAAAAAAACCCAATTGAAAAATGGGCAGAAGAGCTAGATAGACATTTCTCCAAAGAAGACATCCAGATGGCCAATAGGTACATGAAAAGATGCCCAACAGCACTAATTATTAGAGAAATGCAAATCAAAACTACACTGAGGTACTAATAAGGGGGCTTATACAACTAGGTTCCGAGAGAAATAGCCTAGACTCTGCAGCTGACACAAAGTTGGAGGGGAGTTGGAGACGCTGAGTCTGTGTCGTGGGATACTTTGAACTGCAGAAATGCAGTGGTGGGTGCCATGTGGACCCAAAAGTGCCAAAGTGGGGTTCGTGTGAGAAGCACAAGTGCCCGGTGGGGCCCGGGGTCCGACCTCTACATACTCCCCACACTCATGGCCCCGTTGGGCACCTGCATGGCTTTGTTCTTGTCCACAGGATATTCAATATCTTGTCTTCCTTTGAGGAGATGGACCCATGTTTTCCTCACTTCACTCGTTGGTGAAGATCCAGCTCCACTTGCTTCTTTCTTCCAGCTCAGTTCCCCCAGTGTTTTAGTTGACAGGTAGAGAAGTGCTTCCACGCAATCCCTTAAATGGACCAAAACGGTTCAGGACAGAGATGAAACCTGACTGCCTCCTAAAACCTTTGGCATTACCTAAGTGATGAGAGTGATCAAGGTGTCTTTTGTTAATGAGGTGACTTCAGGAACGTGCCTAAGGCTGGGGGTGGTTGTCAGTGGGGCCAATCCTGTGATTAGAGGGTTGAAACAATCAGTCCCAGCCCGATGACCTCCAGGGAGGAGAGAGGGGCTGGAGGTTGAATTTACCCCCATATGGCCAATGATGTGGCTACAAAATAAATGATCCCAAAACGTAGGGGCTTAAAACAATAACTGTTTCCTGTTGCACAGTTACTGTGGCTTAGCCGGGTGTTTCTGGCTCAGAGTCTCTTGTGAGGGTCGACTCAAAATACTGGCTTAATCGGCTTATTCGTCTGAAGACTTGACAGACTTGACTTGTGCTGGAGAATCCTCCCCCAGGATGGCTGTCTCCCTTGGCTTTTGGCTGGAGGCCTCAGTGCCTCCCCACGTGGACTTCCCCAGAGGGCTGCCGGAGTGTTCCCATGACATGGCTGCTGGCTGGCTTCTGCCAGAGCGGGTGATTCAAGAGAGCAAGGCAGAATGTCCATTGTGATCTAATCTTGGAAATCACACACTAGCACTCCACAGTATCCTGCTGGTGCCCTGCTCCTTGTGAGAGGTCACGATACAAGGGTGTGAAGACCAGCGTGCAGGGACCACTGAGGGCCATCTTGAAGGCTGGGTTTCACAATAGTACCAAATTATTTGCAGGCATTATTTTATTTAATAGTCATAACGATCCAGGGAGGTAGTTACCATTTACTTCTGTGCTCCAGAACCTGGCGTCATGTCTGGCAGACCCCGGACACTTGAGACTTTATTGAAAGAGAGATGCACGTGAGGGATTAAGAGCTCAGGATCTATAGACCCATTGCCAAGGTCCAGGCCTGGGATGCGATTTATTTTGGGATAGTGAGCAAGTTTCTTAATATCTCAGATGGCCAAGAGGCACATGAAAAGACGCTCAATATCACTAATTGTTAGAGAAATGCAAATCAAAACTACGATGAGGTATCACCTCACACCAGTCAGAATGGCCATCATCAAAAGATCTGCAAACAATAAATGCTGGAGAGGGTGTGGAGAAAAGGGAACCCTCTTGCACTGTTGGTGGGAATGTAAATTAATACAGCCACTATGGAGAACAGTATGGATGTCCTTAAAAATCTAAAAATAGAACTACCATATGACCCAACAATCCCACTACTGGGCGTATACCCTGAGAAAACCATAATTTAAAGAGAGTCATGTACCACAATGTTCATTGCAGCTCTATTTACAATAGCCAGGACATGGAAGCAACCTAAGTGTCCACTGACAGATGAATGGATAAAGAAGATGTGGCACACATATACAATGGAATATTACTCAGCCATAAAAAGGAACGAAACTGAGTTATTTGTAGTGAGGTGGATGGAACTAGAGTCTGTCATACAGAGTGAAGGAAGTCAGAAAGAGAAAAACAAATACCGCATGCTAACACATATATATGGAATCTAAAAAAAAATGGTTCTGATGAACCTAGGGGCAGAACAGGAATAAAGACACAGACATAGAGAATGGACTTTAGGACACGGGGAGGGAGAAGGGTAAGCTGGGATGAAGCGAGAAAGCAGCATGGACATATATACACTACCAAATGTAAAATAGATAGCTAGTGGGAAGCAGCTGCATAGCACAGAGAGATCAGCTCCATGCTTTGTGACCACCTAGAGGGGTGGGATAGGGAGGGTGGGAGGGAGGCTCAAGATGGAGGGGTTATGGGGATATATGTATACATATAGCTGATTCACTTTGTTATACAGCAGAAACTAACACAACATTGTAAAGCAATTATACTCCAATAAAGATGCTGAAAATACCCCAAAAACCTAAAAATAGAGCTACCTTATGATCCAGCAATCCCATTCTTGGGCATATATCCAGTGAAAAACGTGGTTCTAAAGGATACATGCACCCTAATGTTTATTGCAGTGCTGTTTACAACAGCCAAGACATAGAAACAACTTAAAAGTCCATCAACAAAGAAGTGGATAAAGAAGGTGTAGTACATATACACAATGAAATATTACTCGGCCATTAAAAAGAATAAAATAATGCCATTTGCAGCAACATGGATGGACCTGGAGATTATCATACTAAGTGAAATAAGTCAGAGAGAGAAAGACAAATATCATATGATATCGCTTATATGCAGAATCTAAAAAAAAGATACAAATGCACTTATTTACAAAACAGAAAGAGACTCACAGACTTGGAGAACGAGCTTATGGTTACAGGGGGAAAGACTGGGGGGAGGGATAGATTGGGAGTTTGGAATTGACATGTACACACTGCAGTATTTAAAGGAAAATGCCTTTCCATGAAAAAAAAATCTGTACTATAGTATATCATATTATAATAATTAGATATAATAATAATATATACATACCTTCTCATAACTTTGTTTTTTTTAATAATTAATTAATTAATTTTTGGATTCGTTGCATCTTCGTTCCTGCACGCGGGCTTTCTCTAGTTGGAGCTACTCTTCGATGCAGTGCGCAGGCTTCTCATTGTGGTGGCTTCTCTTGTTGTGGAGCACAGGCTCTAGGCGTTCGGGCTTAGTACTTGTGGCTTGTGGGCTCTAGAGCGCAGACTCAGTAGTTGTGGCGCGGCATGTGGGATCTTCCCAGACCAGGGATCGAACCGGTGTCCCCTACATTGGCAGGCAGATTCTTAACCAGTATGCCACCAGGGAAGTCCCATAACTTTGATTAAATGCAATAAAAGACATAGAGCTCCAGGAACAGGGCCTGGCTCATCGTCAGTGCTAAATAAACATTAATTGCTGTTATTAGTATTATTATTCCCAACAATACCTCCCGCTTCCGGTGAGGCTTTCAGTGACTTAGTCGTTTTCAGGGTAAAGATAGAACCTAGTGGCATTTTAAGCCACCATTGGAAAAGGCTTGGGATCTTTTCTAGTAGAAACATACAACCAGAAAACACAGATATGTCCAAAGAGCACTCTCTGACATTTACCTGTAAGTTGCTTCGACTTTGAATTTGGGACGCCCATGCCTTTGTGTTCACGAAGCATCTCATGCCCCCCTTTGTGGTCCTTCCCTCACATCCTCCACAGAGGATGCATTCTTGTTTGCTTCTGATCATTTGAAATCAAATGAGAATAATCATCCAACTCCCTGATCGATTTCTCCCCATCCAAGTTAAAGTCACTCAGTAAAATTATGTTAATAAAACACAACTTAAATTTGCGGAGTATGCAAATAATATACACCATTTACATAAAAGCAGGGGAAGAGGGGTGTGTGCTTGTGGATGAGGAAGACATGCAAGGAAGGACACTTGAGAAATTCTCAACAACAGTTTATTTTGGGAACAGAGACAGATACCTGTGGTCTGGGGCAGGAGTGAGACTTGCTGTACAGTGGGTGAATGCTCTTTTGCGTGGTTCGCTTTTATTGTTAACTCTGCATAAGTATGATTTTTAATTGAAAAGTAGTTTCTGAGAATTCCCTGGGGGCCCAGTGGTTAGGACTTTGAGCTTCCACTGCAGGGGGCAGGGGTTCAATCCCTGGTTGGGGAACTAAGATCCTTCAAGCCACAGAGCTAGGCCAAGAAAAAGGAGTTTCTAAGAGACAATACATTATCCCTGGATCCACTGTCTAACTGTGCTTTTATGCCACTAATATCCCCGCAGGTTTTATTTTGTTTTGTTTTTAAATGAATAAAAACTTGTACATGATTTTTATTCAACGGCTGACCAAAATCCATTCTCAATTGTCAAAAAAAAAAAAAGAGTCACATCTGATTTCAGGATTTCAGCGTTAGTTGTAACTTGACATTTTTCTCCTTGGCATGATTCATCTGTAATTTGGAGTTTTTACCTTAATCCATGTGGTACAGACAGAATTTCCCCCGAATCCTGGTTCTCTGCCAACCTGGCAGAGCTAAGGTTTTAACTAATTCCCCTTGCCCATCAGAGCACTTTTCTGTGACCAAGTCCCCTTCCTTAGGGGTACCCCTTAGAGTTGGGGGCTCCCACTAAACCCTTTTTGTGGCTAGCATGGGCCACTGAAATTTTCATCTAGGAATGCCCTGGAAATTAACATCACCTTGCTTTGGGTAAGCAGGTGGTATAAGTCATCACTGATTGAATTTTTCAGTGTGTCCTGGTCCTTGCCTTTTGGTCCATCTCTGCCACACCCTTACATTTAACTCAGAGCCTAGAGCTGAGAGCAGAAGCAGCAGGAAGCTGAAGGCTCTGCCACTGATTATGAAAGCCCTAGTCTCTTGAGATAAAGCTCTCCCAGGGAGAGTGGAGGAGGAAAAAGCTTGGAGAACAATGGTAGAGCCAAGCTCTCCCCTGGAGGTGGAGGAAGGGGTAGAGGCTGGCCACCTGGATTAGTGTCCTCAGGAAGAGGTGTGCTTCCTGGGCCACATTGTAAAGTAGAGTCCACTTTTCACACAGCTCTGGTCTGCATGTCAGGAGGACAGCCTGTGGTCCTGAGGGCCTGATCTCCTCCTGGGTACAAAGTTCTAAGATGGTGTGAGATGCCCAGCCCTGTTGGTAGATAATCAGGCTGACCACATATCACTCCACTATCATGACCACAAGTCCCAGGAAGCTGTCTCCACAGCACTGGGCCTGGGCTGGACTTGGCCATGGGGCTGTCCATGGAAGGAAAGGTTAGAACAGGTCATTTCCTTTTTTTTTTTCTGCCCCACCGTGCAGCATGTGGGATCTTAGTTCCCAGACCAGGGATCGAACCCACGTCCCCTGCTGTGGAAGCGTGGAGTCTTAACCACTGGACCGCCAGGGATGTCCCAGAGTATTCTGTTCTACAGCTGTGGTTTGTTTTTCTTCCTTTTCTTGGCCAAAACAGATACTTCCCCTCACGTTCAGGAAGGTATGAGAATGGGACTCGCTCTGTCCTCAAGGTTCTGTCCATCACAGTCTAGAGTGAGAAGTAAAAGAGTTGGGGCCAGAAAGAGAATTGAGTGGGGCCCCTAGCAGCAGTGGTCTTCAGGAAGTAATCCACAAGAGGAACAGACTGCTTCCTGAAAAATCAGGGTGGTTGGGCATTTGTTGATGGCCGGCAGTCACCTGGGAGCTGAGCTATCACCTGCATACCCCCTACCTATACCTGAGGTGAGCCCTCTCCATGGGCTCCTGATCTAAAGAGTGTGTAAGAGTGCTAGGGCGGCCATAACAAATACCACAGACTGGGGGTGGGGGAGAGCTTAAACAACAGGAAATTATTTACTCCCAGTTCTGGAGGCTAGAGGTCCAAGATCAAGGTGTTGGCAGGGTGGCTTCTCCTGAGGCCTCTCTCCTTGGCGTGCAGATGGAGAGAGTGTTCTTGTTGTGTCCCTGTGTTCCTCTATGTCCAAGCATCCCTGATGTCTTGTGTGTCCCAATTCCCTTTTTGCCACGCTGCGTGGCTTCTGGGATCTCAGTCCCCCAACCAGGGATTGAACCCAGGTCCTCGGCAGTGAAAGCACGGAGCCCTAACCACTGGACCGCCAGGGAGGTCCCCTCCCTCTTTTTATACAGAGACCCATCAGATCGGATTAGCGGCCACCCTAATAACCTCGTTTTAACTTAATCACCTCTTTAAGAGTATTATCTCCAAATACGGTTACATTCTGAAGTGCTGGGGGTTAGGACTTCAACATATGAATTTTGCAGGACACAATGAAGCCCAAAACAGGGGGTGATGGTAGGGGTGATTCACCTGGTGAATGCTGCACAGGTGCTGTCATCATCTGAAGCAGGGGATTTGTACCCCACCTGCTCCTTAGAAAGACCTGGGACCTTTAATAATACAGACTCCCTGGTCCCATTTCTGAAGATACTGATTCTGTTGGTTTGGAGTAAGATGGGCAGAATCAACCAGGACATAAGTACTTTTCAATAGCTCCCTAGTATTTACTGGTTAATATTTGGTCCTTGACCAAGTGGCCTGGGCATCACCTGGAGCTTGTGAGAAACTCAGACTCTTAGGCTCTACCCAGAACTGCTGGACCACAATGTGCATTTTCACAAGACCATGTAGCTGATTCCTTAGATTCACTGAGGGTTAAGAAGCACAATCCAGGTGATTCAGAAGTGCAGCCCGAACTGAATCCTGATCTCTGGGCTTTGCTTACATATCCCAGGTGGGGGTCCTAGAATCTCTGACGGGGAGGGGGAGGCACCCAGCTCAAGCTCCAGCCTCTGATTGGTTTATTTTTTATATTTTTCTAATATTCATTCATTCATTGACTTGGCTGTGCCGGGTCTTAGTTGCAGCATGCGGGATGTTTCTGATTTTATTTTATTTTTTAGTTTCGGCATGCGGGATCTAGTTGCCTGACCAGGGATCGAACGCGGGCCCCCTGCATTCGGAGTGTGGAGTCTTAACCACTGGGCCACCACGGAAGTCCCTGATTGGTTTGTTGAGTCACCAATAAAATGCTCATCCCAAGGCAGGTGCTCAGTGTGTCAAATGAAAGGGAAATGAATTCCCGACCCTCAACCCATCCTCAGGCTCCCTTGAAGGAGTGGACTCGTGGGTATTTTAATCATAGGAGAGATCAGTGTTTCCCAAAGTATTGGAGGATTTTCCACCTTGGGCCACCCTTCACTTCAGAATCAAATGGGGCAAACATTGAACATTCAGATTCCCAGGCCCCTGCCCTGGTAATTTGAGTTTCCCAGGTGTGAGATGCAGCCCTGGAATCTGTATGTTTCACAATGTCCCAGGTGATTCTGAGATTTGAGCAATCTTTATAAACGTATCAAATAGTCAAAGTTTTCCTTATTTTCCCTTAAGTTTTTGCAAACATTTTAAAGTTGACATCAAAAATGTTTTCATCAAGGCTTCCCTGGTTGCGCAGTGGTTGGGCGTCTGCCTGTCGATGCAGGGGACACGGATTCGTGCCCTGGTCCGGGAGGATCCCACATGCCGCATAGCAGCTGGGCCCTTGAGCCATGGCCACTGAGCCTGCGCGTCCGGAGCCTGTGCTCCACAATGGGAGAGGCCGCAGCAGTGAGAGGCCCGCGTACCGCAAAAAAAAAAAAAAACAATGTATTTTTGCCACACCTGCTTGCCACACCTACCATGGGGTTTTGTTGGGAATTATCCCCGTTGTAAAAACAGTAACTAATTTCGCATCAGGAGAGTGTATCCCACCTTTACAGCAGACACTCAGAGAGGCCATGGTGGCTCCCGACCCCCTGTGCACAGCTGACTCTTGATAAAGATCCAGCTGGTGCCCTTACACTCAGGGAGCAAGTCTCCGCACAGGTGCCACAGAGGATCCCTGAACAGTGGCCTCTGTGCCACCTCTGTCGTCTCCATAAGGACACACACCTGTCGGGCAGCCGCAGCGTCTCACCAGCCTTACACACAAGGGACCCTGACTCAGGACACGGTTCAGTGTCTAGTAACTGAGACCCCTTCCCCCTGTGCTGTGACCCAGTGCTGCTGGGGGTCCCTGTATGACCCTCTTCAAGCCAAGGTGATTCAAGCATGATGATACTGACCTATGTGTTTATAAGTAAAGAAAGAAGGTAACAGGTAAAAGCTTAGTAAAAATAGTGATGATGAGAAGATTGAGCTTCCTGGTAAGAGGATTGTATTAGTCAGGGTTCTCTAGGGAAACAAAACGAAAGAAATCTATACATATAGATAACGAAGAATTTTATGTAAGTTATATATATATACTGAGAGAGAGAGATTATTATTGATTATTGAGCACGGAACTCCCAGGAGCTGATCTCTTCAGCCTGAAAGCTGGGAACGCTGGTGATGTAATTCAGTTTGTGTCCAAAGATTTGGGAACCAGGGGAGCCAGTGATGTAAATTCCAGTCTGAGGGCTGGAGAAGTTGAGGTGAAATGTCCCAGCTCGTACAGTGAGAAGAGAACACAGACGTGTTCTTTTTCCTTTTCCTTTTGTTCTGCACAGACCCTCAACAGATTGGGCGATGCCCACCCACACTGGGGAGGGCAATGTATTTACTGAGTCCCCAGATTCAAATGCTCATCTCATCCAGGAACACCTGCCCAGACCCATCCAGAAATGATGCTTCCTCTGAGTCCCCTGTGACCAGTCAAAGTGACACACAAATTTAACCATCTCAGTGACCATCCACGCTGATTTGCCCCACAATGAGGTCCAGCCAGGACAGGGCAGTTTCAGTGGTAAAACTGGGAAATTTCTGGCAATCAGGAGACTTGGTCATGGCCCAGTTCTGGTGCTTATGCTTGGGTCCACCCAGATGTTCAAACCAGGAGGTCGATGCTGACGATGCAGTATTATTCGACCATAAGAAGGAATCAAGTACTCATATGTGCTTCAAGGGGAAAGAACATTGAAAACATTTTAAAGAATGAGAGAAGCCAGACACCAAGGGCCACATAGGGTATCATGGCATTTGTGTGAAAAATATGGAACAGGCAGGAAGTACATTAATGTTTGGAGGGCTAGGGTGACAGGGAAAGGGGATTGCCTGGTGAGAGATGAGGAGTTCCTTTTCCGGGAATGAAAATACCCTGGAAGATTGAGTGTTAGTGGATGTTCAAACTTGTGAATACATTAAACACCACTGGATCCATCACCTTAAAATGATGTATGTGATGGACTGTGAAGCCTATGGTAGAAAGAACATGAAGGCTTGGTTACTGATAGATACAAATTACACTCAAATGATTCAGAAAAGAAATGTTTTGTGTTCCTGGGTGTGTGCTGTGTGTGTGTATAGACATACAAAGGCAGAGAGAGAATGAGAGACAACGGGATATGAGAAAGGCGAATCTTGCAAAGTATTAAAAAATAGTGAATCTGGGAAAAGGTTCTGCAAGACTTCCTTATAGACCTTTAAATTTTTATTTAAGTTTTTAATTACTACAAAATAATAACAAAAACAAATGAAAGCCTCAGTTTAGGAGTAAAGGGATGAATGAGCTCAGAGGACGTTTTAGTCCCACTTCTCCATGAACTGGGACCACTGTGCACAGTGCTACTACTTGTATATGAGGTGCAGTAATAATCAGCCTCGTCCTCAGCCTGGAGCTCAGGGATGGTCAGGGAGGCCGTGTTCCCAGACTTGGATCCAGAGAAGCGGTCAGGGATCCCTGAGGGCCGTTTATTCACCTCATAAATCAGGGTTTTGGAGGCTGTGCCTGGGCGCAGTTGGTACCAGCCAACAGCATTATATTTCCCAATGTCATTGCTGGTTCCAGCAACAGGAGATGGTGACCGTCTGTCCCGGATTCCCGGACACTGAGGGAGGCTGAGTCAGGCCAGACTGGGCCCAATGCCCTGGAAAGGGAAGAAACACACTCTGGTAAATCCCGCTCTGGGGCCCAGGTCACCTTGAGAACAAAGACACACAGGATCAGCCAGATGTCCCTGGGGTCCCTTCCCTGGAGGCCTCAGCTGTGTCCTGAATGAGGAGGGTGACAAGGAGCAGAGCCCAGGCCATGGTGGAGATGCCCCAGACGCTGCCTTCTGAGCCCCAGCCCTGGGCCTGCTCCCCCAGACCTCTCTTATCCCCTCCCCCCAGAGGAGGGAGGGGCCTCCATGCAGATCAGCTCCCTGCACCTGATGGTCTCACCCCTCTGCCCTGGCCCTGGACACTAGATGTTCTGCATCCTGGGGGGAGAATATAGCTCAGGGATTTAAACGTTTTGACACATAGATGACATGTATATACAGGAGCATGAATTGTTTGTAGCTGGTTTGCAGGGAGAGAAAGAGCAGATGAAGTCCCTCAGGCAAAGAGCTCCTGCACCTTCAGGGTCTCTGCTGGGACAGGACTGTGTCTCTGGGAACCACAGTGCAGGGGACATTCCGCAGCGCCCTCTGCTGGATGCCTATCTCCAAGGTCTCTATGTTTGGGAAAGAGACAGGCCCACCAGGGGAAACACCTGCTGTTTGCTGGGTGGCTGTGGGGAGCCCCAGCTGCAGCCTTGTCCCATCCCCACCCCCACCTCTTTGTTCTGAAGCATCTGCACATCGAATCCATGAGCAGGTCGTTGACACCCAGCCCCCCACCCCAGGTCCCAGACTGGCCCTGGAACCTAGAGTCTCTGCGTCCCTGTACAGCAGGGCTCTTCTGAGACGATGAAAACTCTGTGACACGTTGTCCTTAGTCAGGACACTGACCATTACAGGGCCCAGGAAATGGGGCCATCCTGGGATGTCCCTGTCATGCACTATTTGAGTCAAGACGTCGTTGGCCAATAATCCCGATAACCACTCTTTGGGTTTTGCGGGTGGAAGGTGAGGAGAGGGGCCCGAGGGGCTGGGGTGACTTAGAGATTCCATCCCGTCTCCTCCCGGCACCACAGGGGAGCTGGGGGTGTGCATCCCCCTCCCTCACCTGTCCCGTCAGCAGGACGGGGCCCCTGCCCCCCGTCGCCTGCCTCTGCAGGGCTCGGAGGAGGGGCCCTGGGGCCCCCCACTTGTTCCTCCTCCTCCTCCTCCCAGCTCAGCGCCAGCCACCCTGTCCCTCCTCATCCCCTCCCTGCCCCTGTCCTTTGTCCTGCAGCCTCATCAGGATGGAATTGTCACCTGCCTCCCCAGGTGACTCAGACCCACCCCTGCAGGGTCTCTAATCTTGTCTCAGCATGACCTTGTCTCAGGGACAGTGACCTTGAGGAGATCTCAGCCCAGGGCAGGGGAACCTACACGATAAATGACCAACCCCATAGGTACACTGATGGGAAATATGGGCCCATGAGATGGAGCTGAATTCTCAAAAGCGTTCGAAAAAAGGAATAATGTAAGAAGGAGTTAGAGTCCGCCAGGATGGAGGGAGCCCTAATGGAAATGAGGGAAGATGCCAGGGTTTAAGGGGCTGGGAGGAGGGGCTGGGTCAGAGTTCACCTCAGGGCCCAGCCGCAGGGACCTCTCCTCAGGCAGGTCTATCTGCCACATGGTGCAAGTGAGGATTCTCCTCTGTCCTCAGAGGGAGGTCCTCACCCCAGAGCTGGTGTCTCGCTGAGGTCAGGCTCCTCTGTCTACAGAGACGCTGGACCCAGTGTGTTTTGTGTGTTTTCTAGACAGAGAATCAGGGCGGACTGATTGGTCTTTCCCAAGATTATCACTGTCTCAGTATCTGAAATGTCTAGTTCCTGATTATGAGGAAAGCTGACAGTTGGTATAATTTCCCTCTGCATCCCAGGGTTTATGCTCCTGCCTCTGGGGAAAGGGCCCCACGGGTGATGCAGATGGAGTACCCGGTCCCCACAGAGCAGACCCCCGCATCCTTCCCGGGTACAATGGGGCGGGGACACCCAGGAGTGATGGTGCTGGGTGTGTGTGTGTGTGTGTGTTTGTGTGTGTGTGTGTGTGTGTAACCGAACAAGACCCCTATGGAGCCTTCCAGGGACAGGCCATCCCCAATATCCTCTGCTTTAGCTCTTCTCTGAAGTACCTGGATAATAGTATTTGATGCAAATTTCCTGAGTTGTTTTGCAGATGTGAAGTCCCTGCAATGCCCACCAGATGGAAGAACTACTTGGTGACCATGAGCACATAGCCCCAGCCCCCAGGAGCCTAAGGACGGATAATGTTAAGCCCTGTGACTCCACCGTGCTGCTTCACCATCAGCCAATCAGAGAACTGTGCACACGCTGATCATGTACCCTGTGACCACCTCTCTCCTGGCCTTAAAAACGCTTTGCTAAAACCCTCAAGGGTCTAGAAGGTCCGCAGATGCCAGACAGGAGATGCCTAGGAAACCAGCCTCTGGTAAGAGCCTTGTTGGTCTGATGAGTTTCCCTGTGATACAGTTCTTCACACACACGGTCACCATTTGACGCTGGAGTTGAAGCCCGTCCCTCGGAAAGGCGTCCGGGAAGATTCTCCTGGTGCCCTCGGACTTGACCTCATCCACCATTGCCCTTTGCTGATTTTCCTTTGTCTCCTCTCACTGAAGGAAATCACATCCATGAGGTTGACTCCCTACTGAGTCCCGAGAGTTTTCTCAGTGGGGGAATTTTAATAATTTGAAAAAATTTTTATAATTTTTTCCCTTGACCTAGAATTTTTTTTGACCAAGTAGGAATTTAGCAGGCTTCTAACTTTTTCAGTTCCAGAAATACCATGATTAACAAGCCAGTGACAGAGATCTGCACACATCAGACTCTTCTCGTTGCTGCTTGACTCCACTGGCCATGACGGTAGCCTTGCCCTTGGTAGGGGAGGCCCACCCCTTGGCCCCGGCCACCCAGGATCCAGCTCCTCCCGATGCCTTTAGGATTTGCAGCTAAGGGGGCTGCAGGTCCCACTCTAAGTTCTGGCTTGGAGAAGAGTGAGCACAGAGCCATTCAAGGATGCTCCAATCTCATTACCTTTTGAATCCCTTTGTCTCCAGGCAGGTGGCTTCTCTAGGTCACTCACTAGAGGCCATCTTGGATTCTGCGTCCACCAGCCAACCTGCAAAGTGCTGAGGCTCTTTCTACCTCCCCGAGCTGCAGGGAACATGAAACACAGAGTCTCTGTGGAGTGAGCCCAGATCACAAATCCAGCTGCCCAGCTTGATATTTCTCCCACCACTGCCCCCCACCCTCGAATCCCTTCCCAACGTGTTCTGGGGATTTCTGTCTGTGTGAATTAGGAGAACCAAGCAGTTCTTGGAGTGCAGTGCCCCTCTCGAGGCTCACACTCTATTCTCATGTTAGCAAACTGCTGGGACCCGAGTCTAATTGTTGGTCCAGAAGCAAAGAGGGGCAATGGGGGCGGGGGGTCCTGAGGAGAATCAGCACAGCCTCACGTGGCAGCTTCCTCAGGGCAGCCGTGACCTTTTCCTTGGGCAATGCAGGGTCAATCGCCCCAGATAGATATGGAAAGACCTGTACCGCTGCGGGTGGGGAGGCGTCTTCCACAGGCAAAGAAGACACATGAGAATTGAGGGGCTCAATGTCCCCAGGTCCCTCAGGTCCTCCCACACATCCCCACCCAAGCTGCAGGATCCGGTTCTTTCCCAACCACATTCTTCACTACAAGGCTGGGACTCAACTTTGCTGGAATGTAGCCAATTGAAGGAGGAGGGTCTGGGTTGGCTTTTCAGCTATTTCAGTCCAGGTGCTGCACTAGATGAGGCTCTCCTCCAGGGCACTCCGGAAAGCTCGCATGTCCCTTGTGCGGCCCTTGGGATGGGATCTTGAATCACTAAGCTCATCTTTTTCTCTCCCTACTCTATCCAGCAACATTCCGAGCAGATACCTCGTCCTGATATTCTGTAGGGTTCCCAGAACGTTCCAAAATATCATATACAGCGTCACTCAGCTCCTCGATTCTTACAAGTGGTTGCTTAGAAGAATCCAAGGCAGGGATTTTTCTCATTCCAATGAACAGTTCATGACATACACTAGCTGTGCTCTCTGTACTAATGGATATAGCTATTAGCACCATTCAGTAGAACCAGATTAGACAGCCAATTCTAGAAACCTCAGAATCAATTGAGAAAAATCTTCCTTAAAATTCTATTGTTCTCGAAGCACTCCGGGTACCAAAATCGGGATTAGTCACATGGTTCCAGAGAAATAGGAAAATATATATATAATTTATTATAGGAATTGATTCACACCATAATGGAAGTTTAAGGTGTCTCACAATCTAACAGCAAGCTGAGGGACCAGGAAAGCCAGTGATATAATTCAGTCTGAGTCCAGAGGCCTGTGAATCGGGGTTGAGGACGTAAGTCCTGGTCCGAGATTGAAAGCTGAAGAAGCAGCAGTGCCAATGTCCAGAGTCAGGAGAAGGTGATGCCTCTGATGACGAGGAGAGAGCAAACGTCCCCTTCCTCTCTCTTTTTGTTCTATTCAGGCCCTCAACTCAAGGACAGTGCCCACTGCACCACACCAGTGATCTTCTCTACTCAGTCTGTGGACTCAAATGCCAATATCCTCCTCCTGAGACATCCTCACAGACACCAAGAAATAATGTTTTAACCGCAGTATGGGCATCTCTTATCTCAGGCAAATAGACACATAAAATTAACCATCACACTGCTGTGGAAGAGCTGGCAACAGTGGCACATCACACAGGATGAGGAAGTGGTTACCATCCCAAGACAATAACCCCAAGATCATATTTCCCACCGCCTCCACTGTAGGCAGAGGGAGGAGCTCAGAGACCACTGACCTCTGGCAGCTCAGGGAGGAGAAGCATCTTCAGAGCAATAGGGAGCCTGTGAGCTCAGGGATGTTTTGGTCTCAGTTCCCCATGACCTTGGACCACTGTGCAAAGTGCTACTACTTGTACCTGAGCTACAGTAATAATCAGCCTCGTCCTCAGCCTGGAGCCCAGAGATGGTCAGGGAGGCCGTGTTGCCAGACTTGGAGCCAGAGAAGCGATCAGGGATCCCTGAGGGTCGTTTATTGACCTCATAAATCAAGGTTTTGGGGGCCATGCCTGGGAGCTGTTGGTACCAGCCGACTTGGTTATATTTCCCTATGTCACTGCTGGTTCCAGCACAGGAGATGGTGACCGTCTGTCCCAGATTCCCGGACACTGAGGGAGGCTGAGTCAGGCCAGACTGGGCCCAGGACCCTGGAAAGAGGAGAAACACACTCTAGTCAGTTCTGTCATCCAAAGACACAAAGATCAGTCAGACGTCCCTGGGGTCCCTTCCCTGGAGGCCTCACCTGTGTCCTGAGTGAGGAGGGTAACAAGGAGCAGAGCCCAGGCCATGGTGGAGACGCCCCAGACGCTGCCTTCTGAGCCCCCAGCCCTGGGCCTGCTCCTCCAGACCTCTCTTATCCCCTAACCCCTTAGAGGAGGGAGGGGCCTCCATGCAGATCAGCTTCCTGCACCTGCCCCTCCTCTCCCCCTCTGCTCACCCCCTCTGACATGGTTTGTTCCAGATTCTTCTGCATCCCTGCACAGCAGAGATTATTGGAGACTTAACTCCTTCACATGGTGTGTGAGGACAGAACGAGTCCATGACAGGATGTGGGAAAGGAATCCAGCCCGGGATTTCCTGTCTCTCCTGGTGTGAGAGTCATGGTGCTTCCTGGGGGAGGAATCCCAGAAGGTCCTCTCTGTGCTCTTGGGACAAAGAAGAGGCCCTGAGCCCAGGCGGCTGAAAAATCCAACTGCCCCGCTTTCTGAGAGTTAAAGGCAGAGCTGCGTACCAGTATCCCCTCAACTACTTCTGTTTTAAAAATATTTATTGAAGGGCTTTCCTGGTGGCGCAGTGGTTGAGAGTCCACCTGCCGACGCAAGGGACACAGGTTCGCGCCACGATCTGGGAGGATCCCACATGCTGCGGAGTGGCTGGGCCCATGAGCCATGGCCGCTGAGCCTGCGCGTCTGGAGCCTGTGCTCCGCAACGGCAGAGGCCAGAGCAGTGAGATGCCCACGTACTGCAAAAGAAAAAAATAATAAATAATTTATTGAAGGGACTTCCGTGGCGGTCCAGTGGTTAAGGCTCCACACTTCCACTGCAGGCGCTGTGGGTTTGATCAATGGTCGGAGGACTAAGGTGCTGCATGTCGCGCGGTGCAACTAAAGAATTTTTAAAAATTAAAAAAAAGAGAAAAAAGGAACAAAAAAATTCTATTGAAGTATAGTTGGATTACAATGTTGTGTGAATCTCTGCTGTACAGCAAAGTGACTCACTTATTCATTTATATATACATTCTCTTTCTTATTCTTTTCCATTATGGTTTGTCATAAGATATTGAAAAGAGTTCCCTGTACTATACAGTAGGACCTTGTTGTCTATCCATCCTATATACAGTAGTTTGTATCTGCTGGTCCCAAACTCCCAGCCCATCCCTTCCCCACCCCCAACTCCCTCTCATCCCCCTCAGTTGGGACGGTCCTCAGATTTCCCTCCAGCCTCTGTTTCCAAAGTGCTCTGAGTCTGAGGCCCAAGCCAGAGCCCTGGGCCATTTAATAGCACTTTTTTTTTTTTTTTTTTTTTTTGCGGTCCACCGGCCTCTCACTGTTGTGTCTCCTCCCGTTGCGGAGCACAGGCTCCGGACGCGCTGGCTCAGCGGCCATGGCTCACGGGCCCAGCCGCTCCGCGGCATGTGGAATCTTCCCGGACCGGGGCACGAACCCGAGTTCCCTGCATCGACAGGCGGACTCTCAACCACTGAGCCACCAGTGAAGCCCTATTAGCACTTTTGAAGATGATTTCTTGGGGCCCAGGTGCTTTGGGACTAAGAGGGGTTACGCAGGAAGCAGCTCTTGAAATTTCATACAGGACAGTATAAGCCACAGGTACCTTCCCTAAATCCTGGCCCTTGCTGCCCCCTGGTGGCTTCAGATGGTGCCAACCAACGCCCAGGAACCTGAGGGACAGAAAACAACCCGGTCCCCAGACTGGCTGATGTGCAGCTCATTGTAGGACGTGTCCGAAGATCAGGTCGAAGTTTGTGTAAATGAACTGACATGGAAAGCATAGTTCACAAAAAGCTGGATAGAATTAACAACCTGGACTCAACAGGGCAGAAAGTCTGATTAAACCAAAATGCCAGCATGGGATTTAAAGACCTATAGTTCCACCCCATAATATTGGCCACACCACGATAGACTGAAATCACTTGGCATATGGAAAACCAGAACAGCTCAACTGTATGGAAGGGAAAGTAAACAGAGCGTGTCTCTGTTAACAGATCTGCTGGAATTATGTCACAAAGATATTCATCCAGTTTGTGAAAAATGATGCAAGAAATAAGGACAGAACCTACTGAAGTCAATAGACAGATACAGAGTGTCAGCCAATATACGGGAGAAAAATCTAACAAAGAGTGATGTATGTATATGTATAACTGATTCAATTTGCTGGACAGCAGAAACTAACACAACAGTGTAAATCTACTATATTCCAATAAAATGTTTTTAAGAAAGAAAGTCTCAGCTAAGCAATAGAAGGTGGAAAAAACACAGTGAATCTACTACAGAGAAAATTCCAGCAGATGGGATTAACGACAGACAGAGCACTGGATAATGAAAGATTTCTGACTTGAAGTCATGCAATGGAAACAGTCCCTTGTTGAACAGAAGGGGGGAATATGAATTTAAAAGAATGAAGTAGTATCCACAAATTATGGAACTTCAATTGACCTAATACACAAATAATTGGAGTCCCCAAAGGAGAGGAGACAGAGAGACACAGAGAAACCCTCACATCCAGAATCCTGACACGCCTCAGGGTGTAGAAACGTGAGGGCAACCACATCGAGTTTCATTGTGATGAAATCTTGAGGTGTGGACAATTTTTGAGACCCCTCTTCATGTTGGTTGACTATTGGTATGTTAGGAAAATGTCAGCTAAAGAACTAGTTCCAGGACTTCCCTGGTGGTCCAGTGGTTAACACACAGTGCTTCCAATGCAGGGGGCACGGTTTCCATCCTTGTTCGGGGAACTAAGATCCCACATGCCACTTGGTGGGGTCAAAAAAAAAAAGAAAACCCAGTTCCCTGCAGATTCTACCACAATGTTTCCTCCTCTCTCTCCCTCTCCCCAACCTCACGACACAAACGCCTGTCCCAGAGTTCTTCACTCTGGTCATTGTGGGTGCGTGGAGCACATGCACAACTATGATTGTTTCTTTTAAACCCAAGTCAAGCAATACTGATAGTCAGAGTCATATATCAGAGTTTAGGAAGAGTCCAAAGAACATAGGAGTACAGAAAAGCACAAATATGGAAGCCAAGATGCATGTCGACAAGCGTTTACTGACTTTTTCCTGAGAAAGGCCAGTCCCAGGTCTGCAGTGGTGCTAAGCAGACCTGTCATTCCTTAGGTCGTGGTCGGTGGTGAGTATCGTCGTGATGAGTTGAGGTAACTTAACAATTATAATGAGTGTGAGTCCTTACAGATGCAGGTAGATCTGCAGATTCTCTCTCCTTTTAGTCGTGAGGCTGGTAGACCACTGCCCGCTAACCCCACCGACAGATTTGCTCTAGGGAGAGGGTGAACCACATGTCCTGGATAAGGGGGCACGGCAGAGCTGACTCTGTGGGGGTCAGGAGGAGAAGCCTGTGTGCCTCCAGAGTTTTGTAGCCTCTGCCCACCTCTCTGGAATGGCCATCTCCCACGGAGGCCTTTCTCCAATGGGCAACCGGCAGAAATATTCACCTACAAGGAAGCTGACATCATCCAACTGCTGACATACCTGACACCATCCTGTAAAGTTGGATGCGCGTCGCCCAGATTCTGATTTGTACTGTATGGCTGGCTAGGATTGTCTTGACATGAACAATTTTCTAGGGTCTTGATCAGCCAGGAACAATCTCTCTCGCTTCCTCCCAGTGAAGTAATCTCAGACAACTCCTGGAGTCCACGTCCCGCTGAATAGCAGGAAACGTGGGACAGCTGATACCCTGACAATATTCGCCTTAGGAATACAGGACCCACCCGAATCCCACAAGGCCAGATGCCTGACTCTAGGCTTCCTTGTCTTTCCTCTGGGACCCTGTCTGCTGTCTTCAGGACGGGCTCCAGGAAATCCAGGGAAGCCCCGCCCAGGACCAAGCTGAGCCTCTGTTAGGGTCCATGTCTCTTGGGGCCTCACCTGTAGACACACTACCCTTTCCTCACTCAGCGGGTTGGATGCTTGTACCCACTGTTTCAAACTATGTTGTTTGTGGGATGCATATCGAGGAAGGCTGGGGCAGGAATGTAAAGAAAGGCCATGGAATGATTAACCCTGGAGTCAGCAAACCAGCTAATCGGGGAGTGGGGTAGACAGATGTGCCTTGGGGGGTAGATTTCGTCTGGGGTTATGCGGTTTCTGTTTATGACTCCTCCTTAAATTGTGAGTGTGCATTTGACACATTCTTCTTCAGGAATGCTGCATTTCATAATCAAAGGAATTGTGCAAAATACGCTGAAAGAGACATGACTACTTTTCCTCTCCTTAGATACATAGACCAGGATTCAGACATGGAGGAAATTTTCATGAAAATCTGCAAGTGTAAGATGAAAACCTGCCCTTGAAGCCTTGCTGATGGTAGAAACAGGTACCTGGAACGTTTGAACAAAGTGGAAAGAAAAAGAGAGTCATCGTCGGGACAAAGACCGTCTCAGGCTGTTTGATGCAGCTGAGACCGTGCCCCCTCCCTGCCCCTCCAGCTCATCCAGGACACATGCAAACAGCACCTAGAGGGAAGGGGAGACGCCCCCACCCGGGATCCTTAGGAGGCTCTGAGAAGGAGAGAAGATGAAGCCTTGACTGCCTCCTGAAGACGTCCCTGAGGGGAATGTCGTGTTTTCATTTCATCTCGGGAAGTGAGGTGAACCTAGAATTTTCATTCCCTAGGCCCCGAAAGGATCACTCTGTAATGGGTTGTGACAGGAGAGAGAAAAAATGAATGTGAATCTGTGAATTGATTACTTGATCCATCAGATGAAGTACATCCTTATAATGCAGTATTATTCGGCTGTAAGAAGGGGGAAGTAGTGAATATGCTTCCACAGGAATGAGCCTGGAAACATTAGGCTATGTGGGGGGATCCTGGCACAAAGGTCCGAGGGGGACAGGGAGTGACTGCAGGTGGATGACGTGTGTCTTGAGGGGCAGGAAGCATCTGGACTCTGGAGTGATCATGGATGGACTAACTTGTCAATACATTAAAAACCCTGATTCTACACCTTAAATGATGACTATGATTTCATGTGAACTCTGTCTAAAAGAAATGTATTAAGTCTTAGATGCTGATGAATGAAACCTATTCCCAGTGGTTCAGAAAATGAATGTTTTGTTTATGTGTGTGGGTGTGTTGAGTATGTATATTTATCGATGTTTATATATGGATACACATCCAAATACACACACACACACACACACACATATAGGCAGAGAGAGAAAATGAGAGATAAGCTGATATAATGAAAAGCGAAGATGGCAATAGTGAAAAATGATGGATCTGGGAAAAAGGTATGAAGCAGTTCTTTATGAAATCTTCAAGTTCATTTAAGTTTGTAATTATTGGCGAATAAAATAATAACAAACAAGCAACAACTGAAAGCCTGTATTTAAGAGTGAAGGGGCTGGAGGGAGCTAAAGGGAGGTTTTGGTCTCACTTCCCCGTGACCTTGGACCACTGTGCCAACTGCTACTACTTGAATCTGAGCTACAGTAATAATCAGCCTCGTCCTCAGCCTGGAGCCCAGAGATGGTCAGGGAGGCCGTGTTGCCAGACTTGGAGCCAGAGAAGCGATCAGGGATCCCTGAGGGTCGTTTATTGACCTGATAAATCAAGGTTTTGGGGGCCGTGCCTGGGAGCTGTTGGTACCAGCTGACAGCATTATAATACCCGATGTCACTGCTGGTTCCAGCACAAGAGATGGTGACCGTCTGTCCCAGATTCCCGGACACTGAGGGAGGCTGAGTCAGGCCAGACTGCGCCCAGGACCCTGGAAAGAGGAGAAACACACTCTAGTCAGTTCTGTCACCCAGAGGACAAAGACACAAATGATCAGTCAGATGTCCCTGGGGTCCCTTCCCTGGAGGCCTCACCTGTGTCCTGAGTGAGGAGGGTGACAAGGAGCAGAGCCCAGGCCATGGTGGAGACGCCCCAGACGCTGCCTTCTGAGCCCCCAGCCCTCAGCCTGGTCCCCCAGAACTCTCTTATCCGCTCCCCCCCAGAGGAGGGAGGGGCCTCCATGCAGATCAGCTTCCTGCACCTGCCTGTCCTCACCCCTTCTTCTCACCCCCTCTGACATGGTTTGTTCCAGATTCTTCTGCATCCCTGGACAGCAGACAATCCTGGAGACTTAACTCCTTCACATGGTTTGTAAGGACAGAACGAGTCCATGACAGGATGTGGGAAAGGAATCCAGCCCGGGATTTCCTGTCTCTCCTGGTGTGAGAGTCATCATGGTTCCTGGGGGAGGAATCCCAGAAGGTCCCCTCTGTGCTCTTGGGACAAAGGAGAGGCCCTGAACCCAGGCGGCTGAAAGATACATCTGCCCCACTTTCCAGAAGTCAGAGGCAGAGCTGGGGACAGTAACCCCTCAACTCCCTCTTTTTTAAAAACATTTTATTGAAGGGACTTCCATGGCAGTCCAGTGGTTAACACTCTGTGCTTCCACTGCAGGGGGTGCAGGTTTGATCCCTGTTCGGGGAGCTCCAATCCTGCATGCCGCATAGTGCTGTGAAAAATGAAAAAAAGAAAAAAAAAGAAAGAAAAGAACAAAGAAACTGAACATTCTTATTGAAGTGTGCTTGATTTACAATGCTGTGTGAATTCCTGCTGTTCAATAAAGTGAGTCAGTTATACTCTATATATATTTTTTCATATTCTTTTCCATTATGGTTCATCAGAGGATATTGAATACAGTCCCCTGTGCTATACCATAGGTCCTTGATGTTTATCCATCTTATATATAATAGTTTGCATCTGCTGGTCCCAAGCTCCCAATCCATCCCTCCCCCACCCCAACTCCTTCTTATCCCCCTCAGTTTGGAGGGTCCTCACGTTCCCCTCCAGCCTCTGTCTCTGCAGTGCTCTGAGTCTGAGGCCCGAGCCTGAGCCCTGGGCCATTTATTAGCAGTTTTTAAGATGATTTGCTGGGGTACAAATGCTTTGGGACATAAGAAGTGTTCCACGGGGAGCCCCTCTTGAAACTTCATGCAGGACAGTGTAACCCTCAAGTACCTTCCCCAAATCCTGGCCCTTGCTGCCCCCTGGTGGCTGCAGACGGTGCCAACCAAGCCCCTGGGAGGCAGCTGAGTGGGGGCTGGAAATCCCTCTTGCATCGCCCTCCCCTCCTCCCTCCTTCCCCATCAAGCTCAGCACCAGGCCCCCGATCCCTTCCATTCCCTCTAACCTCATTTCCCTTTGTCCATTAACTCCCTCCACGATGGGATGTGTCACCTGCCACACCAGGTGGCCTGGACCCTCACCCCAGGACTATTTAGCCCACCCCACCACAGCCTTGGTACCAGGTTATGCCTGTGAGGCAGCTCTTCATACCAAGTGACAGACATTTCAGGAGCCCAAGAGAGGTGACTCTATGGCCAATGGTGGGGAAAGCTAAAGGCTTGCCTTGGGGATTGAGGGAAAAGGAGAAAGATGTTTGGGCGAAGCAATCAGTTTTGATTCATGACTATTGCTTAAGTGTGTTTTGAACATGTTTGTGCTTTTTTATTTTACACACTGGTTAAAATAATAAAGTCTGTTATTAAAGGTAAGACTAAGTCCCACAGTCTGCAAGTTGCAGACTCAGGAAAGCTGTTGGTGTGATTCAGACCAAGTCCTAAGACCTGATACCGAAGTTGCTGAGGACGGAGGAAAAGGAGATGAGATGTCCCCGCTCAACAGCGAGACTGGAAAGGGGCAAACTCCTCCTTCCTCTGCTCGTGTTCTATCCAGACCCTCAAAGGACTGGATGCTTCTCAGTTCCTCCTTTGCTCCAAGCACTGAGGCTTGGCACGCAGGGGAGTGGGCAGATGCCCTGGCCCAGCCAGGAAGGGGCGGGCGGGAGGATATCTTCTTCCCAAGAAGTTGTTCTGAAGCTGGTTCTGAGGGACACGGAGCACCTGGCCTTCTGATGAGTTCCCCTCCCCACACACCTGATCTCCCCCTTCCACCACACACACACCTGGGGAGGGGCTTCCTGCCCTCTGCATCTGCAAGGCCCTTGACTGCAGGAGGCCTGAGTTTGAGTCTGGGATGGAAGGATGCTGCCCTCTACCTGAAGGCTCCTGCCTTTCCCTCTGAGCTCATTCATAGCTACCCCAAAAGGATTTTCTTTCTTTTTTTTTTTGATGTGGACCATTTTTAAAGTCTTTATTGAATTTGTTACAATACTGCTTCTGTTTTATGTTTTGGTTTTTTGGCCACGAGGCATGTGGGATCTTAGCTCCCCAACCAGGGATCAAACCCACACCCCCTGCATTGGAAGGCAAAGTCTTAACCACTGTACCGCCAGGAGAGTCCCCCAAAAGGGTTTTCAAAAGTGGTGGTTCCCCCAAATCAGGACATCCGGCCTTAGGAACGCAGACCAGCCATCCTGGATTCTCTCCAAGACCTTCCTTGTCAGCTTAATCTTGCAGCACACTGGGGGACTAGAGGCTGTGTGGGGTGACTGAATTTCTTCATATCTCCAAAATAAATCACTGGTCAAGGAAAACATTTATGATGGAAAAGTTTACTCCCAAATATAGAAAAGTTGGGAATTCCCTGGCCGTCTAGTGGTCAGAACTCCGTGCTTCCACTGCAGGGGGCGTGGTTCGATCCCTGGGTGGCAGGGAACTAAGATCCCACGTGCCATGTGGCGAGGCCAAAAAACAAAACAAAACCACAAAAAACAAGCAAAAACACCCCCAAAATATAGAAAATTATTTTACCAT